>NW_027361897.1:13715000-14417500 GCF_039654945.1 Dendrobates tinctorius | reverse complement strand
TTACATGGTGGCTAAGGGATGATAACTTAGCGGGAGGAGTACCTTGGGTTATAACACCCTCCCGTATAATTATCAAGGACGCTAGCCCCACAGGATGGGGAGCCCATATGGGAAGTAGTTTTGCCCAAGGCCTATGGGATATAGGCGAAGATCAGGATTCGTCAAATTTAAAGGAACTAAAAGCAGTCTATCATGCATTGTCATTTTCTTCCGCAGTTACAAGGGGAAAACGTGAGAATCCTTTCGGACAACACCACAGTAGTCGCATATCTGAACAGACAAGGCGGAACTTGATCAGTCACCTTTAATGTCTTCCGCAAGAAGGATTTTATCCCTAGCAGAAAAACAATTTTTGTCTCTCTCAGCCCTCCACATAAGGGGAAGAGACAATTGGGAGGCAGATTTTCTAAGTCGGCATACACTGCGACAAGGAGAGTGGTGTCTAAGCCGGGAGATATTCACACGCATCGTGGCACTATGGGGTCGTCCCCAAATAGATCTCTTCGCCACCAGAGAGAACAGACAGGTGCGAAGATTCGCCTCTCTAAATATGACAGACAATCCGGAAATTCTGGATGCCCTCCAGGCCCCGTGGCAATTCAAACTGGCATATGCATTTCCCCCAATCATACTTCTACCGCAGGTGATCAGGAAAATCAGAGCAGAGGAAGCACGAATAATCTTAGCACCATTCTGGCCCAGGAGGCCTTGGTTTTCTTGCCTGCAAGCAATGTCAGTGACAGACCCGTTGGTGCTTCCTTCAACCCCCAGGCTCCTCTCACAGGGGCCATTCTTCCATCCTCAAGTGGACAATCTCCACTTGACGGCTTGGAACTTGAAAGGGAAATGTTGAGATCAAGAGGATTCTCGGAGGGATTAGTCAATACACTCCTACAAAGTCGAAAAGTGACGACAAAAATTTACACCAGAGTATGGAGGAAATTCCTAGAGTCCCACGCAGAGCCGGATTTCGGAGAAATTCCGATTACAGCGATCCTAGAGTTTCTACAGAAAGGGAAGGAATTAGGGTTAGCTGTTAACACACTAAAAGTACAGGTGTCGGCTCTAGGGGCCCTCTATAGTTATAACGTGGCAGGCAATAGATGGGTAGGCAGATTCATCTCGGCCTGTGAGCGGAGTGAGCCGGTGCACATACCTAGAGTTCCTCCTTGGGACTTAAACCTGGCTCTGGAGGCTCTAACACATCCTCCCTTTGAACCTTTAGATTCAATATCCCTTAAACACCTATCCTTCAAAACAGTACTGCTAGTTGCACTAACCTCAGCCAGAAGAGTTAGCGACATACAAGCCCTTTCAATAGAACCCCCTTTTCTGTTGACATTTCAGGATCAGTTAATATTAAAACCAGACCCCCTCATACTTACCAAAGGTAGCAGGGAAGTTTCCTAGATCACAAGAGATCCACCTCCCTTCATTTTTTAGTAACCCTTCTACTCCAGAGGAAGAAAAGTTCCATACACTAGACATTAGAAGAGCTGTATTACAATACATCGAGAGGTCTAGCAGCTGGAGGAAGAGTAGGGCTCTGTTTCCTTCCAGGGCCAAAAGAAGGGATATGAAGTCACAAGGGGTACTTTGTCTCGGTTGGTCAGAGACGCAATTGGGCTGCCATACTCCGAGAGCAATGAAAATCCTCCGGAGGGTATCAGAGCACATTCCGCCAGAGCTATGGCTTCCTCCTGGGCAGAGAGGGGAGACGTCGCAATCGAGTCTATATGTAAGGCGGCAACCTGGTCTACACCCTCTACCTTTTATAATCACTATAGGCTTGATTTATCATGCTCATCCGACCTAGCCTTTGGTAGAGCGGTCCTCAGCATGGTGGTCCCTCCCAGGTGAAAGTCTCTCCAAGTGGGTGCTGTCGTGGCGAAGAGTAAAAAGCCGGATTACTTACCGGTAATGCTCTTTTAATGAGTCCACGACAGCACCCGTTCACTAGCCCTCCCTAGAAGTTAACATAATGTATATATACCTTCTTAGTTGTAAAGTTTAATAAATTTAGAATACTGGATAATGGCCTAATAATTGGCGGTCCTCCTGGTACTCTGAAATCCAACTGAGGGGGAGAGGCGCACCGCCCTCTTTTATCTCTGTATGTTTCCTGTTGCTATGGGCGGATCCCTCTCTCCAAGTGGGTGCTGTCGTGGACTCATTAAAAGAGCATTACCGGTAAGTAATCTGGCTTTTTTTTTTTTACATATTCTCACTTTCTGACGGCCCCCAATCTCCACTTCACGCGCCCGGCATCTTCCGGTCCCAGTAATGCTTTGCGCGAAACACCACTGATGACGTCGCGCTCTCGTGAGAGTGCGACGTCATCAGCGGTGTTTCGCACAAAGCATTACTGGGACCGGAAGGTGCTGGGTGCGTGGTGAGAGGAGGGAAAGAGTCCGGGGGCCGTCAGAAGGTGAGTATATGACTCTTTTTTTTAATTTTAATTCTATTTTTTTCAGGTTTATGGTACCCAGGGCCTGGAGGAGAGTCTCCTCTCCTCTGGACCCTGGGTACTATCTGCACAATGAGCGCTGTGCCTGTCGCTGATTGGTTGCGGCCGCGACCATTCAGCGACGCGGGATTTCGGTGACAGACAGAATGAGACGATTATATAATATTTATTCCAAATTCGGGAAGCCAGATAATTTAGTAGCAACCTCAACTGAAGATTTATTGCATTGCTTTTTTAACTTCTATAACACATTATATACTTCTAAACTGTGTTCCAAATTATTATGCAAAAAGAGTTTAGGAGTGATAAGGTTAGAATTTTTTTGTTTGTCATTTAAACTCATTGATGGTGATGTGTGTCAGGGCTCTTTATATCTCTGAAAGCAATTGCAGATACCTGTGCAAATTAGTTTGGCAGGTGTGTCCAAATAAAGGCAAGACTACTTAAGAAGGCTGTTCCACATTATTAAGCAGACTACATTTTTTGCCAAAATGGGAAAGAAAAAGGATGTGTCGGCTGCTGAGAAGCAACAAATTGTGGAGTATTTAGGTCAAGGCAGGACTACAATCAACATCGCCTAGACACTTCATTGTGATCATCGCACAATCAAGAAGTATGTAGCTGATTCCCAGCACACACGTGTGCGTGCTGATAAGGAAAAATTGAGGACTCATTCCAACAGGCAATTGCGTCGGGTTAAAAGAGCAGCTGCAAAAATGCCTTGTCATAGCTGCAGACAAGTTTTTGAAGCTGCTGGTGCCTCCAACGTCCCCCGAACAATAAGATGCAGGGTCCTTCAGAGGTTTGCAGCTGTGCGTAAGCCATCCTGTCGACCACCTCTATCCACTGCACACAAGCAGAAGCGGCTCCAGTGGGCCAAACGATACATGAAGACTGACTTCCAAACTGTTTTGTTCACCGATGAGTGCCGTGCAACACTCTATGGTCCAAATGGATGGAGTGGAGGATGGCTGGTTGATGGACACCCCATGAAAACACGGCTAAGGCGCCAACAAGGAGGAGGTGGAGTAATGTTTTGGGCTGGAATCATGGGGAGAGAGATTGTCAGCCCCTTTAGGATCCCTGAAGGGGTAAAGATGAACTCCATAATCTATGAGGAGTTTTTAAAACGGCACTTCCTGCCATGGTTCAAGAGTAAGAACCATGCTTTCCGCAGCAAGATCATTTTCATGCATGATAATGCACCGTCTCATGCTGCAAATAACACATCTGCATCTCTGGCTGCTATGGCCATAAGAGGACAAACTTATGGTGTGGCCACCATCTTCCCCTGACCTCAACCCCATTGAGAACCTCTGGAGCATCATCAAAAGGAGTGTCTATGATGGCGGGAGGCAGTTCACATCTAAGCAACAGCTCTGGGAGGGTATTCTGGCCACATGCAAAACAACTGAAGCACAAACCATCCAAAAACTGACAAATTCAATGGACGAGAGAGTTCAGAAGCTTCTTTCGAACAAGGGGTCCTATGTGCAAATGTAACCTCACCTAGAATAAAGTTTTGACTTGAAAACTGTTTGATTTCATTTTGTAATAAGCTAATAATGCTTATAGTTTCACAATTTACTATTTTTTTTGTTCAAAATAAAAAGGTTGAAAACTCTGCTGTGCATAATAATTTGGAACATGCATTTTGAGTGTTTCTTATTTTTAAAAATACTGTTTTCATAGGCAGTTTGTTCAAAAACATTGCAATTCTACTAGAATAGTAGATGACAGGAAAATAACAATGGCTGCAATTCATATAGGTAATTTAGAGAAAATATGAGGAGATATTTTTTGCATAATTTGGAACACCGTGTAAGAGTGGTTTTGATGTTCTGGAATGTCTGGAATATTTGTCAGACATAAAATTTCCCACATTGGACTCTACTCAGCGAGCCCTTTTGGACACTGATTTTACCATAGAAGAAATTGAAGGTACCATGATGGATATGGCCTCTGGGAAGGCTCCTGGACCGGATGGATTCCCAGTTGAACTATATAGAAAGTATAAGGATGTGTTAGCGCCACTTAGAGGTGTTTCAGGGGATCTGGGGGGGTTATGCCGGGTTCTTTCTACGAAGCAAATATTATTGTACTTAGAAGGGAAGGACCCCCTTGACTGTGGATCATATCGCCCCATATCACTGGTAAATGTTGATTTATAAAATTTTCACTAAGGTTCTGGCCACCAGACTTAACTGTTATATTGGATCTCATACACCCTGACCAAACCGGTTTTATGCCTGGCAAGAGCACCTCCATTTATATTAGGTGAGTCCAGTATAGTTCTTTGGTGCCGGACGATGCTTTGGCGTCGTTAGATGCTGCTAAGGCCTTTGACTCCCTTAAGTGGCCTTTCCTATTTGCGTGTTTACTGAAATATGGTTTCGGAGATTTCAAAAATGGATTGGCGCAATATATGCAAGTCCTAAGGCCCGTATAATTAATTATAAACAACTCCATATCGGAACCACTTTCCCTGTCTAGAAGGACACGACAGGGGTGCCACCTCTCCCCTGCCCTCTGTCCTTGCGATTAAGGCATTGGCAATGTGTAAGGGCCACTCCCAATATTAAAGGCATAAACCTAGCAGATAGTATCTAGACGATCGGCCTCTACGCCAATGATATGGTGATATTTATGGAGGGCTTGGAGGAGACATTACCATATGTGATCGATACCATTGATAAATTCAGTAAATATTCGGGCTTGTATATTAACTGGGAGAAGTCTGCCTTGCTGCCCCTTTCTCATTCGGGAGCCCACCTTGATACTTTATCTTTGTCTATAGTGTCACATCTTAAATATCTAGGAATTACTATCCCAAAAAATAGTGAACTTGACTTGCAACTTTATATCCTTCCACGATTGGATCTAGTTAAACTTAAATTTGCATCTTGGAGTAAACTCCCGCTATCTGTCGCTGGTCATATAAACCTAATTAAGATGATTCTACTCCCCAAGCTTAGCTATTCCCTCCAACACAGTGTGGTGCTGATCCCTAAACCCTTTTTTTGCAGGTTTAAATTCTTTAACTATATCTTTTATATGGGGGAAAACCAGACCTAAGCTTAAATTATCTACTTTACAAAGACCTAAACAGATGGGCGGGGCGGCTCTGCCGGATTTCTTTTTATATGATCTTGCTGGACAGGTTAAATCCCTGAGTAAATGGATGCCTGATAGTCTACTGCCTAATTCCGAGAGTCACCTGGCCCACACTGCGAGAGTTGACTGCCCGCTGGGTTTTTGGAAATGCATAAACCTGGCATCCCCCCGATTATTGCCTTTACTCCGATTGGCGATGTCAGTTTGGAGACAGATTAAAAAGGTAGTCCACTTTGGAGATATTGTAACAGAGATGCCATTATGGACTAATGCTTATTTCCCAGTGCTTCTGAACCACCCATCCACTGACTTCTGGATTGCGCAAAGTGTTTCCTCGATTTAGAGATTTATATTTAAATGGTGTCCTAGTGTCCTTTGAACAAATTCAATCTAAAAACAATATCCCGAGGTCCAAATTTTTTCGTTACCTTCAGCTTAGATCAGCTATTCAGTCACATTTATGATCTGTGGGCGCAATCCAGACTCTCGTGTTTTCCTTTTAATAGGAATCCTTAAGTCGCAGGGGCCCCTGGGTCTCATTTCTGCTCTATACACTTATATGCTCTCTCTGGGTAGCGGCTCTGCCCTGGTAGCAGTCGGGGAGGGGGGGGGGTCTTATGCCTGATGCTCAGGATGAGGATTGGGAGGAGGTTCCTCAGTCTTCGATTGGGGTGTCTCCATCAATCGATAAGATGATTCAATTATATATGAAACACCAGTCATATTTAACCCCATCACGCCTCTTCAAAGTGGGTCGACTCCAGTCTTCAGATTGTTTGAGATGTCACTCGGCAGAGGCAGACTTTATTCATATGGTGTGGAATTGTCCTATTATCCTCTCCTACTGGAGTGAGGTGACATTGTTACTGATTTCACTAGGGGTGTTGGACGGGGAGATGTGGGGACACTATGTTAGAATTTTCTTGAGGGAGACACACTTTCTGGCGTTACGGTGGATGGGTGGTGTGTGTACTTCTCCTGAGTATGGATTGAATTGGTAAATTCAGTTATGCCGTTTGAACGAACGTTATATCAGAACCGGGTCTGTCAAGGGAAGTTTGGTAAAATTTGGGATAGGTGGAACTCCTCTCCTCTCTCACCATTGTAGTGTCGTGCTTCAGTAAATACTATGGTTAAAATATTTTAGTTTACCTTATGGCATCGAATGGCTATTAATACTGCATAAATGTTTGGCAGTGTGTTAGTAGTAGTTGTAGGATAATTATATATGTAGTTGTCATTTTGAGATGTATATTGCCAAATGGATATAAACAAAATGTTTTGCTTATTTGTTTCGGTTTATTAACACTGCAACAATACTTGGACTTAGGAGTTCAATAGTTGTACTAAGGATCTAACATGTAAGGTTGCTGTTCCTTTATAGTTGTTTGGACAAATGCATATGTATCACTTTGACTATATTTGTGTGTTTGTTTTATGGTTAATAAAGGAATTTAAAAAAAGATACAATCCATCTATGCATTTTCTTCTCTGAAAGATCTTTTCTCGCTGTTCCCATTCCTTAGTTGAGATTTTGGTGAGCGTTTAGGGAGGGGGAGAGATGGGATCCTGGAGGACAGAGAGGATGATGAGCTAGTGCGGGGTACGCTTTTTAGAACCCCTGGAACGCCTGCGTCCTGTAACCTTTTGGGATTGAGGGGCTGCGGTGTCCGGTGCCGGATATGGGGCTGTGCAGTCATTCTAAGACAGAAACCAAGATCTGGAATATATATGGAGTCAGCTACTGCCTGGGAGAGAGATGCAGCCCGCTCAGGGGGAGACGCACTTTCGTTTCGGGCAGTGAGGAGCTGCTGAGGTGGCATATTAGATGGGTTGCAATTTGGGCAGAGGGGCGAGGTCTGACCAGAGGGAATTTTTATTTTATTAAAGATAGAGCAAGCCAAATGCATGACAATAGGAGGAGGATGGGAGTGAGGCTCCCTGGGTTTAGGCATGGAGAATGTCAATGTGAAATCTGCTGGGAATAAAGCTGCTTCCTCACCACCCAGTGGCAGGACTTTCTCAAACCCTGATTCCTTTGGTCCTGAGTCGGCAATGTGTGGAGGGACTGTATGCTGTGCTGCAAAGAGCGGCTGCTGCAGGATCACAAGCCAGCAACTGGAGATGGCTCTGGATAGGAGCGGTGGAGCCAGCAAAAGCGCTCGCAGGATTCCTGCTCTCTGGATGAGAGGAGGAGGCGGAGCTGAGAGAGCATGCAGAGTTCTCACACTTGAAGACAGGTGCATCATGATTTTGCCATGCCCACCGCTCCTGACCAGAGCCAGCACATGTGATTGGCCAGACTGACAGGCGTGGTCCAGCATCTGGAGAAGGCCTGGAACTGCGCCGGGGACTAAATTTAAGAATGACAGCTTTGGGAAAGGAGAGTGCGTTAGACTCGAGCGAGTGATTTTTTTTTTTTTTTACCCCCCCATCCCCTGGGAATATGTTATATGGAAAGCAACATTGCATTACTTCCTCCATGGCTGGGAATTGATGTTAAAGTGTTTTAAAAGGTACCCCCTCACTGCCTGGCCAGAGAACACTTGTCCTGAAGATCTGGAGTCCTTGTTCACAGAACTGAGACAGTGGACATAAAGGACCTAGGTGCAAACCCTTGGGCAGCTGGACACAGATCTTCGGGTTGACATCAGAAGGGGCCTGTAGCTGGTCTTCCCACCGTCTGCTGCTGGGGTGATGGCGAGGGCCCTCCCCCTGTCCCGCTGTGCTCAGGGGCATTCGCAGGTTTGATGTGTTAGGGGGATGGGTCCTGCCAAGTGGGCTGGAGAGACAACAGTAGTGACGCAGTCCCACAATGTGCTCTTGGTCTTTTGAGGGGAGAACAGTGACACAATTTCACTCTGTCGCCTGTAATCACAAGTAGAACCTGCAAAATGGAAATCATTAATATAAAAAAGGGGGGAAAAAATGAACCCAAGGTAGAAATGGGGCTGAGTGCATCTGTTTTACTCCTACTGACACTAAGCTAAAACTAATTTGGTTCGTGCCAGTCGAGGGGTAAATACCACTGAGGATGAGCTAACTTTTGTTGCATAGTGGCAGCATCATACACCCCCTTAAAGAAGCAATAGAGAGAGTGCCAACTATCAGCTCTTGTTTTTTTGTAATAGGACATTGTCCTCACTGAGTCCAGATTTTGTCCATGAAGTGATAGTGAAAGATCAGTCTAGGAGGAGAAAGCAGCATATATCACTGATAAAATGGGCTACTTTGCATTATATTTTATGTGCTCTATTGATATAAAAATTAAAACAGTTACTCTTTAATTAAAAAGTAAAGCAAAAACGCTACCACCTTTGTCTCTACAGCTCCTATGTGAACAGTGTCTCCATAGTAACAGAAAACAAATTCTGTGTCTCTGCAGTCTCCTGGGATATTCAGTTTGTCCGTTTAGTAGTTTTTCCAGAAGCGGATGGGTAGAAAATCACTGCAGGAGTTGCGTGTACAGAGTTTGGTAGCTGTCTTGCCATGGAGATGCATAGCTCTGCATAGAAGCTGTGAAGGAAATGTTGTAGAAAATCTCCATCTATTGCAAGGTTGGTTCATTTTCTATACATTGAGAATAAAAGTTTGCATATTATTAGCATGGCCTTTTAAAGCTATTCATAACAAACAATATAAAATTTGCCTTCAAAGTATTCAGCAATCGCTCACGACATTGGTGCCGCGGGTGTGGCCTTTCCTGCGTCATACCATTTCATCTGTTCGAAAGGCAGCTCTGGAAACCTTATGCACTTTGTTATCCACACAGGATCAGGTTGGTAATCACTACTTTATCTATTTTATTTTTTTAATTTCGGCATGGAAGGTTCCGCTTTGTAACTCTTTGGGTGGATGGTAACTAGGAAAGAAGTTTTGTACCTACTGTTGGAAAGCATGAGACCACTAATGGGTGGGATTTTTGTAGATTTGGTGATACTCAAAGTCAAATGAATATTCTGTCCAGAGCACAAATGTCAAACTCTGGCCCGCATGCCAAATCTGGCTTGCAGGGTGAGTATATTATTTGACCCAAGATGTTGGGTGACCCTGCCTGACATCACACTCTCCAACTGTAATCAGCATCCTGGATGCTGATATAATTGAAAACAATGATGGAGGAAGGAGCGTCAGCTCTCTGGAAATGGAGTTATCTTCCAGGCATCCTCTGCACTGGAGATGCAATTATCACCTGTGCAATACTAAGGAAATCCTGAAAACATGACCTGTTGTGGGGCCGTGAGGATTGGAGTAACTACTTGGGCACCACTATTCTATGCGGAGTAATAAAAAAACTAAATGCAAAATAAAGCTTTCCTCTTTTCCAGAACTGTTCAGGTTGGCTGACCCCTATCCTGCAGGACATGCTGCGGCATATATTCCAGATCTGTATTTTGGAGAGCACCCAGGAAATTCTTGACCTTATCCACAAGGTGGGATCTGCTTTAATGTTACTGCGGAGGTTTTTTTTTTTTTTTTTTTTTTTTTTTTTTTTTCTGTCCTTCATTTAGATCTGCTTTGTACTGAATTTTGCTTTTCTGTTCCCCAGGTGTGGCATGATCTAATACACAAGGCCTCGGTGCAGTATGTTGTGGCCGCGGCTTGCCCCTGGATGGGAGCATGGCTCTGTCTAATGATGCAGCCTGCTCATCTGCCTATTGATTTAAACATGCTGATAGAGGTGAAGCCTAAATCGAAGGTGAGCAATGACGTATTGACTTACTTTTTCCACGTGGAAGTAAGGTATTATTTATGCAAGTAAATATTATTTGCTTTTTAATCTTCGGCTTACTCAGTATCTAGGAGTTAGTAAATCTGTTATGCACTAAATCACTGTTCCATCTGCTACAACTTACCGTAGGCCAGAAGAAGGTGTGGTACTATCAGTAGTGGTGATTTGTGCTGCGTCTTCCTGGGTTAGGCTGCTTTCACACTTGCGTTTTTTTGCGCTGCGCCTTGTGAGCAGTCCAAACGCATGCAAAAAAAAGCTATAAGCGTTTTGCATGCGTTTGCTGTTTTTTTTGTGCATGCGATTTAACCAGTTTGTTGCCATGTTAACTCTAAAAACCGCATGCGTGCGCATGTCCTAGCGCACGCGTGCGATCCCATAGTCTAATGTTTGTTTTGCGCATTCTGTGCGCTAATGTGTGCATGCTTTTTTTGGCAGCAGTTGGGCACACAGAAAAAAGCAACATGTTGCATCTGGCGCGCCTGGGCGCACACCTGAAAAACGCAGAGCACGAAAACGCACATGAACGCGTACAAGCGCTATACCATGCGCCCGCCATGTTAAAGATAGAGCAATGAGCACGAGGCGCAGCGCTAAAAAACGCAAGTGTGAAACCAGCCTGAGTTGTATTTTTTTTTTTTTTTCTTTTAACTTTACTGTGAGTACCAAAAAGCCCATATCATGTAGCCCTCATTGTGGGGGGGGACACATGAAATCATGTGTGTACATTGCTGCCACCAGAAGAGTGACTTTAAGGCTATGTGCTCACGTATGCAAAAAATTTCTGCTCCAAAACCGGACTCCTTTCCAGAAAACGCGCGTTTTTGCACGTTTTTTCCGTGCATTTTCTGACTCCTAGAAAATAGCAAAAACGCAGACTTTTCCGCAAAATTAATGAGCATGCTGTTTTTTTTACCGCTAAGCGTTTTTGCGTGGGAAAAAACGCATCAATGAGCACAAAGTGCGGAATTCATTTAAAATTAATGGGATGCTGCTCTTATGCGTTTTTTGAAGCGTTTTGACCGGAACAAACGCTTCAAAAACTCTTATGTGGGCACACAGCCTTAGAAGCACCTTTTTAAAGAAAAAAGTCTGCTCCTCCTCAGAAGGCTACCTGCCTTCTGACATAAAGCTACTTGAAGCAAAAGTCTGGGCAAAATGGATGTCCAGTGGATACTGGGTGGATTGTTGTGCATGGTCCTCCTTTGGAGCAGACATGACTGGAGTCTGAGAGGGAATGAGACGAGAGAGAAAACAATGCCATGAACAGGGGAATGCTGCAGTGGTACGGACGTATCTGTCTTCTGAGGCAGTCTGCCTGCCATGTCCAGGAGGTGGCGGGTCTGAGTGGTCTGGCCATTCGAAAATCAATAGCACACAGGAGCTGCATATTCCAAGCTGCAGCGGGCACAGCAAAGGTGATGAGTCCAGGGACAGAGGAAGGGGTGGTGTTCTGCCGCCTTCCACGTATGACGCTGTGTGGATTCCAGCATACGGCTTAATCTTTCATCCACTCCCAGAAACAAGACTGTATGGGTGCTTAAGTATATTATTTATTGGGATGATATGGACAACAATGGGAGATAACAGATGGTATAGTAGAACAGTCGATGAATCAGAGGTTGTTGAACACCGTTATGGATGATTCAGCAGATTGTTGTACAAAATGTGGATGATTCAGGTAAAAATGGAATCCGCTTGTAATAGCAATGGTTTTGTAAAGAGCTGAGCAGGTGTGAGCTACTCAGGAGACAGCTGGAGAATGGTTGCATGTTGACCAGGGCAGAAAGAAGAGGTGGTTCTGAACAATTAACCATTTGGGGAACAGAAAATTCCTAACACATGAATAAAAGAGAAGGGCAACTTATGACACCTAATGGCCATAGCTGTAACATCACTTAAAAATATCTAGCTGAACAGGTGGGCACCTGCTGAAGTGCAGAAAGAGTTTGCGTGAGTGGTGGCCCGGTGGCAGCAGCGTACACCCATTGTTTACAGTGTCCCCCAATGAAGCCACCGAGAAAGAAGATTGCCACTTAGATGTATATGTGGACTGGCAATGTCTAGATATCGCTGCCTTTTTCTCCATACACTCCATTATGTGCATGGTATTTGTTTTTTAGATTTTTTTTTTTTTTTCCTTTTTATTCCTTGAGGAAAGCTGGTTACTAACTTTAATTTTGATTTTAATCTAGGAAAAAGCTGCTGGAAAACTCCGTCAAGGCCAATGCCAAACAAAAGAGGTTGCACAGGAATATATTGCCGGCTCAGACAGCATGACTGAAGATTCTGCCACCAGAGATTACTTGGTGACCCGAGCACGTATGGCTGCTGCCAAGTCAGTATAGCAATTTGTGTTCTCAATGTGGGGGAAACATTGGTCCTACTACATTGGAGTGGAGGGCTGATTTTTAATTCCATTGCATCTTTGTGGCATTTTTGATAATTATGAAACAACTTTTTGGATTAAAAAAAAAATGAAATAATCCATCCAGCTCTTATTAGTCTGTGTGCACTTAATGATGTGGCGAAGTACATGGTCTAACCTGTCACTTTAAAACTATGCTGTATGATTTACCTGGCATAGTATTATAAATGTTCTCATCCAAAATGATTAACAAAGCATTGACTCGCCATGGTATGAATACTGTATTTCGGCTATCGTCCATATCAATAAGCTGCTTTTTCAATCCTCCCCCCTTTTAGGTTGCTGGGATCATTATGCTGCTGTATTTGTGATCTCTGTGTCAATATGGCCACTCAGGAAATAAAGCCTGCTGAATCATTAGCTCAGTTGCTCCTCTTTCATCTAAACTCCAAGTCTGCCTTACAAAGGATTAGCGTGGCCCTTGTTATCTGCGAGTGGGCTGCCTTGCAGAAGGTAATGAGCTGGTTTATTTGGTAAATTTGAGTGCCTATCAAAGGGACTGTTGCAAAATCTACATGACAGACTGTGAATGTGTGCGTTTTTTTTAAGGTAACAAATTCCTCCCATTTTATTGATATTTATTTTTTAAATAGGAATGTAAAACGGTGTCCCTTGCAGTGCAGCCACGTCTGCTTGCCGTCTTATCCGAACACTTATATTATGATGAAATAGCGATCCCTTTCACACGGATGCAGAATGAGTGCAAGCAGCTGATTTCCTCCCTTGCAGAAGCAAATGTAGACATTCGGAGCAAAGTAAACCGCAGTGTATTTACTATAGACCAAGCTAATGACCTGGTGAGTTTTGTTTTGAATTTTTTTTTTTTTTTTTTTTTTTTTTTTTTTTTGGTGGGGGGGATGACAAAATGGGATGAAGTCTTTAATCTATTCAAGCCATTATGCTTATTTAGTAAATCTGTTCCCCCACCTATAATAACTCCTGCCGTACTCGGTTATCGCTCTGCCCCAATCTCCAATACTTCAGAGCAATTTCTAATTTATAGCTTGCACATTGTGTACAGACCTGGCCTATAAACCCATGTGTTTGGTGAATTCCTAGGTGACGGCAGTGTTCAATGAAGCAACCGATCCTCTTCGGGCCAATGCTAAAGTTTACCAGCAACTAGATGGAAAAAGGCAACAAGTACAGATGACTGTAATGGAAACCAACCAGGAATGGCAAGTCCTGCAGCTGAGGGTGCACACATGTGCTGCCTGTGCAATAGTCAACCTCATGCAGCTACCAGAGAAACTTAATCCCATAATCAAGCCATTAATGGAGTCCATTAAAAAGGAAGAGAACACGGTGGTGCAGAACTACGCAGCTTCTTGTATTGCTAAACTTCTTCAGCAATGTACCTCAAGGACTCCCAGTCCAAACTCCAAAATTGTTAAAAATCTTTGTAGTTCAGTGTGTGTGGATTCCAGTATCACCCCCTCCGTGACCTGTCCTGCCCCAGCCTTCAACAACGTGGACCATCTCAGAGGTACAGTGACAGGTCTGTTGTATGCTGGTATAACCCTAGGAGTGACAGACTATAACAGCAGGGTTAATAAGTGGACGGATGCTTTGGTACAGATGTATATAATGGGCGTAATAAATATGGGAGTCTGCCAATTGCAGAATTACACCATTATCAAAGGGGAATTATCTACTTCTGTGTCCAACCTAATAGTGAGACATCCACACCCTCTTTTAATAGACGCCACCAATTTTTTTTTTCTTTTATTTAATCACTAACTTCCAGTGCTGTCAGTCCCGTTCTCTTCCCAATGCCTATCAAACCACAGTTGGAGGGTCACTCTCGCAGCAGACAGTATGCAAAGGTCTGCCTCTCCCTTCTCTGCACTTAGATGTCAGCTTCTCCAGCGATACGCCATCCATTTTGTTTCATATTCACTCAGACTACCTACCTAGTCTTAAGAAATGGAACCTCTAAGACTTTTGGAGGAGAGGATTCAGATCCAGAATTATACATAGATGATGAGCTGTGCACCAAAAGGCTATCACAGTAGATGTGAAGCCTCTGGGAATCCCTTACATATAGTTTGGGCTATAGGTCCGTTTACAATGATTGACCCGGTGCAACCATGAGACCATTGATAATTCTTTGGTCAGTCTGTGGAAAGAGGACATTAAAACACCACTGATCTGCAGAGTAAATCAAACCGTAACAGATTGCTTCAGAAAATAGGCTCTCGTAGAACAATCTTTAGCATTGCATAAAACATTTTCACCTGATGAACGAGCTTGTTCTTTTACTGATCAGCAGCGAACGCTCGTTTCACAATTAAAGCTGCATTTTTACTGAAAAGTAGTCCCTTTTGCTACTGGGTTTCATTAGAAATGTGGTGGTTGCCTTCCACAGCTGCTGTAGTGTACTACATATTGCTGGCTGTAGTAAGTGTCATCTGAGAATCTGTTAGAGAACTCTTCTGACAGTTTATAGCGCTTATCGTCCTTTCTCTCCGCTCCTCACCTGATTTATGACCAACCACAAAGTCCATTTTCTCTTTCATGTGATCATAAATCAGATGAGGACTCAAAGAAAGATGAGGGCTCTAAATTCTCCCATCAGAGTAAGCTCAAAGATTCTCACATCTCCTTCTGCAGCCTACCATACATTGCAATAGAGAAACACCGTTGCAAAAAACCAAAGCATTCACTTATCACTCATACCTGGAACACTGATAAAGGCCCTGTTTTCTATGAAAACTTTGATCGTTTGTATAAAGGCGTTAGTCTTTTTTCTGCACTCCATGAAACCTTTCGAAGATCTCTGCTTGTTATTCCACCCCCCCCCCCTCAAAAAAAAAACAAAAAAAAAAAAACCTGTCCTGATTTACGTCCAATTGACGGGTGCCATATACTTTATCAGGGTTTCAGGGTTTTCTACTATGTCAGACTTGGCCGATAAGGGGTTTCCATCACTCGGGTGTAATTGAGACTTTCTAGCGACTGATTGGAAGCAATGATCTTGAAATGATTAAGGCTTGAAAATGAGCGTAATCAAGATGAGTAAATTTGGTTAAGGAAATTACTATATGAAAATTGATGTAAATAACTTGCTCCAAGTTATGACACTTTACTTTCTAATAAAGGATCAAATTCCGAAAAAGATGGTGCCTGCATCACAGTCACGAAACACCGAGGAATAGTTACCCTCTACCGACATCAACAAGCTGCTTTTGCAGTCACCAGCAGACGAGGCCCAATTCCTAAAGCAGCGAGGTCCCAGGTGGCAGACTTGCCCACAGGAAGCGGAGTCCACCCTCCCGCCGAGTGTGAAGAGGTATTTGTAATCCTTCATATTGTCTTGCAATCTCTAAGGCTAAGTGCACACGTTGCAGAAAATTTCTAAAAACCGCTAAAAATAAGGTGCACAGTCATTTCTATGCATTTTGCACTTTTTGTGCACATTGATGCGGTTTTTACCGCAGCGGTTTCTAAAAGCATGGGAGAAGCCTAAACCGCGGAAAAAAAGCAAAATTAATGTGCATGCTGCGGTTTTTACCGCGATGCGGTTTTTTCGCGGTAAAAAACGCATCAATGTGCACAAAAAGTGCAAAATGCATAGAAATGACTGTGCACCTTATTTTTAGCTGTTTTATAGCGGTTTTATAGTGAAAACCGCGGTAAAAACAGCTAAAAAAACGCTGTGTGTGAACACAGCCTAACTCAAGGGAGGGTAAAGAACCCTTCTATTAAATCCAGGAACAGAAGGTGTGCTAAGGAATAGTCAATGATCATTAGTGAAGAACGACATTTAAAGGGAACCTGATTCATGCTACCCAAACTGCAGGCAACATGATCTGGAGCCTGGCTGCATGATTTTAGCCAGGTATATTTTGCTCTAAAATTCTTGGGCAGAGCAGGCTCTAGTCTGGCAACGACTCTGGATGGCTTCTCCCTGCACATCTGTGATTGAAAGGTGTCTCTTTACCTATGGGAGAGACTTGTCAGTCACCTGCAGCAATGCTTGGGAAAGTGGCGGTAGGTGGAGTCAAACTAGTGTTCTCTGGTCAATCATGCCTGAGCATTTCAGAGAGAAAAAAAGACCCAGGCCTTAATCGTGCAATTTGGCTCCGATTTTCATTCTGTGTCTGTTGTAGGCAACATGAATCAGGCTTCCTCTAACCCCTTCAAAACATGAGGCTTAACCACCTTGGGCAGGCTGAATTTCTTTTTGCTCTCATTTGCCATAAGCTGCTGTTGGTTTTCCAGAAATAGTATTTTCCCTTCACCCATGACAGCACCACATGAGAGAGAGGCATCCGCCGCGCCAGGACAGGAACCTACTGAAATATAAGGGGCGGCACCTCTCCCCCGCTTCAGTTGGGTTCCTGTCCTGGAGCGGGATCCCAGGCTGACAGCGGCGGTGCCTGCCATGGATGAAGACATGGACCCAGGGCCGTCCCGGCGCGGGAAGAGCAGGTCAGCTTACCTGCAGCGCTGGCCGTCGGCGCCTGAAAGCGCAGTCCCCGGGGTTCCTCCAGCAGGCCCCGGGTTCGTGCGGGTGCGGTAAGGCGGCCTCCATTCGGGGCGCTCCCCCGTGCCTCCCTCCCCCTGCGCGCGCGCCCGCTCGCTCCTCCCTGGGACAGGGGAAGCCGGGCGCGACTTCCGGCGCCTGACGTCAGTGGCGCGGTGCAGCTTGGGTATGCGCCGGCTGACGTCACGGACGCGACGGACATGGCGCCTAGTGCGGCGCCGGCCACAAAAGAAGAAGAAAACAAAAGAAGAATGGCCGGCGGTCGCAGGGGGGTGGGTCAAAGGGATCGCTAACCGGGGCCTATTTAAAGGAGGCAAGGAGCAGAACGGCCGGGCTGTTACAATGGGGTCACAGCAGGAACGCTCACCGTCCCCACTGTCTCTACCCCCGTCGCAGACCTCGGCACGGAAGCACGGTAGCCGTTCGAGCGGTAAGAGCAGCAGCCGTCCGAGCCACAGATCAAATGATTCCTCGAGATCGAGAGAACACAGACCACATGCTCCAGCGCAGCCTTCCAGCCCGGTACCCGTTTTTGTGGGTGGTGAGTGGATCTTCGTGAATGTTAGACCATTATTAATAGGGTCCTTTTTGTGTGTTATTTGCTTCCTTAGGTGAAAGGCAAAAAAGCAGGGAGCAAAAGAAATAATAGGGAGTGTGCAATATGCCAGAACCCCCTAGCGAAAGATTGGCAAAACCTTTGCGCTAGCTGTATACAGCAAACAGTGGAGGAGGAAGTGCCGAGCCTAGCAACTCACCTCAGATCTGTCATAAAATCAGAGGTGGAAGGTTCACTTAAATTATTATTAAAGAAAAAGAAAAAAAGTAGAAGAAACTCCCCAAGTTCTTCATCAGACTCCTCCTCGTCCGAATATCAGGTTGAGCGCATGTCCTCTTCCTCCTCGGATAGTGACACTGGGGGTAGACCGTGTTTTCCGGTTGAGGATACTGATAGTCTCCTTAAAGCCATTAGGTCAACTATGGGCCTTCAGGAGGAAAAAGCGACCAAATCCCTAGAAGATGTAATGTTTGGTGGGTTACAGGAAAAGAAGAAACGCACCTTTCCAGTTAATGAAAAAGTCCAGGCGCTCATCGAAAGGGAGTGGAAGAAGCCTGAAGAATCAGGTAGCCTTCCTTCCTCCTCAAAAAGGAGATATCCCTTTGACCCTAAGGATACGGAAATATGGGACAAGGTCCCAAAAATCGATGCGGCGGTATCCAGGTCATCCAAGAGGTCGGCCCTGCCCCTAGAAGACTCAGGAGTACTAAGAGATCCACTAGATAAGAAAGCAGACTCCTACCTAAGGCATGCTTGGGAAGCAACAGCGGGGGGACTAAAACCTGCGATAGCCGGTACCTGCACAGCCCGGTCTTTAATGATCTGGCTACATCAGCTAGAAGAAAAAATTGCTTCCAAGATGTCTAGGGAGAAAATTTTAGGAGACCTGTATCTGCTACACGGAGCAGCCGCCTTTTTAGCCGACACCTCGGCCGATTCCATGAGGTTGACGGCGAGAGCAGCGGGACTATCAAATGCTGCAAGGCGTGCATTATGGCTTAAAGGGTGTCCGGGAGATCTACAATCAAAAGCCAAATTATGCTCCCTTCCATGTGATGGACAATTTCTCTTTGGAAAAAATCTGGACGAAATCCTAGAAAAAGCGGGTGATAAGAAGGGCTTCCCCAGGTTTCAGGGAGATCAAAGACGACCGCCCTTTCGGAGGGGGAAATTCAATAGAGGCCGGCCTCCGGGAGATCGGAAAAGATGGGAAGACAAGAGGAAGAAAGAGTCTGGATTCATGTTCGGGGGAGCCGCTTCATCCGCAAAAAAGTCCCCTCAATGACGCCGGCATCCCCGTAGGGGGGAGACTGATGCTGTTTGGTCAGGCCTGGGAAAATATATCTTCCAATACTTGGATTTTAAACATCATAAAGGAAGGTTTAAAATTCCCCTTTTTTCAACAGCCAAGAGCATCGTTTGTGGTGACCCCCGTCAGGAGAGGGGTAGAAGAACAGTTGGCCTTAGAGGCAGAGATCCTAAGCCTGCTGGACAAACATGTCCTGATCGAGGTCCCAAGAGGACAGGAAAGAAGGGGTTTCTACTCGCCCCTCTTTCTAATAAAAAAACCGGATCATTCGTTCAGGACGATTATAAACCTGAGAGGCCTCAACCGTTGGATACAGAACCAAACCTTCAAAATGGAGTCAGTGACTTCAGCTATAAGGCTGTTACACCACAACTGTTTCATGGCGGTAGTCGATCTAAAGGATGCTTACTACCACATCCCGATCCATTCAGAATACCAAAAATACTTAAGGGTAGCGCTCTACATTCGGGGCAACCTCAAACATTTTCAGTTCAGAGCCCTTCCATTCGGCATATCCATAGCACCGAGGGTGTTTACAAAAGTAGTTGCAGAGATGACAGCATTCCTCCGCATCCACAACACAATTATAATACCCTACCTAGACGATTTTCTAATTGTGGGCAACTCAGAACGTCACTGCACAGAGCAAGTAGAAAGGGTGATAGATACCCTACGGAATCTTGGCTGGATGGTGAATGTCAAGAAGTCAAGGCTACAACCCTTACAAAGGCAAATGTTCTTAGGTTTCATCTTGGACTCAAATCAACAAATTTGTCTCTTACCAGACGCCAAGGTGGAAAAGGTAAGGGATATGATCTTGGCAACAATAGATCAACCTCACACGACCCTGAGAGGGGCAATGTCCTTGTTAGGCACTCTGACAGCCTGTATCCCAGCGGGCAGATGGGCACAATTTCATACCCGTCAACTACAAGCAGAGGTTCTATCAGCACAGAAGTCGCTAAAAGGCTGTTTAGAAGGAATATTTAGAAAATTAGGAAGGGGAAAGGGAAATTTTGTGCTCACCAAAATAGTCCTGTAAGCCGGTCGTGCCTAGGGATCAAATGGCTGACCACCATGTGTTGCAAACATGAAGAGAGAAGGAAGATCCGGCACTGGAGACTTAAAATCCACGATAAGTTTTATTCACATAATTTCATGATAAAACCATAAAGGGGAAAACAGACCCCCCACGCCTGACGCGTTTCGAACCTTACACTAGGTTCTTCCTCAGAGACATGAAACAAAACAGTTCACAAAATGATTATAAACATTCCTAATCAGCAGAGGGACTCCACACATGTGTATAATCAAAGAGGCAGACAACTAAGCCCTCAAATCACTGGTGGAGTCACTCCCTTGCAAGAAAGAAAAAAAAAAAGGAAAAGACCAATACAACAATGGACAAGACATAGAATAAATAAAAACATGTGCAATACACACGTATAAATGCATAAATACATAGCAACTATCAAATGACAAACAGAAAAAAAAAAAAAAACCCCAAAAAAAAATAAATAAAAAACAGCAAAAATCTCAGCACTCAATAGAAATACATAAGATCATTTCTATAATTTAGACCTTGCGGATATCGTGCATCAAGCGCAAGTATCCAGAAGGCTTCCCGACAGTGTAGTAATTGTTCCCAGTCACCCCCTCTGGGGGGTTTCAATACCCGTTCTATTCCCTTAACTTTAAGACTGCATAAATTACCCTTGTGTATTTCAAGGAAATGTTTGGACAAGCCAGACACATTCCTACGACTGGACATAGACTCTGGATTAGAAGCGGTGATGTGCTCACTTAGTCTCCTCTTCAGGCTGCGTGTGGTACAGCCAATGTAATATAAACTGCACAATGTGCACTCTGCCATATACACTAAGTGTGTGGTGTTACAATTCATGTAGGTTTTAATTTTGTAGGTTTGTTGTGTACTAAAATTAACAAATCTATCTGTAATATCCATATAGCGGCACAAACCACACAATTTTTCACCACACTTATAATTACCCAAGTAATTTAACCACGTAGGTTTAGTGCAATCAGACAAATACAATGAGGGGGACAAAAAATGACTCAAATTTTTAGCTCTCTTTGGAACACACCTATGTCCACCAGCCAATATCTGCGATAAGACTGGATCTTGATGCAGTAAGGGAAGATGTTTGTTTATGATTTTAATAACACCCTTGTAATCTGAACTGAAAGCGGTAGAAAAAGTGGGAATATTTTTATTTTGATTAGTGTGTACAATGTCATTCTGCAATAAACTACTCCTAGTTTTGTTATCCACTTTCTTAATAGCCCTGTTTAACATCCAGTTCTTATAACCCCTTTTTGATAGCCTGGTGCAAATTTTACGACGCTCGGATTCATAAAGAGCGTCATTAGAGCATGATCTTTTGGCACGGATTAATTCACCCAACGGTAAATTTCGTATCACATGTGGCGGGTGACAACTATCCGCATGCAATATGGCATTACCACTGGTATCTTTTCTATATAGGGAAGTATTTATATTCCCCGTTTTGACATCTCCCATAATTTTAACATCCAGATATGTGGCACAAATGCCATGTATTTCGTGGGTGAATTTAATATTCAAAGAATTAGTCCCAATATACTCAAAAAACTTAAGCATGCCAGGAGAGGGAGATGCATCACAACGATCAAACCACAATAGGATCACGTCATCAATGTATCTCCCCCACCACAATACATTGTCTAAATAGGGATTATCCATAGTATATATATATATTTGTTCTCCCAAAAGGACATATATAAGTTGGCCAGAGTAGGAGAGAATTTTGACCCCATCGGGCAGCCACACACCTGAAGATAGTACTTAGTGTCAAATTTGAAAAAATTGGTGTTCAAAAGATGTTGTAACGCCATAATGATAAATTTTTTAAGATCAGAACTGAAATTACTTTCTTCAGTCAAAATGGTGGAAACAGCAGATAATGCCAAATCATGAGGTATACATGAATATAGAGCAACAACATCACATGTTATCCATGTGTGGTGAGGCCCCCATGCAACCTCCTGAAGTGCCTGCAGAAGCTGTTTGGTGTCTCTAATGTGACCTGGTGTTTTCAAAACCAAAGGTTGTAATTTTCTGTCTATCCACTCGGAGAGTTTTTCATTAACCCCTCCAATACCGGCCACTATGGGCCTGAAAGGTGGAGGAAACACGCCTTTATGAATTTTGGGTAAGGCGTGAAATACAGGACACACTGGTTTATCCACATATAAAAAATCAGCCATGCGCTTGTCCAATACTCCCAAAGCAAGACCCTCCTGCAAAATCACAGATAAACCCTGCTGAATACAGCTTGTAGGATCATTGTTGAGAGGATGATATGTATTAATATCAGATAACATGGATAAAATTTCATTGCGATATAGTAGTGAGTCTAGAATCACCACTGACCCCCCTTTGTCTGATTGGCGGACTACTATATGTTGGTTCTTACTTAGTAAATGAAGCGCATGCTGCTCAATTACAGATAAATTCATACAAGACTGCACATCTGAATCCAACAGAGATTTAACATCACGTTCTATTGCCCTCTGGAAAGTATCCATAATGGGCACTCTAGATATCAGGGGATAAAAAGTGGGGTTAGATATCTGTACATTTGTGTCACATTGTACTGCTGTATGTTGATTTGTATTCTCCAAACTAGACAACATGTCAAACATAATTTGATCTCTAACAGGAGCAGCAAGTGGCAACAAATCAACATTGTTTGAACTCAAGGATGATATATCAGAAAATTGATTACCAATACCAGAATCAGGAGTAAAGAAATGTCTCTTAACTGTTAATAATCGCACGAATCGATTGACATCACATAATGTTTGAAACAAATCCCCTCTACATGTAGGAACAAAGGAAAGTCCTCTCTTCAAAACGCTCAGCTGAGCTTCACTCAGTATGGTAGCTGAAATGTTTATAACTGTAAACTCATCAGACGCAGCAATGTTACCGTTTATTTCCTCCAATGATTCACATTCCGCAGACCATATTGATGCTTTCTTCTTACGTCGACGTCCACCTCGCCTTGTTTTCTTTGATCGTTTTTTGAGTGTGATGTTAAAGGTAACACCCAGTTAGAGTCCATTGAACCCTCAGAAGTAGTAGGTGAATTAAAAGACTGTTCACATGAGGAAAAACTGACGTTACTACGGAATGATTGATTCCTCTTGAGAATAGATCTAGGCTTATACGGAGTGAATTGTTTCCAAGCATAAACCATATTAGAGTCATAGTCCCTGCGATCACGCAGGAACTTATTTTTCTTGGACTTGGTAATGCCGCTTTCCAAATTATCAATATTAGCATGTAATCGTTCATAGCTCTTAGAAAATGTCATATGATCAGAAAATACATCCAACTTAGACTCCAAATCTTTGATGGAAGCTTCAATGTTGGTCAATTTGACAGATTCTTCCTCCACAATAAGAGACATTAGTTTCAAAGAGCATTCACTCAAAATATCATTCCACTTCTGTAGAAAGGTATCATTATAAATCACAGTCGGTACCTTCTTTAATCTCAAACCTCGCGGTATCATCTTATGACTAACGTATTTCTCAAGAGTCACTGAATCCCACCAGGTTTTAAGGTGAGAAGTCATCTTTCTCTCCAACTCAGAGAAAAGTGAATGCATGTCCATACTAATCTTATCCTCATTATCAGAGGAAATGCCAAATAATTCATCAGCTTTTTTTCTTAACAAGCAAGTTGCTGTAATATTTTTAGTCCCGGCTTGCATGTTAACAAATGTGCGGCTTGATGGGAGCACAGTTAGTCAGTATATTTAGAAAATTAGGAAGGGGAAAGGGAAATTTTGTGCTCACCAAAATAGTCCTGTAAGCCGGTCGTGCCTAGGGATCAAATGGCTGACCACCATGTGTTGCAAACATGAAGAGAGAAGGAAGATCCGGCACTGGAGACTTAAAATCCACGATAAGTTTTATTCACATAATTTCATGATAAAACCCTAAAGGGGAAAACAGACCCCCCACGCCTGACGCGTTTCGAACCTTACACCAGGTTCTTCCTCAGAGACATGAAACAAAACAGTTCACAAAATGATTATAAACATTCCTAATCAGCAGAGGGACTCCACACATGTGTATAATCAAAGAGGCAGACAACTAAGCCCTCAAATCACTGGTGGAGTCACTCCCTTGCAAGAAGAAAGAAAAAAAAAAAAAAGGAAAAGACCAATACAACAATGGACAAGACATAGAATAAATAAAAACATGTGCAATACACACGTATAAATGCATAAATACATAGCAACTTTTTATCCCCTGATATCTAGAGTGCCCATTATGGATACTTTCCAGAGGGCAATAGAACGTGATGTTAAATCTCTGTTGGATTCAGATGTGCAGTCTTGTATGAATTTATCTGTAATTGAGCAGCATGCGCTTCATTTACTAAGTAAGAACCAACATATAGTAGTCCGCCAATCAGACAAAGGGGGGTCAGTGGTGATTCTAGACTCACTACTATATCGCAATGAAATTTTATCCATGTTATCTGATATTAATACATATCATCCTCTCAACAATGATCCTACAAGCTGTATTCAGCAGGGTTTATCTGTGATTTTGCAGGAGGGTCTTGCTTTGGGAGTATTGGACAAGCGCATGGCTGATTTTTTTATATGTGGATAAACCAGTGTGTCCTGTATTTCACGCCTTACCCAAAATTCATAAAGGCGTGTTTCCTCCACCTTTCAGGCCCATAGTGGCCGGTATTGGAGGGGTTAATGAAAAACTCTCCGAGTGGATAGACAGAAAATTACAACCTTTGGTTTTGAAAACACCAGGTCACATTAGAGACACCAAACAGCTTCTGCAGGCACTTCAGGAGGTTGCATGGGGGCCTCACCACACATGGATAACATGTGATGTTGTTGCTCTATATTCATGTATACCTCATGATTTGGCATTATCTGCTGTTTCCACCATTTTGACTGAAGAAAGTAATTTCAGTTCTGATCTTAAAAAATTTATCATTATGGCGTTACAACATCTTTTGAACACCAATTTTTTCAAATTTGACACTAAGTACTATCTTCAGGTGTGTGGCTGCCCGATGGGGTCAAAATTCTCTCCTACTCTGGCCAACTTATATATGTCCTTTTGGGAGAACAAATATATATATACTATGGATAATCCCTATTTAGACAATGTATTGTGGTGGGGGAGATACATTGATGACGTGATCCTATTGTGGTTTGATCGTTGTGATGTATCTCCCTCTCCTGGCATGCTTGAGTTTTTTGAGTATATTGGGAGTAATTCTTTGAATATTAAATTCACCCACAAAATACATGGCATTTGTGCCACATATCTGGATGTTAAAATTATGGGAGATGTCAAAACGGGGAATATAAATACTTCCCTATATAGAAAAGATACCAGTGGTAATGCCATATTGCATGCGGATAGTTGTCACCCGCCACATGTGATACGAAATTTACCGTTGGGTGAATTAATCCGTGCCAAAAGATCATGCTCTAATGATGCTCTTTATGAATCCGAGCGTCGTAAAATTTGCACCAGGCTATCAAAAAGGGGTTATAAGAACTGGATGTTAAACAGGGCTATTAAGAAAGTGGATAACAAAACTAGGAGTAGTTTATTGCAGAATGACATTGTACACACTAATCAAAATAAAAATATTCCCACTTTTTCTACCGCTTTCAGTTCAGATTACAAGGGTGTTATTAAAATCATAAATAAACATCTTCCCTTACTGCATCAAGATCCAGTCTTATCGCAGATATTGGCTGGTGGACATAGGTGTGTTCCAAAGAGAGCTAAAAATTTGAGTCATTTTTTTGTCCCCCTCATTGTATTTGTCTGATTGCACTAAACCTACGTGGTTAAATTACTTGGGCAATTATAAGTGTGGTGAAAAATTGTGTGGTTTGTGCCGCTATATGGATATTACAGATAGATTTGTTAATTTTAGTACACAACAAACCTACAAAATTAAAACCTACATGAATTGTAACACCACACACTTGGTGTATATGGCAGAGTGCACATTGTGCAGTTTATATTACATTGGCTGTACCACACGCAGCCTGAAGAGGAGACTAAGTGAGCACATCACCGCTTCTAATCCAGAGTCTATGTCCAGTCGTAGGAATGTGTCTGGCTTGTCCAAACATTTCCTTGAAATACACAAGGGTAATTTATGCAGTCTTAAAGTTAAGGGAATAGAACGGGTATTGAAACCCCCCAGAGGGGGTGACTGGGAACATTTACTACACTGTCGGGAAGCCTTCTGGATACTTGCGCTTGATGCACGATATCCGCAAGGTCTAAATTATAGAAATGATCTTATGTATTTCTATTGAGTGCTGAGATTTTTGCTGTTTTTTTATTTATTTATTTTTTTTTGTTTTATATTTTTTTTTTTTTTTTTTTTTGGGGGGGGGTTTTCTGTTTGTCATTTGATAGTTGCTATGTATTTATGCATTTATACGTGTGTATTGCACATGTTTTTATTTATTCTATGTCTTGTCCATTGTTGTATTGGTCTTTTCCTTTTTTTTTTTTTCTTTCTTCTTGCAAGGGAGTGACTCCACCAGTGATTTGAGGGCTTAGTTGTCTGCCTCTTTGATTATACACATGTGTGGAGTCCCTCTGCTGATTAGGAATGTTTATAATCATTTTGTGAACTGTTTTGTTTCATGTCTCTGAGGAAGAACCTAGTGTAAGGTTCGAAACGCGTCAGGCGTGGGGGGTCTGTTTTCCCCTTTATGGTTTTAACATGAAATTATGTGAATAAAACTTATCGTGGATTTTATTAAGACTCCAGTGCCGGATCTTCCTTCTCTCTTCATGTTTAGAAGGAAGGCTGGAACTTTCCGTAAAAACCAAAGGAGATCTCAGATGGTGGCTAGACAGAGCAAACCTACTAACAGGGACATCGTGGCAGAAGCCAGTGTCCGACGTGATAATGACAGACGCAAGCTCCTCGGGGTGGGGAGCGCACCTAAGGGGACAGGTAGCCCAGGGACCCTGGGGACACCTAGAGCAAAACGCATCCTCCAACCTAAGAGAGCTACGGGCAGTAAACAGCCCTAAGGATATTCATGCCCACTCTAGAAGGCCGCAATGTCCGGATTATGTCGGACAACAGTAGCCTACATCAACCACCAGGGAGGGACAAGGTCACGCTCCCTAATGCACGAAACCAACGAGATCTTTCACAGGGCAGAGAGACACCTACACTCCCTATCAGCCCTACACATCAGAGGGGTAGAAAACACACAAGCCGATTTCCTAAGCCGCAACACACTAAAACGGGGAATGGACCCTGAATCGGGTAGTGTTCCAAAAGATAGTACATCTTTGGGGAGAGCCAATAATAGACCTCTTTGCCAACAGAAGCAACAGGCAGGTAAAAAGATTCTGTTCACTGAACCCAAAGAAAGAGCCATGGGCAGTGGACGCTTTGCAAATTCCGTGGGATTTCAAGCTAAGTTATGCCTTTCCTCTGGTAGCTCTAATCCCAGTAGTAGTGAAAAAGATAAGGGAAGATCAGGCCAGAGTGATCTTAATAGCCCCGTTCTGGCCAAAAAGGCCATGGTTCTCACTACTACAGATAATGTCCCTCTCAGATCCGTGGGTACTGCCAGAGATTGCAGACCTGCTAGCTCAGGGTCCGGTATTCCACTCGCAAGTCAAGGGGTTCCATCTAACGGCGTGGAATTTGAAAGGTCACTTTTAAGTAGTAGAGGATTCTCCCCTGGGTTGGTGGCTACACTGATGAAAAGTAGGAAGCCAGTAACAACTAATATATACGGTAGAATATGGAATAAGTTTCTGCAGTTTCTGGGGAAACCATTAGACCAAGAACCCCCGATCAAGACTATCTTAGAGTTCTTACAGGCAGGTCTACAGCTAGGCCTAGCGGTAAATACACTCAAAGTACAAGTTTCAGCGCTAGGCGCTCTATATAATTGTAACATAGCGGCAAACAGATGGATAGCTAGGTTTATTAAATCCTGCCACAGGTCTAGACCAGTCCCATCGCAAAAAATGGCTCCCTGGGATTTAAACCTTGTGTTAGAAGCTCTCACAAAGGAACCATTTGAACCAGTACAACAACTATCAGTGAAATATCTTACCCTACGTGCCGATGTAAGGGCCACTAGAATAATGGTTTTTAGGGTAAGTGACCTGCAGGCCCTATCAGTTAGTCCACCGTATACCCAGGTATACCAGGACAGAATTGTCCTAAAAACAGACCCTGCTTATTTACCGAAAGTAGTGTCGGATTTTCACCGTAGCCAGGAAATCGTCCTCCCCTCCTTCTGTGAAAATCCGAAAAACCCAGGAGAGGAGAAATTCCATAATCTAGATGTGAAAAGAGCCCTCTTAGAGTATATATCAGTAACCAGCCAGTGGAGGAGGTCCCAGTCCCTATTTGTAGCCTTCCAGGGTGCCATGAAGGGTTATGGAGTATCGAAAGGGACTATTGCCAGATGGATTAGGGAGGCCATTAGTGTAGCCTACTCAGCTAGTGGTGTTCCGATTCCTGATGGCATCAAGGCTCATTCCACCAGAGCCGTGGCGACCTCCTGGGCTGAAAAGGCAGAGGTATCAATTGAGCAAATTTGTAAGGCCGCTACCTGGGCCTCACCCTCAACCTTTTTTAAGCACTATAGATTAAATCTATCCTCCTCGGCTGACTTGACCTTTGGTAGAAGGGTGCTGCAAGCGGTGGTCCCTCCCTAAGGTGTTTCGAAGTCTCCAAAAATCTCTCATGTGGTGCTGTCATGGGTGAAGGGAAAACCACCATGGTTACTTACCGGTAGCCGGTTTTTCCGGAACCCATGACAGCACCCGTATATTTCCCCCCCCTTTTTTCACCGTATGGGTGTGCACAATAGTCGGGTGTATTTGTGTGATGTGGTGTTGGATAAACATGTAACTAACCGGGAAGTCCTCTCAATGCTCTGTAATCCAACTGAAGCGGGGGAGAGGTGCCGCCCCTTATATTTCAGTAGGTTCCTGTCCTGGCGGGGCGGATCCCTCTCTCTCATGTGGTGCTGTCATGGGTTCCGGAAAAACCGGCTACCTGTAAGTAACCATGGTGGTATCTCCCCCACCCCCCACGGAGGACAATTGGGCATTTGGCCACTTGTGTATGGGGGAGGGGGTTTACAGGAATAGCTATCTAAGATATGTGGTTGGCTTTATAGAACGTTCAGTCTGTCCCAAGATGAAACCTGTTAAATTGAGTAGTGCTATACCCCGCTACAATTACAATGTAAATCAACCCATGACAAAGAGCTGCATATGGAGGCTTATCTGTACCATTTATAATCTTGCTATCCTGCTTTCTAGCCTTCGAGCAGTACAATGGAGATGACCGTCAATGAGATCACTCTGCTTGTACTGCCTCAGTATATACAGCAAAGGTGGCAAGTGAAAGACACAAGACGGAATGTGTCCCCCTATTGTGATATTTTGACTGCTTTAGTAGCCAGTGTGAAAGGTTTTTATGTTGAATGGACCGTGTGTATATATATATATGTGTGTGTGTGTGTGTGTATGTGTGTATATATATATATATATATATATATATATATATATATATATATATATATATATATATATATTTATTTTCATGACTATGAAAATTGTAGATTCACCCTGAAGGCATCAAAACTATGACTTAACACATGTGGAATTATATAATTAACAAAAGAGTGAAACAACTGAAAATGTCTTATATTCTAGGTTCTTCAAAGTAGCCACTGTTTGCATTGATTACTGCTTTGCACACTCTTGGCATTCTCTTGATGAGCTTCAAGAGGTAGTTACCTGAAATTGTCATCCAACAGTCTTGAAGGAGTTCCCAGAGATGCTTAGCACTTGTTGGCCCTTTTGCCTACACTCTGCGGTCCAGCTAACCCCAAACCATCTCGATTGCGTTCAGGTCTGGTGACTGTGGAGGCCTGGTCATCTGGCGTAGCACCCCATCACTCTCCTTCTTGGTCAAATAGCCCTTACACAGCCTGGAGGTGTGTTTGGGGTCATTGTCCTTTTGAAAAATAAATGATGGTCCAACTAAATGCAAACCGGATGGAATAGCATGCCACTGCAAGATGCTGTGGTAGCCATGCTGGTTCAGTATGCCTTCAATTTTGAATAAATCCCCAACAGTGTCACCAGCAAAGCACCCACACCATCACACCACCTCCTCCATGCTTCACGGTGGGAACCACGCATGTAGAGTCCATCCATTCACCTTTTCTGCGTCGCACAAACACACGGTGGTTGGACCCAAAGATCTCAAATTTGGACTCATCAGACCAAAGCACAGATTTCCACTGGTCTAATGTCCAATCCTTGTGTTCTTTAGCCCAAACAAGTCTCTTCTGCTTGTTGCCTGTCCTTAGCATTGGTTTCCTGGCAGCTATTTTACCGTGAAGGCCGGCTGCACAAAGTCTCCTCTTTAACAGTTGTTGTAGAGGTGTGTCTGCTGCTAGAAGTCTGTGTGGCATTGACCTGGTCTCTAATCTGAGCTGCTGTTAACCTGCGATTTCTGAGGCTGGTGACTCGGATGCACTTATCCTCAGCAGCAGAGGTGACTCTTGGTCATCCTTTCCTGGGGTGGTCCTCATGTGAGCCAGTTTCTTTGTAGCGCTTGATGGTTTTTGCCACTGCACTTGGGGACACTTTCAAACTTTTCCCAATTTTTTGGACTGACTGACCTTCATTTCTTAAAGTAATGATGGCCACTCGTTTTTCTTAGCTGCTTTTTTCTTGCCATAATGCAAATTCTAACAGTCTATTCAGTAGGACTATCAGCTGTGTATCCACCAGACTTCTGCACAACACAACTGATGGTCCTAACCCCATTTATAAGGCAAGAAATCCCACTTATTAAACCTGACAGGACACACCTGTGAAGTGAAAACCATTTCCGGTGACTACCTCTTGAAGCTCATCAAGAGAATGCCAAGAGTGTGTAAAGCAGTAATCAAAGCAAAAGGTGGCTACTTTGAAGAACCTAGAATATAAGGCACAGTATTTTCAGTTTCACACTTTTTTGTTATATAATTCCACATGTGTTAATTCATAGTTTTGATGCCTTCAGAGTGAATCTACAATTTTTCATAGTCATGAAAATAAAAAAAACTCTCTGAATGAGGTGTGTCCAAACTTTTGGTCTGTACTGTGTGTATGTATGTATATATAGATATATAGCTAGAGATATAGAGGTTGGACAAAATAATGTAAACACCTGGAAACCTCAACAAAAGTTAGTTTAATATGGTGTAGGTCCACCTTTTGCGGCGATTACAGCCTCATTTCTCTGAGGTATGGATTCATACAAGGTGTGAATTGTTTCCAAAGGAATTTTAGGCCATTCTTCAGTTAAAACACCCTCCAGTTCTTTGAGCGACAGTGGCGGCGGAAAGCGATGTCTAACTTGAAAATCTAAAATCGGCCATAAATGCTCAATGTTGAGGTCTGGGGATTGTGGGGGCCAGATGAGATGCTCAACTTCATTACAATGTTCCTCGTGCCATGCTTTAACGATTCTAGCTGTATGAATTGGTGCATTATCCTGAAAGATGGCGTTCCCCTCCTGGATCAGTGCTTGAACCATAGGATGCACTTGGTCACCCAAAATGCCTAAATAATCTCGGCTGTTAATTCTTCCATGAAGGGATATCATTGGCCCGGCGGATCTCCACGAAATAGCACCCCAGATCATCACAGAACCTCCGCCATGTTTTACGGTTGGGAGAAGGCAGTCTGGATGGAATGCTTCTTTCGGCTGTCTCCAAACGTACTCTCGGTCAGAGGTCAGAAATAGGGTAAACGATGATTCGTCTGAGAATATCACATTTCCACTGCTCAAGGGACCAATTCTGGGGGTTTCTACACCACTCTAAACGCTTGGAAACATTTGTCATTGAGAGCAGCGGTTTTTCGAATTGCGGCTCTTCCGTGAAATCCAGATTTCTGCAGCTCCCGACAAACCTTTTCGTGGAAACTGTGTTCTGTAGGTGTTCATGGAGCTCAGCAGTGATTTTCAGCGCCGTGGTCTTGCGATCCTCTCACAATTCGCTTTAGAGTCCGACGGTCTCTCTGTCAACTTCGACTTTCGGCCGGACCTGTGCTGTGGACGTTTTTCCTTCTCTTTCAAACGCAGTCTGTTATGAGCTCATTTTCTGCTCCACCAGTTGACAGTTCTCCTTCCATTCTCCCTCTGGTGGTGACAGGAGGTAGTGAGGTTGGTTTAATTGGTAGTGATCTGCCACCTGGTGAGGAGGATAATGATTGGATCTCTGGAGTATCAGACAGGGCTGTGGAGTCGGAGTCGTGGAGTCGGAGTCGGTGCTCATTTTGGTGGAGTCGGTATAAAATGGATCGACTCCGACTCCTAAAATATATAATAAATTGGGTACAGTAATTCAATGCAGGATGTGCTGAATATTTTTTCATAGGAGTTTGGGAAAGTTATGAAATGTCCTATAAATGGCTGTTCTATTCCTGATCTAAGGCTACATTCACACACAGCGTTTTTCCTGTGTTTTTTGAGGATACGTTTTTCAGCTGCAAAAGCTGATCATCTTTTTAAAAAACTGCATCACCTGAAAGGTTTTTGAGCTCATAGATAATGTTTTCAATAGCAAAAGCAGATTAGAAATCTGCTCTATCTATCCATTTATCCATATCTGTCTATCCATATCGTATCTGTACCAAAAAGAATGAAAACCGGGTAGTACACCAATATATATTCTGTTCTATCTAAATATCTTGATTATTGGATCATAAAAATGATTAAATGTCTGAGGTTCACATTGTACTACAATAAATTTTTCATTTAAATATAAGCAATATGTGTGGGAGTCGGAGTCGTGGAGTCGGAGTTGGAGTCTGAGTCGGTGTAAGGGAAATTGAGGAGTCGGAGTCGCAGGTTTGGCTTACCGACTCCACAGCCCTGGTATCAGACTGGATATAAGACAGCTGACGCCCTATGCTGGTGATTCAGTCTGCTTCTCAGGTCTTGGACTCAGCTCTGTTCCAGTCTTCTCAAGTTAAATTTCTTTGCTAGTGTTCACACTCGTTCTTGTTGGGCAAGTTCAGTTTTTTGTGTGGTCAGCCAGCCCGGCTGGGCTGTGCTGTGCTGAATTTCCACTCTCATTAATCTGTATTTGCCAATTTACTTTTTTTTTTTTTTTTTTTTTTTTTCCCCCTTATTAGATTGGCCTCTTTTTGCTCTGTCTCAGAATATTTCAGAGTGCTGATATAGTGGGAGAAGTCTAGTGACTTCAGGGTTAATTTTGCTATCAGATGTGTTGGACATTTTTGGTAGGGTGTTTGGCAGATTGCAGACAGTGTCTTTCCTTTCCTGTTTTTTCTAGTTAGTTTGGCCCCATCGTTTGCTCAGCCTATTTTCCTGCCTTTGTATGTGTTTTCCTCTTGTTTCACCGTCAATACATGTGGGGGGCTGTCTTTCCTTTGGGGTCTGCTCTGTGGCAGTTAGCTTTCCTCTCTTCCTGCTTTAGGCTTATTTAGCTCTCCAATTGTGACGAGGCGTCTAGGACCAACGTCATAGGGCGAAGTGCACTTGGATGAAGATGATCCATAGGATCCCCCTCATCCAGGAGGATAGCGAGGCTTCAGTAAGGCCGGAGTCACACTACAGTGAAATATGGCTGAGTCTCGCAGGTTAAAACCAAGCTCTGGCACCGGCACTCCGGAGCGGAGCGTGCAACTCCATGTATTGCCGTGCGGCTGCACTCTCTGCTCCAGAGTGCCGGCGCCAGAGCTTGGTTTTAACCTGCGATACTCGTCCGTATCTTGCTGTGTGTGATCCCGGGCCTAACTGTTGCGGACAGAATGGTTTATGCAGAGGCTACAAGAATCAGACATGCAGAGGGATGGTGCTAGCATGGGAAGAGAGCCCACCCCAGCGAGCCTTATCGGCTGTGAGAGCACATTAGAGCAGTCTAAGCCGAAGCTGAAATTATAGTCCATGCTCCAGTATGAACGCTGAAGGGTCAAAGGCGGATGGGAGCCTGTAAGCCTGCAATAGTAGCCAGATCCTAAATTGGAGGCTCTGCACCAACATAGGATTGCAGGAGGCGCGAAGTCTGTTTTTCACTAAGTGTAATTCTTGGCGTAAGCCTCCTGGTGATAGCAACATCCACCCCGTGGTTTTCTGCAATAAAGTGAGCAAATTATTTTTATAATTGGAGGAGCTTCTAAATGAGCAGGATTTTCTGCTTTTCTGATACAAAAAGTTTTTAAAGGGGTTATCGGAGATGATGCAAAAGCTGCAGTCAAACTGTAATCCCAGTGCAACATCCCCCGATTGCTCTTCAGTTTAGCTTGGTTACAGATATTGCAGATCGTTTACGTCACTTGGGTAAATTGGAAGACTAGTGAGGAGCGCTGAGGTTGCAGCGCCAGCATGGCTGCCTATGCGGTGCTTTGTTGGACAACTTTTTTTTTTTTTTTTTTTTTTTTTATAAAACTGGAAGAACATGTCTCTTTCCTCCCTGGACCTTCCATTTACAGATGTGAGATGGGTTTTGTGCTTAGAGCATCTAAATTCCTGTTGTAGACCCTTGCTGTCAAGGTCTGTGTCTCTATTCTGGTGCACTAGGGAAATGTATAGTAAAACTTTTTTTTTTTTTTTTCTTCCTCTAGAATCCTAAGCAGCACGTAGTCCAGAGAAGAGGTGCAGAATATACTCTTGCTACTATAGCAAAATACTTTGCATGTAATTTAACCACAGGCTTACCACATCTTTGGGAGGCAACTGTTGGACCTTTAAGAAACCACATCAATGTTGATAATTTTGGTAAGCTTTCATTTTCCATATATGATCCTATAACTAAGGTTGGTTATACAAGAAAAAAACAGTTTGAAAAGTGATGTGAACATGGTCCTACTGCATCAATGACATAGCACAGAGCTTTCACTGGGCGTGTGAACATGCTCCTCTGATGCTGACTAGTGATGAGTGAGCGTGTTCTGGTAAGGGGTTATCCCCAAGCTTAGAACTGGCTCACAGAGACATGTAATGACAGTCTGCTCTTTTCATTGCAGTGATGTGTGATTAACTGACAGCTTTCCTCTCCAGCAGTTGGTGTGGGGGGAGGGGTAGTACACCAGAGTTGGCATCACTACACTTTTATCAATTATAAAGTGTATTTGGTCCTGCCAAAGTGTGTGCGTGTGTGCACACACTGCCAGAGATGCTGTGCTGCGCGTGCACACACACACACACACACACACACACACACACTGCCAGAGATGGTGTGGTGTGCTGTGCTTCACACACACACACACACACACACACACACACTGCCAGAGATGGTGTGGTGTGCTGTGCTTCACACACACACACACTGCCAGAGATGGTGTGCTGTGCTTCACACACACACACACTGCCAGAGATGGTGTGCTGTGCTTCACACACACACACACACACACTGCCAGAGATGGTGTGCTGTGCTTCACACACACACACACACACACTGCCAGAGATGGTGTGCTGTGCTTCACACACACACACACACACACTGCCAGAGATGGTGTGGTGTGCTGTGCTACACACACACACACTGCCAGAGATGGTGTGGTGTGCTGTGCTACACACACACACACACTGCCAGAGATGGTGTGGTGTGCTGTGCTACACACACACACTGCCAGAGATGGTGTGGTGTGCTGCGCTTCACACACACACGCACACTGCCAGAGATGGTGTGGTGTGCTGCGCTTCACACACACGCACACTGCCAGAGATGGTGTGGTGTGCTGCGCTTCACACACACGCACACTGCCAGAGATGGTGTGGTGTGCTGCGCTTCACACACACGCACACTGCCAGAGATGGTGTGGTGTGCTGCGCTTCACACACACGCACACTGCCAGAGATGGTGTGGTGTGCTGCGCTTCACACACACACACGCACACTGCCAGAGATGGTGTGGTGTGCTGCGCTTCACACACACACACACGCACACTGCCAGAGATGGTGTGGTGTGCTGCGCTTCACACACACACACACGCACACTGCCAGAGATGGTGTGGTGTGCTGCGCTTCACACACACACGCACGCACACTGCCAGAGATGGTGTGGTGTGCTGCGCTTCACACACACACACGCACGCACACTGCCAGAGATGGTGTGGTGTGCTGCGCTTCACACACACACACACACACACGCACACTGCCAGAGATGGTGTGGTGTGCTTCTCACACGCGCGCGCGCGCGCACACACACACACACTGCCAGAGATGGTGTGGTGTGCTGTGCTACACACACACACTGCCAGAGATGGTGTGGTGTGCTTCACACTGCATTGAGGAGAGCAGACTTTCTCAAAATTACTGATAGGGGTTTGTTATAAGTCTTCAAAAATAATGGAAGCAACAGAGAATATCCTCAACAAGCAAATAGATGAAGCTGCGACTCAAGGAGAAGTCATTATTATGAGGGACTTTAACTACCCTGAAATACATTGGGGAACCGAAACCTGCAGTTCCAGCAAAGGTAATGGGTTTTTGACTACTATGAGAGACAATTACCTTTCACAACTGGTTCATGACCCAACAAGAGGGGGAGCACTGCTAGACCTAATATTAACCAACAGGCCAGACCGCATATCAAATATAAGGGTCGGGGGTCACTTGGGTAATAGTGATCACAAATTAATAAATTTTCATGAATCCTTTAATAAGATGTGTAGTAGAGGGGTTACAAGGACACTAAACTTCAGGAAGACAAATTTCCAACGGATGAGAGATGATCTTGGTGCAATTAACTGGGACGATATCCTGAATCCTAAAAATACACAAAGAAAATGGGAGACGTTTATTAGCATCCTGAATAGGACCTGTGCACAATATATATTCCATATGGGAATGAAATGTGAGAAATAGGAGGAAACCACTATGGCTAAGTAGAGCTGTAAGGGGTGCAATAAGAGATAAAAATAAAGCATTTAGAGAATTAAAGCAAGTAGGTAGTGATGAGCCATTAAATAAATACAGAAGATTAAATAAATTCTGTAAAAAGCAAATCAAGGCAGCAAAGATTGAGAGACGCATTGCCAGAGAAAGTAAAAATAATCCCAAAATATTCTTTAAAGGGAAGGTGCCATCCAAAAAATTTTTTCAGCAATTGAAAGAATGTGAAGAATTAATGTTTTACATTTTCTTAAACATTATTTGTTTTTAATTTTGTAAAATATGAAAAATAATTTTAAAGTTTGGCATTTCCACTTGTTAACACTAGGGGGAGCAGCTACGGAAATTTGGCACAAAAGCCTAGTGTACAACTAGCTCACATTACTGCCCTGCAGTAATTATGGGCGGAATCTGCAGACATGGGTGTGGTGTCACTCCTCTCTTCCCCTTCTGGGTGTTTGCTAAGGGAAAAGAGGACATTTAGGAACAGTGAGCAGCCATTTTGATGGGGCCTGCAAAGTTACTGACTGTCTTTGCATGCAAAGTCTGGATCAGAACAGGCCGTCAATCAGCAGAAATGTTTCCTGGATTTCTGTGGAGCAAACAAGCAGACGGTCCATCCATGTGTATAAAACACAGCGCTCTATGTACAATCCCTGGCACCGAATAGGGTGCCCCCCATAGACCAGCACACTGCTCTCCTGAAATACTCTGTGCTGCTGTCAATCTGCTCCTTCCACCATATATCAGGCCCCTGTCTCCTTGCTTTCACACATCGCCAGGACAGGATCTGAGGAGAGGAATTGGATCTTCGGTCACCGAGGATGGCAGGCAGCAAGGATTCTGGGAGCAGGGTGACAGCAGCACAGAGTATTTCAGGAGAGCAGTGTACTGGTCTATGGGGGGCGCAGAGGGAGATATATGGTGGAGGAGCAGGGTGAAAGCAGCAGAGTATTTCAGGAGAGCAGTATCCCACGGGATAGGATTAGATACATGGCTTAGCAGTCAGTATCACACAGGATAGGATTAGATACACTGCTCAGTAGTCTGTATCACACAGGATAGGATTAAATACACGGCTCAGCACAGTATCACACAGGATAGGATTAGATGTCCAGCAGATAGCCAAGTGTTTTGAAACAGCAGGGAGCAGCTCCTCCTATGTTTTGCAAGAGCTGGGGCTGCAGCTGGTCAGGTGTTTTGGAAAGAGCAGCTTGGTCTCCAGCAGGGCTGTGGAGTCGGTAGAAATGTACCGACTCCAGCTTTAAAAAAAAAAGTATTAATATTTCATAATTGAACTTTAATATGAATTTTATAAATGTTACTCAAATATATATGTTCTATCAAACTATGAACAACAGTGATAAGCAGTTCTGCTGGAGATAGACATTTCTTACTTCTTGTGTGTCACTGTTCTCCACTGCCCTTATCTAATCTTATACTTGGTTAACCTCATGCTGCCCCAACCCCCCAACTTACAATGTATGAAACTGAAAGTGAAAATGTGTTGCAAATTCTTAGTAGTAAAGCTCCTCCTCTAGATTAGATCATACTAGGTGCGCGTCTTCCAAGCATCTCACAGCTGCCTGCTACTCAGAAGAGGAAGACTGTAAGAAGTATTATCCTTTCAACAAACTTTGCATCAGTTAACTGTGAGTACATGAGGAATAATAACAGTATTACTGACCACTATATCAGTTGTACGACCTGGCAATAATTTTGTACAATTGTTTTTAGGAAAAACAATTGTCATTTGGATTGTGAATGCAGAATTAAAAACCTGAGAATGTCAAAGAAGCATCACATTAAATCAGCTGTATTTGAACATTTCACCATCACTCAAGATAGAAAACATTGTCTGTCAGTGTATGACAAATGATCCAGACGAAAACAAATGCTGTGAAGCCAAGATGAGTGCATATGAAGTACTGAAAGCAGTGGATGAGAAAGACTGCATCCAAACCAATGAACCAGTGCCCAGCTCTTCCAGCCAAACAAAGGAGCAGAGAACTTTGCAGCCATCAGTTGCAAGATATTTTGTCAGTGACAAAGTTACTGTGACAATGACAGTAGATATATTTAAAAAACAGATCATAGAGCTTGTTGTAAAGGATAGTGTGCCTATTTCATTATTTTCACGACCAGCTTTTATGTGTCTGAATGGGGAAATGGCCCGCAAGCTTGGTGTTTCTCTGGAGAGAGAGAGTATTAGAAAATTAGTAATCGAAGAAGCTTTTAAACAAAAGGAAGAACTTAAAAAAACTCTCAAGGGACGCTTTCTGTTTCTTAAAATGGATGCCTGCACACGTCAGAGTGAACTATTTTGCCATCAATGTCCGATTTGTTTGTGACAAAAATGAAATAGTTACCAAGACATTGGCAGTAAAAGACACCAAAGCTCATCACACCAGTGAGTTTCTCCAGGTCTTGGTGGAAAAGGTTCTGCAAGACTATGAACTTAAAAAAGAGTAAGTTCTTTCTGTCGTAACTGACAATGCTTCAAATATGATAAGTACTATTAAGCTAATGAATGAGAGTAATGATGGTGACCAGCAGCTAGAAGAACATTCTGGGTCCACAGACACACAAATGTTTGAAATAGAGGAACACAGTATTGTAACTGAGGAGCAAACTGAAGTTGCTTCAGATGAACAGCAACATGATACTTTAGATCTTGTTGAAACTGTGTCAATATGTTCTTTCATTCATCACATGTGCTGTGTTGTGCATACGCTACAGCTCGCTATAAGAGACAGTCTGCAAGAAGGACATGCTGCTGCACTGATTGGCAAGGTGAGAAAATTGGCTACTGTTGCCAGAACCCCTAAAGTTTACTCAATTTTGAAGAGACGTGCTGGAAAAGGGGCAATTATTGATCAAGCCACACGATGGGGCAGTACTTAATGATTCAGCGCTTGGTTGAACTGAAAACCTTTCTTGTAGACATGGCTAACCCTCAACTGACGCTAAATGAAAGTCAGTGGAATCAGGTGAATGAGCTGGAAAAATTGCTAGAGCACCCATTTACAGTGACAAAAAAATTACAAGCAGAGGACTTAACTCCAGGTATTTTCTTAAAGGAGTGGAAGAGCCTGATGTTTCGCCTGTCCCAAAGAGGAGGGTTAATTGCAAGTGGCATTGCTACATCAATGAAACGGAGAGAGGAGCTACTATTACAAAATAACATTCTTTTGGCAGCTGTTTATGTAGACCCAATGCATTGGATTCTTCTAGATGATCAACAGCTAAGTAAAGGAAAAGAAGCTCTGTTTGAAATAGCAGTAAGGATGAAAGGGTTGCAGAACAGTCAGGAGTAACAAGAAGAATTTGGTTGTCCTGCCACATCTTCACCCTCATCATCAACTGATGAAGAATTTAATTTCGAAAAATATTTGGATCACAAGGACCGTGCAAAGCGTTCCCGCATAGAAGAGTCATCCCCATCAAGGAACACAGCCAGTACATTTCAGCAGAATTTTTCATGTGCACTAAAAGAAATTGAGAAATTTGACCGTTCATCAAAAATAACAGTGCAACAAGCGATTCCTCTGTATCCTGACACTGTCAGATGTTGCCCGAGTGGTTACTGCTTTGCCACCAACACAAGTTAGTGTAGAGAGGTTCTCTGCTCTCAAAATAATTAGATCAGATTTGAAGGCATCCATGAAGGAGGATCTGACAGAGGCAATACTTTTTCTGAGGACAAATTTATAGATTTCTTCTTAACTGCATAAAAGTGTTTATTGCATATTTACTTACAGTTTAGAAAAGTTTATAAGTTATTTGCTATATTCTAATTGTATTCTAATGTAGTTTTTGCTCTAAGTGGTCTGATTACTTATATGATGGTGAGAAACTGAATAAGCACGATGTTTAATATTTTACAACAGTAAATTTGTTATGAATTGACCATTTATGAAGGAGTCGGAGCCTGATTAAAATCCAGGAGTCGGAGTCGCAACTGTGGCTTACCGACTCCACAGCCCTGGTCTCCTGGAGCTCGTCCTGTATCCTCTCCTGCAGCTGGTATGTGCAGAGTGATCATCCAAGCCCTGTTATGGTGGAACAGTAAAGCATCCAGGGCTTGCAATAGAGTGTAAATGGAGCTAAAAGAAAAGCACTTGGCTCTAATAGGATGGCGCCTGGCCACACCTACAGCTGTGAATTGAGCTGCCCACAGAGACGTGCCCACTTCACTCCTGATGCTGATGCAATGAAAGAGAGAGGGTCGGGAGCCGACTGTTATGTCTTATGCCCAGGGACTGCCGTAAATGAGCATGGAAAGTGTCGTTCAGCAGCCAGAAAGGTAAGATGGCAGCCCCCAGTGGCTGCATTAATACAGTAAAAAAAAAAAAAAGCATACACACCACTGAGAAGCTTAGGGGACAATATCTTTTTATACCATTTTCTTTTTTACATTAAATTATGAAAAAACACGGCACCTTCCCTTTAACTACATAAACGGTAAGAAACTAAAAAATGATAGTGTTGTGCCCCCCTAAATAGTCTGGGCGAAATGGTGGATGAGGAAAAAGCCAATATGCTAAAAGACTTTTTTTCAACAGTGTTTACACAAGAAAATCCCATGATGGATAACATGATCAGGGATAAAAATTCTCCATTAAATGTCACCTGCTTAACCCAGCAGGAAGTACGGCGGCGTCTAAAAATCACTAAAATTGACAAATCCCTGGGCCCAGATGGGATACACCCCCCGAGTACTGCTGGAATTAAGCACAGTCATAGACTATTATTTTTAATCTTTAAAGATTCCGTAATAACAGGGTCTGTACCACAGGACTGGCGTATAGCAAATGTGGTGCCAATATTCAAAAAGGGGACAAAAACTGAACTCGGAAATTATAGGCCAGTAAGTTTAACCTCAACTGTGGGTAAAATCCTGGAGGGTTTTCGAAGAGATACTATACTGGAGTATCTGGAGAAGAGTAACCTCATGACCCAATATCAACATGGGTTTGCAAGGGACCGTTCCTGTCAGACAAATCTGATAAGCTTTTATGAAGAGGTAAGTTCCGGACTGGACCAAGGGAATGCAGTGGACGTGGTGTACATGGACTTTTCAAAAGCTTTTGATACGGTGCCACACAAAAGGTTGATGCATAAAATGAGAACAATGGGGATAGAGGAAAATATGTGTAAGTGGGTTAAGAGCTGGCTCATGGATGGGAAACAAAGGGTGGTTATTAATGGAGCACACTCGGACTGGGTCACGATTAGCAGTGGGGTACCACAGGGGTCAGTTTTGGGCCCGCTTCTTTTTAACATATTTATGACATTGTAAGGGGCATAGAGAGTAGAATTTCAATATTTGCAGATGACACTAAACTCTGCAGGGTAATCAATACAAAGGAGGACAATTTTATATTACAGGAGGATTTATGCAAACTAGAAGCTTGGGCTTATAAATGGCAAATGAGCTTTAATGGGGATAAATGTAAGGTCATGCACTTGGGTAGAATGAACAAGATGTATAATTATGTGCTTAATTGTAAAACACTGGGCAAAACTGTCACTGAAAAAGACCTGGGTGTATGGGTGGATGACAAACTCACATTTAGTGGCCAATGTCAGGCAGCTGCTGCAAAGGCAAATAAAATAATGGGAGGCATAGATGCTCATGAGGAGAACATAATTTTACCTCAATATAAGTCACTAGTGCGACCACACTTAGAATACTGCGTACAGTTCTGGTCTCCGGTGTATAAGAAAGACATAGCTGAACTGGAGCAGGTGCAGAGAAGAGTGACCAAGGTTATTAGGGAACTAGGGGGTCTGCAATACCAAGACAGGTTATTACACTTGGGGTTATTTAGTTTGGAGAATTGAAAGCTTAGGGGTGATCTTATTACAATGTATAAATATATGCGGGGACAATACAAAGACCCTTCTAATCTTTTTACTTTTAGGGCCCCGTCACATATAGCGATCTCGGTAACGAGATCGCTGCGGAGTCACAATTTTTGTGACACAACAGCGATCTCACCAGCTAGATCACTGTGTGTGTGACAGCGATCGGCCCCCCTGCCGGTATTGCTGATCGCTGCAGGAAAGGCCAGGACTTTTTTTTTTTTTTTTTTTTTTTTTTTTTCTCGTCGCTGGTCTCCCGCTGGCCAGCACGCATCGCTGCGTGACAGGCGGGAGACCTGCGATCTGCTAGTAACTAATGTACACAACGGGCATCCAAGGGACGTGCGTCCCTTAGATACCCGATGTGTACGTTAGTTACCAGCTTCCTGCATCAGCGCGCTGGTTACGAACTAACGTGCACAGCGACGCCGGGCGCTCGGCGTCGCTGTGCTGATCGCTGGTGAAGTTGTCTTGACAGCTCACCAGCGATCACATAGCAATTCACCAGCGATCCTGACACATTGATATCGTTGTCAGGATCGCTGGTGAGTCGCTATGTGTGACTCCAGCCTTAGACCTGTGACGGGGACAAGGGGGCATCCTCTACGTTTGGAGGAAAGAAGGTTTAAGCATAATTACAGACGTGGATTCTTTACTGTAAGAGCAGTGAGACTATGGAACTCTGTGCCATATGATGTTGTAATGAGTGATTCCCTACTAAAATTTAACAAGGGACTGGATGCCTTTCTTGAAAAGTATATTACAGGGTATATACACTAGTTTCCTTGATATTGCGTTGATCCAGGGAGCTAGTCTGATTACCGTATGTGGAGTGGGGAAGGAATTTTTTTTCCCCAATGTGAAGCTTACTGTTTCTCTATCGCTTCATTGGGGGACACAGACCATGGGTGTATGCTGCTGCCACTAGGAGGCTGACACTATGTACAAAAAGATAGCTGCTTCTCTGCAGTATACACCCCACCAACCGGCACTAATTTCCTCAGTTTAGCTTAGTGTCAGTAGGAGGTGGACACGGGTCTTTCTTAGACCCCATATCTACCTCAGTGTGCGTCGTTTTTTTCTTTCAGGTTTTCTGGGGGGATACAGAGTGAATAGTCACATCTGTAGTCCCACAAAGAGACTGAGTACGGCGTGTACTGCCACCCCGTATCCTCGTAGCTCTCTACAGCAGGGCCAGGAGCTCCGAACACGGATGCGTGTCAGCGATCCAGATGGTCCTTGTCTCCCACCCACTAGCCTAACAGAGCCTGTCGGTTTGGATGAGGCGCGGACACTCTTCTACTGGAATCAGACACGCTGGATGATGAAGGTACCTTTATTCCCACAGGTTTACATCAGAATACGGATCAGGCAGGGTAAGTATGAGGCCCCCCGAGTGGCATCCTCCATCAGCAGATTCAGGCACGGATCCTTCGGGAGCGGTCGCTGCGGCAGTGCTGCGAGGCCTGCCGGCAGCCGCCGCATTTAATCCAGGGCCCGGCTGCTTATTGGGCCTATTCTGCAGCGGCTTCGTCCCCCTCTTTCATTCTTATGCGGGCTTCTCTCCCGCCCAGCCACAGCGATCCTCGGCAGTGCTGCGGGGCCTCCGCGCCGTCCCGTGCGGACAGGCAACCGCCACGTTTAATCCAGGCCCCGGCTTCATTTTGGGCATGTCCTGTGTCGCTGCCACCCCCGCCTTCTCTCCCGCCTGCTCTAAGTCTGCCTACCGCCTTCTCCCCTCATGTTAGGCATCCCTGAGGTGGCGCTGTCTCCACCCACCCCCAGCCTGGCTATTTTCAGCGGGCGGCGCCATCTTTGTCATCGGCGGTTAGCCCCACCCATCTTCCTCGGTCTCTGCAGGAAAGTGCACGCTTCCTGCTCTCAGGCTGCTGCCATTTTCGCAGCCTGTCAGCCGGACGCTGTCCCTTCGGCCGTGCCCCTGCAAGCCCAGACGAGCCGTGTATTTTCAATTGCTGGAAGCCGCGACAGGACACTGGACCGTGAGTAGCTCTGCAACTGCAGACTCACACCCTCCTCTGCCTCCTGTCCCCCAACCTTCCGGCACTGCTTCATTGACTTTCCGTCATTGTCTAACTCTTAAGTCTGACTGTTCCCGTCCTCCTGCTTCCTCTTGCACCTTAGTCAAGTACTTTGCGTGCTCTTCTTGCAATCGCAAACTTCCCTCAGGTCAGTCCACTCCCCTCTGCCTAGACTGCAGCAATCCCATTGAGCCCGCCACTCAGGAGCCCTAAATGTTCCACGTGAAAGTGAACCCCCCCCATTTCCAGATGGACTTCTTCTCTATAACAATCAGTGGCAGATCTCACCAGGGTCTCTCAGTCCCTTGTGGCCGTACTTGATAAGTTGCCCCTGGACACTTCTGCAGGATCCAGCAGGTCACAAGAGGCTCCATCTGAGACAGCTAGCATCAACCGCAAAAGGCCCAGGCAGGATCTCTGGCCGGAATCCTCTCCTCTCCCTATCTCACCACATAGTCCTTCCCAGCAGTCTCCTTCCCATCCTTCCTCACCCGAGTCAGGCGAAGCGTTCTCGGATGCGCCATCCGAAGAGATTTGAGCTGGATTCAGACCATGCTGCGGACATGAAGGTTACGGTTCAGAACCTCATTGCAGCGATTAACCACACTTTTGAGATCAGACTCCCCTGCGAAACCCTCAGATCAGGAGGTTTCGTTCAGAAGGGCAGAAGCACCTTCCAGAGTTTTCGCTTCTCACTCTGAGTTTGGAAAGCTCCTCACCAGGGAAAGAGAAAATCTGACCAGGCGCTTTCAAAGAGGGAAGCGTTTCGGCGTGCTGTATCCTTTTTCTCAAGAGCTCACCGACAACTGGTCGGCTTCCCCCTCTGTAGACGCTCCCGTGTCTATACTAACAATGCGGTCCTTCCAATTTCAGGTGTGGCGTCTCTGAAGGATTCTAACGACAGGATCATAGAATCCTTAGCAAAGTCAGCATTCGAGGCGGCTGCGACGGTGCTAAGCCCAGCCTTTGCTTCCACTTGGGTACCAAAGGCCATAGCTACTTGGGCGGAGGATCTCCGCCAAGGCATTCTTGATGGAGCCCAACCAGAGCGACTGGCTGAGCTAGCCAACCTGATCTCCCATGCAGGGGAATATTTGGTCTCCGCCTCCTTAGATGCCGCCTCTTGCGCAGCTCAGCGTCCAGCAACTTAGTTGCAATCCGGCGTACAATTTGGCTCAAAGCCTGGCAGGCGGATTTGTCTTCAAAAAAAGTCCCTTACCAATCTGCCCTTTCAGGGTGCGCGTCTCTTCGGATCCCAGCTGGACCAGATTATCAGACGCCACTGGGGGCACTAGCTCTCTTCCTCAGTCCAAGCCTCGTAGACCCCCTCCAAGGCGTCAGTTTCGGCCCTTTCGGTCTTTCCGCCGCGTCGCGACGGCAGAAACTTTTTCCAACCAACAAAGGCTGCAAGCACGCCAGTATAGGAAGAAGGTCTTTTAGGCCCACTCCATCCTGGCGATCTCACTCCTCCCAGGGCAGATCCTCCAGGTCCAGAACTGGAAGGTCCACATCGGCATGACTATCTGCAAAGTCCCGAGGCGCCTTTCCAACTGGGCGGCCGACTCCTTTTCTTCCGAGACGTCTGGCTTGCCTCGGTGGAAGACGCTTGGGTCAGGGAAGTTGTATCCTCAGGATACAAAATAGAGTTCGTTTCTCGGCCCCGGGATCGCTTCTTCGGGTCCCGACCTCCAAAAGACCCCGGGGTTTCTTTGCATCCATCAACTCTCATCTCAGTTCCGGAGTAATTGTGCCCGTTCCCGAAACGGAACGATTCACAGGGTTTTAGTCAAACCTGTTTGTAGTGCCGAAAAAAGGCGGCGCGGTTCGGCCCATTCTGGACCTCAAACTGCTGAACAAGAGGGTCCGCCTGTGACATTTCAGGATGGAGTCCCTTCGTTCAGTAATCGCTTCCATGGAGGCGCAGGAATTCATGTGCTCAATAGACATTCAAGATGCCTCTCTGCATGTCCCCATCTTTCACGGGCATCAAATTCCTGCGTTTTGCGATTTCATCAGGACCACTACCAGTTTGTCGCCCTGCCGTTCAGTCTCGCCACCGCGCCCAGAGTGTTTTACAAAGATCATGGCGGCGTTGATGGCCCTGTTGAGGATCAGAGGTCTCGTACTCTTCCCATACCTCGACGACATTCTGATCAAAGATCCGTCTTTTCACCAGACTCTCCAAAGCCTTACCATTGCTCTCGACACCCTGTCCAGTGTCGGGTGGCTCATAAACAAGAGAAAGTCCTGCCTTGTTCCGACTCAACGTCTTGTGTTTCTAGGCTTATTGTTCGACACCCGTCGATCGAGGGTCTTTCTCCCGGAAGAGAAGTTGATCTCTCTGCGGCGAGATGTACGATTGCTGCAGAGCCCGAAGCTTCCATCCTTCTGGTCAGCCATCCAGAGATGATATTCCATATTTTTTTATTTCATAGGTTAAAAAAGAGAGACAACGTGTTTCGGATACAGTATATCCTTCATCAGGTATCATAAAAACACAGTACAAATCCTAATAGTATAAAATTCAGTTACACTTATATATAGTAGCAACCTTTTATCCCAGTCTCAGAAACTTGATTTAGGGTGTGGACCAAGTTCAGGAACACACCAACTGATTGATCCAACCTTGACAACATAGATGCTACTATATATGTGTAACTGAATTTTATACTATTAGGATTTGTACTGTGTTATGATACCTGATGAAGGATATACACTATCCAAAACGCGTTGTATCTCTTTTTTAACCTATGAAATATAAAAAAATATGGAGTATCATCTTTGGATGTGAGTCCTGGGAAGCGCTGCCGTTTATGGGCTTGATGTGCCTTTCTTGATTTACTCATCCTGTGTGAGCCTGAACCTGGCTCTTTCACTTGGATCCACCCGAGGCAAGCTGCAAGTCCTGTCTTCTCGGAAGTATCTCAAAAGGAAGGATTTTTGAGGATACATAATCTAAAGCTATATTAGTCTTCTATCAGGTAAGTGCATAAAATTGTGCACCCTTAAAGACTACAATATTGTGTTTACGCACTTAGGGCGCCGCGAATTGTCTGTTCTTCTCTCCCAAACAGGAGTTTTTTTGCATTCTGGTCAGCCATGAAAGTCTTGGGAAAGATGGTGGTGACGACCGAAGTGATCCCCTTTGCTCAATTTCACATGAGACCGCTTCAACAGGCCATCCTGTCTCGCTGGAACAGGTCCGTTCTCTCCCTGGATTGTCCAATTTGCCTCTCGTCCCGGGTCAAACAGTCCCTCAATTGGTGGCTGATGTCACCTCTCATTTCCCTGGGCCGTTCATTCCTTCCGATTCACTGGCAAATTGTGACAACAGACGCCAGCCTTCTCGACTGGGGTGCGGTGTTTCGCAATCAGACTGTTCAGGGTCGGTGGTCGACTCGGGAGACAACTCTGCTGATCAACGTCCTCGAGATACGGGCGATTTTATCTATCTCTCATTCACTGGGAAAGACTTCTCAGGGGTCTGCCGGTCCGGATTCAGACAGTCAATGCCACAGCGGTGGCATTTGTCAACCACCAAGGGGGACACGGAGCTCCTCGGCTCTAGCGGAAGTGTCCAAGATTCTCCACTGGGCAGAGGTATCTGTCCCAGCGATATCCGCAGTGCACATTCCCAGCGTGGACAACTGGGCCGCCGATTTTCTCAGCCGCGAGGGTCTCGTGGCGGGAGAGTGGTCCTTTAACATCCGGACGTCTCATCAGCTTTGCCGTCGTTGGGGGGACTCCGGACGTGGACCTCCTGGCGTCTTGCCTGAACAGGAAAGTCCCACAGTTCGTATCCAGGGCCCGAAATCCCCTCGCAGTGTGCGCCGATGCTCTGACCATTCCCTGGTCTCAGTTCAAGCTCCCCTATCTGTTCCCTCCTCTTCCTCTTCTTCCCAAGCTGTTGAAGAAAATCAATGCGGAAGGGGTGCCAGTCATCCTCATCGCTCCGGATTGGCCCAGAAGGGATTGGTTTGCGAACATCGTCAACCTTCTCGCGGACACCCCCTGGAAGCTTCCAGACAGAGCAGATCTGCTGTCTCAAGGTCCAATCTGCCACCCCAATTCTCTGCCGCTCAATTTAACGGCGTGGCTGTTGAGACCGCGGTTCTGAAACGGTCAGGTTTTTCTGATCGGGTTATTCACACCATGATCCGGACTAGAAAACCATCGTCTTCCAGAATTTATCGTACATGGAAGGCCTATTTCGCTTTGTGCGAGGCCAATGACGTTCCGTCCATGTCCTTTTCTCTCCCTTCTATCCTGGCGTTCCTCCAGGCAGGCCTAGATGCGGGCCTTGCCCTCGGCTCTCTGAAGGGTCAAGTCTCGGCGCTTTCCATTCTTTTTCAGAAGACGTTGGCCTCCCGTCCGCTGGTCAAAACCTTTCTTCAGGGAGTGGCTCATACGGCACCTCCGTACCGCGCTCCCGTGGATCCATGGGATCTCAATCTGGTTCTGGAGGCTCTTCAACGGTCACCCTTTGAACCTCTCATGGAAGTCTCCCTATCTCTTCTCTCCTGGAAAGTAGCCTTCTTGGTGGCAATCACCTCCATCCGGCGTGTCGAAATTGGCGGCCCTTTCTTGTCACCCCCCCCTTTCTTCGTGCTCCATCAGGACAAGGTGGTCCTGCGGTCCCCGCCTTCCTTCCTAAGGTGGTGTCCACTTTCCACCTAAATGAGGACATTGTTCTCCCGTCCTTTTGTCCGGGTCCAATCCACCCTCTGGAGCGCTCCTTGAACAAGCTAGACCTGGTCAGGGCGATGAAGGTTTACCTGGCTAGGACGTCTCCCTTGAGGAAGACACTCTTTTCATCATTCCAGATGGTGCGTGGAAAGGTCAGCCGGCTTCCAAGGCTACCATTGCTTGCTGGATCAGATCAGCAATTTTGGAGGCCTACCGCGTCACGCATCGAGTGCCCCCTCCTGGAATTTTACAAGGTCCACACCTACGCTTCGGCGGACGCCAGCCAGCCTAGGCAGAAGGATCCTGCAGGCGGCGGCGGTGAGTCCTCAGACTTAATGGAAGTTTGCTTCTCCTTCCCCAGGGACTGCTTTGGGACGTCCCATGGTCTGTGTCCCCCAATGAAGCGATAGAGAAAACCAGGATTTTGGGGTTGCTTACTGTAAAATCTTTCTCGGAGCCTTCATTGGGGGACACAGCACCCTCCCATGTTCTGCAACTCCTGTTCTTTTGTTTGTTGGTTACAGTTGCGTTGTCCTGTTTTCATTCTGTTTTGTTTCTTCTCCTACTGCTTTCTCACTAACTGAGGAAATTAGTGCCGGTTGGTGGGGTGTATACTGCGGAGGAGCTAACTTTTTTTTTTTTTTTTTTTGTACATAGTGTCAGCCTCCTAGTGGCAGCAGCATACACCCATGGTCTCTATGTCCCCAATGAAGGCTCCGAGAAACAGATTTTATGGTAAGCAACCCAAAAATCCTGTTTTGCCACATGGGGTTTTTTGCCTTTCTCTGGATCAACATGTTAGGGAAGGTTAGAATAGGATGTGGGTTGAACTAGATGGACTTAAAGACTTCCTTCAACCATAATAACTGTTACTATGTTACATGTCCCACACTGAGCCTGTTCTGAACTATTGTGGGAGCCATATTCTTTTTTCCATATGGCTTTTACATTTTAACTGCTTAAGGGCCAAATACTTTGATCACTATCATCTCCACAACAAAGGTGAGATTAAAAGAAATTTTTTTTTTTTTTTTAGTCCAAACTGCAGCCACTATTGCATCATGTGTCTAGTTCCACATCAAAAAACTTGTTGAAAGGATCTGAAGTGTAGCTTTTAAAAAAAAAAAAAAAAAAAAAAGTTTTTTGCCTTACTGCCAGTAATAGAAATTCGCGCCATTTCCTTTATCAAATTACTTACCGTGGTATAAAAAATGTATTGATGTAGATGGCAAGCTTCTCTTGGAAAAAGGAGATGAACACGCCCAGGAATTAGTTAACAGCCTCCAAGTGTTTGAGATCACGGCCTCTTCGATGGATTCCAGTCTTCACCCTGTGGTAAGTAGTCAAGAGTAAAACATGAAGGCATAGGTCGTTGTTCATAGGGCGTGAAGGGGTTAATTCTCATGATGTATAGGTACGTCAGGTCCGGTCCTGGCATGTGATGGCCCATGATCCACCTACGGCTGTCAACATAAATTCCACTGTCAATCGCTGACAGCAGCGTTTAACTATTGCAAACCAGATGCGCGTCTAGCTCCACTTATCGGCTCCCCATCACACGATCACAGCGTGCAGACGGTTTGGCATGTCAATCCAAGGTCTGCAGAAGTACCGTGTGGCTGTCATTGCTGATCTATGAGCGCCACCGCTTGGCCGACTTTCATAGCAGATCAATTCTGCTACACATGGCAGGTCTGAAGCGCTGCTATGTGTAGTACAAGTGATCAGAAGATCGAAGCTTCAAGTCTCCTAAGGGGACTATTAAAGCAAGTGAAAGTAAAAAAAAAAAAAAGTTCAAATAACCCCCCTTTTGCCCTATTCAAAATAAAATAAATACACATTTTGCTACTGCAGCTTTCAGGAACACTCGATCTATCAAAATATAAAAAAAATTAAACTGCGTTAACAAGAAAAAAAAAAATCAAAGCGCCAGAATAACGTGTGTTTTTTTTTTTTTTTGTTTTGTTTTTTTTTGTTGCCAAAACATTGGAACAGGTGATTAAAACATTGGATTTACTCCAAAATGGTATCAGTAAAAATCTCAGCTTGGTGTGCAAAAAAGCCTTTAACCAGCCCCGGAGCCCGATAAATAGATACGGGTGGTTGCGTAAATGGTTGCGGGTGTTGGAAAATCGCTTTATTTCTTATCAAAAGCTTTGGATTTTTTTTTTCACCACTTAAATAAAGAACCTAATATTGTATTAAAAAGTGGAATTGCACTTTTTGCATTTTGACCGCACTTGGAATCCCCTGCCCCTGTTTTTCGATACACTATATGATCATAGCAATGGTGTTCAAAAGTACAACTCATCCCCTAAAAAAAAAAAAAAAGCTCTCACATGGCACTGAGTGGAAAAAACTAAAATTGGGTTGTGAAGGGGTTGGTAGAATAAACTGAAAGGACCAGGAGTTTCCCTGGAGAGGGATCAGAATCTGCAGTGGGATAATGGAGCAATATCCGTCATTAGATGCGATGAGCAGATTTCTTTTCTTCTCTCTAATGGTAAAAATTCCCTCTGCTTGCTGTCTTCTGCAACATATTCAAATGGTACAACTTCCCACCTCTGATTGCTGTCTCATCTGCTGCAATAGACTCTAATGGTAAAAATTCCCTCTGCTTGCTGTCTTCTGCAACATATTCAAATGGTACAACTTCCCACCTCTGATTGCTGTCTCATCTGCTGCAATAGACTCTAATGGTAAAAATTCCCTCTGCTTGCTGTCTGCTGTGTCATCTGCTGCTTTACCATCTAGAAACATAGTTTAATGTGTCTGCTAATTCTTTGTTATAAATAATTTGGTGCATTGTACTTAAAACTCACTGTTGCATTTCCATGACTGGGATCAGTGTAGATCTTATCTGGTGGAGGTGTTAAAATAGATGTTGCCAGGCTGAATGTCTTTGATCATCCCAAAAAAAAACAAAAAACCCTGGTGTGCTGACCCCAGCTGCCAAATTATCCTCAACCAGTTCCCACAATCCATCTCTTCAGACCCTGCAGTCTGGACTATAAATTTAGAACCATCCATAGGGGTGCACGCATCACAGAAGCAAAGCGTCACGAAGATAAGCGTCGGGATACAGCAGTTATTACATGGCAGTTAGTCAGGACAGGAGTCAGGTAACCCTCACTCTGCTGTCCCTTTTAACCATGTGCTTTATTCCTATCCTCCTATGTTCTCTTGCAATCCACTTTCACCGACCAATCCCCCCTCCATCACGACTCATATACATCAGCTCCTCTCTCTTTGCTTCTCCCATGTACAGCTCCCATGCACTTCTCACCTTCTTAAAAAGCCTCAGCCCATCTTGCCCAAACACACTGCACATAAAATCTTCATACAATTCCAAAAACTACTTGCTCTTTATCTTCCTGCTCCTACTGATTTCAGGGGACATCTCCCCCAACCCCGGTCCACCATCCCCCAAGCTCAACCCCTACCCTACCTCACATCGAAACCTTAATAATCTTACTAATATCACTTGCACTCCTTCATCTCCTTCTTTCAATTGTGCCCTTTGGAATCCACGGTCTGTATGCAACAAGCTTCCTTTCCTACACAATTACTTTCTGAAAAACTCTCTGAATTTGTTGGCCCTCACGGAAACCTGGATTCAGGATTCTGACACTGTCTCTCCTGCTGCCATTTCCCATGGTGGCTTACAATTCTCCCATTCCCCGAGACCGACAAATAGACCTGGTGGTGGAGTCGGCATACTCCTGTCCCCACAATGCACTTTCCAGGTCATCCCCTCAGTTCCATCACTCTCATTCCCTTCTTTTGAAGTCCACACCATCAGGCTCTTTCGTCCCCTCTCCCTCAGAGTAGCGGTCATATACCGGCCCCCAGGCTCACCCACCCACTTCCTGGACCATTTCTCTGCCTGGCTGCCGCACTTCATGTCCTCAGAACTACCAACCCTTATCCTGGGAGACTTCAACATCCCCATTAACAGCCCCACTTCCACATCTGCATCCCAGCTTCTATCACTAACCACTTCTCTAGGCTTCTCTCAGCTCTCAACCTCTGAAACACACAAAGACGGTAACACCCTGGACCTGGTTTTCGCCCGGCTCTGCTCAATCTCCTACCTAGATAACTCACCGCTTCCCCTCTCTGACCACAACATTCTCTCCTTTACACTCACAAATCCTCGCTCACCCCAGCACCCTCCTACCTACCATTCAGTCAGAAATCTACAAGCCATTAACCCTCATACACTTTCAGACTCCCTACACTCATCATTGTCCCCAATCTCTTCTTTGTCCTGTCCTGATCTGGCTGTACATCACTTCAATGACACTCTTAGAAGCACCCTTGACCAAGTAGCTCCCCTCACCCTCAGAACCTCCAAACACAGAGTGAAACAGCCCTGGCTCACATCGCAAACCCGATTTTCTCCAGCGATGCTCTAGGTGTGCTGAACGCTTATGGAGGAAAACACACACACCAGAAGACTTCATACACTTCAAATTTATGTTAAGGACATATAACTCTGCCCTTCACCTCGCCAAACAGACCTACTTCACCACCCTGATCTCCTCACTATCCAACAACCCCAAGAAACTTTTTGACACCTTTCACTCCCTCCTCAGGCCAAAAGCACAAGCCCCTATCACAGACATTTGCGCTGATGACCTGGCCTCCCACTTTATAGAGAAAATAGACAATATCCGTCAGGAAATCCGCTCCCAATCACCAAGTTCAGTGACTCCCATCCCTCCCTGCATTTCCCCTGGCTCACTCTCCACATTTGCTCCCATCACAGAAGAAGTCTCCAGGCTCCTCTCCTCTTCTCGTCCAACTACATGCACAACCGACCCCATTCCCTCACATCTCCTCCAGTCTCTCTCCCCAGTCGTCACAACTCACCTAACTACAATCTTTAATCTCTCCCTCTCCTCTGGCATTTTCCCCTCCTCCTTCAAACACTCTATCATTACTCCATTACTAAAGAAACCCACCCTTGACCCATCCTGCACAAACAACTACAGACCAGTCTCCAATCTCCCCTTCATCTCTAAACTCTTGGAGCGCCTGATATACTCACGCCTTACCCGTTACCTCTCCACTCACTCCCTCCTAGACCCTTCACAGTCCGGTTTCCGCCCCTACATTCGACAGAAACTGCACTCATCAAAGTGACCAATGACCTTCTGACAGCAAAACGTAATGGTGACCATTCTCTGCTCATTCTTCTCGACCTTTCTGCAGCTTTCGACACTGTTGACCATCCTCTCCTACTCTCTAGGCTCCAGTCACTAGGCATTAAGGACACTGCTCTTTCCTGGTTCTCCTCCTATCTTTCCGACCGCTCCTTCAGTGTTCTGTTTTCTGGCTCCACTTCATCTCCTCTTCCTCTCACTGTTGGGGTACCTCAGGGCTCAGTCCTTGGGCCCCCTTCTCTTCTCTCTCTATACAGCCCCAATTGGACAGACCATCAGAAGATTTGGCTTTCAGTACCATCTTTATGCTGATGACACACAACTGTACACATCATCCCCTGACCTTACCTCCGCTGTACTACAGAACGCCACTGACTGTCTGTCTGCAGTCTCCAACATCATGTCTGCTCTCTATCTGAAACTCAACCTCTCCAAAACTGAACTTCTTCTGCTCCCACCATCTACTAACCTCCCTAAATCTGACATTTCCCTCTCTGTGGGTGGCACCATAATAACACCCCGACAGCAGGTGCGCTGTCTGGGTGTTATGTTCGACTCCGATCTCTCCTTCACCTCCCATATACAATCTCTTGCCCGCTCATGCCGCTTACACCTAAAGAACATCTCTAGAATCCGCCCTTTTCTCACCATGGAAACAACAAAAACTCTCACTGTCGCCCTGATCCACTCCCGCCTAGACTACTGTAATGCTCTATTAATTGGCCTCCCTCTCACTCGACTCTCCCCTCTCCAGTCTATCCTTAATGCAGCAGCCAGGGTTGTCCATCTGGCTAATCGTTTCTCAGACGCGTCCGCTCTTCGCCAGTCGTTACACTGGCTGCCAATTCATTACAGGGTACAATTCAAAGTACTTGTTCTCACCCACAAAGCTCTCCACAGTGCGGCACCCCCTTACATCTCCTCCCTCATTTCTGTCTATCGGCCTAACCGACCGCTGCGCTCTGCAAATGACTTTCGACTAACCTCTGCCCTAATCCGTACCTCCCACTCCCGACTCCAAGACTTCTCCCGTGCTGCGCCAATCCTCTGGAATGCTCTACCCCAAAATATTAGGACCATCCACAATTTGCATAGTTTTAGGCGCTCGCTCAAAACACATTTGTTCAGAGCGGCCTATCACATTCAGTAATCAAAGTCATGTTTGTGTGTGTGTAGCCCATTCTCTATCTCCATCTAACCCCCACCCCCTGAAGATGGCTGGACCGTCATTGTAAATACATCATTGTAAATACAAACCTGTGCTTTGTATCCCCCCCACCTCATTGTAGATTGTAAGCTCCACGAGCAGGGTCGTCTTATTTCGCTTTAATTATTGTATTGTTAACGTTGTTACTTATGACTGTTGTGTTTGAAACTGTAAAGCGCTGCGGAATATGTTGGCGCTATATAAATAAAGATTATTATTATTATTTTGAGAAACTAAATGTTTCTTCTTCTTATAGTATCTGATGCCTGTGTTATATGGACCATAATAAGGTGGTGTCATACATGTGTAAAACTCGCTCTTTCATTGTAAGTGACTTGGTGTTTGTTATTTTCCCCAGCTGCTTCAGCATCTTCCTCATCTTTTCACGAGTCTGCAGCATCCTTACACATCAGTGAGGCATATGGCTTCTCGTTGTGTAGGAGTTATGAGCCGCATCGCTACCATGGAAACCATGAATGGGTTTTTGGAGAAAGTTTTGCCGTGGCTTAGTGCTATTGATGATAACACAAAACAGGAGGGAGCCATTGAAGCGCTGGCTTGTATCCTTCATCTTCTAATTGTGTCGTGTGTAAAGGTTGTGCAGAAATGCGTTAATAAAGAAAAATCTATTTTAGCTTTCTGGCTTGCATAATCCAACCACCCACTCGTTATATTGTACAAGTCTGTCTAATTCCCATCTATTTAGCACAGTGTAATTTCTTTATCGCCTTATTGGGGGACACAGATTACCATGGGTGTATGCTGCTGCTGCTAGGAGGCTGACACTATGCAAAACAAGAAAAATTAGCTCCTCCCCGGCAGTATACACCCACCGACAGGCACCAAGCACCTCAGTTTGTGCTTAGTGTCTGTAGGAGGCGAACCGGAATCTCCCCAGATCTGCAATTAACCTTTCTTTCCCTTAGGTGTTCTAGTAGAACGTTTTAATTCTTTTGTTTTCCAGATTCAAGTCGGAAAGCAGGGTGTAAGTTTCACCCTGCTTTCCCATATCAGGCGGCTGAGCGAGCAGTGTGGCTGATACCACATCGCAACTCTCAGTACGCTGGCAGGACTTTTTCCATATTACCTTCTGGTGCTATGGGATGTGGACAGGTGGCTGGTCCTTGCCAAATCCCCCTCGTCACCCCTCTCTCGGGACAGGGCTGAGAGGAAGACGGCGATCGCAAGATTCTCCTCACCAACAAGAGGTTAATGCCGTCTTCTGCAGGATGCGGGTACAGAGGACTGTCCCCAGCGGCTTTCCCCACCATTGGGAGGCCCCTGTGATCATACTCTTCAGGGACGTCAGGTAAGTGCCTGTACGATCCCTCCAGCTCCGCAGTATTACCAGAGGAGTCATCGACAATATCATCACAGGCTTCTCTGTTTGAATCTCCCGCCCTTCTTACCGGCCTGCCTGGCGCCGCTCTCATCAGCCGCGCGCCTCTCCACCTATATTTAAGTGGGCTCAGTACAGGGTTTTTCTCCCCCCTTTCACAGCCTGGGCAGGGGTTTCAAAGTTTTTCGGCGGGCACAGTGCCTTCTTACCGGTTTTTTTTGTGTTTTTTTCTCTCCTCTGCTCTGAGCGATTTCAGTCACGGGGCTGCGGTGCCGTCTTTCACTTTCATTTCAGGTCCCGCTCTCAGAGCGCCGCCTCCTTCTGAGCTCGCTTTCCTTCGTGCCCTTCTTAGCCCATCAAAGGGCTTCTTTGGCCCCCTTTGATGCAGATTTGCTTTCAAAATGGGCCAAAGCAACAGCAGCTGAAAGGCTGAAGCAATACGCCAGATTGGACCACGCTGAGGGCTCAAGACCCAATAAAAATAATCCCTCACAAGCTCAGCGTAAGGACCGGCCATCTGAGGGTGGGGAGGAGAATGAGCAGGAGGAAGTAACCCTTAAGCAGGCGTCTGAACAGCTCATGCAGGCCATCTCCTTAACCAGGACGTCTCTCTGGGAAGAAAGAGGACGTATACACGGAGGTGGGACGCCTCCGACAAGACGTGCAGGCCATGAAGGGTCGCATTACGGAGGTGGAGACGCGGGTATCCCAGGTAGAAGACACCATCACACCCATGGAAGCTAAACTAACGAAAGTGGCAGGCTCCATGAATGCGTGGAAGCAAAAAGCAGATGACCTGGAGAATAGAATGCGTCGGAACAACATCCGAATTATCGGCCTGCCGTAGCGATCGGAAGGACAACACCCGGAGCAGTTCCTAGAAGACTGGCTTAAAACTACTTTAGGCGATGAGTTCTCCTCAATCTTTGCGGTGGAGAGGGCTCACAGGGTCCCCACCAGGCCTCTTCCTCCAGGAGCCCCACCTAGACCATTTCTAGCACGCATCCTCAACTGCAGGGATAGAGACGTGGCTCTACGACTGGCGCGGCAAGAGTCCTATCAAGTTCAATAATGCCACGATCTCGATTTTTCCCGGATTTCTCTGCAGAACTCAAGGAGCAACAGGCACAGTTTACGGAGGTCAGAAGACATCTACGGGAGAGGAATATTGTATACTCGATTTGCCTGGCTCCGGGTGGACCACGGAGGCTCTTTGTTTTTTACAGACCCGACGGAGTGGCTACGATCCCATGAAGGGTCTGCTGAAAAAGAATCCTAATGTATCTCTTGTTAGTATTTTCTCTTAATCGGCTGATTGGAGCTCTACTCGAGGACGTCCAGGTCACCAACAATACCGGACACTGAGATCAGTGATGGCATCCCCATGTTTGTTTTGTGATGTGAGTACAGGACTCTGCTCCTATGTTTGTTGGTTTTTCACTGTTTTCTTTCCGTAGTGGTTTTTGGTATTTTTTGGGCTATAGTCGCAGTTGGCAGCAATTTCAGTCTCTAGGTGATGTCTCTAAACTTTGCCCGGGTAATCCTATGTACCATGTCAAGCGGAGTGAAATATGGGCTCGGAGTTAATATGTATGACATGGAATGTAACAGGAATAAAAACTCCTCGGAAAAAGATCAAGGTCTTTTCACAGGTCAGACATGATCGCCCTCATGTTGTGGCCTTGGTGGAGACGCACCTGACTAGGGATATGGCGCGGTGCGTGCAGAAACCCTGGGTACAATGGTCTGCCCATACATTTCATACCAGCTACTCGAGGGGGGTCTCGCTTTTGGTACATAAAGACGTCCGATGGGAAGCGAGGGAGACTCGGAGGGATCCTGAGGGTCATTTTATTTTTGTCCACGCATTGATAAACACCAGGAAGTATGTGGTCTTATGTATTTATAATCCCCCTCCGGCTCGAATATCCCTCCTGCAGAAGGCAATGAGTTTTGCCCTTAACTACCCAGACGCAGATGTTATTTGTATGGGCGACTTTAATATGGTCATGAACAATCGCCTGGATTAATTGTGGCTGGATGATGAAGCGACAGGGGGGGTCCTCCCCAACGACTACAACCCAGTTGTCATTATTTATGGGGAGTGGTGGGTGGTTGGATTTGTGGAGGGTGCGTCACCCTGAGTTACGGGAATACACTTGTCATTCATCCACTAAGTGCTCTCTATCGCGCATAGATTATATATTTGGGTCTGGCATTGTGGGTGGCTGATATAGAGCATGGAAGTAGGGGAATCTCAGTCCATAGTCCGGTCATCCTTAAACTCAAATATGGGCAAGTAAACAGTGGAATAGCTTGGAAGTTAAATCCTTTCTGGTTAAAACTGATAGGGTCTCCCGACAGAACAATTGATCAGTTGAATTGCTTCATCGCGTCCCACCCGGAACACCAAGATATTAATCTATTCTGGGAACGTGCGATGGCTGCTCTGTGCGCAGTACCTGGGATGAGGTAACAGGAGGGGAGGAGTCAGTGGTCACATGATCAGGGGCCTCTGTGTATACAGGGCGCTGCTGTCTGTACTGGTTGCCATGGTGCTGGATGCGGGTAAGTTTGTGTGGAGTCAGGAAGGGGCGTTACAGGGTGGATGTAGCAGAGCCGCGTGTGTACGAGGTGGATGGAGCGGAGCCGCGTGTGTACGAGGTGGATGGAGCGGAGCCGCGTGTGTGCGGAGTGGAGATGTGTGTGTATTTTGGCATGGGGGGGCCCCATTTGAAAGTGTGCCCTAGGGCCCATAACTTTTGTAGTTACGCCACTGCTCACGCTAGAACAGAGGAGGAGTGCGCCGCTCCGTGGTGGCTGCGACTTTGCATGATGATGTAACGCCAGCGCGCAGAGAGCTGAGGCGTGACTTTCACACCATTGCTGGGTTTTGCAGGTGACTCTGCTGTGCGTGTACAACGAGATGATAGCGCCATCTCACATGCAGAGCCGACACTATCATCCACTGAGGTAAGCTGTGCCTTGCAGCTGACAACCTATTTGAACGGCCACGATCGGTATTGGCACCGATCGCGGCTGTTTAACCCCTTAGATACCACTATCAATTATAACTGTATTAAGTTTGAAAGGAATGTGGCCCGCCAGCTTAAATTTTTTTTTTTTTTTTTTATGTGCAGCCCATTTACTCTGCCGAGTGAGACCCCTGGTTTAGATCCAGATCCCATAGATTCTCTGCGTAATGACTCGTTGCAGTATCCGGTGGGCACCAACAAGGTAGGCGGCCATCTGCTTTTGTTTCGTCAAGCCTTTCTCTTGGTCGTTCACGACTAGTGGGTCAGGGACCTGGTGTCCTCCGGATACAAGATAGCTTTCTTCTCGTCCCCAGACATGGTTTTTCCTGTCTTGCCCTCCCAAAACAGAGGTGCAGGCAGCATCCTTTTACCGTGCCATAGATGCTCCCTGCAACGACTGAATCATCCTGGTTCTACAAAATGAAAAGTTCAAGGGGCAATCAGGTTGGCCCTTCTGCGGTTTCATCATCTTCTGGCAGGTCACTCCATCCAGATTCAATCAGGCAACGCCGTGGCGGCGTACATCAACTGTCAAGGGGGCACCTGCAGCAGAATGGCTATGCTCGAAGTAGGTCACATTCTCCAATGGGCAGAGAGGAACCAATCGGTCATCTCAGCGGTTCACATCCCTGGCGTAGAGAATTGGGCGGGAGATTTTCTCAGCAGTCAGTCTCACCTCGGGAGAGTGGTCCCTTCATCCGGAGGTCTTTCAACAGACTTGCCATCGCTGAAGGACGCCAGATGTCGATCTGATGGCTTCAAAGCTAAATGCCAAAGTTCCAGAGTTCATAGCTCGCTCTCACGACCCAGGAGCCATCGGGCGGATGCACTGGTTCTCCTCTGGCATCAGTTTCATCTCCCTTACATGTTTCCCCCTCTCTATAGCGCTATAGTATAGATATACTTGTGAAGGTCATCAGGAAGATCAGAGCGTAAGTGATTCCAGTGATCCTTGTTCCTCCGGATTGGCCATGCGTTGTACGCTCAACTAGAACTAGTACAACTCGTCGCCGACGTTCTCTGGCAGTTGCCGGATCGCCAAGACCTGCTCTCCGAGGACCCTATTTGACACCAGAGCTCAGGGGCCTGGCCGTTAAATCCTGGGTTTTAACCCAAGCCGGGTTCTCTCAACAGGTGGTTTCCACCATGATTAGTGCTCGAAAGCCCGCGCCGATGCGCATTAATCATTGCACCTGGAAGACCTTTTTTTTTTTTTTTTTTTTTTTTTTTTTTTTTTGTCCTCATGGTCCAGACTGGTCTGGAGTCCGGCCTAGCGCTTAGTTTGCTCAAGTGACAGATTTCAGCTTTATCTGTCCTGTTCCAACGCAGGATAGCTACCAGATTACAGGTGAAGACCTTCATTCAGGGGGTTTCCCACATGGTGCCCCCTATAAAATTCCGTTGGAGTCATGGCACCTTAATTTGGTCCTGGGTGCTCTACAGGAGGTTCCATTCGAACCGCTGCAGGACGTATCGCTGAAATTCTCTCTTGGAAAGTAGCCTTTCTGGTTGCAGTGACGTCGATCAGACGGGTCTTGGCAGCCCTGTTCTGCCGAGCTCCTTTCCTGATTTTCCATCAGGACAAGGTAGTTTTGAAGACGTCTCCGTCTTTTCTGCCTAAGGTTGTCTTCTTCCATCTGAACGAGGACTTTTTTTTCAGGAACACTGCACTGCACTTGCTCACTGAGCCAGTGCGCGTGTCCTGAGTTGAACAAACTATGCTCAGATACCTGTGGAGTGGGGCGGCAGTGGTGGAGATGCGTGCATCAGGTAAACAGGACCTGAAGCACGTGACTCCTGGGGAGAGTCCTGGGGCCGGAGACTAGCTCCGGAGAGCGGCACTTGGGCTAGAGATGCCCAGAGAGTAGTAGGGCAAGCGCGGGTCTAAGCTAGGAGATGGCAAGGTACTGGAGGGGCAATACAGGGACGTGGTCAGTCACAAAGCAGAGTCTGGAAACCTGAGATAGCAGCGTGGTAGAGGCAGGAGCAATGGAACGGAAGGTCAGGGACAGGCAAAGTTCATAAGAGAGGCAAAACAAGTACAGAGGCAGGCAGCAATATCAGAAACTGGAACGGACCAGGTCATACACGAGCAAACACACAGACAGTATCCACAGATAGACAGGGGTCAGGAACTAAGCTGAGGTCAAAAGTATCACTGACAATTGACAGAGCCCAAATGAGGCAATTTAAAGGGAATCTGTCACCCTTTTTTTGGCTTTGCAGCTGCTGGCATAGACATCATGGGCTTATCTACAGCATTCTATAATGCTGTAGATAAGCCTCCAATGTAACCTGAAAGAGAAGAAAAACACGTTATATTATACTTGCCGAGGTGGGCGGTCTAGTCCGATGGGTGTCGCCGTCCTGTCCGGCGCCTCCCTTCATGCGATGACGTCCTCTTCTCCCATCCTGTAATGGCTCCGGCGCACTGCTCTGCCCTGTTGAGGGCAGAGCAGAGTCCTGCAGTGCGCAGGCGTCTGGAGAGGTCTGGCGCCTGCGCACTGCAGAATTCTGCTCTGCCCTCAACAGGGCAGAGCAATGCGCCGGAGCCATTTCAGGACTGGAGAAGATGACGTCATCGCATGAAGAAGGGAGGCGCCGGACCGGACCGCCCACCTCGGTGAGTATAATATAACGTGTTTTTCTTCTCTTTCAGGTTACATCGGGGGCTTATCTTCAGCATTACAGAATGCTGTAGATAAGCCCCCGATGTCTATGCTGGCAGCTAATAGGGTATAAAAAGGGTGACAGATCCCCTTTAAAGCCCTCCCAGAACCATAGAGCCCAAAAGCATTAAACCCTGCACCAGTAAACCAGAATTTACATACAGATCATGACAGTTTTACCCTCGTTTTGCCCAGCACCAGTCCATCGTATTGATAGGGCTCTCCACACACTGGATGTGGTGAGAGCTCTTAGAAGGTATGTCTTGCGGACAGTGTCTTTCAGCAAGTCGGATGGCCCTATTTGTGCTTCCGGAGGGGCACAGAAAGGGTCTAGCCGCTTCTAAGTCTACAATAACCAGGTGGATTCGCTCGACTATTTAGGAGTCCTACAGTGTCAGAGGCAAGCCTATGCCAGCGGGGATTAAGGCACACTCCACTTGGTCAGTGGGCGCTTCTTGGGCCATTCAGCACCAGGCATTGGCAGAACAGGTTTGCAAAGCTGCAACTTCGTCCTGCTTGCACACTTTTGCAAAGCACTACAATATTCATTCCCAGGCTTCTGCAGATTGGTCCCTTGGCAGACGGATTCTGCAATCGGCGGTAACACATCTGTAGCCTACTGGTACATGAGGTTTCAGCTGTTGTGGTGTTTCCCACCCAGGGGCTGCTTTAGGACGTCCCATGGTCTTGTGTTCCCTCAATGAAGTGAGAACCCCTGCACCACTGGGTTCTCCTGCCTGCACCACTGAGGTAATATGCATTCATTGCACTGTTTACTTATGGCACTTTAGCCTCTTACCTTCTTTGTCTACTGTGATGTCTCAGCATGCATCCCGGGGGTAATTATCCCTATACATTGCACTAGCAAGCATTATTGACTTTATTTCCTTACTATTTACATATCCTTGCACTTGGCACCTTTTTTACGCCTTGATATTTTAAAGCTCACACAATGAATACTGTCATGGTATCTTTATTTAAATCACAGGATTTTTTGATATACATGTGGAAATAAACCTCTGCTTTTTGCACAGTATTTCTTGGGCATATTTTATCTCTATATGTAAATATCAATTGGGATGTTTATTTTCTTCAGTCATTTATTTTATGCTATTTACCGTCATGGTGCAGCGGTACTTTTTTTCTTGTTGCAGTGTCCTCATGTTTTATGTACTAATTGATTTTCATATTTAATGAGAATTTTTTTAAATACCATAATAAAAATTTGAGATTTTTTTAAGACTTGGCTTCCATTTGCCCTTTTTCGGATGATTTATTTTTGAAGCTGTCTCCTAGGCATTTTCTCATTAGGAATTTGCATTAAAAAGTGTTTTTATATTCATCTATTTGAGTTGCCTCTCATATTATGAGCCTCTTCCTATACACCATGCTATACTTAAGGCCCCGTCACACACAGCGAGATCACTGATTTTGAGAAGCCACTGTGATCTCGCCAGCGATCTCGCTGTGTGTGACACGCATCAGCGACAGGCCCCCCTGCCAGGTATCGCTGATCGCGCTCGAACGTCCTGGGCCGTTTTTTGATCGTTGGTCTCCCGCTGGCCAACGTGCATCGCTGCATGTGGCAGCGGGAGAGCAGCGATCAGCGACGCAGGGTGCTGGTTTCCAATGTAAACAGCGGGTATCTAAGAGCTGCGTTGCTTGCTTGCTCGCTGGTCATGATCACTGGTGGGTCTGTCTGTCCCAGCGATTCCCATCCACGTGGGATCACTCGGACATTGATACGTGTAACGGGGCCTTTATTCTGCGTCTTTGGATTGGGTGTATGGCGTGGTGCCGGTCTATTCAATGTTTTTCAATTCTATTATCCGACGTGGTTCTATTCTGTAGCACTGGACAGACAGATTGTAGGCACAGTGGGGACATTGATAAAGTCCCCTATCAGTATGTCTTGTCTGGAGCATGGGGGGGGCACAAACTCTAGCCCTCCTCGCAGGAGTTTTCCTTGGTGGGATTTGAACCCAGGACTCCAGTGGTGCAGAGCAGTGCTAAAAAACTGAAGCTTGCGTACAGTGCTTTATGTGCAGCCTCCTGGGCACTGCCTCATGTCGTTATCATGAAGGAAACCTACATGTAACTGGTGGTTTTAATTTGTAACCAAGGACAATTCTGAATCATCTTGGCATTTCTGTAGACTACCTGGAATCTAGTCTCTTTTCATTAAGAGTTGACTATTTTTACATGTATATTTTACATGTAGTCAGACCCTTCACCAGTTACCCCTTAACATTAAAACTCTGAAGGTGTGATGGAGCAGCTGGATGTTGGAATCGTCCCGTACATAGTCCTCCTGGTGGTGCCAGTGCTGGGAAGAATGAGTGACCAGACGGACAGCGTGCGCTTCATGGCCACACAGTGCTTTGCAACACTCATCAGGCTTATGCCTTTGGAGGTAAGTTGAATTGCCTTACAAAACATATGTACAATGTAGCCTTATTCTAGTGATTTGTGGGGGTCTCTGCCCACAGTCCTGCTCTTATTCCAGTCAATGCCAATTTGACAAGATTTGTTTTTCCTGTGTGGACCGTGGAAGGTAAAATCTGAAACAAGTGCGGGATATTATTGTCATATTTATTGTAATGTGTCAAGATATTTCTGTAAGTGCTTAAGCTTCATACACTTCTTGTAAATGATGATTACTCTTTGGATCACCTTGGTTTTTGTTTCTAGGCCGGGATCCCAGATCCTCCCAATATGTCCGAAGAATTAATTAAACTAAAAGCCAGGGAGCGCAACTTCTTGGAACAACTGCTGGACGGAAAGAAATTGGAAAATTATAAAATTCCTGTTCCAATAAAAGCAGAGCTGAGGAAATATCAGCAGGTAATGCATCAAATTTATTTATTTTTTTTTGGCTCAGGGCTGCCACCTCAAAAGTACAGTAATAGCACAGTGTGTTTTATGTGCACTTTGGGGTGAGTTTAATATCTGTTTTATATCTTTAGGATGTTACCTGATTTGATGCATTTCTTGTGTTTCCTTTAGGACGGAGTGAACTGGCTGGCCTTCCTGAATAAATACAAGCTCCATGGGATCCTATGTGATGATATGGGTCTGGGGAAGACCCTGCAGTCTATATGTATTCTTGCAGGGGACCATTGCCTTAGGTAGAAATATATATTTTGTATCTTAAGTATTTATATTTTAAAATGAGCATATTTAAATGATTGCTCTGTACACTACAGATCTCAAGAGTATAACAGGAGTAAGTCCGCAGACTGCTTACCTCTCCCCTCACTGGTCGTATGTCCTCCAACTTTAACTGGGCACTGGGTGGATGAAGTTGGAAAGTTCTGCTCGAAAGAATTTCTCAACCCATTGCATTACACAGGTCCTCCAACCGAGCGAGCCAGGCAAGTCATTGTCATTACAGTACGCTTATAATTCCTGCCTTAGACAAGCTCTCATTACAATCATCGTTCTGTTCGTCGGTCTAAAATTCAAAGATGAATTCCATTTGTCGAGTTGGAGCTCTGTCTGTATCTAAACAGCTCTAAATTTCCTGTGTGTTGAGCAAAAAGACTTGGAGGACCCTGGTCCAGTGGTAATAATGTCAGTGCCTGCCATACCGGAGCTGTGAACCTTTTACCTGTTTGCAGTACCGGATGCCTCTTCTGGTTAGTGGCACAACTTCGTACCGGGCCTATTAATCAGAAGAGGCATCAGCAATTCCGGGCTGGGCTCTGGTACTTCTGACGTCTCTGAAGGACCCGGTTACTACAAATCTTTTTTGTAAATGCCTAGGTCTATGATTATGTAGTAAAGTGTTCTTACAGAATCAGCCAATAGGGGGAGCTCACTGAAGACCAACTTGGATTTAAATCACACTTTTGTTTAATTTCCCAATCACCCTTGTAATGTTTTCGTTGGACTGGGGTGCTTGGCGGCTTCTTTTGCTCGGCGGCAGCTCCGTTCTTCTCTATACTGTGCTGCCTGTAGATCAGACAGACTTCTTTGTAGGGAGGGAGTGGTGGTAATTCCTGATGCAGGGCTGTGTAGTTGGTCAGCCAATCCTCGACTCCTCATTTTCCCTGACCCCACAGCGCTGCCTCACTACTGAGCATGTACACATGTCCTGCACAGATTCATCTCCACTAAAATCTGAGATCCTTAGATCAGGAACAGACATTTATAGGATATTTCAAAACTTTCCCAATTATGAAAGTTTACAGCACATCCTGCATTGAACTACTGTAGCCAAAGTATTATATATTTTAGGATTCAACCCATCTTATACAGACTCCACAATGCTGGTTCTTGGCGTCCACTGCATGAAATGCATTTCAGTAATACTTTTCCCATTTTCCAGGTTGCAGCACCAAGTGAAAAGACACAATCTGATTGTAGCTTCATATGACGTTGTTCGGAATGATATTGACTTCTTCAGGTATGTCTTCTGAATTGACACCTCCCCCGTACTGGTTCAGATCATACGTTACCAGCTGTTACATTGCTATATTTCTGATTATACTTGTTCTCCAGAAGCTGAGGATGAGTCTGGACTCTTGTGAATTGACACTTGTCTATCTACCTTACAACCATATAATGTACTTGGATATTCTCTCCCTATACACATAGCTGGCTCATACTTTTTCTATACAATGATAATCATCTCGTATCGTCTCCATATCTGTGCTTAATTTCTGTAAAAGTTGCAGTAACACCACAACACTTCTTCCTTTAATCTGATCATTTATTTTCCAGGAACATGAAGTTTAATTACTGTATTCTAGATGAGGGTCACGTCATTAAGAACGGGAAGACCAAATTGTCAAAAGCTGTTAAGCAAATAACAGCAAATTATAGAATTATCCTGTCGGGAACGCCAATTCAGGTAAGTGCGGGTGCACATGTAGTGTTCACTAGGTGTACGGCATGTACATCAGGCGCTTTCCCACCACATAACCTGCATATATCCATAGAACTCCCCCGTATCCAGCGTATGCAGTGTGCTTTCGTCATTCGCGGCAGATGTTGGCCCGTTTTATGCTCGTACTAGGTCATATATTACAGCCTTGTATTTGAGGGGAGATACTGCCGGCATCCAACCATACTCTCCTGCTGCCGTTGACTGCTGATAGCCAATGTTAACCCGTGTCTTTTTTCCTCTAGAACAATGTGTTGGAGCTCTGGTCGTTGTTTGACTTCCTCATGCCTGGCTTTTTAGGCACAGAGCGCCAGTTTGCGGCAAGATATGGAAAACCTATTTTAGCAAGTAGAGACGCCAGAAGCTCGTCTCGTGAGCAGGAAGCAGGTAATGAATGTACACGCTTAGTTCTGTACAAACGTCAGCTATTTCTGTCCACTTATCACGGCTTTGTATTTACAGGTGTTCTTGCAATGGAAGCGTTACATCGGCAAGTTCTGCCATTCCTGCTCCGCCGAATGAAGGAGGATGTATTGCAGGATCTTCCTCCTAAGATTATTCAGGATTACTATTGCTCCTTGAGTCCTTTGCAGGTAATAAACTTTCACAAACCCTTGTGTCTTTGGAGGAAAAAAAAAACAATGCCTAAGTCTTTATCTATTATTTAATGGAGACTATTTAAAGGTAATTCTTTTTCTCCCTTAACAAAAAGACGAAAGAAACACTACAGCTGTTTTGGGTTTTTTTTCTCTCCAAGTTCTCTGCTAGTGATCATTTATTGGGAACCTTCATTGTTTTATCTTTTAAGCAGATACAAATATGGGTAAGAAGTTGCATGGTGTATTACCATACAGATATCGGTAACAAGCCATGCAACAATAACCTGACAATTTTTTTTTTTTAATGTGCTTGAAGTAAACTATGAAGGTTCCTGTCAAATCACAGCAAACCTTGAGAAGTTGAGACCATGAATTAAACATTTTTTAAAGGGAACCTGTCACCCCCCCCCCCAGGGCGTTTTTAAGTTAGAGCCACCTTCAGCAGCACTAAGGCTGCATTCTGTGAAGGTGGCTCTTCTGTTTCTGACCCCTAGTATCGCTGAAATATCAACTTTTATAAATAGCTCCTCATACCTGTAATGTGTCCCATAGGTATGGTGTGTCCCCCTGTATCAGCCGCCTCCCCACCTTCAATCATGCCTCTGTCCTGTGTCTGGGTGCCGCCTACCATCCGTCAATCATGCCCCTGTGCGCCGCCGCCTCCTCTTGTTTTGTATTCCGGCGCCTGCGCTGTGACAAGAGTTCGACATCAGACTGTTGCGCCTGCGTGTTGCGAGGGCCCCAGCATACATGATAACACACTGCAGGACTGGATCTGGGGCCTCAGCAACACGCAGGCGCAATAGCCTGATGTCAGTTCTCAGGCAGCACGCACTGCGCATGCCTGAGAACTCTTGTCACAGCGGAGGCCCCGGTATTAAAAACAGGAGGAGGCAGCGATGCACAGGGACATCATGATGGACAGATAGTAGGCGGCGCCCAGACACAAGACAAGGGGCATGATGGACGGATGGTAGGCGGCACCCAGACACAAGACAAAGGGGGCATGATGGACGGCTGGTAGGCGGCTGATACAGGGGGACACACCATACCTATTACACAGGAAGTGATGCCACCATTTCACCAGCAGCTGATCCTGCTGCAGCCTGTGATTGACTGCAGCAGTCCGGTGACTTGAAAAGCCAATCACAGGCTGCAGCATCCTGCTGCTGGTCGAATGATGACGTCTCCTCTTCCTCTGTTGTATTTGCTGGATCCAGGTGGGAGGGCCGATGGCTAGTTTTTTCAGCTAAAAGACCCTGTTGATCCTTTTTCTTTTAATCCCATTTACCTATACCAACAGTTGTTTATTTCCTGATATGGGAGACGTCTCTATACATCCCTTGTGTTCCCTGTACCTCTGTTTACTGGTTTATTCATTCTCAGGTTCAGTTGTATGAAGATTTTGCAAAGTCTCGTGCAAAGACTGATGTCGACGAAACAGTCTCTGCATCTTCATTAACAGATGAGGGTGAGAAGCCAAAGCTCAAAGCCACAGGACACGTGTTTCAGGTGATTACATGCGTGTATTGAAGACGGTGGAGGATGGTTTGTAGACTGCCTTCCTATGTACTCCAGTATTGCAATCGTATGATCTTGTCTCTTTAGGCGCTGCAGTACTTGCGAAAACTATGCAACCATCCTGCGTTGGTTTTAACTCCTCAACATCCCGAGCACAAGAAGGTCACTGATCAACTAGCGACTCAAAACTCGACTCTACGGGATATTCAGCATGCCCCCAAACTATCGGCATTAAAACAAGTACGTGTGAGAAAAGGGGGGGGACACGTTTTCCACAAGTATAAAATGAGAAAATTGATCTATATATGGTTATACAGTAGCCTATGTTGTCTGTGGACACGAATTTAGTTTTGCACAGCACTGTATATACGCAGTCAGGAGTGGGGGAAAAAAAACTGACTTATTGTTTAACATGAATATTAATGTGGTAATTTTCACTTTCTTACAGTTGCTGTTAGACTGTGGTTTGGGTAATGCCAGCACACCTGAGTGTGGCACTGAAGCCGTGGTAGCCCAGCACAGAGTATTGATCTTCTGTCAGCTAAAGAGCATGTTGGATATAGTGGAACACGACCTCCTGAAGCCTCATTTGCCCTCCGTTACATATTTACGGCTGGACGGTAGTATACCTGCCGGGCAGAGACATTCCATTGTGTCCAGGTGAGTTATAGGCCCAACTTGTGCATACTCGGTTGTTAGTCTTTTGGGTAACTTAAACCTTCATATCTTCCTGAATTCTTAATCATTAAGTACTTTGCTTACTCTGTCGCCTAATTGGGGGACACAGAACCGTGGGTGTTATGCTGCTGTCCACTAGGAGGCGACACTATGCATAATCTGAAAAAGATTAACTTTGGCTCCTCCTCTGCAGTATACACCCCTGGACGGCGTCAGCCTTCTCCAGTTTTTGCTTAGTGTCGCAAGGAGGCACACCTTTTTTTTTTCTTCCGTTTTTTTCCTTTTTTCGTCCGGAAATAGATGAAGAAAAGTGGGTCTCCAGCGAGACTCCCGGCATGGCTCCCTCCTCGGTCCCCTATCAGGGGTACCCGGTTGAGGTCGAGGTGGCTATTCCCCATGTCGCTCCCTCCCCAGTCCCTCGGGTCCTGGTTCGAGGTCGAGACCCCCCTCCTTCCCCAACCCCTTTAAGGGGTCTGGGTTGAGGTTGAGGCGAGGATGAAGACCCCCTGACGGTGACAGACGCACCCTCCCTAATCCCCCGCAGGGGGCATTAGGTTGAGACGCCTCAGGTAGGGTCGGAGATCAGGCAGCATTCCGCAGCTTCCAGGGACCCCAGGCCGGCTGAGGGATCCTGTTGGGGCCGGGGGAGGGTGCGGACTGGATGGCACAGCAGAGACAGGGCTTTTCTGCATCCCTGTCTCTGCAACAGCAGCGGCTCCATAGCGCTTCAGGGGCCCCCCATATAGAAACCGCTACCCCCACCGCTATCCAGTCGACCATTCTGTGGGGGTCCGGTACAAATCCGCCCCCCCCCCCCCCCCGGACTACCGTGCCGCTTTGGAGCCCTCCTGGGCATCAGGCCTCTAATTTAGACCGCGGCTTCGGCCTAGCCGAAGCCGCCGCCTTTTCCCCGCCCCCCGGGAGACCAAAATGACACGCTGGAGTGTCATAGAAGGGGCGGATTGAGGCAGAAAGGGCGCGTTTTTACACAGCCCAGCGCGCCCTTTTGAGCTCTCCGCCCCCTCCTCCCTCTCCTCAGAGTCCCGGTGGCCATTTTTTCTGGATGAGATCCAGGAGAGGAGCATCACAGCGGTCTCTGGGGGGCACAGAACTGGGATCTGTCGGCGCTGGACCTAGGGGCACACACCGGTGGGGTAAGCTCACAGCTGGGTTCTCATATTCAGCTGTGAATCTATACTTCCTATAAGGCTCTCTGTGGGTTCCCTCTGCGTAGCCACCCCTGTACGATCCCTTATAGCCAGCCTCTGTGCACTATGTCGGGCTCAAGGAGGAGAACCAGGCAGGAATGTTTCTATGCATTCTGCACAGCCTGCAAAGCCACGCTCCCTAGTGGCAGCACGTATCCGCACTGCCGGGACTGCATCCAGAACTCTGGGTCAGAACCCCAGGGAGTCCCTACTGACACTTCAGTGTCACAGGCCACGCCGGAATGGGCAACTCAGATGTCTCAGTCTATGTCACAGTCCATAGACAACCTAACTGCCACATTGCTGCAAGCTCTGCAGAGTCGATCCCCGGCTATGGACGGTACACAGCAAACGGACAGCTTGTCTCAGGAACATGCTGCTTCCGACTCTCACAGACGTAAGCGGACCCACAGGTCTCGATCATCTGAGTCGCACTATAGCACAAGGTCGTCCCCCTCCAGGGAGAGACAGCGTCATTCCAGGTCTCCTGGGCAGTCCCCTGCCACAGTCAGACAGTGCAATTTACCACAGGGATCCCCCACCACAGAAGACCCCCGCCCCAGGTCGCCCTCCAGGGATCTCCTTAGCGAGGCACAGGATTCAGAGGGCATCTGTGACTCCGACTCAGATAACGAAATGGTCAGGTCCGTGGTACCTTCTCCCCCTAGCAATACAGCGCTAGTTGAGGACATAATTTCTGCCATTCATCGGGTGCTAAAAATTCCAGAGTCTGCCCCGGAAGTCCCAGAACATAGGATTTGCTTCGAAAGTGTTCAGAAACCACCTAAGGTCTTCCCTAATCACGATGAGTTTGAGAAAATACTTACCAAACAGTTTGCGCAGCCTGAGAAAAAATTCGCTAATCGCAAATATTTGGAAGCGAAGTACCCCTTCCCACAGAGACACCAAACAATGGACAGATCCACCTGAAGTGGACCCTCCGGTTTCTAGGCTAGCAGCGCAGACTTTACTCTCTCTGCCGGATAGCTCAACCCTCAGGGACGCAGCAGACCGGCAAGTAGAACGCATGGCTCGTTCTATTTTCGAAGCGGCAGGCGCCTCTCTGGGCCCTGCGTTTGCTTCAGTTTGGGCAGCCAAGGCCATCCTGGCTTGGGCCAAAAACTACAGGAGGGTCTTCAGGCTTCAAATCCTGAGCTCTCGGACCAAGCGGTCCAGATAGCAGTGGTAGCAGACTACATGATTCATACAGCCCTGGATTCCGCCAGAGGTGTAGCGGGAATAGCATCAAACGCCATCACGATCCAACGCATCCTCTGGCTGCGAGAATGGAAAGCGGATGCGGCCTCAAAGAAGTCCCTCACGCGACTTCCGTATTTTACTGGGAGACTTTTCGGCGAAAAGTTGGACACCATGATTGCCAATGCCACTGGGGGTAAGAGTACCTCTCTCCCTCAACTAAAACCGAAACGCACGTTTAAACGAAGAAACCAGACGCGATTCCGATCCTTTCGGAATTCCTCGGGCTGGTCCGTTTCGCGCCCAGTGCAAAACCGTAACCGTTCTCCACGCAGGGACAACCCACGGACGCAACAGCGACCGGACAGGGCTTGGCAGTCGAAAGCAGGCCAAGCGAAACCCAAGGGAGGAAAACCTCAGAACTTCGCTTCATCATGACTCGCGACCTCCGGAAGACACCCCACCAGTAGGCGGCCGACTTTTACTCTTTCAGCAAGTCTGGCTACCTATTACAGAAGACAGGTGGGTCAGGGAAATAGTGTCTTCCGGATACAAGATAGAGTTCACTTCCGTTCCACCGAACCGGTTCTTCCTTTCTATTCCTCCAACACCACCAGAAAAAGCTCGTGCTTTCCACCAAGCGGTTTCCTCTCTCCTTCAATCAGGAGTTGTGGTGCCGGTTCCCGCGAACGAGAGATTCCGAGTATTCTACTCAAATTTGTTCGTAGTCCCCAAGAAAGGAGGCGGCGTCCGACCCATTCTGGACCTAAAACAGCTCAACAATTACGTACGGGTCCGTCATTTCCGCATGGAGTCCCTCCGGTCCATCATTGCATCCATGGACCAGGGAAAATACCTCGCCTCCATAGACATACAGGATGCGTACCTCCACATACCAATTGCTCCCGCCCACCAAAGGTTTCTCAGGTTCGCGGTCAACCAAAATCACTACCAGTTTGTCGCCCTTCCGTTCGGACTTGCCATGGCTCCAAGAACGTTCACCAAAGTCATGGCGGCCACCATGGACGTCCTGCACTCAAGAGGCATTCTAGTCGTCCCGTACCTGGACGACCTCCTCATCAAGTCTCCCACTTTCAAGGACTGCGAGGTCAGTGTCTCAATCACACTAGACACTGAGTCGCCTGGGATGGCTAGTCAACCTACAGAAATCGTCGACTGTCCCAACTCGGACTCTAACATTCCTGGGAATGGTATTCGACACCGCCAGGGGCCTGGTACTCCTTCCCAAGGACAAGACACTGGCCATCCGTCTGGGAGTTCGCACACTCCTTCGCAGTCCTCCTCAATCTCTCCGGTTTGCCATGAGAGTCCTAGGCCGGATGGCAGCAGCAATAGAGGCAGTGCCATTTGCCCAGTTTCACCTCAGGGTCCTTCAACTAGCCATACTCCGGTCTTGGGACAGGAACCCCTTCTCCCACGACAGGGAGTTCAGGTTGACGTCATCAACCAGGAGGTCCCTGCATTGGTGGCTAAAACCAACCTCGCTTACACGAGGGAAGCCATTCCTCTCAGGACAATGGAAGATCCTGACTACCGATGCAAGCCTGACAGGCTGGGGGGCGGTGCACCTACATCACAGGGCAAGTGGTCACCGAGGGAAGTGACATTGCCCATCAATGTTCTGGAAATCAGGGCCATCCTCTTGGCACTGAGAGCCTTTCATCACTTGCTTGCAGCCTCGCACATACGGATACAGTCGGACAATGCCACGGCTGTGGCATACGTGAACCAGCAAGGCGGGACCCGCAGCGCCAAGGCGATGAGAGAAGTGGCTCATATCCTCCGCTGGGCGGAAGACACGAGGTCGGTACTTTCTGCGGTACACATTCCGGGTGTAGAAAACTGGGAAGCCGACTTCCTCAGCAGGCAAGGAATGGATTCGGGGGAGTGGTCTCTCCATCCCGAGATTTTTTACCAGATCTGTCAACACTGGGGAACCCCGGAGGTGGACCTAATGGCATCCCATCTCAATACCAAGGTACCCAATTTCATGGCCAGGACACACGACCCGCGGTCGCTCGGAGCGGATGCCTTGGTCCAGGACTGGTCCCAGTTCCGACTCCTGTACATTTTTCCACCCCTCCCCCCTAATCGCCAGGGTCGTGAGGAAGATCAAGCAAGAGGGAGTTCCGACCATCCTCATCGCGCCAGACTGGCCCAGACGTACATGGTACGCCGACATCGTCCAACTTACAGCAGACGCCCCCTGGCGTCTACCCGACCGTCATGACCTTCTGTCTCAAGGTCCGTTCTTCCACCAGAATTCAGGGGCTCTCAATTTGACGGCATGGCCCTTGAAACCTGGATTCTAACCCAGGCAGGTTTTTCACCGGCAGTCATTGCAACTATGATCAGGGCAAGGAAGCCTGCCTCTGCCAAGCTCTATTATCGCACCTGGAGAGCTTTCTTTTCTTGGTGCGAATCTCATGGACAAGTCCCACTCCCTTATTCCCTCCCAAAGGTACTAGGTTTTCTTCAATCGGGCCTAGATGCCAAGCTATCCTTAAGTTCGCTTAAGAGTCAGGTGTCGGCGCTTTCAGTCCTTTTTCAAAAGCGCATTGCTATTAAACCGCAAGTAAGGACTTTCATCCAGGGAGTTTCCCGATTGGTTCCTCCCTACAAACGTCCGCTGGATACGTGGGACCTCAATCTGGTCCTGACAGCATTGCAAGCTTCACCCTTCGAACCTCTTAGGAGTTCCACTCTCCATTCTGTCTCAGAAAGTGGTTTTTCTAGTGGCGATCACCTCGTTACGCAGAGTGTCGGAATTGTCAGCACTTTCCTGCAGACGGCCTTTCCTAGCCTTTCACCAGGACAAGGTGGTTCTCCGCACGGTACCATCCTTCCTTCCGAAGGTTGTGTCCAACTTTCACCTCAATGAGGAGATTTCACTGCCTTCCCTTTGCCCGGTTCCGGTTCATAGAGTGGAGAAGGCTCTGCATACGCTTGACCTCGTCAGAGCATTGCGGATTTACGTGTCCAGGACTGCACCTTTCCGGAAATCTGATTCCCTCTTCATTCTTCCGGAAGGTAGTCGGCTTCCAAGGCTACCCTTGCCAGGTGGATCAAGTCCACCATACATGAGGCCTACCGACTTAACAGTTCCCCTCTTCCGGCCGTTATCACGGCACACTCTACACGGGCAGTAGGGGCCTCCTGGGCCATTCGGCATCAGGCTTCGGCACAACAAGTGTGTAAGGCGGCCACTTGGACTAGCCTACACACGTTTACGAAACACTACAGTGTTCATACCCAGTCCTCAGCGGATGCGAGCCTAGGTAGACTGGTTCTGCAGGCGGCAGTACCCCAAGTCTAGGGAACTGTCAACACAATATTCGTCCACTGCTTCCCACCCAGGGACTGCTTTGGGACGTCCCACGGTTCTGTGTCCCCCAATTAGGCGACAGAGTAAAGGAGATTTTTGTGTACTCACCGTAAAATCTCTTTCTCTTAGCCATTAATTGGGGGACACAGCTCCCACCCTGTTGCCCTTACGGGCTGTTGTTTACTGTTGAGTTCTCATATTGTTCTTTGAGCTCGCACATAGTAGCCGCTTTACAGGCATGGTTATGTTATTTGGTTACGTTCCTCCTTATGCTTTGGCACAAAACTGGAGAAGGCTGACGCCGTCCAGGGGTGTATACTACAGAGGAGGAGCCAAAGTTAATCTTTTTCAGATTATGCATAGTGTCGCCTCCTAGTGGACAGCAGCATAACACCCACGGTTCTGTGTCCCCCAATTAAAGGCTAAGAGAAAGATTTTACGGTGAGTACACAAAAATCTCCTTTTTCCTTTTTTTTTTTTTTTTTTTTTTTTGTTCTTCCTCAGGTTTAATAATGACCCATCTATAGATGTCTTGCTGCTGACCACCCATGTGGGTGGCCTGGGTCTCAACCTGACTGGTGCGGATACTGTAGTGTTTGTTGAACATGACTGGAATCCAATGAGGGACCTTCAGGCAATGGACAGGGCGCACCGTATAGGTCAGGTAAGATCATGACGCCATCATGGCTATGTGCAGCTCGCTGTATCCCATGCACCAGGCAATTAACAGTTTTCCTGTGCAAACAGATTTTCTGCTGACTTTAGGAGATTGTGATTATAGTTTATTCCTGGTACTATTGATGCGGAAATATTAGTTCCAGTACAGTAACTTCTTCTTACACTTTTTTTGCAGAAACGTGTAGTAAATGTGTATCGGCTTATTACTAGAGGAACTCTGGAGGAGAAGATTATGGGTCTGCAGAAATTCAAAATGAGTATTGCAAATACTGTAATTAGCCAGGAAAATGCCAGCTTACAGAGTATGGGCACTGACCAGCTGCTGGACCTGTTCACACTTGACAAGGTGAGTCGCATTCATTACAATATTTTACAGTACAGGACTGTAACAATCACTAAATGCAGCGCTGCATATGTACATGTTGATGTTTTCGGAGGTATCTTGAACTAACTCAAGCCAGTTTCACCTGGATTGGGCAGAACTGCATCATGCATGATTATGGTTTCTAGGTGGGATTTGTTTTTATTATTCAGACCTTTTTTAAATCCTGAGATGTTAATTTCTAGATTTAAAGGGATTTACTGTCGCCTCATTGGGGGACACAGAACCTTGGGTGTTATGCTGCTGTCCACTAGGAGGCGACACTATGCATAATCTGAAAAAGATTAACTATGGCTCCTCCTCTGCAGTATACACCCCTGGACGGAGTCAGCCTTCACCAGTTTTTGCTTAGTGTTGCAAGGAGGCACACCTAAAAAATTTTTTTTTTCCTTTTTCATCCGGATTACAGATTAAGAAAAGAGGGTCTCCTGTGAGACTCCCTGCATGGCTCCTTCCTCAGTCCCCTATCATGGGGTGCCCGGTTGAATTTGAGACGGCTGTTCCCCATGTCGCTCCTTCCCCAGTCCTGCGGGTGCTGGTTTGAAGTCGAGACCACCTCCTTCCCCCAATTCCTTTTGGTCTTGGGTTGACGTCAAGGTGAGGATGAAGCCCCCTGATGGTGACAGCAGCACCCTGATGGTGACAGCAGCACCCTCCCTAATCCCCCTCTGGGGGTATTAGGTTGAGACGCCTCAGGTAGGGTTTGTACCACAGCACTCTGCAGCTCAGAGTAACTAGGGACCCCAGCCCAGCTGCAGGCTCCTGTCGGGGCCAGGGGCGAGTACAGGCAGGCATGGCACAATGGAGACAGGGGATCCCTGCGCCCCTGTCTCTGCGGCAGCACCAGATCTATGGTGCCTCAGAGGGGCTTCTCACAGCCCCCCCTCCCGATTATAGCCCCACCGCTATCCTGCTTTTTCAATCCGGGGGGGGTCCGGTTCAGTTTCGACCCCCTCCCGGACTACCGCGCCGGCCTGGAGCCCTTTCTGGGCATCGGCATCTAATTTAGGCCGTGGCTTCGGCCTAGCTGAAGTCGCCGCCTCTTCTCTGCCCCCCGGCCCGCCCCCCCCCCGGATGACAAATAGGACACTCTACAGTGTCATAGAAGGGGTGGATCGAGACAGATAGGATACGTTGTTACACAGCTCTGTGTGCCCTTTTCAGCTCTCCGCCCCCTTCTCGTTTTTTTTTCGGCGGCCATTTCTGCTGCAGGCACTGCATTCGGCAGCATCACGCCAGCCAGTCTCCGGGGGGGCACAGGACTGTGGATCTTCGGCGCTGGACCTAGGTGCATACTGATGTGGGGTAAGATCACAGCTGGGTTTTTTTTACTCGGCTGTGATTCCATATTCCCTGTAATCCCTCTGCATAGCCAGCCCTTCTGCACTCTGTGCACTATGCCGGGCTCAAGGAAGAGAACCAGGCAGGACTGTTTTTTATGCATTCTGCACAGCCTGCAAAACCACTCTCCCCAGTGGCAGTACGTACCCACACTGCTGGGATTGTATCCAAAATACTGTCTGAACCCCAAGAGGTTCCTACTGTTTCATCGTCTGCTACCACGCCGGAATGTGCTACCCAGATGTTGCAGTGTATGACGCAGTCCATAGATAACCTAACCTCCACATTGTTCCAGGCTCTGCAGTGTCATGTCTCGGCTATGAGCATTACCCAGCAAAGGGACAGCTCCACTCAGGGACATGCCGTTTCCGGCACACCCAGACGTAAGCGGACCCACAGGTCGTGTTCATCTGCGTCATCCCATAGCACACGGTCATCCGCCTCTAGTGAGAGACACCGTAGTTCCAGGTCACCTAGACCGTCCCCCAACAGACAGGCAACGCAGATATCCACAGCGATCCCTGACCACAGAAGACCTCCGCCCCAGTTCGCCCACCAGGGAACACCTTAGCGATACGCAGGATTCGAAAGGCATCTGTGACTCCGACAACGGAACGAAGAGGTCTCCGGTCCCTGGTCCTCCTAGCAATACAGCGCTAGTTGAGGACGTAATCTCATCCATCCATCCATCGGGTGCTGGACATTTCTGATCAACCCCTGGAAGCCTCAGAACACAAGATTTGCTTTGAAAGTGTTCTGAAACCGCCTACGGTCTTCTCAAATCACCCAGAATTTCAGGTGATCCTTACTAAGCAGTTTTCGCAGCCTGAGAAGAAATTTGCCAACCGCAAATATTTGGAGGCAAGGTACCCCTTCCCACAGAAGGACACCAAGGAGTGGACAGATCCACCCGAAGTGGACCCCCCCAGTCTTAGACTAGAAGCACAGACCCTCCTTTCACTGCCAGATAGCTCAACCCTCAGGGATGCAGCAGACCGGCAGGTAGAACGCATGGCTCGTTCAATTTTCGAAGCGGCAGGGGCCTCTCTGGCTCCTGCGTTCGCTTCATTCTGGGCGGCCAAGGCCATTCTGGCTTGGGCCAGAAAATTGCAGACTGGCCTCCAAGCTTCAAATCCTGAGCTGTCGGGCCAAGCGGTCCAAATAGCAGTGGTAGCAGATTACATTCTTCATGCAGCTATGGATTCCGCAAGAGGTGTAGCGGGGATAGCATCAAACGCCATCACAATCTGGCGTATCCTCTGGCTGCGGGAATGGAAAGCGGACGCGGCCTCAAAGTCCCTCACGCATCTCCCGTACCTCAGTGGGCGGCTTTTCGGTGAAAAGTTGGACACAATGATTTCCAACGCCACTGGGGGTAAGAGTACTTCTCTCCCTCAACTAAAGCCTAAACGCACGTTCAGAAGGCGTAACCAAACACGATTCCGATCCTTTCGGAATGCTTCAGGCTGGTCCGTCTCGCGTCCAGCACAAAATCGTAACCACTCTCCACGTAGTGACAACCCACGGGCAGCGCAGAGGCCGGACAGGACCTGGCAGTCAAAAGCAGGCCAGGCAAAGCCCAAAGGAGGAAAACCTCAAACTTTCTCCTCATCATGACTCACGAACTCTGGAAGATACCCCACCCGTAGGCAGACGACTTCTACTCTTTAAGCAAGTCTGGCTGCCTGTTACAGAAGACAGATGGGTCAAGGAAATAGTGTCTTCTGCATACAAGATAGAGTTCACTTCCAGCCCACCGAACCGGTTCTTCCGCTCTGTCCCCCAAAACCACCAGACAAGGCTCGTGCCTTCCACCAGGTGGTTTCCTCCCTCCTTCAAGCAGGAGTCATAGTACCGGTTCCCACAGCCGAGCGCTTTCGAGGGTTCTACTCCAATCTGTTCGTAGTCCCCAAAAAAGGAGGCAGCGTTCGGCCCATACTGGACCTAAAACAGCTCAACAAGTATGTGCGGGTTCGTCATTTTCACATGGAGTCCCTTTGGTCCATCATTGCGTCCATGGAGCAGGGAGAATATCTCGCCTCCATAGACATAAAAGACGCATACCTGCATGTACCGATTGCTCTCGCCCATCAGAGATTTCTCAGGTTTGCAATCAACCAGGACCACTATCGGTTCGTGGCTCTCCCGTTCGGACTCGCCACGGCTCCCAGAATGTTTACCAAGATCATGGCTGCCACCATGGACATTCTGCACTCCAGAGGCATAGTAGTCGTTACATACCTGGACGACCTTCTCATCAAGGCTTCAACCTTCAAGGACTGCAAGGTCAGCGTCTCAATCATAATCGACACGGAGTCACCTGGGCTGGTTAGTCAACCTACAAAAGTCATCGACTACCCCGAGTCAGTCTCTGACCTTCCTGGGGATGCTATTCTGTTGAGGTAGCTATTTTTGGAGGGCTAAATTAACCCTTCACAGTTGAGCCAGTGATTTCCAAATTATTCCAGTGTTGCTAGCAACTCAAATGACCACACGGAGACGGGGGGGTCTCTGTACGGGAGGATCGAGACAGATCACTAAGCCCCTTTATTTTAGTCACATCTTTTATAATCTTTTGCTTTAATTATACAAGGTTCTCAAGTACCAATAGCATCATTTCACTTTATAAAGCCAATAATATTGCAAGAAAACCGGAAACTACATATATGTCAGTCATAGAAAGTAGTATAGTGGCATATTCTTCAGAGTTTTACACCCCCGCCTCCCTTATCTTTGCACCTGATGAGAACAGTCTGGTTTCATGACATCCCTTGCCAATTACAAAAATGTATCTTACAGTAACAAAAATGAAGAAATGAAACCTTCAGAGAATGGATAAAACGAAACTTCAGCTTTGACTTTAGTATTAACCCTTCACAATTCAACACCTCCAGGGGTCTGGTGCTCCTTCCCAGGGACAAGGCACTGGCTCTCCGTCTAGGAGTTCGCATACTCCTCCGCAATTCCCCCCGATCTCTCCGGTTTGCCATGAGAGTCCTCGGCAGGATGGCAGCGGCAATGGAGGCGGTACCATTTGCCCAGTTTCACCTCAGGCCTCTTCAACTATCCATCCTCAAGTCCTGGGACAGGAATCCTTTCTCCCTCAACAGGGAGTTCCAGCTAACATCGGCAACCAGGAGGTTCCTGCACTGGTGGCTTAAGCCAACCTCACTGGCAACGGGAAAATCCTTTCTCTCAGGTCAATGGAAGGTTCTGACAACCGACGCGAGCCTGATAGGTTGGGGTGCGGTGCACCTACATCACAGGGCAAGTGGTCACCAGTGGAAGCGAACATGCCCATCAACATCCTGGAAATTCGGGCAATCTTCCTGGCATTGAGCGCCTTTTGACATTTACTGGCAGCCTCTCATATCAGAGTACAGTTGGACAATGCCACGACGGTGGCATATGTGAACCACCAAGGCGGGACCCGCAGTACCCAGGCGATGAGAGAAGTGGCACATATCCTCCACTTGGCGGAAGACACGAGGTCGGTACTCTCTGCGGTCCACATTCCGGGTGTGGACAACTGGGAAGCCGACTACCTCAGCAGACAAGGAATGGACTCAGGGGAGTGGTCTCTCCATCCCAAAATTTTCCGCCAGATCTGCCATCGCTGGGGGACCCCGGACGTGGACCTAATGGCATCCCATCTCAATGCCAAGGTCTCCCAATTTCATGGCCAGGACACGCGACCCGCGGTCGCTCGGAGCAGTTGCACTAGTTCAGGACTGGACTCAGTTCCAGCTTCTGTACATTTTTCCACCTCTCCCCTTAATATCCAGTGTCGTGAGAAAGATCAAACAAGAGGGAGTTCCAACCATCCTAATCGCGCCAGACTGGCCCAGACGTACATGGTACGCCGACATTGTACAACTTACAGCAGACGTCCCCTGGCGTCTCCCCGACCGTCCCGATCTTCTGTCACAAGGACCGTTCTACCACCAGAATTCGGGCTCTCAATTTGACGGCGTGGCCCTTGAGACCTGGGTTCTAACCCAGGCAGGGCTCTCACCGGACGTCATTAGAAGCATGATCAGGGCACGGAAGCCAGACTCCGCCAAGATTTATCGTACCTGGAAAGCTTTCTTTACCTGGTGAGAATATCGCGGCCAGCTCCCGCTCCCTTATTCCCTCCCAAAAGTACTTGGTTTTCTCCAATCGGGTCTGGACACTAGGCTATCCCTGGGCTCGCTTAAGAGCCAGGTGTCAGCGCTCTCAGTACTTTTTCAGACGTATTGCTAATAAGCCGCAAGTAAGGACTTTTCTCCAGGGGATTTCCCGATTGGTTCCTCCCTACAGACGTCCACTGGAAAAGTGGGACCTCAACCTGCTCCTGACAGCATTGCAGGCACCACCTTTCGAACCTCTTAAGGAAGTCCCACTCCGCCTTCTATCACAGAAGGTGGTCTTTCTGGTGGCAATCACCTCGCTAAGCAGGGTGTCTGAACTGTCAGCACTCTCCTGCAGACTGCCCTTCCTGGCTTTTCACCAGGACAAAGTGGTTCTCCGTACAGTTCCATCCTTCCTTCCGAAGGTTGTGTCCAACTTCCACCTCATTGAGGAAATTTCACTGCCATCCCTTTGCCCGGTTCATAGAGTGGAGAAGGCTCTGCATACGCTTGACCTCGTCAGGGCATTGCGTATATACGTGTCTAGGACTGCACCCTTCCGGAAGTCTGATTCCCTTTTCCCTCTTCCAGAAGGCGTTCAAGTGTCTGCCAGCTTCCAAAGCTACCCTTGCCAGGTGGATCAAGTCCACCATACAGGAGGCTTACCGCCTTAACAATTCTCTTCTGGCTGGTATCACGGCACACTCTACGCGGGCGGTAGGGGCCTCCTGGGCTATTCGGCACCAGGCTTTGGCACAACAAGTGTGTAAGGCGGCCACTTGGCCTAGCCTACACACGTTTACAAAACACTACAGAGTCCATACCCAGTCCACAGCGGACGTGAGTCTGGGCAGACGGGTAGTGCAGGCGGCAGTGCCCCAAGTTTAGGCACCTGTCGGCACAATATTCGTCCATTGCTTCCCACCCAGGGACTGCTTTGGGACGTCCCATGGTTCTGTGTCCCCCAATGAGGTGACAGAGTAAAGGAGATTTTTGTGTACTCACTGTAAAATCTTTCTCTTAGACACTAATTGGGGACACAGCCCACCCTGTTGCCCTTATGGGCCGTTGTTACGGTTGAGTTCTCATATTCTTTGAGCTCGTACATAGTGGCCTTCTTACAGGCATGATTATGTTTATTTCAATGTGTAGCAAAAAAAGAAATATGCAGCACTCACCAATGTAGCTGAAAAACTGAGTCTTTATTTCACATAATTTCCATCACCTGGACCCGTAGAAGCGAGTAATCACGAAACGGCCGTTGTCCGGCACCTCCCTCCCCTAGCATTCCTCCACGTCCTGCATGTCCACACATTTGATGGAAATTATGTGAAATAAAGACTCAGTTTTTCAGCTACATTGGTGAGTGCTGCATATTTCTTCTTTTTTTGCTTCACATTGAAATATTTGTTTTTTCATGCAAGCACCTCCATTTTTTGACTGAATCATATGCCGCAATACTTCAGATAAATAGCTCCGTCTGGTAATGTGGTGATTTGTGTGCCCTAGTATGCCGTTCATCTGTTTGCTCTTTGCTGGGATGGTTATGTTTATGTTCCTCCTAATGCTTTTGCACAAAACTGGTGAAGGCTGATGCTGTCCAGGGCTGTATACTGCAGAGGAGGAGCCATAGTTAATCTTTTTTAGATTATGCATAGTGTCGCCTCCTAGTGGACAGCAGCATAACACCCATGGTTCTGTGTCCCCCAATTGGAGGCTAAGAGATTTTACGGTGAGTACACAAAAATCTCCTTTTCCCATTTTATGAAGTGATGTTGTATCGCTAGAATGTTCCGCCACTTTGTAATAGGGGAGCTGAGCCTGCATCATACCGGGTAAATGCTAGCTAGATTACAGAGCCAGCATCTGCCGAACAGCAGCGAGGGGTGCTGAGCTCTCGTAGCTGCCAAGTCCTCGAAATGCTGCTATGAATCTGACTACAGCAATTCAAGGGCAAGCAATCTACCCTTTTGTAACACTATCGCAGGGTGTTGATGGTTTGCCATGGCAGCTGAAGGCCTGCTAAAAGGTCTTGGAAAATAGTGATTTTTTTTTTTTCTAAATGAACATCATAAAAATCACCCGAAAAACAATGGTGGAATTTCGTTGTTTCCCGATTTCACCTCACTTTTTTAGTTTTGATTTACACATAGTGTACTGTGAAATGGTAAAAATAAGTTGAATCATAGTTGTACAATGACGTCACAGAAACCTAATTTATAATTCTGGGACACAAGGAGGCAAAAAAATATGGAAGGAGGAAATCCCCAAACTGCCCATTTATGAAACGCGTTCAGTGCATGAGTAGTTCCCTGCGCAGTCAGGTTGCTTCAAGTGCTGCTGTGCTGAGGAAACGTAGATGGGGATGCAGTGCTAAACCAAGGTTGAGACCGCTTTGTTCCATGGGTGTCATAGTGGTTTGATCTAGCGCTATTTGCCATCTAAAAGTGTATTGCCTGTCTAAAGAGAAGGATGACATAAGAGGAGGCTAGCGTTAGGTCTTCAGGCTATTATATTTTTTAAAAGGGAATCTGTCAGCAGGTTTTGTATGTAATCTGAAAGCAGCATGATGTAAGGACAGAGACCCTGATCCCAGCGATGTGTCACTTACTGGGATTCTTGGTGCAGTTTTGCTAGAATTCCTCTGGTGTAGATGTAGTAGTTATCAGAATGCTGAGCTGTACAAACGTGCCCACGCCCATGATTGACAGCTTCCAGGGTACAAACAGCCCATAATAGGTGCGGGGTTACGTGCCTGGCACGTGAAACCTAGTCCTGCACTGATTTACAGCAGATGCATTGTGTTTTATTGAAACTACAGCAAGCTGGTGACCAAGTGACACATCTCTGGGAATCAGGCTTTCTGCCCCTATATTATGCTGCTCTCAATGTGGTGTTTTTTTGTTTTGTTTTTTTGTTTTTTTTTACTACAATATCTGCAATACATTACTTTTTGTTTCTTAGGATGGAAAGAGTGAGAAAATGAAGACATCCGAAATGGGTGACAAGAACTCTATGAAGTCCATCCTGGACAACCTAGGAGAATTGTGGAACCAGGAGCAGTACGAGTCCGAGTTCAGTCTTGACAATTTCATGCATTCTCTGAAGTAAGACACCCCCCACTACTACTGCGGCTGCCACGTCTCCCTTGTGTTGCTGATATTCAGCAAGGGCCTGAGATGGTGCAGTGGGCGCTGGCGTTGGAGGTTTTACAAAGCTGGTTCATTTCAAGAAAGAATTGGATAAGACTAGAAATGGGAGAAATTGTCACGTGAATTATGCAGTCTTAAAAGATGGCTCCCCCGAGGCTTGGTCCCGCGCCATACTTTTGCTTTATAGCTGTGGACTTCATGCGCTGCCAGCTGTTATTCCGACCATGTAATATTTTCCTATATGGAGAAGTTTTTATTTCACCGATTACTCTCTGGGTCAGTAGATTAATCGTCCTCCCTCTTCATAGAATGGCTATGGCGCACTCTTTAGATCTATGGCAGTGAACATGAGCCACATTTTAAACAAGGAGTTTTATGCCTTCAGCTGCTAACATGAATGTGGCTTTCTAAAAAAAATTTTTTTTTTTTTATTTTTTTTTTTTTTTTAAGGTTGTACATTTTAACAAATTTCTGATTTACTCTATTTTTTTGGGTCGGGATTAATAGTCCAAAAATTCAATAAGAACATTGGTTTTCGAGCGTTTTTCCTGCATTATGCACGTGTCCTGCTAATCTAATTCAGCAGCTGCAGATCTAGGATTATATCTGGACAACACATGCGCGCCTCCCGTTTTTAATAGATGATCTGTCCCTTGCACAGATACATTTCCTGTGTGTACCATCAGGCAGAAAGGATTCTTACCCTCTGTATATGTAGATTGTTGTATACATCAGACATTGCTCCTCTAATATTTGTCCTTCAGTGACTGGATTCGAGAGTTTGCTGAGAAAAGAATGACATGTCTCACCTGTGGGTGGGAAAGCAATGATCTCCCCTTATGTAATATATAGAAAACGCAAACCTAATGGAAACTTGTCACAACTTTTATCCCGTGGCGTGCCGTAATTATCATTCCATGTAAACTGAAAATAAATAACTTGTCCTTTATCTTCTTTAGTCTCCTTTTTTTTTTTTATTTATTTTTTTTTTTTAAACAGCCCCTTTAAGAAGTCTGCCTCATACATGGGTTTTATGCCTTGTGTAAATTTCCATCTCATTAGGCTATGTGCACAAGTTGCAGATTTGGCTGCGGATTTTTCCGTGGGGATTTTGCTAAATCCACAGGTAAAATGACCTGCGGTTTACCTGTGGATTTTCTGCAGATTGTGCGATTTTCCCCTGCGTTTTTACACCTGCGGATTTCGATGGAGCAGGTGTAAAACCGCTGCGGATTCTGCCCAAAGAATTGACATGCTGCGGATTCAAATCCACAGGAAATCTGCGCAGAAAAATCCTCAATGTGCATAGTGTTTTTGGGTTTACATAGAATAGTACCGTACACCGCAGCAGAATCTGCAACGTGTGCACATACCCTTAAGGTTCTTATTTTGGGACATCACAACAGAGCACATTATTACAAACACTCAAGGCATCGGAGAGCTTTCATGAAGAGGTAAGTTCCGGACTGGACCAAGGGAATGCAGTGGACGTGGTGTACATGGACTTTTCAAAAGCTTTTGATACAAACAAACACTCAAGGCATGGGGGAGACTCGCGCCGATGGTGAGCAACAATCCCTACTGTACCACTAGTTGCAAACATGATCTGAGCGAAGCTCACACGGGGGAAGTGTGAGCTTAACCAGGCAGCTAAAACATCACTTTCAGCATGTACTTGGCTACATTATTCACGTCGTAACTTCTGGATAATTATGGATGCCCCAGGCATATCTAAGTGCTGTTTAGCTGCTCTAGGAAGAATAACTCTTATGATCAGATGTTTTTTTTTTTTTTTGTTTTTTTTTCCCTTCCCTAAAAGTTTTTAAGTGTTCTAACTGCCTAGTTCATGCACCTTTTTAGAAGCAGTTTTGAGTAGGATTTCTTGGTAGAGCTGCAGTTCAAACAGCAATTTCAGCACAGTCTTTGGAAAGTTATGAGTCTTTGTAATACTGTTCATTACCTTACTTTGCCTCCTTTCCCAAAGACTGATTAATATTGTGTGTGTGTGTGTATGTGTGTGTGTATATATATATATATATATATATATATATATATATATATATATATATATATATATATATATATATATATATATATATTTTCTCAGCAGGATTGAGCTCTATAAACTAAATGCATGGCCATGGCACTGTGATGCTGATTACTTTGATAGCAGATGCCTGTATATCAGGTGTCTGCTCAGTGGCTGCTGAATACTGACCTTCGTGAAGTGTTCATAAAATAACATCTTGTGTGCTTCAGGGCAGGATGTGGGGGCAGGGTCTTTTTTTCGTTCTCCGCCCCCAGTGACCAGCATCCTTTTTAAAATTCCATTCTGTCATCACTGGGTGGGCAGCATGTGCGCAGTGTGTTTCAGCGTCCTGTGTGCAGGACTTGAATAAAATGGCGCCAGAGACACAACGCATGCACAGATCGAGATTTTGGCTTGGTAAATTTTTCACAGAGCTGAAATCTTGATCTGTGCATGGGTCACATCCGCCTCCATTTTGTTGAAGTCCTGCATATGTGCTGCCCACCCAGTGATGGCGGAATGGAATTTTAAAAAGGAGGCTGGTCACTGAAAAATCAGTGGCCTGTGCAAGAAGCAGAGGAGGCTCGTGGGGGCAGATAACGAGAAGAACACCATGCCCACACATCCTGCCCTGAAGCACACAAATGTTTTATGAACACTTCACAAGGCGAGTATTCAGCAGCCACTGAGCAGCGCCATTATGGCCATGCATTTAGTTTATAGAGCTAAATCCTGTTGACAGGTTCTCTTTAAATCTAAGGTATTCCAATAGGGGTACTTGGTTTACAACTGCTGTAATACTTCTGTAAGCATGCAGTAAAATATTAAAGCAAGATGCTGTCACCTAGTGGTAGATTGCAGTTTTACTTCCCATGTCTATAGTTTTAGATCGTCTTACCATTCTATATACTGATGGACATTGTCGATAAGCCGCAATGTGCACAGCATTTTTGGGTTTACATAGAATAGTACCGTACACCGCAGCAGAATCTGCAACGTGTGCACAGAAAGAGAATTGGAGGGATCCAATGGCTGGATATCCTAAAAGACAAAAATGTCCAGGAGGGATGGGAAATCTTGAAAAATGAAATTCTCAAAGCACAGTTGTTAACAATTCCGAAAAGAGGGAAGAATAGGAAGCATTTAAGGAAACCAGGATGGATGAACACAGAACTTAAGCACATGCTAAAAAGGAAGAAAAAAATGTTTATAAAATGCAAAGAGGGAGGCATATCTAAAGAAGAATATAATGCTGTCTGCAGGACCTGCAGGGCACAAATCAGATTATCTAAAGCTGAAAATGAATTGAGGCTTGCAAGAGATGTCAAAAGCAATAATAAAGGATTTTGGGGATATGTCAAAAGTAAAAGAAAAGTCAAAGATGCTATAGGATTTTTACAGGATGAAAATGATGAAATGGTAAGACAGGATGTTGAGAAGGCTGAACTTTTAAATTCCTATTTTGCATCTGTTTTCTCTCAGAAAGGAAATGTAACATCAACTGTTATTCACTGTCCTATTAAGGGAATAGAAGAATCCAGGATATCTATAAACGGAAAGATAGTGAGGAAACACTTAGCTAACCTAAATGAGTTCAAGTCTCCAGGTCCAGATGAATTACACCCCAGAGTACTGAAGGAGATAGCAGAAGAAATTTTTGAACCCCTCTCCATAATCTTTGAAAATTCTTGGAGAACAGGAGAAGTGCCAGAAGACTGGAGAAGAGCAAATGTTGTTCCTATCTTCAAAAAGGGGAAGAAGGTGGACCCAGGCAACTATAGGCCGGTGAGTCTGACTTCTATACCAGGAAAGATCTTTGAACAAATTATTAAACAACATGTATGTCAATACCTGGATAAGAATGAAGTGATTAAACAGAGTCAGCATGGGTTTGTAACTAATAAGTCATGTCAGACTAACTTAATTTCCTTCTATGACTGTATCACTGATTGGGTGGATCAAGGAAATGCTGTATAGTATATCTTGACTTCAGCAAAGCATTTGACAAAGTCTCTCATACAATCCTTATTGAAAAAATGACTAAGTATGGAATGGACAAGGCAACTGTTAGGTGGATTCATAACTGGCTTAGTGATCGGACCCAAAGAGTGGTCGTAAATGGCTGCACATCCAGTTGGAAGAATGTCTCAAGTGGGGTACCACAGGGCTCTGTCCCGGGCCCTGTATTGTTCAACATCTTTATCAACGATTTAGATGAAGGAATTGAGGGTAAACTGATTAAATTTGCTGATGACACAAAGCTAGGAGGGATAGCTAATACTAGAGAAGAGAGAGAGAGGATTCAAAAAGATTTAAATAAACTGGAGAAGTGGGCAGCAACTAACAGAATGGTTTTTAACAGGGAGAAATGCAAAGTACTACATCTGGGCAATAAAAATGAAAAAAGCATATATAGAATGGGAGGAATAGGGCTAAGTGACAGCACATGTGAAAAAGACTTGGGTATACTAATAGATCACAGACTGAGTCAACAGTGTGATGCAGCAGCAAAAAAGGCAAATGCAATTCTAGGATGTATTAACAGAAGCATACAGTCTAGATCACGTGAAGTCATTATTTCCCTCTACTCCTCTTTGGTCAGACCTCATCTGGAATATTGTGTCCAGTTTTGGGCACCACATTTTAAAAAAGACATCAACAAACTGGAGCAAGTTCAGAAAAGAGCGACCAGAATGGTGACCGGTGTGCAAACCCTGTCTTATGAGGAAAGGTTGCAGGATTTGGGAATGTTTAGTTTGCAAAAGAGAAGACTGAGAGGAGACTTAATAGCTGTCTACAAATATCTAAAGGGCTGTCACATTGTAGAAGGATCAACTTTATTCTCATTTGCACAAGGAAAGACTAGAAGCAATGGGATGAAACTGAATGGGAGGAGACACAGATTAGATATTAGAAAAAACTTTTTGACAGAGTGATCAATGAATGGAACAGGCTGCCACGAGAAGTGGTGAATTCTTCAATGGAAGTCTTCAAACAGAGGCTGGATAGACATCTGACTGGGATGATTTAGTGAATCCTGCTTTGAGCAGGGGGTTGGACCAGATGGCCCAGGAGGTCCCTTCCAACTCTACGATTCTATGATTCATACCCTTAAGGTTCTTATTTTGGGACATGACAACAGAGCACATTATTACAAACACTCAAGGCATCGGAGAGCTTTCATGAAGAGGTAAGTTCCGGACTGGACCAAGGGAATGCAGTGGACGTGGTGTACATGGACTTTTCAAAAGCTTTTGATACGGTGCCACACAAAAGGTTGATACATAAAATGAGAACAATGGGGATAGGAGAAAATGTGTAGGTGGGTTAAGAGCTGGCTCAGGGATAGGAAACAAAAGGTGGTTATTAATGGAGCACACTCGGACTGGGTCACGGTTAGCAGTGGGGTACCACAGGGGTCAGTTTTGGGCCCGCTTCTTTTTAACATATTTATTAATGACCTTGTAGGGGCATAGAGAGTAGAACTTCAATATTTGCAGATGACCCTAAACTCTGCAGGGTAATCAATACAGAGGAGGACAATTTTATATTACAGGAGGATTTATGTAAACTAGAAGCTTGGGCTGATAAATGGCAAATGAGCTTTAATGGGGATAAATGTAAGGTCATGCACTTGGGTAGAACGAACAAGATGTATAATTATGTGCTTAATTGTAAAACACTGGGCAAAACAGTCACTGAAAAAGACCTGGGTGTATGGGTGGACGACAAACTCACATTTAGTGGCCAGTGTCAGGCAGCTGCTGCAAAGGCAAATAAAATAATGGGATGCATTAAAAGAGGCATAGATGCTCATGAGGAGAACATAATTTTACCTCTATATGTCACTAGTGCGACCACACTTATACACTGGAGTCTAGAACTGTACACAGTATTCTAAGAAAGACATAGCTGAACTGGAGCGGGTGCAGACAAGAGCGACCAAGGTTATTAGGGAACTAGGGGGTCTGCAATACCAAGACAGGTTATTATACTTGGGGTTATTTAGTTTGGAGAATCGAAGGCTTAGGGGTGATCACAATGTATAAATATATGCGGGGACAATACCAAGACCTTTCTAATCTTTATACTCTTAGACCTATGACGGGGACAAGGGGGCATCCTCTACGTCTGGAGGATAGAAGGTTTAAGCATACTCACAGACGCGGATTCTTTACTGTAAGAGCAGTGAGACTATGGAACTCTCTGCCATATGATGTAATGAGTGATTCCCTACTAAAATTTAAGAAGGGACTGGATGCCTTTCTTGAAAAGTATAATATTACAGGGTATATACACTAGTTTCCTTAATATTGCGATGATCCAGGGAGCTAGTCTGATTTGCCGTATGTGGAGTCGGGAAGGAATTTTTTTCCCCAATGTGAAGCTTACTGTTGCCACATGGGGTTTTTTGCCTTCCTCTGGATCAACATGTTAGGGCAAGCTAGGATAGGATATGGGTTGAACTAGATGGACTTAAAGTCTCCCTTCAACCTTAATAACTATGTTACGATGTAAGATTAACTAAATGGCAAGAACCTGGAATATGATTCGTATCTGCACCGCGTTCCAAATTATTATGCAAACAGGATTTGTGTCAGATTTAATTTTTTGTTTTACAAAATGAATGGATATTGTGGCTCTTTGAAATTGATTTCTGTGATCCAAACACATGTGATGAGTAGTTTTTAGGGATGAACGATCACTAAAATGCTCAGGTGATCATTACTCGAACCGAGCAATTCCTAATATTCTGACTCCCTTTACACTAGTTACTTACTGTCATGAATTACCAGGGAGGATATATTTGTATATCCCACTACTGCCACCAATTTGTCACGTACCCGCTTCTCAGCACGAGGCTTGGGGTTGTTCCTGCAAGGGTTAATATATCTCCACTCACTCAGTCCAGCATCCAACCTCTGTCCTATACTGCAATGGGAGCATAAATCACACCGTGACAGAGACCCCACACCTCGTTTCATACATGCAGCCACCACTCACTGAATACACGGGCGATGAGTCCCAGAGATCGTACTAGTACTATGTGCCAATCACCAGGAACACACACCTTTTAGGCTTTGGATTCTTTAGAGCATACAAGGATCAACTTATTAAAGTTTTAAGCTTTAATAGAAATGGTACAGTGCTTACAATAAAAAGGATATAAAAATGGAAATTAAGTGACATACACATATGCAAAACAGTGATAAAAGGGAGAAAACGTACAGAAATATTGAACTTTGCAGTCTGGTACTCTGTCCCTGAGGGAGGGGGAATATGAAATGGAGCACATAAGCTGTCCATGCTGCCCTCACATGTGAACATCTTTCTTTGTGTGTAAGCCTAATTTATAGACTTGGCCCAGGGATCAGATTGCTAAACCAGCCTCTCATGTTAATAATCTAATTGCTGGCTTGTGACTGGACCATGACTATTTTACCAATGAATACATTATTTTTCTCAAACTCATTGTGTAACCTTTCTCATAAATGGTGTCATGCTGCAACTGGCGTCTCTCCATCAAAGACACTAGAAGGTGTGAAATGTTTCCACTTTGTGTGTTCTCAGGAAATACCCTAGGTTTGGGACCAGAATGACTGTCTCTTCTCAGGATAACATAGACTGCAGCTCTCCACACAGGTCATGACCTAAGGACAGATGTTAATTTACTGCTGGTTATACACTTACTAAAAATGAGAATCCTGAGAAATCCGAGCATTTTTCTGGCAGACGCTACAAGGAGGTATGGGGACAGTGAGAATGTTGAAATGGATGGTAAAAGTGCCGAATAGAAGAACAGCATGGGCAAGACCCTTGGAAGCATCTCTGACTCCCAGATTACTGCTAAGAACAAAGGTGTTGCACTTTTACTCCACTTTAAAGACTTACAATAAACCATTCAAAATCGACGAGAAATTCGAGTTCACAGGAAAATATTTTAAATTGAGTCCACGGTGGTTTATACCATCTTTTCAGTTAGCCATTGGGTCTTATCCACTGAGGACTCTCACTTCTAAATATTTTTTTTTAACTACTGGCTAATATCTTTCCTGCAGGAAAATAAACATTTTCCTGTATAATTTGTATATAAGGCAAAATTTAAAAAGGATACACAAAAATTAAAGTAGTTATATATTAATTTGTAATAAAAAAATATTATTTAAACTAAAAATTTCAGTGTAATTTATGAAAGAAGCAAGAACTGCCACTATTTTGCTGGAAGAGGAACTCCGATACACCCTGTATTAAACATAAAGGAGGGCCTCATAAACATTCTGTTCAAATTGTCATGTAGTGCCACTCCTAGACTCATAATGGCTATCCACGAAGTGCAAAGTCTGCCAAAATGACAAGCGGGGTCATCCATACACCCTCATAGGCACCAAGTGCAGTGTCTCATTAAAAAAAAAAAAAAAAAATAGTGTAGATGTGGTACTACTACACTTATAAAGGCTGAAACAGTGCTGCAGAGCTTCCGGTTGATGTGGACGATGTGCTCTGAGATACCAAATCAGTGATGGAGGATGCGGAGGTGCAGGAACTGATGTATGACGTGGAAGAAACCCTGATCGAAGTGGGGCCAGCAATCATCAGCGTCAGTAGCACATGTACCGAGCCAGGGTGGGACTCCGCTCCGGCCTCCACAATGTTCACTCAGTGTGCTGTCAGCAAAAATATAGCGTCCCTGGCCACGAGTGCTTGTCAACATGTTGGTTATGTGGACAATCCCACTAAGGGCATGGGTGACTTTCCTGTACACATGCTGTTACAAGGTGGATACGCCACACCGGGAGAAAAAGTTGCAGCTGGGGACAAAGTACCGAGGGACAGCTGCTGCTGCCATGAGTTGGCTGAAATCCTCATTGTCTACAAACCTAAATGGCATCGTTTCCACGGCAAGCAGCCTGGAAATGTGCCCGTTTAGCATTTGGGCCTGTGGGTTAGTGGCTGGGAACTTACATTTAATGTTCCAAGGCCTGGGGTAGGACTAGGGACAGCTGAACGCTGTGCTTGGACAGGTTGCCAGTGCCTGATGGTGCCTCAGAATGTGCCAGTGTCATGATCAGGGGATTGGGAAGCACCTAGTACAGGGGAAGAGGCACGAATCGTGGACCCAGGCGTTTGGCCCGAGTTGAGTGCTTAGATGACATGAGCCTGATCATGCTGGTGGTGGTTAGATTCTTAGTGGTCAGGCCCCTGCTGATCTTGGCATAGCGCAGGTTGCAAATGACTTTTTTTTTTAATTTTTCTCCGAACGAGCGTTAAAAAAAAAAAAAAAAGTTCCAGACTGGGGAACACCTAACTCTTTGGAGAAATTCACAAGTATCTGTGCTCTGCAGAGTAGTTGGCAACCTTCTGCCTATGGTCACCCCACTGCCTCTTGCTATCTTTTTTGGTGCTGCTGATCCCTACCCGTCAGCACTGCTGGCCTTGCTTTGCATGCCAGATTCCCAGATTGGGTCGGTGAGTTCATCATCCACCACCTCATCCTGGTCCTCCTGACTTGGTGACTTAACGGCAACTGTGTATCATCATCAACTACCTCCTTAGACAAAACTTGTATTTGTTGTTCCCCACCGTCATCATCTTGTGGCCGTGACGGCTCTAAGTTTTGTGTATCACTTAGCAGAATCTCCTCCTGCCCCTCTTGGAACATGCAATCTGACAGGCCACAATCAAGAAATGATGTTGTAAAAAGCTCCTCAGATTGCCCTAATTTGAGATGACTGGTCTCCTGGGACTCAAACCCCACACAGATCCTCCTTCCTTCCACGATATTAAGTGATCCAGACTTTTAACTGGTGAGACTGGACTGTGTAGAAGACTGGGTGTTGCTGGCAGTTATATTGTAAATATCTGCTATCCAACTGACCACCTGTTCACAATGCTGTGGCTTCAGAAGTGTTGTAATGTGCCTCTCTGCAAAGTGGGATAGGAAGCTACAGTATGTGTCGTGGATTGGCGTGTTTCTTGTGTTCCAACAACAGGCGTTGTTGTTATCTGCCCCATGTCCTCGGCATCTGCATAGACCTTCATCAACACTTCTACTACCCCATCCCTTACCACACACCTTACACACTTTCTAATTGCTAGGTCTCTGAAAACCAAGTTTATTTTTCATAATAAACAAATTAGTCATTTGCAGCAGGCGCAGCCTTTTTTTTGTAGTTTAATACCACCGTAATGTAACAGCACATCCATACAGTTTTACAACAAATTAAATCCAGAAAAAATTTAACGCTTTCTGAAGTGGTATATACCACCACCTAAGCCCTGCTAAAATGCTGTATTCTGCCACTCTCCCTGCTCCTGCAACTGTCCCTAGATAAATGCAGAATGTACAGTCATGGCCAAAAGTTTAGAGAATGACACAAATATTATATTTTCACATGATCTGCTGCCCTTTGGTTTTTATGTGTTTGTCAGATGTTTTTATCACATACAGAAATATAATTGCAATCATATTATGAGTAACAAATGGTTATATTGACAGTTAGAATGAGTTAATGCAGCAAGTCAATATTTGCAGTGTTGACCCTTCTTCTTCAGGACCTCAGCAATTCTCCCTGGCATGCTCTCAATCAACTTCTGGATCAAATCCTGACTGATAGCAGTCCATTCTTGCAAAATCAATGCTTTTATTTTGTCTGAATTTGAAGATTTTTGTTTGTCCACCCGTCTCTTGATGATTGACCACAAGTTCTCAATGGGATTAAGATCTGGGGAGTTTCCAGGCCATGGTCCCAAAATCTCCGTTTTGTTCCCTGAGCCATTTAGTTATCACCTTTTGCTTTATGGCAAGGTGCTCTATCATGTTGAAAAAGGCATTGTTGATCGCCAAACTGCTCTTGGACGGTTGGGAGAAGTTGCTCTTGGAGGACATTCTGGTACCATTCTTTATTCATGGCTGTGTTTTTAGGCAAGACTGAGAGCCCATTCCCTTGGCTGAGAAGCAACCCCACACATGAATGGTTTCAGGATGCTTGACAGTTGGCATGAGACAAAACTGGTGGTAGCGCTCACCTGGTCTTCTCCGAATAAGCCGTTTTCCAGATGTCCCAAACAATCGAAAAGGGTATTCATCAGAGAAAATGACTTTACCCCAGTCCTCAGCAGTCCACTCCCTGTACCTCTTGCAGAATATCAGTCTGTCCATGATGTTTTTGCTGGAGAGAAGTGGCTTCTTTGCTGCCCTCCTTGAGACCAGGCCTTGCTCCAAGAGTCTCCGCCTCACAGTGCGTGCAGATGCACTCACACCTGCCTGCTGCCATTCCTGAGCAAGCTCTGCACTGCTGGTAGCCCGATCCCGCAGCTGAAATACTTTTAAGAGATGGTCCTGGCGCTTGCTAGTCTTTCTTGGGTGCCCTGGAGCCTTTTTGGCAACAAGGGAACCTCTCTCCTTGAAGTTCTTGATGATGCGATAGATTGTTGACTGAGGTGCAATCTTTCTAGCTGCGATACTCTTCCCTGTTAGGCCATTTTTGTGCAGTGCAATGATGACCTGCACGTGTTTCTTTAGAGATAACCATGGTTAACAGAAGAGAAACAATGATGCCAAGCACCAGCCTCCTTTTAAAGTGTCCAGTGGTGTCATTCTTACTTAATCATGACAGATTGATCTCCAGCCCTGTCCTCATCAACACCCACACCTGTGTTAATGGAGCAATCATTGAAACGATGTTAGCTGGTCCTTTTAAGGCAGGGCTGCAATGATGTTGAAATGTGTTTTGGGGGATAAAGTTCATTTTCTAGGCAAATATTGACTTTGCAAGTAATTGCTGTTAAGCTGATCACTCTTTATAACATTCTGGAGTATATGCAAATTGCCATTAGAAAAAATGAAGCAGTAGACTTTGTAAAAATTAATATTTGTGTCATTCTCTAAACTTTTGGCCATGACTGTATCTGATACAAACAGCTAACCACAGGATTAATCCTTACAGGGACTGTTAATCGTTCAGCACCAGTATCACCACTAGAACTCTGATTAAACTGTGCATGCACAGGCCTGGATAGCTGCTCTCTCCCTCCAATCACAATGATCCCTGAGCTGTGCAATGCTGTCAGTGAGCTGTGATTTTATAACCTCTGATGAGGTAATGCGGCCAGCCAATCACAGTAATGTGGCTATGACACTACAGTGACTAGCAAGCAATGACCACATGCTTGTTGGCTGTGTAAGGGCCCCGTTACACATAGCGACGCACCAGCGATCCCAACAACGATATGACCTTGTCAGGATCGCTGGTGTGTCGCTACATGATCGCTGGTGAGCTGCCAAACAGGCAGCTTCACCAGTGATCAGCACCAGCGACACGCGGGTAACAAGCGACGCACGTCGCTTAGTTACCCACTGTGTACCTTAGTTACCAGCGCGCCGGTGCAGGGAGCTGGTAACCAAGGTACACATCGGGATTCTAAGCAACACTTAGAAACCCGATGTGTACCTTGGTTACAAGCTCCCTGCACCAGCGCACTGGTAACTAAGGTACACATTGGGTTTCTAAACGCTGCGCGCCGCTTAGAAATCCGATGTGTACCTTAGTTACCAGCGCCAGCTCGCTGGTCTCCCGCCTGCCACACGCAGCGATGCATGCTGGCCAGCGGGAGACCAGCGATCAAAAAAAACGTCCTGGCCATTCCAGAATGATCAGGGATACCCGGCAGGGGGGCCGGTCGCTGGTGTCACACACAGCGATCTTGCTGGTGGGATCGCTGTTGTGTCACAAAACTTGTGACTCCGCAGCGATCTCTGTAGCGTTAGGGGCAATCCGCTAGCGGGATCCATTAGATAGCAGTGCTAACGCTATCTAACGGATCCGTTAGCGCACCCATTGCCCGCAATGTTAATATCGCATACTAACGCATGCCGAAAATGGCATGCGTTAGCAAGTATGTGTTATTTCCTGACACAACCTTGAACGCTGCTTGCAGCATTTTTTGGGTGCGTTGTCGTTAACGCACAGCGAACGGACCCGTTCGCTGTGCATAGGAATGTATGGGCTAACGCATGGTAGTGCTAGGTACCGGAGCGCTACCATAAATAAATCTTTATTTTTATATAGCGCTAACATATTCCGCAGCGCTTTACATTCTTGCACACATTATCATCGCTGTCCCTGTTTGAGGCTCACAATCTAAATTCCCTATCAGTATGTCTTTGGAATGTGGGAGGAAACCGGAGTACCGGGAGGAAACCGGAGTACCCGGAGGAAACCCACGCAAACATGGGGAGAACATACAAACTCCTTGCAGATGTTGTCCTTGGTGGGATTCGAACCCAGGACCCCAGCGCTGCAGCGCTAACCACTGAGCCACCGTGCCGCCCGATGCGTTAAACGCATACCGTTGGCGCTAAAGATACCAAAAATGACATTAGCATTAGGGCATCCATTTAATGGATGCCCTAACTTAATGTGAATCTTGCTTAACAGGCGCCAAACATGCAGGGCAGTGATTCAAGCTTCAAATCCTAGCACCAGCCAATGCTCGTTGGGGGCTTAGCATTTTCGAGCATCAAGATACCTAAGTGACATTAGAATATATCAGACTATCACCAAGCACGTTTGCTCATCCCTAGTAGTTTTCCTTTCATTGGGCTAGCAAACTAAGGACATTCTACATTAATAAGTAGGCCACAGGTTTGAAGCAAATATGGGAAAGAAAAAGGATCTCCCTGCTGCTGAAACGCATCAAATAGAGTTATGCCTTGGACAAGGTGTAAAAACATTAGCTATTTCATGAAAAGTTAACCATGATCATTCTGTAAAGAGATTTGTGGCTGATACAGAGTACAGATGTGTTTGTACAGGTGAAGGCATAATGAGAGAGACTAATTCCTCATATTAAGAGCAGCTGCTAAAATACCATTATGAAGCAGCAAACCGGCATTTGAAGATGGCTGTGGCTCTAGAGTCCAACAAACCTCAAGGTGAAGGATTTTCAAGGGGCTTGCAGTTGTGCATAAATCTACTATTCGGCCACCCCAAAATGGCTCAAAAACTGTTGAGGTGGGCCGTATTTTTGTTTACTGGTGTGTGCTGTGCAACCCTGGATGGTCCAGATGGTGTAGTGGATGGCCACCATGTTCCCACAAGGCTGTGACATCAGCAATGAGATGGTGGTATCATGGCAAGAAGGCTGGTAGGTCACAGAAGGTGTGAAAATGACCTTGGCAGAGTATATATAGTTTCTGACTGACCCCTTTCTTCCATTGTAGAAAAATAATCTTTGTGGGAGAGAATGCAAGAAAACCGGAAACTACATATATGTCCGTATCCAAATAGAAAGTAGTATAATGGCATATTCATCAGAGTTTTACACCCCCGCCTCCCTTATCTTGTACGTGATGGGAACAGTCTGGTTTCATGACAGCCCATGCCAATTACAAAAATTTATCTTACAGCAACAAAAATGAAGAAACGAAACCTTCAGAGAATGGATAAAACGAAACTTCAACTCTGATTTTAGTATTAACCCTTCACATTCCCCCCTAGATAAATTTTGTTAACATATGCAGCATCAGAGGTGCTATCCCAAGCTAACAGCTTGAGGGGTACTGGTCTTCACATGACTGATGCCGTGTTATCAGTCATGGCTGTCGCGGCGCACCCATCCCCCTGTATACTGCAGTTCATGAATAACAATTTTTGATGACGGTGGTGGGGATCTTTTGTAGGTAGGCATATGCTTGGCTTCAACATCTTCATCAAGTAGCCTTTTGAGATCGGTGCAGAGAAGAGCAGGGGCAATGACACCTTTGGTATCATCATTAGCTGTCTACATACAGAAATACACCAAAGAACAAGTTTTAGTATCACATATACTAAAGTATAGTATATACTTTATGATATATACTTTTATATAGTAATATATACTTTTGATATAGTATATATACTATATCACATATACACATCACAAGGATACAGGCAGCAATGTGTAACAAGCTCTGTAAGATCCCAGCTATCCAGCCCCCAATTCCCTTAAATCAATTGGCTGGATTGAGAAAGGAGAAGGTGTCTGACCAACAACTGTCCTTATTACAATCATTATCTTTATCGTATTGATCTGAGTCATTGAATATCTTCTAACTTTAACTTCTACCAATAATAATATGGAAAATGCGAAAAACCAAAACATTATGCCCCTTTATTTGCTATTGGCTTGTTGGGTGATGAGGAGAACTTGATAGGGACAGTCATACAAGGGTTCTAGTCCGTGCTTCCTGACATGCCTTTTCACGACTACCAAATCACCAGGCTTCAGGTTATAACAGGTGTCTGTTTCTGCTGAATCTGGAAAAGAAGAAGAAACTAGAGCATGAGTGTTAGCAAGATTTTTACTAAGCTGAATAAACTGAATGAACTGACCGTGCTGGTCAGTTTCTTCTGATAACTGCTGGGGCTGGAAATTTACAACTGGGGGCCTGGTACCAAACAATATCTCATATGGGGACAGGCCATATTTTGTAATAGGGGTAGTACGAATGTGGTATAACACAATGGGTAAGAGCTCTGGCCATGGAGCCGTAGTCTCCTGCATCATTTTGGTCCATTGTCCCTTTAGTGTGCCGTTCAGCCTCTCAACTTTCCCACTGGATTGTGGGTGTTACAGAGTATGGAGGGCTACAGTGGATCCAAGCATTGTCAGAACTTCTTGGTACATATGAGAAGAAAAGGCCGGACCTTGATCACTTTCAACAACTTCTGGAACCCCATATCTGCTTATAACTTCCATCACCAGTTTCTTCGCTGTAGTTTTTGCAGTCATGTTGGTAACAGGGAATGCTTCCGGCCAACTGGAGAACCGGGGCCCAGTAGAATTTTTGCACCAGTGCGAGGGCTTAATTCTTTCCTCGATGTGTAGGCCCATGTGGCAATAGCAGGGTACATCTGCTTAGGGAGACACACGAGTTGGTCCTTTTTCTAGAGACCATTATCCATACGTGCCCCATCAGTATTCCATTGCTTCACCTCTTCCTTTGGAGACATTCTCTGCGTTGTCATTAAGGCAGGGTCTGACAGAAAACTTCAGTCTGTTGTAGATCATCAGGTTCTTGTAGGGTCAATGCTGCTTGTAACTGTTTACGCTGAGAGCGTGTGGTCACCATAGCTAGTATGGTTGGTTCAACGGGTAAGAGAGCGGTGGCTTTTGCTTGCATATCTGCAAATATGTTGCCAACAGTCTTATGGACTGGTCCTAGGACCGTGCGCCTTAACTTTGATAATAGCCACCTGAGTAGGTAATTTGATCGAGTCCATGAGGGTTTTAACAGCTTCATTATTTTTCACTGGGGTTCCGGCAGTAGTAATAAACCCTCGATTGGCCCATAGAGCCCCAAAATCGTGAGCAATACCAAATGCATACCGTGAGTCCGTGTATATATTAGCCCGTCTGTTCTTGGCCAAAGTACATGCAGTAGACAGAGCCTGGAGTTCTGCTTCTTGTGCTGACTGTGAGGGCGGGAGCGCAGCTGCGTGCACTACAGTGTCCTCTGTGGTAACAGCGTATCCCGTGTGGAATCTACCAAACTCGTCAGCATATCTTGAACCATCCATGTATAACACCAGATCAGGATTTGGGAGTGGATTCTCACTGACATTTGGTGGAGTAGCTGTTTCTTCAGTCAGAAGTTGGGAACAATCATGTTGGAGGTAATCCTCATCACTGCCATCTTTCCTTATAGTTCATCATGCGGTCTTTCAAGGCGTTGAAAAGGGGTTGCATTATGCGGGATGCATCCGGTATCCACTGACAACAATAAGTGCATAAGAAAACGCTGGCGTTCAGTTTCATCTTTTGGGAAAGGAAGGGAGCTGACAGCTATTTTTCTTTCTTCTGCAAGGTGTCTGGCACCCTGAAGGAGACAGTGACCCAAGAATATCACTTGACCAAGGCAGAACTGAAGTCCCGAGGCTGAAACCCGACAGTTCAGTGCTGCCAGATGCTTGCGGAGACTAGCAGTGGCAACAATGGCAAAAGACACCTGCTCATATTTTTTTTGCAAACTGGTTGGGACTGTTTTGGGCCCCTTGTGGCATAACTGTCCATGTTAACTGTCGTCCCTGATAAGTGAATGCAAATAGAAACTGGCAGTCTGGGTGTAACGGAATGCTAAAGAAGGCATTTGTAAGATCAATAACTGTAAACCAAGCAACATCCTGGGGTATTTGGGACAAAAGAGTATGTGGATTAGGCACCAGGTTTGAGAAACACTTTTACTGGTTCTGCAGGCATTTTCCCTATATCATTTGGCCCTTTTGACCAGAGTTTAGATGGTATCTCTAAGAGGTATGGGGTGAGTCATTGATCCTCAGACAATATTGGGGGTGGATCTGAGCCTATCAGGGCCATCATAACAGTAGGAAGGGCATGCAAAATACAGATTTCCTCACTGTCTTCATCTACATAGGGATTATATAACGTAAGAGCCATCCAACCATCATCTTGGAATTGTATTCCGGAGCGGAACTGTGATAATAAATCTGCCCCTATTAAATTTACAGGATGTGTGGGAGAGATTACAAACTGAATAGTAACCTTGGGGAAAGGTCCCACAGAAATAGGGTTTATAAAAGTATATTAATTGGGTCTACCATCTACTCCGATTAAAACAGCAGGGGAATGACAATCTCTCTGAAAGTGTCCGAATCGGGCACAGCGCATTGCAGACGAGAATTAGCAGGGAGGGGCTGGGGAGCAAGGCTCCTATTCATAGAAATAGAGATATTGGAGTAGGGAGCTGAAGTCTGAGGGGGGGGGCCAGAGTTTGCTGTGTGCTCCAATGATACTGATAAGAGACTGGCTGTGTGCTCGCAGCTGCGGTGGGGGCGAAGGGGGATATGGTGTGGGCTAAGATGAGAGGGGGTACTGAAGCAGCTGCAGCTGCTAGCTTGCTTTTTTTTTCTCTCTCTGCTGAACAGAGCAGGTTAAAGTCTTCTGAAAACTTTTTTTTTTTTCTTTTTTTTCCTCTGGAGCTGGTAAATGGAAGGGGTGGATACTCAACCACTAGCAATAACTGGGACTAAGGCTGGCGGCGGATGATAATAGGTACCGTCAGCATTCAACAACGGAAAGGTGGGGGCTGCAACACCTGGTCTTCTTGTGCCACAATTATAACAAATTATAACAGACCTCTCTCCACTGAGGATTAGTAACTCCACATACAGCACAGATACACCCGGCAGGATCATAGGGTGGGGGCATACTGAGTTTCGGTAGTCCAGGATACATCGGTGCCTTAGGGTTAAGGGGCACAGAGCTTGCAGTTGGGAGGAGAGGCTTGATTTCCTGGGGAGGGACCTTATCATCTAGCAGGGAAACTTCTTGTTTCAAATCATTCTTAACCATCTGTCTACCTGACACATTGTCTCATTAATCTCAGTTCCTTCTTTAATCAATCAATTTCTCACACCACAGTCACTTTCTTGAACCACAATACATCCCGTCCCTGTCATAATAATAGACAATTTTCCTTCTTCAACATAGCAGTAACAGAAACAATCAGAATTCACTTGCTGTTCAATGTCCACATAACCTTCATTATACAATTCATGTGCCAAGCCACTGAATTCCTCAGCGCCTTCAAGTAATCCATCATCAGTCAACTTCCTTTATTCTTTTTAACTCCTTCATCCCATAGCGTAGGCTGCAACCTCCCGCTCTTAGGAAATCCCAGAATCGAAAATATTTTTCCTGCATTCCTGACAAATTTCTTTCCTCGTCTTTGAATCATAAGACTTAACAGTATCTGATCCTTCACACAATTCCAAGCTTTTCTTTTTCTTCCACAGAAACATAATTCTCTCCTTTAGAGCCAAACATCCTGACTTAAATTGTGCACAGATCTGGCGGCCATTTCAGTCTGTTCCACCGGGTCAATAATCCCCCTCTGGGATTGCCCAAAATTCGCGGTACTCAGTGAAAGGAGGGCGTCTCAGACTCTAGCTCCGGACACCTCTGGTTATATATATCTATATATACCTGAGTTACGTATCCTACCCATCTTCGATCACATCACCACGCCCAATTACTAATAATGATCGAGAATTTCAGGATATTTTGACTATAAAGAGAGCCACAATCACTGGTCAATCCGGGGTGTCCGTCCCTTATGAGGTACTGTTCGAGCACTGGGCCCCCAATGGGACTGCACCTCTATATGATTCCACCCATGAATCACCCCACGAGGGGACAAACCTCAGATCCTCTTTGCAGCAACAAGCACAGGAAAACCACACCAACGGTCAGTCTGAACAGTATAACGGCCAACTTACCGTGGTTGTCGTGGGGGGGTGATCAGTCCCAATTTTCCAGCACCTGTGTCCGCTCCGAGGGTCCTTTGTGTTGTTGTCCTCTGGGGGCAGAGGTGTCCCTATTCGGGGGCCCTACGTTGCGCGCCAAGCTGTCGAGGTAGCTATTTAGGGAGGGCTAATTAACCCTTCACGGTTGAGCCAGTGATGTCAAAATTATTGCAGTGTTGCTAGCAACTCAAATGACCACACGGAGACAGGGGTCTCTGTACGGGAGGATCGAGGCAGATCACTAAGCCCGTTTATTTTAGTCACTTTTATAACATTTTGCTTAATTATGCAAGGTTCTCAAGTACCAATAGCATCATTTCACTTTGTAAGCCAATAATATTGCAAGAATACCGGAAACTACATATATGTCCGTATCCAAATAGAAAGTAGTATAATGGCATATTCATCAGAGTTTTACACCCCCGCCTCCCTTATCTTGTACCTGATGGGAACAGTCTGGTTTCATGACAGCCCATGCCAATTACAAAAATTTATCTTACAGCAACAAAAATGAAGAAACGAAACCTTCAGAGAATGGATAAAACGAAACTTCAACTCTGATTTTAGTATTAACCCTTCACAGCCTCAAGCAAAAGATCTATAAGTGTCAGAGGCAGCTCACATAAAAACAGCCGCTCTGGGAGGTGATTCTGACATCCGGCAATGAAATTCAAGCAGAAACTATCAAAAAAGCTCACAAGTTCAATGAGTGCAAAAATTGTGACGGGGATATATAAAAAAAAAAAAAAGGGGGGGGGTCCTATCTGTAACTTGCATTAAAAATTTTTCCAGTAGATTCTTTACTAAAATATTTCAAAAACCCTTATTCCAGATCATAAAAAAGTTGACACAATAAACCCAATCATGATGTAGTTTCCAACATGTAACTTGGCCTGTTTAAGATGCTTTTGATTTCTGTACATGTGACATCGTAATGCTGCCAATTCAACAGATGACCATTTTCAGCTCTTTGCAACCTCTAAAATGTCATTTGGAACTGTGCATTTGAGGTTATTAATTTTTGTTTTTTTATTTTTTTGCCAAAACTAGATGTTATTGGGAGGTTTGTCCAATAAAAATTTGATTCTTAACGGTTGATCATTTTGTACTGACGCGTTTGCATCGACCATGTAGGAAAATCAGAGAAAAATATAATTTGCATAATTTGTAATGCTGTAGTTTAAGCCTTTGGCATGCAAAGTACACTAACGACTTAACACTTGCTGGTTCTGGAGTCGTTGGTTCACAAATTTATTGTGGGTGCAGTCTATAAAGAGTAACCTTTTGCTGTCTTTTTTTTTTTTATCAAACTTATAGCTTATTATTCTATTACGATGGTTTAGTGAATCCGGCATTGAGCAGGGGGTCAGACACTATGACCCTGGAGGCCCCTTCCAACTCTACCATTACGTGATTCTATTTTCATGTTTACTAATAATATATCATAGAAATCTGTTCTATCCAGGAGGGAAAAAAAAGCAGTCATTCTGGAAAACTCTCTGTTCACGGTTATAAGGTGTCTTCAGTGAGTACGGACTTTCCCATTACTGGGAGAATTTTAAACCAAGGTCTATGTCTGTCTCCTCCTCCTCAGGAGATAAGACAGACACATTCTGCTGCAAGTTCTCTTGAAATGACAGTGAGAAATTTGAGCACTAACAGTCATTTCAGGAGAACTTGCAGCAGAATGCCTATCTGGCAAACCTCTCCATCACTGTAGTCCATGTCATTTCTTGGGTAAAATATGAATCCCAGTTGCTCATCTCTGTCCAGTAATTACATGCAAAAATGCAGAATGGTATAATAAAGACCGAGGCATCTACATTAAGGAAAAAAGTTCATTGTAGTAGGGATGAGGAGACCTGTGGAAGCTCGGCTTCAATCGAACTCTAGTCCAAAGTTCTCTTTGAGAACCAGTAGTGACAAGGTGGTATCTGAGCATGCTCATGTCCTGTCTTCAGAGTGCTAGCAAACTTTGTTAGAGTCCCCCATGGCAACAAGTCTCGCTGCTACTAGACAGCCGCAACACATACCGGCATTGCCTAACAGCAGCGAGACATGCAGCCGCGGGGACTTGAACATTGTCATTGGCACATGAGCATGCTCTGATAACGCCTTGTCCAAGCACGTTCGCTCATCGCTAGGTACCAGAACTTGATCCCGGACCTCATGAAAATCAATGAGGAACCAAACTTTGGAGCTGGAAAATCTCTCACTATATGAACCCCGAACTTTAGCATTTTAGTTCGGTCATCTCTACATAGTAGATGAATACGGGTTTGATTGCATTTAGAATGAGTAATCTCATTTTATGCTGGGATATGCATGCAACAGTCAGCAGAATCTTCACTTCCCTGAATACACTAGAAGGAAGTCAGTATAATTAAATACATTTGGGGGCTTTCCCCAATCTGCCCTCATTTGTTTCTTTGAATAATGCATGCACTTTTTTAAAAAAAAAAGTAAGTCACTTTCCACCTCTTTGCATAATACAGAAAAGTTAATGGAATACGCCATAACTTTAATTTCTCAGGTTCATACAGTACAGCTGCAATGGTCTCCTTCACCCAGGCATTGTTATACACGGTACCAGTCAGTTCAAGTGATAAAGAAGAACTAAAATGACTGACACACGGGTCTATTGTAAATCACATGTGCATGCGTGTGTTAAATCCTGCTGGAAGATTCCCTTTAAAGAGAATCTGTCACCGGAAGTTGCAGGCCTATGTAAATGGCCTGGGTCCGGTCCGATGGGCGGTGTTTCTTCTTTCTCCACCCCATCCGTGGCCCCCGTCCGCGATCTCCGGTATTAGAGTAGTTCTTCTCCACAGGTATGTGGAAATTCATCTGCTTGATCCATTTCTTCCCAGTCATCTGCCATTGGGGCCTCCATACACATTAGCTGGTCATCAGGTTTGACCAACATTAATTTGTGAAGATTTAAAAGATCATTCTGGCACAGTGCACCTCCTGATGTGGACACTCTACAAGTACCTGGCAGAAAGTCTCCATGATCAGCAGGTATCACGCACAGGTCCATTTTTAATGAAGCACAATAGCTGCCGAGGATATGTTAATAGTTGCCGGCTGGGTCATATGTGAGTGACGTTATTACCAACACTCATCCGCCGACACCAGCACTGCTAACTCCGTATAACCATCTGGCCATGTTCACCCATTCAGTATTTGACATCAGTATTTGCAAGCCAAAATCAGGAGTGGGTGATAAATACAGAAGTGGTGACGTGTTTCTATTATACTTTTGCACTGATTGTGAGCCAATATCAGGAGAGGAACAAATACTGATGGTGTGAATGTGGCCTAAAATCAAATTCTGAAAGTTTCAGTTAAATAGACCTTGTTCCTTTTATATACATTGTCAATTTTTTACATTCCTAATATACCATTGAGCTCAAAATTGTTCAACCCTCATTGCAAAATAGATAAGGCCTCTTTCACACTTCAGTTTTTTCTTGTCAGTTAAAATCCGCCAAAATGGCGGAAAGCGGATCCGTTGGTAACTGAAGTTAACGGATGCCAGCGGACCGTTTTTTTTTTTTTTGGTAATTCTTTATTTTATTAATAAAGAGAGATTACAGCAATACAGATGCAAAACATGTTCAAATTTTGAGGTACAAGTCTGTATGTAGAATTACAGAGCATTAATTATACAGTTTTACTCTTTTCAAACAATATAACACTTAACGAGGTAAATAACCTAACTAAAACTAACCCATTACATAGGCAGGTATCCTTGATGCTCTAGGGCATACTTTACAAAGAAAAACAAGCTCTTGAGGTTCTCCGATAAAAATATTAGTGAAGAGGCCCGATGAACCGCCCCCACCAGAATGTCGCCTCAGCCGATACAACGCTCTCTCATGCACATCTGTTGTAATTATGACCTTAGATAGTTTCAAGAAATTGGCTCAGTGGCCCCCAGGGCTCAATCACTCCTCGCTACTTACACGGCAGCCGTGGCACCCCCCAGCCTCCCCGCAGTGTCCTGGAAATGTATCCAAGGTGCCCAGGTTTTCTTAAATTTCTCATGAGATGACGAGTCCCAACTCGTGAGCTCCTCGAGTCTAAACAAATCTCTTATTTTACGTTTCCACTCTTGTCAGAGTCGGGGGGGGTTTGCTGTTTCCACCTAAGGGCGATCAATTGTTTTGCCGCTCCCAGCATCGATGGCGCTAGCTCATGCTTCTTAGGTTGGAAATTCTCTGAAGGTAAGGATAATAGTACCTCCGCCGCAGTCAGGTCTGCCTTAAGTATGCTAAGGTTCTTCATAAACCCCATGACATCTGACCAGAATTGGGCAAGAGTAGGACAGAACCAAAAAATGTGAGACAGGTTACCCCGCGCCTCCCCACACATCCAACACAGAGGGGAGCTAATCAGTCCCAAATTATGCAGTTTTTCTGGTGTGTAGTACCATCGCGATAGTAACTTATAAGCCGACTCTTGAAATAGAACACAACGGGAGAAGCCATGAGAAGCAGCACAGATCTTTTGTTTGTCCAATGGGGATAAAGAAATATTTAGTTCCACTTCCCACGAATGTAGGAAAGGTGGCTGGGAGGAGTTTTCCTCATCTATGAGATAGCGGACCGGTTTTTTGACGGATCCGTTGGCTGAAGAATTTTAAAGGAACCGCAGTCCGGGGACGAGAGAGAATTTTTTTCACCGTTCACCAGAAACGATTTCAGGGTTAAATTTCCGGCTGAGATCACTCCTCCGGGCATGCGCAGTACAAAAACGCGGATCCTTCAGCCAAAAAAACGTTACAAGCTCCGTCCGGGCATGTCGGCGGCCGCAAAAAAATTGGCGGAACCGCAAAAAAACAAATCCGACGGATGTCCATCCGTCAAGATCCGCCAGTAATGCAAGTCAATGGGAAAAAAAACAGATCCGCCAAACAAAACGGCGGATCCTTTTTTTTTAAGGAAAACGGCGGATCTTGACTGATGGAAAAAAACTGAAGTGTGAAACAGGCCTTAGTAGAATTAGCAGAACGTTCTGCTGTTTACAAATAAACTAAACTACAGCAATGTAAATAGCTCAACAGAACTAATGAAATAAGTGATTTCTCCAAATGCATCATCATGAGAAACATAACCACATCCAATACCTGGACTGGCAAGGCGGGTTGTTGACTGTGATGTTTGATTGTATGCTAAAAACATGGCTAAGTTAAAGGGAACCTGTCACCAGGTTTGACAGTTACAAGCTACAGCCACCATCTTTCAGGGCTTATATACTTTTTCACCTGCGGGGCGGTCCGGTCCAAGGGATGTCACTCTTCTTGGTTCTTGTGGATGATGTGTCCCTGCATCATCCACACAGTCTTTCAGACATCGTGCTCCTGCGCAGGTGCACTTATCTGCCCTGTTGAGTGCAGACCAGAGTACTGCAGTGCGCAGGTACTGGGCCTCTCTGACCTTTCCCGATGCCTGCGCACTGTAGTACTTTGCTCTGCCCTTAACAAGGCAGATAAGTGCACCTGCGCAGGAGCGCAATGTCAGGTAGCCTGTGTGAATAATGCAGGGACGGCGATCGTAAGAAGATTTGAGACGCCAGACCAATTAGCGCAACCCCATTGGCCCGGACAGCCCCATAAGGGGAGTATAATAAGTTATTTTTCATCTCTTACAATTCGGGTTGGCAGCAGATATACAGCATTCTAGAATGCTGTATATCAGCCCTGAAAGGCAGTCGTTGTATCTCATGTCAGCCAAACCTGGTGACAGGTTCCCTATAAGTGAGTGGTCCAAAAGGTTAAGTGATTATTGCCTTGCACAAACAAGGACAATTATACCAAAGATATTGAAGGTTCCTAGAGATACAGCTGGAAGCAGAGTTTAAATTTATAAAAACACCAGCTACACTACCTGGATCGTGGCAAAAATAGAAAGCCATCACCGATTGCCATCAGATTCCTTAGTCATGTGGTCAAAAACCAATCGGGTGATGGGGAGGGGCCTGGAGGCTGAGGGGAGCAGACTGCAGAGGAGAGCTCTCTATTCCATCCACCCGTGCAGATTTTACAGCCTGCAGTCCAGATAATTCAGGAGCCTGGGTGTGTGGTCAGGTGGGGTCTGGAGCTCCTTCATCGCCTGTTCTAAGATCTTACTTCTGGAGCATGTGAGCTTGTGGCCTAACCAGAACGGGCGACCTGCCCCACCACTCCATCATTTTCTGCTTATCAACAGTGACTGTGGTGTATGGGAGGACTGACAGGAGGCTGAAGGGGTGAGACGTGAAGCCTGCAGACTGCTGCTGTCAGCAGGTGAGTGCTGGAAACAGGCAGGAAGGGAGAGTGATTTGCCGCCATCTTGCTGGCTCCCTCCCCCTTCTGGTGTGAGTGCCTGAACCCCGGAGTTACATAATCTCTCATTGCTGATTAATCAATCTGTCATCTCTCAGCTAAAGAAACATACTTTGGTTGCATGTAAATATATTCCTGGTATTTATAATTGCATGGTGAGAATTACACTCGGTGCTCTCCTCCTGGACTGCACACACCTGAGAAACTTGGTGTGTGACTGCCATCTGATACTGGTGCCTTCAGGAATCTTAGAACATTACCACTTTTCTTCCTCCATCAATCTGGATGTGTCCTGGATAAATCCTATATTCCAAATAACAGGTGGCAAATCAATTTGTCAAACGAGTCTTTCTATTATGCTAATATCATAATGTGGTAGCTCCAACCTCGCAGACCTCCTTAGAAGCGGCACTAAGCAGTTCTAATCTCAAAGAAAAGAAGGGCAGTACAGACATTTATCGCAAGCTGGACTATATATAATATATACGATTTCTCTACTCTTTTTTCATTGAAAGAGCAAAAATGACGAGGGGCAGGCTACGCAAAACGACCTCACCTGCTAAGCTGACTGAATTTTTTTCGCAAGGCACAGCCCATACACCAGCCACTAAGGGTGAAACACCAACAGGTTTACCATCGCCCTCGGGACGCTCCTCCCGCGAAAGCTCCATGACAGCAGACGCCCATTAACTAAAAATATGATGCAAGAATTATTGGGTACCTTACGCAAATCCCTAAAAGATGATACGAAGCAGATGGTGAATCCTTTAAAAAAGGATGTAAGTAACTTAGAAGAACGTACATTTCGATTAGAAGACAAAATGGTGGAATTTGCGGCCTCCCACAATACCCTGGTCGATGCATATAATGAGATGAAAGACACCTCTGAATACCTAAGAAATAGGATATGTCAGATCATGCCCCAATTGTACTAGAAATTGGGGGTGACAGGACACCACCCTCTGCCTTCTCCTGGCGCGTGAACACTTTCCTTTTGAAATCTGTTCAAAACAGGGAATATTTATCTAATGAATTGAGAGAATTTCTCGAGATTAATGATAACGGAGAAGTCTCTGATGAGACCCTGTGGTTATCGCACAAAGCCTTCATGAGAGGTTTATGTATAAAACTAGCCTCAGGCTGTGTGCCCACAATGCGATTTTTTTTTAAGCGTTTTTGCCGCGATTTTCGGCGCAAAAACATTTAAAAATCGTGTACAGAACGCCCCCCATGCATTCCTATGGCATTCCGCACATTCTGTGCTAATGCTGCACTTTTTTCCGCAGCGGAAATGCATCGCGGAAAAAAATTGCAGCATGCTCATTCTTTTGTGCGGAATCGCAAAGAATTGCCGCGATTCCGCACACATAGGAATGCATGAGAATCGCTTACTTCCTGCATGTGGCTATGCCCACCATGCGGGAAGTTAAGCGTCTCATGTGCGGTTGGTACCCACGGTGTGGAGGAGAGGAGACTGTCCTCCAGGCCCTGGGTACCATACCCCTGTAAAAAAAAAAAAAAAAAAATCGGGGTATATTTACCTTCCGACGTCCCGCACTGCCATCCCGGGCCACAGCGTTCCCAGTAATGCCTTGCGGCAAGGTCCTGTGATGACGCGGTCTCGCGAGATCGCTATAGTAACGCGAGACCAACGTCATCACAGGTCTCGCAAGGCATTACTGGGAACGCTGAGGCCCGGGATGGCAGCGCGGGACGTCGGAAGGTAAATATACCCCGATTTTTTTTTATTTTTTTTTTTAATCATTTTTCACATTCTTTTACTATTGATGCTGCATAGGCGGCCTCAATAGTAAAAACCTGGTCACACTTGTCAAACACTATGTTTGACGTGTGTGACTAACCTGTCAATCACTTTCCAAGCGATGCTTCAAATCGCTTGGAAAGTGCTTGATAAAATCGCGGCAAAATCGCGAACAGAATCGCAGTGAAATCGTGCGGAAAAAAACGCGCGATTTCTGGGAAGGAGTCCGGTTTTCTGTGTGCGTTTTAACACGCAACGTGGGCACATCGCCTCAAGGGAAAAAAAGGGCAGAGAGGGTGAGGTGCGGTCAGTCTTAAACCGGATAAATATCCTAGAAGAAAAACAAAATCAAGACCCCTTCAATTAACAATGATCTACTGAAGAGTAGAAATGAGTTACGGAAGCTCTTATTATTCAAATATGAAAGCGAGTTAAAACAAAATATTACGCCATGGGAGCTAGAGCAGGCGCACTGCTTACCCGTAGAGTGAATAAATTGACAGCTAAGGGGCGGATTGACCATTTACTCAATACAAAAGGGGAAAAGATATGACCCAACAGATATAGCAAATGCATTCGCTGATTATTACTCCCATTTATATAATTTAAACCAAGATCTTAGTACCCATCATCCCTCCAGTTTACAAATAGAGCAATTCTTACATTCTGTTAATCTACCTAAGATTACACAGACCCAATTGGAATTTTTGAATTCTCCTCTCCAGGTCAAAGAAGTGATAGAAGCAATTAGATCATCTAAATTAGAATCTACTCCAGGCCCAGATGGCTTTGCCAATGAGTATTATAGTATTAAGTTACGTACCTGTAACGGTATTTTTCGGAAGCCCATGACAGCACCACGAGAGAGGGGATCCGCCCTTTAGGAACAGGAAACCTACAGATACAAAAGGGCGGCACCTCTCCCACACATCAGTTGGTTTACAGAGCTTGAGAGGCTACCATGGTTAGTACACAACATATAATATATACAACCTATCTACCCTATATAGCAGAAATATTTTTTTATTTTTTTTTACACCATCTCCCACATACCGTAAATTGTGGACAATCTTCTAAAGGAGTGCACCCCTATATGTGAACAAGGGAGGGAACTAAGGGTGCTGTCATGGGCTTCCGAAAAATACCGTTACCGGTACGTAACTTAATACTTTATTCGGACTCCCATGACAGCACCACGAGAGAATTACAGAGATGTAAACTAATTTAGGGAGGGACTCCAGCCTGCAGCACCCTTAGCCCGAAGGTGAGATCTGAAGAGGCACCCATATCTAATCGATAGTGGTTAAAAAAGGTAGAAAGAGATGACCAGGTGGCCGCCTTACATATCTGATCAATTGACACTCCAGATCTTTCTGCCCAAGATGATGCCATGGCACGAGTAGAATGCGCCCTCAGGTTCTGCGGAGCCGGACCTCCACCTGCTGTGTAAGTAAGAGAGATAGCCTCCCTAATCCACCTCGCTAATGTGCGTTTTGATACCCTACAACCTTTCCTGGGACCTTGGAAGGATAGGAATAATGCATTCTCCTTCTTCCAAGGATCCGTGGCTGCTAAATATTTAAGTAAGCATCTCCTAATATCTAATGCCTGAAGTTTTTGCTCCTTAGGGTTGGTCGGATTAGGGAGGAAGGAAGGCAGAACTATCTCTTGTGTCCTGTGAAATTGTGATGCTACCTTGGGAAGGTATGCTGGATCTGGCCTTAGGATTACTCTATCCTGTAAGAACTCTGTGTAAGGGGGCAATCTGGAAAGTGCCTGTATGTCGCTCACTCTACGTGCGGATGTTATCGCCACCAGAAAAGCTGCCTTAAGAGATATAATCTTTAATGAGGCCGAATCCAGAGGTTCAAAAGGTCTTTCTGTCAAGGCCGTAAGGACTAAATTTAAGTCCCAAGGTACACATCTGTCTTTGTGTATGGGTCTCGATCTAGCCGCTGCTTTGATGAACCTTGCTACCCAATAGTTATTGGCAATATCACATGCAAACAAGGCCCCTAAGGCTGAAACTTGTACTTTTAATGTACTTGTGGAGAGACCCAATTCGAGACCCTTCTGGAGAAATTCCAGAATATGTTTCGTGGGAATTCCGTCTCTGGCGTCAAACTGAAAGGTGGACAGGAATCGCTTCCAGGTCCTAGCATAAATGTTAGTGGTAGTCAATTTCCTGCTTTTTAGGAGGGTATCGATTAACTTCTTGGAGAACCCTCTATCCTCTAACAGTGACCTTTCAAAGACCACGCCGTCAAATGGAGTCTCGCTACTTGTGGGTGGCTGACTGGCCCCTGGTAGAGGAGATCCGGAAGGTTCGGCAGCACCCAGGGATCGCATACAGACATGGTCCTCAACCATGCAAACCAGGTCCTCCTGGGCCAAAAGGGGGCAATTAATATGACTCTTGCCCGATCTTCCCTGATCTTCCTTACTACCAGAGGTAGAAGATTTTTTTTTTTTTTTTAACCATAAAATTTATTTTATTAAACATGGCATAACAAAACAAAGTCGTACAAGTATTTAGTTTCTGTATAGTGTGCATGAATAATAAACAATATAAACGATATAAGGCTATAAATGACCTTAACTTTACAAAGATATACATGACAAAGACAAGACAAGACAGTAAGGAGTAGAAGGAGGGGAGGGGAAGAGAAAAAAAAAAAAAAAAAAAAGGGGGGGGAAAAACCTCAATTAAATCGACTAATCATATCCAAACTCAGCCGCACTACAGGTCGGATCCCGCTGCATAATAATCCCACGGGGACCAAATTGCCTGAAAGCGCACCACTGAATCATTTAGTAAGGCTGTAAGGTGTTCCATCCTTCTGACATCCATGATCCGTCTAATGAGAGTCTGAAGCAAAGGGGGACTCGGCTGCCTCCAAAAGCGCGCAATCAGGCATCTGGCCGCCGTAAGGATATGTTGCAATAACCTATTGGAGAGTTTGCCCATACCCGGCGCCCCGTGACCCAGGAGAAGCACCAGCGGGTTTAGTTCTATATCTGTATGCAATACCTTGTCAATGAGGGACTTAGCTTGACCCCAAAAAGGTACAATTTTTGGGCATGACCAAAATATATGCATGAGGGACCCAGTGCTTTTTCCACATCTCCAACAGGAGGGAGGGACAGAGGGATTCAGTCCATGCAGAAACTCTGGAGTGTGATACCAGTGCATTAGTATCTTATAGATATTTTCTCTATAGAGAGTACACACTGACGATTTTGCGGCATTCCTCCAAATGACAGACCACTCTCGGGAAGAGATACGCCGCTCCAAGGCGGCCTCCCACTTGCGCATGTATAGAAAAGATTCACCAGACCCACCCCGTGGATTCGATAAAAGGTTATAAATTTCTGAGATCAGACCCCTGGTGTTCACGCCCCTCCTGCAAATTTTCTCGAAATCCATGGGGATCGAAGCTCTCGCTTTACCATATAGGGAGTTAGCAAAATCTCTGATTTGTAGGTATTGAAAGAATTCCCTATTGGAAATCGAGAAATGTTGCTTAAGATAATCAAAGGAGTGAATCCCCATGGTCTCCCCGTCTATAATATCCGCAAATCTAAATAGGCCCGCTTTAAGCCATGGGTGAACCATAGGAGACTCTAAACTGCTTGGGAGCTGTGGGTGATAGATGAAGGACACCAGGGGGGAGCAAGGTGACATGAGGGCAAATCTCCGTGTGCAGGTATTCCAAATGTTACGGGTGAACTGCATGGGGCCCAAAAGGGGTGGAAAGGACTCACACCGTGCTGGCGACCATAAGAGAGAGTTAGGGTGTATTGGGGCAAGCCATAATTTCTCTATTTCATTCCACTTGCTGTAGGCCCATAGGGATGTCCAGCAGGGGATTCTCCTCAGGTGGGTAGCCCAGTAGTAAAGAATATTTGGCACAGAAAGCCCTCCCCTGGTCTTATGAGCTGTGAGAACCTCCTTAGCAACTCTATGGCGCTTTTGTTGCCATATGAACCTAAGGATAGCCGCCTGAAGGGACTTCAGTTCCGAGACCGGAACTCCAACTGGGAGGGTCTCAAAGGCGTAAATCAATCTGGGTAAAAGGCTCATTTTTACTGCCGCTATCCGACCCATCCACGAAAGAGGGAGTGATTGCCATTTATTCAGGCGGGCTTTTGATTCTTTAAAGAGGGAGGGGAAGTTTAGTTTGTAGAGGGTCTCATATGAGGATGTAATATTCACCCCCAAATATTTCACAGCATCCTGTTTCCACCTGAATTTAAAATTCATGCGTAGGTGGTCCCATACCTCAGGGGGGATGTTAAGCGGCATAGCCTCCGTTTTGCTGGAATTGATTTTATATCCAGATAAGTCCCCATATCTCCTCAAAGCCCTCATGAGGTTCGGAAGAGACACGTGGGGATTAGTGAGCGTCAATAGGACATCATCAGCAAATAGTGCGATCTTCAGAGGTAGAAGATTTAATGGCGGGAAGGCGTATGCCAGAGAAAAGTTCCATCTTATCAGGAGGGTGTCCACTGCTAGTGGATTTTCCCTGGGATTCAGAGAGCAGAACGATTTTTCTTTTCTGTTTTCTCTGGTGGCAAAGAGGTCTACCTCTGGCCGACCCCATCTGCGGACAATCTGGTGGTAAATATCCCTGTTCAAAGCCCATTCTCCTTGCTTTAGAGCCTTGCAGCTTAGAAAGTCTGCCTTTACGTTGTCCTTTCCTCTGATGTGGAGCGCAGTCAAAGATAGAAAACTTCCCTCTGCTATTTGAAGGAGACGTTCTGTTGTCCGCATCAGGGCGTCGGAGCGGGTTCCACCTTGGTGGTTGATATATGCTACCGCTACCTGGTTGTCCGAGAGTATCCTCACGTGATGGCCCTGTAGGTACATAATGAGTTCTTTGACTGCCTGCTCTATCGCCAAAAGCTCTCTTTGGTTGGATGAGATCTCCGTATCCGAATCCCACTGTCCCTGTACCACTATGTCCCCCATATGGGCCCCCCAACTGAAGGGACTAGCGTCTGTGGTTATAACACGGGTTATCTGCGTTATCCAGGGCACCCCTGAGGCTAGGTTCTCATCATCGAGCCACCATCTAAGCGATGTGACAGTCGAGGGGCTTAGCAACAGTTGACCTTGTAAGGAGTGTCTTAAGGCCCTGCTATTAAATAGGACATCCTTCTGAAGGGCTCTAGTATGGAATTGTGCCCACCTAACTGCTGGGATGCATGAGGTTAGAGATCCCAACAGGGACATGGCCTGTCTGAGGGTCATAGAAGGATTATCAACCGCCCGAAGAACCTGCTGCTGTATCTTTTGCATTTTATCCAATGGCAACAGACACTGCCGAGTTTCTGAATTTAATAGTAAGCCTAGAAACTTTTGTATTTTTGAGGGCTGGAGTCGGGATTTCTCGTAGTTTAATATCCATCTGAGGTTTTCTAACCTGGACTTAGCTCTTTCTATCTGGGATGTACAATGGCCCACCGATTTTCCCACAATTAAAAAATCATCCAAATATGGAACAATCAGGATGTCCACTTCCCGTAAATGCGCCATCACTTCGGCCACTATCGTTGTAAATAACCGGGGCGCTGCTGAGAGACCAAAGGGAAGGGCTCTATATTGATAATGACGGACTGTGCCATCTATTGAAACCACCACCCTCAGGAACTGCTGGAAGTCTGCATGGATAGGTACATGATAGTACGCATCTTTGAAATCTATGACTGCCATAAAACACCCTTTAAACAATATTTTTATTGTCGTATTGATGGACTCCATCTTAAAAGTACGGTTCACCAAAAACTTATTAAGGAAACGTAAGTTAATGATCGTTCTAAATGTCTTATCAGGTTTTTGGATCAGGAATAAGGGAGAGTAGAACCCTCTTCCTCTCTCAGCTTCTGGAACCTCTATCAGGACGTTTTTCTGGCATAGGCTCAAGACCTCCGCTTCTAAAGCTGCTTGTTCGAGGGGTGAAGATCTTAAAGGTATCCCACGGGACCTGGGTAAACTCCAATCTAAGCCCGGTGGATATTACATTGCGCACCCAGTCACTATTTGTAATCTGTGACCATGCCGGAAGGAAGGATGATAGTCTACCTCCCACGGGAATTGCTAGTCATTGATTCTGTCTCTTTTGATCTCTAGACGAGCGTCTAAACATGTAGCCCGTACCTCTTCTTCTATCTTCCCATCTGGGACGGTCTCTAGTAGGCGAAGAATTGCGCCTTCTCCCCTGACCGAATCTCCTTCTACCAAATGGGCGTCGGTAGGATGTAGGCCAGAGATTTGGGAATTTTTTCTTGTTGTCCCCAGCCTTCTCAAGCAGTTCGTCCAGGACTGCGCCGAACAAATATTCCCCCTCACACGGAATAGTACAAAGCTTCGCCCTGGTCTGAATGTCTCCCTGCCAGCACTTTAGCCACAGGGCTCTACGAGCCGCATTAGAGAGACCTGCTGCTCTGGCTGCCATTCTTACTGCATCCGCCGAGGCATCTGCTAGGAAGGCTGCTCCCTCTTGGATTGTTGGTAGGGCCCCAAGAATTGTTTGTCTTGACGTACCCTGTTTTAATTGTGACTCCAACTGGTCCAACCAGACCATCATGGACCTGGCTGTGCATGTTGACGCCACTGCTGGTCTTAAGGAACCGGCTGCCATCTCCCAAGTATTCTTAAGGAAGGTGTCTGCCTTCCTGTCTAGGGGATCTTTAAGGGATCCCATGTCCTCAAAGGGCAGCGAGGATCTTTTCGATGCCTTTGCAATGGCCGCACCTAATTTGGGGGCCTTGTCCCAAGTATTTACTGCCGGATCGTCGAAGGGATATCTGCGTTTGAGGACTGGCGGTAGCGACCCTCTTTTATCCGTTTTTTTCCACTCTCTGTGAATTAGATCCTGGATCTTCTGATTTAACGGGAAGACTCTACGCTTCCTCTGCTCCAGCCCCCTGAACATGACATCCTGCATGGATAATTGGGGCTTAGGCTCCTCTACTTCCATTGTCCCTCTGACTGCTTTGACCAGCTTGTCTACCCGGTCAAGAGGCAGACAAAACCGCCCAGAGTCCTCTTCTCCTGAGGAGGACGAGGGAGATGAAGCCTGGGAGTCTCTACTTCTCCTCCATTCTGCCGAGGAATCGGACTCCACCGGGACCCCGCCCTTTATAGTTTCCGGCTGGGACAGTGACTTTAGGGTTTCCTTCATTTCTGCCCTAACAATGTCTCTCAAACTCGCTGCTACCGCGGGCGACTCTTCCGCCACTGTCTGCTGAATACAGGGGGGGCACAATTTTTTGGGGCATGAGTCCGGTAATGGGCATGCACAGAGTGCACATTCCCTGTGTTTAGTTTTACTTGAAGCCTTCTTCCCCTAGAATAAAGCACAGAAGGGGGGGGCCCAGTCACTGAGTGAACATTCACAAAGATCACTTACCAGTGCCACAATCAAGTACCGGAGGATGAGGGGGATTCTTCTCAGACGATGCTCCTGTCTGCTTAGAGGAGCTTTTATGGCTGGACTGGTCACTTCGTCCCACACGTTCGCTGTCACGTGACTCTTTCTTTTTCTGCTTGACCTGCCGAAGGTCATCCAGGGGCGGCAGAGATGTTTGTCGCTGCTGCCATCGTTGCTGCTGCTGCCGCCGCTGCTGCTGCTCCTGCTCGCTCTCCATTACTGCTCGCAATAATGTGGCCAAGGCAAGGCACCCTGCCAGGGTCCTGCCTATATACCCCTCCTCCGGACAGCAGTATGCGTGCCGCGCCCCTCTCCCCCCAATTGGGCTCCCTTCCCCAGCTGGCGCCACACCCGGCTGGAGAGCCGACGCTCATCGGCGTTTGCGATGGGCGCCGCCATCTTGTTTTCCTCGCGCCTGCGCAGTGGCGCCGCCGACCCGGCAGCACCTCCTCCGGCCGCCCCCTGACGTCACCGCGACCCCGCCTGACCGGAAGTCGCCCGGGAGCTTCGGGATACCGCTCTCCCCGGTCGCAGCCCCCCCCGCAGCGCGCCGGCCACCGCACTAGCGCCGCCGGATCCGGGGGCCCCCGGGGGGGAACATACTCACCGGCCTTTATCCTGGAGTCAGACATCCTCCGGACGCCGCTCCCTGCTGACTACGCCACCGCCGTGCTACCCATCCTGGGCCACCGTGGCGTCTTCCAGGGATCCGCACCAGGCCGAGGTAGGAGACCCCCCCGCTACCTGTATCGGCCGGCCTGGGATCCTGGTCTTCTGTAGGATCCCGTCCCTTCAGGAACAGGAAACCAACTGATGCGTGGGAGAGGTGCCGCCCTTTTGTATCTGTAGGTTTCCTGTTCCTAAAGGGCGGATCCCCTCTCTCGTGGTGCTGTCATGGGAGTCCGAATAAAAAGTATTTTCAGAACAATTATCTCCATATCTGCAACGGCTATTTCTGGACTGGAGAACTAAAAGCAAAATTAATTCACTGTTCTTAGAAGCAACAATAGTGACTCTTCCAAAACCAGGCAAACCTCCTAACAAGACAGAGAATTTTAGGCCCATTTCCCTTTTGAATTGCGACCTGAAACTTTATTCTAAAATCTTGGCCCAAAGAATCAACACAGTCCTTCCTGAACTGGTTATGCCGGATCAAATGGGCTTTGTGCCGGGGAGACAAACTAGGTATGCAACCCGCCGCATCCTGAACTTGATTCATGGAGCGGAGAGATCTGGGATACCCAGTGTGCTCGTCTCACTAGACGCAGAAAAGGCGTTTGATCGGGTGCACTGGGGATACCTTGAGGCGGTGCTGACTAAATTTGGGCTCACTGGACATATCCAGAGAGCCATAGTGGCGCTATATTCTTCCCCGAGTGCAAAAGTACTGGCAGCAGGTTTTAGTTCGGGACGCTTTCATATGGTACCCGTCAGGGGTGCCCCTTATCTCCTGCAATCTGAGCATTGATGGAGCCCCTGGCGGAGAAAATACGTACCTGCGAAGCTATCACAGGAGTAAGGATAGGGAAAGTGGCCTACCCGGTCGGGCTGTATGCAGATGATGTAATTGTTTCTGCGACAAATCCCGAAAACTCTTCAGGCTCTTTTATCTATTCTCTCTCAATTTTCTAAAGTATCATTTTACAAATTGAACTCCCCAAAGTCGATGGCCCTTCTGATTGGTTGTCCTCCCGGATTGATTACTTGATTAAAAAACTCCTTGCAGTTTACTTGGGCTAAAAACTCTATTACCTACCTGGGAATTTACCTGGTTTCCCCTTCCAATGAATTAGTATCCAAAAACATTGCAGAATGAATACATTCCATTAAGCCTGAATTAAATAGAATAAGCGCCCTAGAAATCTCATGGATGGCACGCATACAGACTTGTGAGATGATATTTTTGCCAAAAATGTTATATATTTTAAGATGTATCCCACTACCCATACCTAGAAAATTGCTGGATGAGATTCAGTCCCTACTACTCTGCTTCATTTGGGGTGGTAAAAAGTCTAGATTTCAGAGCTCTATTTTATAAGATGGGAGAGGGAGGTTTGGGACTGCCGAATATCCATCTTTATTTTAAGTCATGCATGATTGATGCCCGTAAAGAGTGGTGGGATACTACATCCAAACACTATTGGGTGCAAATGGAAAAATCCAACACCAAACTCCACTCTACTAGACTAATGATGGAGGCGGAGTTCTTACACCCGGGATCACAGTCTTGCTCGCTTCCTGTGATGGAACACACCCTCAAAATGTGGAAAGAGTTGATCTCTAGAAAGCTGATACACATCCCGTTGAAATGTCTCATTTAAGAGCTTTGATTTGGTGGTCCCATTTTCCCAATTCCATCGCTGGGATGATTATGGTGTGCCTAATTTTCAAGCCATACTTTCAGGAGTCTTCCTCAAAACTTTTGAGGACCTAAGATCATCATACCAACTCCCAGGTAATTTTTATTTCTCCTATGTCCAATTGAAAAGTTTCCTATCCTCTCATCCAGCAATTTATTCCCAAGTAGCTCCGTCTTCAATCCAACATTTTATCCTGGGGAAAAAAGGATTTTCTAGAGGGGTCTCAGTCGCCTACAATTATCTTAACTCTCCCACAAATGATAAGCTTCAATACGTGGTCAAATGGGAAAATGACCTAGGCACTTCCTTTACCCAAGAACAATGGCAATTAGCCATATCCTGGCCCCTTAAAAGCTCGTGTATTAACCATATGGAAGTTGCAAAAGAAATTCAACTTCGCTGGTACCTTCCCCCAAATCGTATAGCCCATTTCTTTCACGGATCTTCCCCTCTTTGTTGGAAAAACTGTGGCGAAAATAGGTATTAGACCTACCAGTAATGATGTTTCCAGGAGTCCATCCTGAAAGCACCATGGAGGACGTCCTCCTCCTCCTTACAGGGACAGGAAAGCACACGAGAGGTTAAAAGGCCATGTCCCACCCCCTTTCCCTCAGTGATTTGACAAGTACCACAAGGTGGATGATACTAGAAACGGTTTAATGAAACGATCATATTACAGCATATGACATGACATAATACATTGCAGTATAACACAACCGGGAGGGAACTACCCGTGCTGTCAGGATGGACTCCTGGAAACATCATTACCGGTAGGTCTAATACCTATTTTCCAGGACGTCCACCTGACAGCACCATGGAGAGTACCAAAGCACCTCCTCAGGGTGGGATTACCGCCTGGAGAACTTTTCTCCCAAATGCGGTTTGTTGACCAGCTAACACATCTAGTTTGTAGTGTTTGCAGAATGTATTAAGACTAGCCCAGGTTGCCGCTCGACAGATCTGATCAACTGACGCCCCTGCCCGCTCGGCCCATGAGGCCGATACCGCCCTCGTAGAGTGGGCTTTTAAGGAATCTGGCGGGCTGGCGCCTTCAGCCTGGTAGGCATCCGAGATTACTGAGGTAATCCAACGCGCGATGGACGCCTTAGAGGCCTTCTTCCCTTTATTCCTACCTCCAAAGAGGACGAACAGGTTCGGGTCGACACGCCAACTATTGGTGGCCTCTAGGTATTCTATAACTGCGCGCCTCACGTCTAGCGAGTGGAGCCGCCGCTCCTCATTTCGGGGATTATCGCAGAAAGAGGGTAACACTACCTCCTGGTTCAGATTTCTTGTAGAGGCTACCTTCGGGGTAAATGCCGGGTCTAACCTTAGGATTATACGGTCCTCTCTTATCTGGAGGTATGGGTCCTTAGTGGATAGGGCCTGGATCTCCCCTATTCTTTTGGCCGTGGTAATGGCTACTAGGAAGGCCGTTTTACGAGTGAGAGCAGGGATGGCTATCTTCTCACTAAGGGCGAAAGTGTCCGAGCAGAGGAACCGAAGTACCAGGCCCAGGTCCCATGGCGGGGTGAGCTGCCTAATCGTGGGGCGCAGGCGCTGTGTGGCTTTTATAAACCTTATCACCCAGGGATGTGCAGCGAACTGGTAATCGAAGAAGGCGCTCAAGGCTGAAACCTGGACTTTTAGAGTGCTGGGCTTGAGGCCTTTATTAAAACCTGCCTGCAGGAACCCTAGTATGTTAGGGAGATCAGGGGTGCCTGCCACGAGCTCGGACCTGCCACCCTCCAGACAGAATCTTTTCCATATCTTCCGATAAATTGCCGACGTCACCGGCTTCCTGCTGGCCTGTAGGGTGGATATGACCTGCTCCGACAATCCTTTTGCCTTCAGGATGTCCCTCTCAGGATCCAAGCCGATAGATGGAGTCTTGCTGGGTCCGGGTGGTGGATCGGGCCCTGGTGGATGATGTTCTCCCACAGGGGCAGTTCGACTGGATCTTCTACTGCCATGGCTCCTAGAAGGGGAAACCAGCTTCTCCTCGGCCAGTATGGCACTATCAATATCACTCTTGCGTGGTCCTCGCGTATCTTCCTGAGCACTGCCGGTATGAGGGCCAGTGGTGGGAACGCATAAGAGAGGGATTCTCCCCAAGTCTGACTCAGGGCGTCTATGCCTTCTGGGTGGTCCATCGGATTTAGGGAGTAGAATCTGGGAACCTTCGAGTTCTTCCGGCTTGCGAAGAGATCTATACTGGGGGTCCCCCAGCGCTGACAAAGCTGGTTGAAGATTTCTACGTTCAATTCCCACTCTGTCGGGTGGATCTGTTGTCTGTTCAGGTAGTCTGCTACTTCGTTTTGGGAACCCTCTAGATGTACCGCGGTCACAGATTGGACTGTTCGCTCTGCCCACGTGAATATCTTTTCCGCCAGAGCCTGTAGTGGTTCATGTCTGGTTCCTCCCTGGTGTTTCAGGAATGCCACTGTCGTTGTATTGTCGGATAATATGCGGACATGACGACTCTTTAGTACCGACCGGTTTCTCCGCAACGCTTCCCAGACCGCGAAGAGTTCCTTGAAATTGGAGGATCTGGCCTTGATGCTTGCTGGCCACTTCCCCTGGAAGATCTTCCCTTCTATGTGGGCTCCCCATCCCCACGCACTTGCGTCTGTGGTGACTACCACGTATGGAGAGGTTGTCCAATGCACGCCCACCTGAAGGTTCCTGAACTGTGACCACCAGCGAAGGGACTCCTTTACTCGTCCTGAGAGCCTTAGGGGTTTGTCTAGCGACGCCTGACTCCTGTCCCACCTCGCGAGGATTTCTCTTTGTAACAATCGCGAGTGGAATTGGGCCCATCGGACGCACTGGATGCAGGCCGTCATGAGGCCCAGGACCTCCATTGCTTCCCTTATGGAGCATTGACGCTTCAACAGGCCTCTGGTTCTGGCCTGAATGGACTTCTGCTTCTGCTCGGGTAGCCAGGATATTCTGTCGGCTGAGTCTAGGAGGACTCCCAGGAATACCTTCCTGGTGTCTGGTGTGAGGTCCGACTTCTCCCAGTTGATCACCCAGCCCAGGAACTCCATTACGGTAGTTGTTCGGATCCTGTCTCGGATGAGCGCTTCTTTGGATCTTGCCACCAGTAAGAAGTCGTCCAGGTACAGAACAATCACAATACCCTGATCTCTCAGGTAGGCCACCACCTCTACCACCAGTTTCGTAAAGATCCTGGGAGCTGAGGCCAACCCGAATGGAAGACCCTGGAACTGGAAAAGGCAGGTCCGGGCTGGTGAGCTGATCGCGAACCTTTGTAGGCTTTGGGATGAGGGATGGATAGGAACCTGATAGTATGCCTTTTTTAGGTCTAGGGTGCACATAACTGCGTCCCTGTCTATTAGGGGAATTGCAGATCGGATTGATTCCATCCGGAACCTCCTGTATCTGACCCAAGTATTTAGTGGCTTCAGGTTTATGATGGTGCGTGCCTCGTCGGATTTCTTTGTGATTGCAAACAGGGAAGAGTAGTGCCCTCTCCCTCTTTCTGACGGTGAAACTGGTATTATGACCCCTGAGTCTAACATGTCCTGAAGATCCGACCACATTGCGGAGTCCTCCCGGACGACGGTGGGGGCAATATATCTGTCGGGGGGAGGAGAATAGAGCTCTATCCTGTAGCCTTCCCTGATGGTTCTGAGGACCCACTGATTGTTGGTGACTCGGGACCAGTTTGCTGCAAAGTGGCGAAGTCTCCCCCCAATGCCTATGGCGTCATTGTCTCCTCGATCTAGATGTTGATGCAAATGGGGGACCTCTGTTCCTCCCACTTTGGCTGAAGGAGCCTTTGTAGGAGCTTCTATTAGACCTCGCCCGACCCCTAAACTCCGTCTGTCCTCTGAAGAAGGAGCCTCTCCGAAAGGACTGGGGCCGCCTGGGTTTTCCTTCTGGGAATCCCTTATTCTTATCGGACACCAGCTCAAGGATATTATCAAGGGCTGGACCAAACACCCTCAGGCCCGAGAAAGGGATGGCACATAGCTTTGCTTTAGAAGGGTTATCCCCCGACCAGGATCTAAGCCAGACTGCTCTACAGGCCGCATTAGAGAGGGAGCTGTTTCTGGCCGCAAACCTTACTGATTCCGCCGACGTATCCGACAGGAACGCCGTGGCTGATTTCAAGAGAGGAAGAGATGCTAGTATCTCTGACCTCGGGGTCTTGTTGGTTAGGTGTTCCTCCAACTGCCCCAACCACAGGAACATAGACCTGGCCACCGAGGTGGCTGCTATGTTGGCTCTAATCAGGGCCGCCGACGTCTCCCATGCTCTTTTTAACAAGACGTCCGCCTTTCTATCCATCGGGTCTCGAAGACCTGATGAGTCCTCGGATGGGATAGCAGTCTTTTTAGTAACTTTGGCGACTGGGACGTCGATTTTAGGGACTTCTTCCCACGCCCGAGTTTCCTCGGGATCGAAGGGCAGTCTATTTTTAAAGTCTCGGGAGAGTGTCAACCGACGCTCTGCTTCCTTCCACTCCTCCTGGATCATTGCTTTGATGTGTTCGCTTACAGGGAACACCACCTGTTTGCGGGACACCAGTCCTCCAAACATTAAGTCCTGTCTGGACTGTGGCTTAGGGACTTCTTCCATCTGCATGGTATTTCTGACCGTGTGTACCAGCTCGTCCGTATCCTCCAGTCTGAATAGGTACTTCCTGCTCTGATTCTGTCTATCCCCCAGGATCTCGCCTTCTTCCTCCTGGTCTGACTCCCGGAAATCAGATTCCTCGCTAGGGCTCGCTTCTGATACTGGGTCTGGTTCCCACCTTGGACGCTTGCGACTTGGCCCAGGGCTGGGGGACTGACGCCGGGCTGTAGAGGCCTGAATCTCTTCCCTTATCAGCGACCTCATTTCGGAAAGGAGAGATGGCTGTTCCTCGCCTATGACCCTGGAGGTACAGGGACCGCATAGGGTCTTGCTATAGGTGTCTGGCAGCTTTGCTCTGCACACCGGACATCTGACCGATTTGGAGGTGGCTTTTGCCGGGTCCTTCCCCGAGGGGGACTCTGCCGGGATTCCCTTTTCCTAATAACATAAGGGGCACCTATTCAGATCTGGACTGTGGGGATGGATGGGGAGGGTGGTCTGCGCTATGCGCACTTACCCCTCCACCAGCTGCAGCGTTGCCTTCCATCCTGCTCCAGGCGACCAATGCAGTCACACAGCCTAGAACGACCTGTGGCGACTCAAGAGCGCTGTGGTCCAGGAGCGCGTTCGCCCTGGATTTGAAACCGGCGTCTGACGTCACCGGATGTGACGCTGGTAAGCCGCGCCTCCATTTCCTGCCGGGCTTCTGCGCGCGACCGCGCTCGGTTCCCCGGTGCCGCCGCCTCCCCGCTTGCTATGGCGTTCCGCTGGAGGCCTCCCAGTGCTGACCTCGCCAGCCATCGGCGCCGTCCTGCGGGTACTCGGCCCGCCGTGGGGCCCGGCCCGCCTGGCAGCCCCGATTGCGCCCTCTTCTGTCGGTGCCCGCTCGGTCAGCCGCCTGCGGGGAGTCGACCCGTCCTGGAGCCGAGAGCCACCCACTGGGAGGAACGGCTCCCTCCAGGAGCGTCGTCCTGCTCCTGGCCTTTGGAGCCGAGGGACTCCCTATCGGGGCGTTTCAGCCCCGGGACCTCTTGACAGGGGAAGGATTGGACTGGCCGCACGATCCCCTGAGCCCCTCCGGTAAGATCTCGTGTGTCCCTCCGTGCAGGGACAGGAAAAACACTGAGGGAAAGGGGGTGGGACATGGCCTTTTAACCTCTCGTGTGCTTTCCTGTCCCTGTAAGGAGGAGGACGTCCTCCATGGTGCTGTCAGGTGGACGTCCTGGAAATAGGCACGCTTTTACACTCTTGGTGGTCTTGTTGTAAATTAAAACCCTTTTGGGATGATATATTTCAGATACTATCAGCTTGTACTGGATGTGCAGTTCCAATGAGCCCTGCATTAGCTTTATTAAACATAGCATAAGGACGATCAGTGATGCCTAATAGATGGCTCAGTTCTTTTGTACTTACTGCCGCAAGACAAGCCCTCGCCTCCAATTGGAAATTACAATCAATCCCATCACTGGATGACATTTGGCAGAGAATGGATTCATTCTATTCACATGAACCAATTCTATCATGGGACATTACTAAAAAGGATAAAACTCAACAAAGATGGAGCGCGTGGCCTGACGTAAAAAAATTATTCTGTACTTAACAAATCTATGTCTAGCAATACACCTTCCACCATTGAGGGAAACGATCTGATAGTCTGTGGAATTTTGAATTAGTCAACTTACTTGGTTGATTCCTATAGAGTTTTACACTTGGAGAGTATACATACACATATATATATATATACACACACACACATATATATATATATATATTTTATTTTTTTTTTCTCCCCTTTAACTTACTGTTTTGATTTTCCTGTTCTTCCCCCTACCCCAGCCGAGAGGAAAGTTTCAACATTTTCAGTTAATCCTCTCTCATTCCCTGGTTCATTACTTGTGTATTTTTTGTTATATTATTCTTCAATTTATCAACACTGTACGCTATATTGTACTTATGATGAACCTGTTAATTTATCCCCCCCCTTTTTATACCTGTTATACTCAGAAAACCTTAATAAAAAAACTATTGAATAAAAAAAAAAAAAAAAAAAAAACACACATCAATCGAGTGAGTGCAAAAGACCTCAAGGAAGATTTGGTAACAGCAGACATTGAGGTTTCAGTTTACACACTAAGGGCAGGTGCAGGCAACCATATTAACGGTCCCAGTGCGACCCACCAAACATTGGATCGCACCCAGACCAATGTTACGCTGTGGAGCCACCACTTGTCAGATTTTTTTTTTCCTTGGACTGTGCCGGTACAAGGAAGGAAAAAAAATAAATTTTCTGCATGCCCGAGTTTTGATCTGATATTCAGATCACACTCGGCCATGCAAGTCAACGAGTCCATGGAAAACACCAGATTGCACTTTGACAATATCCGAGTATAGTCCGATTTCCACGGACTGACAAAATGGAGAATCGGATGAACCTATGATCACACTCCGATCAAAGTATGATTTTCATAATCGACCAGATTTCAGCTAAACACTGAAGGTTTCCTTGGCTGGACTTTAAGACGTACACCTCAACTGACTCAAACGCACAAGAAAAGTGGGCTCAGATAGACTCCGAACTATAAATAAGCCGCAGAAGTTTGATTCTGTTCTATAAAATGATAAAACTGGAACTTTTCAGGCACCAAGGGTCAGCGGTATATCTGTAGGAGGAAAAGTAAAGCATATGCTAAGAACACCCTGCCTACAGTGAAGCATGTTGGTGGTTTGGCAATACCTACAGTCAAGCAAGGCAGTAGCTCAGTGACCCTATGGGTCTGCTTTAAGTCCTCTAACATTTGAAACATACAGCAAGAAGCAAAATGGAGAAAACTTCTTGCTTACTGTTAAGAAGCGAAAGTGTGAGCATCATTGGACCTTCCAAAAGACATGGATCCCATGCGTACATCAAAAGGTACTCTAGGGGTTGAATTCAGAAGTAGTCCTGGATGATTTTCTAAAGGCTGGCTCAGTTGCAGGACTTGAACCTTATAGAAAATCTTTGGTTGGATGTTGAAGGCTTTAGCAGCATGTAAACACATGAATATTGGTGAGCCAGAGGCCATTGCCCATGAGAAGTGGAGTAAGATTCCTCAAGACACTGCCAGAATTGGGTGTCTGACCATGGATTACATTTGCAGCAGGTCGTAACAGCCAGAGGGGTTCTACAAAGTACAGAAGACGCATGTCATAAAGGAGGTAGAATCATTCTGCGACTGCAAACTCGCACCTCAATACCTGGCACCAGAGTGTGTGGCTGCATGTCTTTCTATGCAGCCACACACTCTGGTCCCGAGCGCTGGCGGCAGTGCCCGATATTAAGATGCGAAACTCGTGAGCGTTTTTCGCAAGTCTGACCCCGGCCTTTCTCTATGATAAACTGCTATTAAGGGGCATTTGGAATCCCAGTAAGGAATTAACAGAAAAAAAAAAAAAAATTAGGCTCGTGCCCACAATTTCTTTATTTCAAAACAATGAAAAGGAAATTCTGCTCAACAATAAAATATTTTTCTGCTTCACTTTTTTTTTTTTATTGCCCAATTGTTCGTTACATTGTGTCAATCACTTTACATAACCAACCATTTTCATCACTGCCACACTATTGTAAACCACATCAGCAAGGTAATACATAAAGCTTTGCTTTTCAAAAAAAAAAAAAGAAAAAATAGTCACTTTAGTAACAATATTACAAAGGTTTTTTTTAGCGTCAAAAATAACTGAAATGAAAAAAATAATTTTTTTTTTAAAGAATTAACGTAATAAAATTAATTTATTCCAAGTAAAAATACAAAAAAATAATTATGACATTGACCAGATCTGAAAGTACCTCCAAGGAACAACAGTTATTAATGGCTGAAGAAAGCACTCTAAGGAAATACAAAATAAAATGAAAATATGTAAAATAGGTTTTAATTTTTGTTTTCTTAGCAAAAAATCTTTCTAAAAATAACAATGAAAATTTGTCTCAGTACAAAGGCTACATTACTATTGAAAAAATACTAGCATGAAGAAAAAGGTACATATTTGACAGTAGAAAATGATCTTACGGAATCCACAATGTTTGCAATGAAAATAAATCTGCAATAAAGATTTATGCTTTTTTTTCCATTTTTTTTACACTTATTTTTATATAAACAGTACAAACAGTATTGCACATAACAACAAATAAGATTCAATCTGCCTTCAAAATAGTGACTAATTCAAGTCTAACACCGAGAAAAAGGCAACCAACCGAACTGATACATCCAACAATTTAGTCAAGTTGCAATTCAAAACACATTTAAAAAAATATTAATTTTTTCTTTATTTGCCTAAACGACCCTGCTAAACCACTCAGTTGTAAGAGGGTCATGCAAAAAACTAAAGGCGGATTCCTCTTACAGCAAATACATTGATGTGAAATATCGAAATCTACTGGGGCAAATAGATTTACAAATTGAGGAAGAAAGGTGAAAGTAAAAAAAGAAATAAAACAATTTACCAAACTTAAAAAAAAAAAAAAAAGTCTTCTTTCACAATTCTGGTCAGTCATGCATAATCAACACTTGATTATAAAACATACAAATTAAGAAAAACTAGATTTATCTTCAATTTTCCAACCTAGCTTTGAGCATTTATTAATATAATATGGTTATAGACAAAGCTGTGCGCATCAGGAATTTAGCACTTAGAGGACATGTCACTTGTGTAATTTTTTTTTTCTATTAAAATACCTTATAAAAATCCCTGAGCTCCCCAGATTCTGCTGCTCTTTTCCATTTTGCTCTGCGTCGCTCCATTGCAGAGATATTCACATTTGTTTCTTCTGGAGCACAGTATGTGAAATCTCTGCATGTAATCCAACTCCAGAGTTTTCTCTGGGGGATATACGCTTTCACCCCTCCCTTTCAAAAGCTGCAAATCACATCTCAGCAACGCCTGAAAAGGAGAGGTGAAAGCTCACGATTAGAGAGAAGAAAATTTCCTGGGCTCCCTTCTTATTCGTCAAGCTATAGCGCTTACTGAATAATCTGCAAAAGGAACCCGGCTACCTGGATCGCTCCTGCCAATCAGCTGTCCGGCGCTGCATCTGCATGTGTCGCGGCTGTTTCAGTGTCACAACACATGCGTGGAGAGCCTGTTTGATGGTCTCTCCATGTATGTGTTGTGACCGTTAAACAGCTGCGACACATGCAGCTGCGTCGCCGGACAGCTGATCAGCAGGAGTAATCCAGGTAGCCGGATTCCCTCTGCAGGTTATTCAGTAAGTGCTATAGCTTGACGAACAAATTCGCAGATCTCTACTCAGGACCCCAGACAAGACTGAATAAAAAGCCTAATTGGGACTGAAAATCAGAGATTTCACATAGTGCTCTCCTGAAGAATAACTTTGCAATGGAGCGACGCATTGCAAAACGGAAAAAAGCATCAGAATCAGTGGCTCTCAGGGATTTTTACAATTTATTTAACTCAATTTTTTTTCAAGCAAGTCCTCTTTAAAAGGAATGTTCACCCTTGCAATCATATGCATTTAACATAGAAAATTAAGCAAATTTGAAAATAGCTTTTATTAAAAATATATTGTGTGTACAGTTCTTGCACAGATTGGAGTCTTCATGGGTACAGACAACAAACGTTGTATAGTCTGATCCTGTAGTCTTGGGGTCTAGTTTGTCCCCCACGTCTTAGTAATTTAGCAAGAATTATGGGACAGATGAAAGGTAGTGTTTTGTTATTCGTCGATGTAACGTATGTCTTTAAAAGAGACACAAAACATTAGATTCCGATTTTTCACAGACTATTTGCAAAGTTGCTTCATATTTTATTGTAGATGCATTAGATTAAAACAAGGTGGACATATCCTTTCCAATATATGATTTCAAAGGGGCCTGAATCTTTCACAAAAATTATTAATAGGTAGATTTTTGTTTCCTAATGTTGGCATATAAAGTTACAAAGCTCTAAATCTCCAACTCAGACACACGTAAAAAAATTTAAAAAAGCAAATAAGCATGAAAACAAATGAATAGCAATATTAAATCATTTTTTCTAAAAAAAAAAAAAAAAAATTAAATTAATATATATTTTTTCTGAATAAACTTACTTAGAAAATATTTATTTCTTTCCTATATTCAAAATTTGAGGTATTGCAAAACATCATGTCAAAAGATTCTCCTAAAAATAAAAAAATAATAGAAGCGGACTGTGAAAAATTGCCCAGATACAAAGAGTAGTGCATAACAAAAACACATTTTACAGATGACAAAAAAAGGTAAGGAGACAAAATAGCCTTTTTTATTTCAGCAAAGTTACCATAGCTTCAATTAGCTTTAAAAGGATACGTAAATATGAATTATAGGGGGGCGCATTTACTATGCAAGCCCAGCATATTTCTTAGAATATAATAATCAAAAGCAAAAAAAAGAAAAAAAATATATATATATAAAAAAATATTCTTCTTTTCCTTATCTAACATTCGCAACTGAACATATAAACAAATATGAGGAAAAAAAAATAAATTATTTTAAACCTGTAAAGGATTTATAAAGATGCAGAAAATCCTATCCGGGTCACGATAGAAGATGATGCGCTCTGTGCACAGACATGCCATCTTTTGCAGATGAGTGTGAACCCTTATGGGGGGGGGGGGCGTGAATATATATATATATATTTTTTTTTTTTTTTTACACTATCTGCAGAACATACCAGCCTTGTGCTAAGTAAAATGCCCTTAGCAGGACTCAAATCTTCAAGCTTCACAGGATATGTCTAGGATAATGGTTTTGCTTTGAGAAAATTAAAAAAAATAAAAATAAATAAAAACTAAATCATTACCCTTATTTATTCTATATTTTCAAGGCGGACATTTCTTTTAGCATCACTTGTGCCTAGCGTGTAAGCCCCACAGATAATGTTTTTATTTTGTTTGTTTTTTTAATTTACGGGTAGTGTTTGAAAAATTGGGACTAATTATAATTAGTGTGTAAAAACAGATAGAAAAATAAAATATAAAAAGTAAAAAAAAAAAAAAAAAAAGGGATTTGGAACTAACGAGCTGTCCGCTATACAGAGGCTTTAAAGTTACATCTGATCACAGTACATGACATAAATCACTTTACTACATAAAATAAATTGCACGATAGAACAGAGCACCGCATTTTTTTTTTTTTATGACTACCATATAGATATTTTTTTATTATTATTCTTCTACATCTAAATTTTTAATTTTCATTATTGGTAGTTAATGGGAAAAAAAAAAAAAAATCAAATCTGTAATTATTTGACCCTATTTGGATGCATTACTAGATAGACATGCCTTCCTCCAGTCATCGTTTTGATACTTCTGATTTGTTTCGCATTACTTTTTTTTTTTTTAACCATGTTGTGGTCAGGTTGTATATGATGTGCTATAGTATTGCATGCAATAATCTGAATTATCAAACATGCATTGCAAAAAAAAGAAAAAAAAAAAAAAAAACTACGACCTTCCTCGGAAGTTTTTTCTATCATTTTTCCAGCAGCTCTTTCTTTTACCTTCAATTATACATTATTTATATAGGTTTTTCGTCTTTTTTTAAATGTTTTAAATCACAGATACCCTAGCCTGAATAGAGTATTCTGGTATTGTCAATACCTTTTTTTTTTTTTTTTTTTTAAATAGCAGCAAAAGCTATTGCAGCATACATTTACATAACACTAAAAAGGTCTACCACCCTCACACCCATCCTGTTCAATAAAAAAATACTAAAAAAATTTAAAAAAAAAAAAAAAAAAAAGAAAATCCGATTCACTTGTATAGAAGATATCATTTCTCTAACAGAAGCTTATTACAAAAGACATGGTTCTTAAATACCAAGCTAAAGGACGCAAGTTCGGATGATTTGTTATACTGAATTGAACGGGATGTGGTGTAGGATTTTTTTTTTTATAGTTTTTTTTTTTTTTTGTCTTTTGCTACATTTTCCACATATGAGACCTTTGGTAAAAGTCATCTTCTATGGGTGAGAATATGGTTCCGTGAATCAGATACGTAAGTGCATGCTCCAGTTTATATGAGAAATTCTTCACCGCACCCACAACAGCCTGGAAGGGAGAGGAACTTGTACCGGACTAATGAGATGCCTCTACTGACAACATGTCTCTGAAGGTACCAAACAGATGGGTTTTGTGGTGTTTTTTTTTCTTTTCCCATATATATAGATATATAAATCAAAGTGCAAAAAATTGAGAACAGTTACACTCTGCAGGTTTTGCATTATATACTGGACACTACGTTCAGTAAGGAGGCTGTAAATAATAACATTTATCAGAAAACCCCAAAAAAGAGAGCAATTTCTTCCATAGATCCAAAAGGGGCATCAATGGTTTCCACGGCCCTCGATCTCCTGTGTTGGACATGTGCAATGCTCAGCTCCAGCGAAAGGGAACGTGACGAGGCCGATCGCCTCCCTCTTTCACCAGTGGTTTGTGGAACTCCCGGCCGGCGCGGGAATGGATGCTGGCCCAGCAGTACTCGCAGTAATACTGCAGGCAGGTGACGTTAGCGCAGAAGAAGGGCGCGAACTTCCCGCCGCAGCGTGTGCCCTGGCATTCATCGCACATCTGGTCATCCAACACATATGGCTTCACTTCCACCTAGAAAAAAAAAAAAATATCCACAGAAATGAATGACAGAGCGTGGTGAGAGGTAATAAAGCGAGGAACACCTTATAATAAAGGCCAAATGAGAAAAGGAGCACTGTGCAGCCACCGACGCTCTCACTTTAGAGATGCGGCATTTCCTTATAGAGTCGGGAATTTCTATTACAGGAATTAGGCTCCATCCTTATGAAGAACAGGTCATTTTCATCTATTATATATATTTTTTCTAAATCAAAATCTATATTGAAAAACAAAATTAGTAATATTGCAATTGTCCCAATGGTCATTGAGGCTTCTTTACACTCATACTATGCTAAGAGTTTTCAGCAGGCTCTCTTTCTTAGCAGAGGCAGGACTGCATTGACAGGTAAATATATAGACAACTGATAACAGAGGATCCACCAATCACAGTAGGCGAAGTCAAGGACAACCCTGTTCCCCCCCCTTTCTACTCATTGACCTTTGCACATGCTCATTAGATGCTTCAATACAAAAGATGGGGTCTTAAGTCTATTGTGTCTAATGTACATGTGCATTCCTGAAATAGGACACTAGAAAATTCCTAGTCACCAGTGTGGAAATTGCAGGATTTATTTTTTTAATACAGAATGTAATATGGTAATTTTCTGCTAATATTGTCTTTTACACCCCACATAATTTTTTTTTTTTAATTTGGAAAGCAAGTTGATTAAAAAAAAAAAAAAACAGGGAATCTAAAGGTTATCTTGACTGTTTCCATCTGTGCATGGAGTTTATTCATATATACTGTTTATTCATTGCCGCCAGGCAATGAACAAAAAGAAGGAGCAAACAAAAAAGGGGAAACAAACAAAAAAGGGGAAACAAACAAAAAAGGGGAAACAAACAAAAAAGGGGAAACAAACAAAAAAGGGGAAACAAACAAAAAAGGGGAAACAAACAAAAAAGGGGAAACAAACAAAAAAGGGGAAACAAACAAAAAAGGGGAAACAAACAAAAAAGGGGAAACAAACAAAAAAGGGGAAACAAACAAAAAAGGGGAAACAAACAAAAAAGGGGAAACAAACAAAAAAGGGGAAACAAACAAAAAAGGGGAAACAAACAAAAAAGGGGAAACAAACAAAAAAGGGGAAACAAACAAAAAAGGGGAAACAAACAAAAAAGGGGAAACAAACAAAAAAGGGGAAACAAACAAAAAAGGGGAAACAAACAAAAAAGGGGAAACAAACAAAAAAGGGGAAACAAACAAAAAAGGGGAAACAAACAAAAAAGGGGAAACAAACAAAAAAGGGGAAACAAACAAAAAAGGGGAAACAAACAAAAAAGGGGAAACAAACAAAAAAGGGGAAACAAACAAAAAAGGGGAAACAAACAAAAAAGGGGAAACAAACAAAAAAGGGGAAACAAACAAAAAAGGGGAAACAAACAAAAAAGGGGAAACAAACAAAAAAGGGGAAACAAACAAAAAAGGGGAAACAAACAAAAAAGGGGAAACAAACAAAAAAGGGGAAACAAACAAAAAAGGGGAAACAAACAAAAAAGGGGAAACAAACAAAAAAGGGGAAACAAACAAAAAAGGGGAAACAAACAAAAAAGGGGAAACAAACAAAAAAGGGGAAACAAACAAAAAAGGGGAAACAAACAAAAAAGGGGAAACAAACAAAAAAGGGGAAACAAACAAAAAAGGGGAAACAAACAAAAAAGGGGAAACAAACAAAAAAGGGGAAACAAACAAAAAAGAGGAAACAAACAAAAAAGAGGAAACAAACAAAAAAGAGGAAACAAACAAAAAAGAGGGGAAACAAACAAAAAAGGGGAAACAAACAAGGGGAAACAAAACAAAGGGGAAACAAACAAAGGGGAAACAAACAGGGGAAACAAAAAAAGGGGAAACAAAAAGGGGAAACAAACAGGGGAAACAAAAAAAGGGGAAACAAAAAAACAACATAGAAAAGAAAAAAGCATAACCTTACAGATTACCATCCTCTCCCGTTTTTATGCTGCCCAGTTCCCCTTGTCAGAATGATTCCTGTTCCTGTGCTAGTGCACAGAAAATGCCCTGGCTGATGGATGTCCACGTTGCGGTCAATGAATGGCAGAGCTGACATTTCCCAGCATTTTGGTGCGTGACCAGGACATGAAAGTAGAAATCACAGGGGAACCAGGCAGCACTGGAACAGGAGTGGCCAGGAATCAGTTAACCCATTCAGAGCCATTGTTGAGAAAAATATCACCGGTACAACTATGATGTCACCACATTAGGGCATTATTATAATCTTTGCGAGGATGAGATTTTTCACTGCCAACTCCACAGAAATCAGATCCTGAGGAACATCAGCAAAGTGTGGGGGGGGGGGTGGGCATATTTAACCGCATCAGGTCAATGTCCTGTCCTACTAAGTCCTATAGAGCAGAGAGAGCCATCCATAAACGACGAGGGCTAAAAAGGCCCGGTGCGCCTGGCCGGACGTGAAGCGAGTGATATTGGCAGGATCTGGACTAATGATCTGGCTGTGCAACGCGCCAGTTCTTTTGGGAAAGGAAACAGCAAGTGAGCGGCACAATCCCTCAATACAGGCGCTTAATTCTAAGGCGTGTGCTGCCGGGGTTGATATTTTAGGCAGATTAGCAACCACAATAAAATGTGTGGGCTTAAGACCTGGAATCGAGGAGCTGTAGGAAAAATTACATTCACTTCTGCACAAGTGATTTCCAAGTACCTGGCAGACGGGAAAAGATGTTATCCTGCTGCCTAGAATTACTCTGCCACACGCTCGTAAAAGCGAGGCCGCGAGAGGTCATCTGGCCTTACACCTTGTGCTCACTTATATAGTAGATTATACCATTGGGGACAGAAGGTTGTCCTTAAATTTTAGACAGTTATGGTACAAATACGCGTCTGATATCGTATGTCAGCCATTTTCTAAACTCCCATACAAAAAAAAAAAAAGAAAGACCACTCAGTTCATGGAGTGAAACTAGTCTTCAGATTGTCCGGGACCCAGAGATCAGACATGTATTGAAGCCACATCATGAAACCGTAAGAGTTAATAAACTCATATCTCCTGTATTATATTCATATATACGGTCATTATACTCATACAGTCATTATATTCGTATCTACGGCATTATACTCATACAGTCATTATATTCGTATCTACGGCATTATACTCATACAGTCGTTATATTCGTATCTACAGCATTATACTCATACAGTCGTTATATTCGTATCTACAGCATTATACTCATACAGTCAGTATATTCGTATCTACGGCACTATACTCATACAGTCGTTATATTCGTATCTACGGCACTATACTCATACAGTCGTTATATTCGTATCTACGGCATTATACTCATACAGTCGTTATATTCGTATCTACGGCATTATACTCATACAGTCAGTATATTCGTATCTACGGCATTATACTCATACAGTCAGTATATTCGTATCTACGGCATTATACTCATACAGTCAGTATATTCGTATCTACGGCATTATACTCATACAGTCAGTATATTCGTATCTACGGCATTATAGTCATATATGGTCATTACACTCATATCTACAATAGTATAGTCATTATAATCATATGTACGGTATTATACTTGTATCTACGGTATTTTATTCCAAAATATGGTAATTATATGTGCTATATGGTATTCTACTCCTATCTACAGTGTTTTTCCGCATATATACGGCAATTAAACTCATACTATATGTATGAAAAAGAAAAAAAGAGCAGCACTAGTATATGCCATTTGGGTGCCCAGCTCCCCAGGTAAGTACCAAACCTTCAATATATATCCAGAGATTGGGGGCAGCACACCATTCAAAGTGAAAAAAGCTTCTGTTTAATAGCCCATCATGGCAACGTTTCTGTTCTTTAGCGAGAACCTTTCTCAAGCATAGATACACACACACATACAGTATTATATTCATATCTTTGATATTATATTAAAGGGGTTGTCCAGTCTAAAATGACAAGTCTGCAGACTTATGAATCCCCCCAGTTCATGCAAAGTGCGCTGCGAGGATTCGCCAGTTTCTGAGCTGGGACCAGAGGTGATGTATGCGTTGTACATGCACCCAGGCAGAAGCCATCTAGTGGGCGCGGACTCGCTCCATATACTTGTACAAGATTTCCACATCTTGCCAATGTGATTGTATGTATGCTTACATTCTTATATATATGGTATTATATTCATACATACAGTCATACACACATCTACAGTATTCTACTAATGAAGTCAGATTTGTATCTATGGTACCATACTGCTGTACAGGTTCACAATATTCATAGCTTTGATATTCTATTCATATATACACAGCCATAGTCACGTGGTATCATACCTGCAATATTACTCATTACAGTCATACCCATAATACCACAGATATGAGTATACTTTCTGTATTTTACACTCAACTCATACATACATGTATGTATATGTTGTATACACACACAGCTCAAAAAAATAAAGAAAACACTTAAACAACAAGTTTAACTCCAAGTCAATGACACTTCGTTAAATCAACCTGTCCAGTTATGAAGCAACACTGATTGTGAATCAAGGTCTCTTGCTGTTGTGGAAATGAAACAGACAACAGGTAGAGATGATAGGCAATGAGCAAAACAACCTCTATAAAGGAATGGTTCTGCAGGGGGTGACCACAGACCATTTCTCTGCTCTCATCCTTTTTGGCTGTTTTGGTCACTTTTGCATTTAATCATTGCTCTCACCCCTAGAGGTCCTGTACAGTAGCATGAGGCAGCATCCACAACCCCCAGGAGTTGCTCAAGTAGTGCAGTTCATCCAGGATGGCACATCAATGCAAGCTATGGCAAGAAAGGTGTCTGTCAACAGTGTCCAGAGCATGGAGCAGATACCATTAGATAAGCCAGTACACCAGGAGATGAGGAGGGGGCTGTAGGAGGGCAACAATTCAGCAACAAGACTGCTACCTCCTCCTTTGTGCAAGAAGGAACAGGAGGAGCAGTGCCAGAACCTTACAAAATGACCTCCAGCAGGCCACTAACATCCATGTGTCTGCTCAAACTGTCAGAAACAGACTCCATGAGAGTGGCATAAGGGCCCAACGTCCACATGTGGGTGTTATGCTTACAGCCCAACACTGTGCAGGGCGATTGCCATTTGCCAGATAACACCAAGTTTAGCAGATTCAACATTGGTGCCCTGTGCTCTTCGCGGATGAAAGCAGGTTCACAGTGAGCACGTGACAGAGTCTGGAGATGCCGTGGAGAATGTCCTGCTGCCTGCAACAACCTCCAGCATGACCAATTTGGCAGTGGGTCAGTAACTGTGTGGGGGTGCATCTCTTTGGAAGGCCACACCAACCCTCCATGTGTTAGCCAGAGGTACCCCGACTTCCATTAGGTACCGGGATGAGCTCCTCACCCACTATGAGACCATATGCAGGTGTAGTGGACCCTGGGTTCCTCCTAATGCAGGACAATGTTAGACCTCCTGTGGCTTAAGTGTTTCAGCAGTTCCTGCGTGATGAAGGCATTGATGGTATGGACTGGCCTGTCTGTTCTCCAGACCTGAATCCAAGGAAGCATATCTGGGACATCATGTCTAATTCCATCCACAGCCACATTGCACCACAGACTGTCCAGGATTCGATTGATGCTTTGATCCACGTCTTGGACGAGATCCCTCAGGAGACCACCCGCCGCCTCATCAGGAGCAGGCCCAGGTGTTTTACTGAGCTCAAACAGTCACGTGGAGGCCACATACAATACTGAGCATCTTTTCCTTTTCTTGAGGCAATTCCACTGAAGTTGGATCAGCTTGTAATTTGATTTTCCACTTTGACTTTGAGCATCATTCCGAATCCAGACCTCCAAGGGATATTCATTTTGATTTACATTGATCATTTTTGTTTTATTGTTCTCAACGCATTCCACTATGTAATGAATAAAGTAGGCTCGACCCTCTCCTACTGTATCCTCACCCATCGCTTGTAGACTGTGAGCCCTCGCGGGCAGGGTCCTCTCTCCTCCTGTACCAGTAGTGACTCGTACTGCTTAAGAATACTGTACTTGTTTTTACCATGTATACCCCTCCTCACATGTAAAGCACCATGGAATAAATGGCATAATAATAATAAAAATAATTAGTAACTAGAATATTTAATTCAGTAATATCTAGCATGTGGTATGTGTTTCCTTTATTTTTTGAGCAGTGTATGTATACACTTTATATATTATACATACACACACATTTATTTTCATTCATCTGCAGTATTATATGACTGTATATACGAATATAATACCATAGATACAAGTATAATGATCTTATATTGGAGTATAACAGCAGGTCTGCATATAATCACCATGTATAACTTACCATATACACCGTATTCTCCGCTTTGTAAGACGCACTTTTTTTCCCCCAAAATTGAGGGGAAAAAGTGGGTGCGTCTTACAAAGAGGATACACCTTTGCGCTGCCGCGATGCCGAGATGTCCATCTGCGCATGCGCGGCGGCCATTTTCCAGGAAGAAAGCCGCAGGAAAGCAGGTATGGAGCGGCAGAGACCCCCCACGCTGAACGGGACAGAGCGCGGCGGCGGCAGAAACCACCGGGGGACAGGAGCGTGGCGGTGGCGGTAAGAACCGGCGGACAGCGCAGCGGCAGCATCAGGGCACAGAGTGCCGCGGCAAGTACCCTCAGAATGGGACAGAGCGCGGCGATGGCGGCAAACACCGGGGGACAGAAGCGCAGCGGTGGCGGTAAGAACCGGGGGACAGAGCGCGGCGATAGCGGTAAGAACCGGGGGAGAGCGTGGCGGTAAGAACCGGGGGACAGAGCGCGGCAGTGATGACAAGCACTGGGAGACAGAGTGCGGCGGTGGTGGCAAGCAGGCACCGGGGGACAGAGCGTGTCGGTGGTGGCAAGCATCAGGGGGACAGAGGGCGGCGGCAGTATCAGACACAGGCAGCGGCACGCTGCACATCAAAACACCCCCTCATCCCAGCAGCAATGTTCCACTCCGGCCTCCTCCATCACCACCCCTGGTAAGCAATAAGACGCCTGGATTATAAGATGCACCACCATTTTATTACAAAAAAGGTTTTTTCCTATTTTTCTCCTCAAAATTAGGGGTGCGTCTTATAATCCGGAGCGTCTTATAAAGCGAAAAATACGGTATATGAAAATATTACCATAGTTATGAATATTATACTGGAGATGGGAGTATAATGGCTTTAGAGATCACTATAATACCATAGATCCATATGGGTATAATGTCTAAATAAATATCCATTTATAGCTTTTTTTTTTTATTTATTTTTTTTAGACACTATACCCATATCTATGGTATTATAGTCATCTAGAAAGCCATTATACTCACACCTCCAGTAAATAAATATATATATTATTTGTACTTGTATTTTATGGCCTATTGACTCCCCTGATCCGAGTATAATACCGTAGTTATATCGCCAACCCGTAGTAACAAATCCGGCTTACCCGTTTGTCGATATCATTGTGTTGCAGCTGAACGAAGCGAGCGCTGATCGCGGCGATGTAGCTTTGTTGATTTGAAAATGCCACCCGCCCGGCACCTTTTGGGTATTTCAGTTCAGGATCAGTATCAATGCCAGCATAGCAGACGCCACCGTACAGGCGATCCATGATCATAGCCAACTCGACTAAAAAGAAAGAAAAGAAAAATGACAGGACACCTACTACGGCTGATCTATCCTAAATATACCAAGACGGACCATCATTTAGACATCATTCGCACAGCCGATCCCAAAGATCGGGTACGAAACAGGGCGCGCTGTTGAGGACAAGCTTTAGTGACCTCTAGTGGATATGGGCAAGTACTGCGCCGCCATTAAAACAGGTGTAATGTTTCCACCAAATAACTGCAGGGTGGAGCGCTCTCTGGGGTAAAATCAGACGGATGAAGGAAAGTGTAAAAATGTGCATGTTTTTAATTTTTTTTTACTGCACCTGACGCATTTCCAGCTGAAACTACAATACCCAGCATGCCATGACGGCTGCAGACCATCGGGTAATGCACGTCATCCGGTGGAAATCAACGGTGCCTCCATCCAAGCAGCCGAGCGCTTATGTAATCAAGGACGTTTGCTGCCGCCGCCGCCTGCCATTACCACATTCAGGATTTTTATTGCTACAGCAATAATGACAGAAAACAATCCTCGCCGCTGCCAAGGTTAAATGAGGCAGGATATGAAGGAGCGTTCAGAGCGACAATGCAGTTCTGTTGATTTTTACATTTAGCCGTTATGACTCCCCAGAGGCCTATAATGCCGAATATTGTAAATTCTGAGCAGGAGGAGGTTGCGTTTGGCCAGATAGGTGGAGGAGCGGCCAAAGTAGTAAAATAAAAGAATATCAAGAAGTAAGAAGTGGAGCGCCCCTTGTAACAGCAGGATGGATGTTACCGCTCCTAAAAAACACTCCTCTTTCCCGTAGGATTACAACTCCGGAGTATCTTTTCTTATAAAAATGCAGTGCGCCGCTCCTCAGTTGTTCCTCCGAGAAATGTATAACTACACTGGCAGGTGTGTGCCATCAGTTGGTGGAGGACGTCCCTTTACCGTCTGGTAGCACTGATTGGACAGCGTCAGTGTCCACCCCTGAAGGGACCACCCCTTTAACAAGGAGAATGGTAACACCCTGTTGTCAATGTATTCATCCATTTTCTGTAGTAATCAGAGAGGAACAGCACAACCATTTTTTATTTTTTTTTTAGAACAAAAGATGGTGTATCCACAGTAAATATGCACCGCCAAGTGCTCGCCTTAATCAGTGACCAATGCTAGGTATACATGGCACGGTCCGACCGTTAAAGGACCCCGGATCGTCTATCTATACACACACACACACACACACACACACACACACGTCGTTTACTGGCCCATCGTCAATGGAAGACAGAACAACTGTGAACACAATATAATAATGGCTCTGTGCCCACAGAATACTATTGTTCACAGCAGACGAGGTCTTGCTGATGGCAATGATTTTTAAAGGGAATCTGTCACCAGGTTTTTGCCTCTGAGAGCAGTGTAATGTAGAGACAGAGGCCCTGATTCCAGTGATATGTCATATACTGGGCTGCTTGCTGTACTTTTGCTAAAATCACTGTTTTATCAGTGGATTATCACTAGAGGACTACTAAATCAGCTGCCATGTAGTCCTCCATAATATTCATGAGCTCTGTATAACCCCGCCCACACCAATGATTGGCAGCTTTCATGGTGTATGCAAAAAGCAACCAATCAGTGGTGGGGGCGGGGTTATACAGGTCTCAAAATTCAGAGAACTGCTAGATTTGCAGCAGACAAAATGATTTTTATCAAAACTGCAACATGTGGACGCTGTCATACAGAAGCAGAGTTAAGGAAATATTCACGTTGCAATTTCTAGGTTCAATTACGACAAAATCATGACTATTAAAAAAAAAGTTCTGCGATTTTACAGAAAAATACAGTGCTTTGCTACGATTCTGTGCGAAAAAGAAAACATGACCGCTGCGTTTCGATGTACCCTAATAGTGACAGAAGGTGGGACAGGATAGGAACCAATTCTCATTTCCCCCCAAAATGTCCCATATTTGTCCCAAACACATCCATATCTGTTATGCATGTGTCCAAGAAAATGCCTTCAACGCTGACCTCTCGGTTGGTGCTGCTGATGGATCCGTCTAGGACTTTCCCCGGGATATTAAAGGGAATCTGTTACCCCATTTTTCGAGTATCAGCTGCCGGCACCGCCATCAGGGGCTTATCTACAGCATTCTGTAATAAGCCCCCGATGTAAACTGAAAGATAAGAAAAATGAGTTCTATTATACTCACCCAGGGTCGGTCCGGGTCCGATTTTGGTCCGACGGGTGTTGCGGTCCGGTCCGGCAACCTCCCATCTTCTAACGGTGATATCCTCCTCTTTATTGCCTGTCGTGGCTCCTGCGCAGGCGCACTGCTCTGCCCTGTTGAGGGCAGAGTAGAGTCCTGCAGTGCGCAAGCATCGGGAGAGGTCCGGCGCCTGCGCACTGCAAAGAGGACGTCACCGTTAGAAGATGGGAGGCGCCGGATCGCAACACCCATCGGACCAAGACCGGACACATTTCCGTTTTTTTGACGTCCGTCAAAATCCACCACTTTTAGAAAAAAACGGATCCGCCCCTTTTTTGGCAGATCCGTTTTTTCCCCCCATAGACTTACATTAGCGACGGATTTTGACTGACGGTCGTCCTTCTCACCCGTTTGACGGATCCATCAGAATTTTAGCGGCTTCGGGCGGAGGAGACGGACTCAAATGTTTTTTCAGAGCGACGGTCCACTATTTTGTATTGAGCATGCCCGGCAGATTCAGATATTCTCGCTCTCTCTCCTTTAAAATTCACCCTCTTGCCGGCTGCAGCGGATCCGTATACATATCGGATCCAGTGGCATCAGTTTGGCCCATGACGGAGACGGATCAGTTTTTTAACCGCCTGGCGGATTTTGACAGACCTTGAAAGTCGGAAATGTGAAACCGGCCTAATCTAACTCTTTTTTCCTCTTTCAGGTTACATCGGGGGCTTATCTACAGCATGCTGTAGATAAGTCCCTGATGGCGGGGCCGGCAGCTGATATTCGAAAAATGGGGTGACAGATTCCCTTTAACGGAAACAATGAACAGTCAGAAAACATTTAAGGATTCCCAATGTAAAGCTGTGGGGGATCTGGAGATCAAACTAGCAATGGTCCTGCCACTACAGCAACCAATGATCAGAGCATGACCAGGTATGATCGGTTCTTGGAAGTTCAGCAGTCACCACCTCAAGGACGTTTACCTGGTCAGTAAAAGGGCAACACAGAAATAACGACAGGACACATCAGTGAATGTTTTGAGATGCAAGGCTCTTCTTACCAGCTCGCAAAGGTCGTGGAACTCCTCCAACAAATATGGTTTTTCTTGGATCTAAAGGTTGAGAGCCGTCCATGACAAAGTCGCTGTCACTCAGATTCCAGGGTCTAATCTGGACCTGCATGGAACAAGAATGTCACAAGTTGTAATTAAAGACTCATTAGAAGCAGTCATCAGTGTTTAAATCGGGTATTTGTGTTTTAAAATGTTTTATAAAAAATATATTTGTTTTTCACAATCTTTATTAAAGAAAAAAAAAAACAACACAACTAAAAAAATTAATCTTGCAGTTTTCACCCTGGCTACAGGAGCTTGTTTTAGACTCATACTTTTTTTTTTTTTCCCCCAGGAAGAGTTTTTCAGCAGGCTCCTTATCAGCAGTGGCAGGACTATGACAGCTAACCCTTCTATACCCCGCTGATAGCACAGGATCTGCCAATCACAATAGGCCATGTCACAGCTGACCCTGCCCCCTTCCCTTCGCAATGACCTCTGCACATGCTCATTAGGATGGTTCAATAGAAAAGATAGGGTGTGAGTGTATTGCTGCTATTGTACATGTGGATTTCCTGAAAGAACAGGATGTAGACTTGGTGGCCAGTATGAAAATTGCAAGAGTTGCATTTTTTAATATGTAGTGCGAAAAAAAAAAGTAACAAAAGTACGTGCCCTCCTTGGAAAACACGACTGGAGACAAAGCTCAAGGTGACATGAAGGGAAGTCAGCCAACTAACAGAAGTACTGAAGGGTGTAAAGATCAAGAATAAGACCAAGCTGGACAAGTACAAAGACATGACGCCAGCTGAAGCCTTAGAGACTGTTAGACAAAGGCTCACAGCACTCGCTGCAAGACTAGGGAGATACACTAGAGAAGCTGAGGCCAAGAAGATAAATGCCCTGTTCTCCAAAGAACCATCCAAAGTGTACTCCCAACTACAGAACAGCACAAAAGGCAGCAACTCCACCAATAGCAGAGGCTGAAAAATACTGGGAGAAGGAAAAAACACACACACCAGTGCAATGCGGCTACAAGACCTGAGAATGAAACATAACCATCTAGAGCAAGAACCAGTCACCTTTACAGAAGCAGACATCAACATTGGGTCAAGAACATGACGAGTTGGACAGCACCTGGCCCAGACATGATCCACACCTACTGGCTAAAGAAATTAACAGCGGTGTATAAACGCATGGCAAAGCAGCTGAACTAACTGCTACAAGAAGGCCACCAACCAGCCTGGCTAACACAAGGAAGAACAGTGCTGATCATGAAGGATCCTCACAAAGGAACAGATCCATCCAACTACCACCCAATAACCTGCCTTACAACAACATGGAAACTCCTGTCAGGCATCATAGCCACCAAGCTACAGAACAATATGAACCAGTATATGAATCAAGCCCAGAAAGGCATTGGGTCCGACACCAGAGGCTCCAAGCAACAGCTCCTAGTAGATAGAGCAAGTCACTCAAGATCCAGACAGACCAATCTCAGCACAGCCTGGATTGACTACAGGAAAGCCTATGACTCAATGCCACACACATGGATCTGTGAATGCTTGGCTCTCTACAATGTCAACAGGAAATGGAGAACCTTCCGCAGAATCTCAATGGGGCTATGGAGAACAACATTGGAAGTCAACTCAAGAAATTAGCACAATTGACCATCAAATGCAGCATATACCAAGGTGATGCACTGTCCCCATTGCTGTTCTGCATAGGCTTGAACCCCCTCAGTCAGATAATTACAGAGTCTGGCTATGGATACAAGATCAAGAGTGGAAGCACCATCAGCCACCTCCTCTACATGGATGACATCAAGCTGTATGCAAAAAATGAACAAGACATCAATTTACTGATCCACCTGACAAGGATCTACAGTGATGACACTGGGATGTCCTTCAGACTGGAGAAGTTCGGCCGGTTGGTATTAAAGAGGGGCAAGGTAGTCAAGACAGATGGAGTGAAATTACCAGCAGGGCACATGGTACAAGTACCTCGGCATCCCACAGGGATACGGTAACCATGATGAGAAGGCAAGGAAAGCAGCAACATCCAAATACCATCAAAGGGTAAGACAGGTCCTGAAGAGCCAGCTCAGTGAGAAGAATAAAATCCACACCATTAATACATATGCCCTGCCAGTTATCAGATACCCTGCTGGCATTGTGTGCTGGCCAACAGAAGAGATGGAAGCTGCAGATGTGAAGACACGAAAGCTCCTCACAATGCATGGAGGTCTCCACCCTAAGTCTAGCACCCAAAGATTGTATACCAACAGAAACGAGGGTGGTCGAGGCTTGATAAGTATCCAAGCCACCATCACGGATGAAACAAGGAGTACCCAGAAATACATCAGAAAAATGTCACCAATAGATGAGATGCTGAGAGAAAGCCTAAGGCAGCAACAACAGATCTGGAAGGAAGAACCGGAACATGAAGAGCCATGGCAAGACAAGCCGCTGCATGGGATGTACCATCGACAGATAATGGAGGTGACTGACGTGGAGAAATCGTACTAATGGCTGGAGAAAGCTGGACTCCGAGACAGTACAGAGGCACTAATCATAGCAGCACAAGACCAAGCACTAAGTACCAGATCCATAGAAGCAGGAATCTACCACAAAAGACAAGACCCAAGGTGCAGACTATGCAAAGAAACCTCAGAAACAGTCCAACACATAGTGACAGGATGCAAAATGCAAGCAGGAACAGCGTATATGGAACGCCACAACCAAGTAGCGGGAATTGTAAACAGGAACATCTGCACAGCCTATGGGCTAAGCCCCCCCCCCCCCCAAGTCCTGGTGGGAGACCCCAGAGAAAGTAGTGGAGAATGAAAGGGATAAAATCCTGTGGGACTTCAAGATCCAGACGGATAAGCAGGTGTTGGCTAACCAACCAGACATTGTGATAGTAGACAAGGAGCAGAGGACAGCAATGATAATAGATGTGGCAGCGCCAAGTGACAGCAACATCAGGAAGAAGGAATATGAGAAGCTGGAGAAATACCAGGGTCTCAAAGGAGAACTGGAGAAGATGTGGAAGGTGAAGGCAACAGTGATTCCAGTGATGATAGGAGCTCTTGGAACACTGACCCCTAAGTTGGAGGAATGGCTAAAACAGATCCCAGGAGCAACATCTGAGCTCACTGTCCAGAAAAGGGCAATGCTGGGACCAACTAAGATCCCGCGCAGAACCCTCAAGCTCCCAGGCCTCTGGTAGAGAACCAGAGAATGAGGAAGGACAAAAAAAGACCACCCCCATTGGGGGGGTGAGAACAATTTTTTTTTTTTGTACAAAAAATCCTAGTTTAAATAATTCTTGGATTACGGCTTTCCTTTATGCCTTGCACAGATCACCATCCTTGACCTTCTGTAATGATTGAGAAAAGCAAGCAGCCATACATGTCTTGATATACGGGGTAGATCAACGCTAACAGAATTCTTGCAATGTCTTGTCATTCATAGAATGACGTATCCTTGACCGATCCATCTTCAGTGTTCATGTTCAGCATGGCTGACTGACTGGACCATGTCTCATTGGGTCTTAACTTGTTTTCAGTAAAGCCCTAAAACCAGGGCTGTGGAGTCGGTAAGCCAAACCTGCGACTCAGACTCCTCAATTTCCCTTACACCGACTCCGACTCCCACACATATTGCTTATATTTAAGTGAAAAATTTATTGTAGTACAATGTGAACCTCAGACATTTAATCATTTTTATGATCCAATAATCAAGATATTTAGATAAAACAGAATATATATTGGTGTACTACCCGGTTTTCATTCTTTTTGGTACAGATACGATATGGATAGACAGATATGGATAAATGGATATATAGATAGAGCAGATTTCTAATCTGCTTTTGCTATTGAAAACATTATCTATGAGCTCAAAAACCTTTCAGGTGATGCAGTTTTTTAAAAAGATGATCAGCTTTTGCAGCTGAAAAACGTATCCTCAAAAAACACAGGAAAAACGCTGTGCGTGAATGTAGCCTTAGATCAGGAATAGAACAGTCATTTATAGGACATTTCATAACTTTCCCAAACTCCTATAAAAAAATATTCAGCACATCCTGCATTGAATTACTGTACCCAATTTATTATATATTTTAGGAGTCGGAGTCGGTCCATTTTATACCGACTCCAACTCCACCAAAATGAGCACCGACTCCGACTCCACCTCCACAGCCCTGCCTAAAACCCCATAAATGAGCTGAATTTACAAACTGACTTAAAGGGGATTGGCCACTTTATTTTCATTCTGTCAAATGTGTTGGGTACGTGGTTTAGTGACACTCACTAATTACAGCATCTCCTCCAGAACTTGTTAGCACAGTTCTACTGTCTGCAAAATGGCCTCTAAAGGACTAGCATGGAACCAGACATGTCCGGCTCCAACTAAAGAACAGCCTTCTCATGTGTCCTGACATATTTTACAATGCGTGCAGCCATTGTATACTAGATCCACACAAAGTTTCACAGAACTCGGGCCATTTCAGCAGTCCATGGCCACCAGACTAGATCCCTGATAACCTTCAAGCCATGCATGCGTTGAGCCGCAAACCTAATGAGGTCACAGAGGTCTAGTAATCAAAAGAGGCGCAAGAGTTGCCCCTGGTAATAGGAGGGTCACAGGACTCTTGTCTAGGTGTAAACACTACCGATGTGCCGGCTGGACCTCAAAGTCAAATGGACCTTTTTGCTCAACTCTACTGAATACCCAACCAACGACCAACCCAATGGAGAACAAGAAAACACACTGACCTCTGCCACGTGAACAGAGCCCTATGGCCATGTCTGACGGATATGCCAGGGATTCTACTAATAACACAATTGGAATAAAGAGTAATCTATCAGATGTGATCACCGCCCCTACCCTCCAAACAAGGACTCTGCTCTTTGCCATCGTGTAATCAAGTGTTATCAGGTTGTAGGAGGACCTGTTCGCAACGGTTCAAAGCCCCTTCTAAAATTTATGGTTAAAGATTTTTTTTTTTTTGCCAAAAAGTTTCTGAACTTTTCACGAGCCCAATGGGGGTCAGAATAGACGTGTCCGCTCTATGAATGTGGGTGATGGTGCTTACGGGTTTGTCCTTGATGGTGGGGCTGGACACACACAGGTACAACTTGCAGTCTTCCTCCAAGCAGGCATCTATCAGAGCTTGCACAGAACTTTCCTCTTGAAAGAGCAGGAAGGCATAACCTTTAAAAAGAGCAAAAACAGCCAACGTCAGGGCCGGTCGTCATAACCACACGGCACTATTAATAGAACAATCCAATTTTCCAGCACATAAGCATCGCCGCTGCTGCTCTCTGAGGATCAAGTCCTTTAAACCTTGCGCAGGAAATACCTACTTTTTTCACACTATATATTGCATTAAAGCATTAAACATTTAATACAAAGACTCCTTTGATCTCTTCGTTTTTCCTCCAGGGAATACAGAACTGCGGCAGTATTTTGCAAAAGAAATAGACTTTGTAAAAGAAAGCGTGACAACGTAAAGAGCTTAGGAATTTTTAAAGGGAATCGGTCACCTTGAAAATGCTGTACAATCCCAAGGCTGCAATTATCCAAATAACTGCGCTAATTTATATGTAGTTTTATGGGAGAGGAGTCAGAACAACATGAATTTTATCAATGTAAATTTCTGCACATTTCGGGATTAGGAGTCCAGTGGGCGGTCCTACTCACGGATTGTCAGTCAGAGGGAGAGTTTGGACCGCCTACTGGACTCCTGAAGTCTAAAAGGAGCAGAGATTTGACTAAGTAAATAACTTACAAAGTATTGTAAATATTTTCCTACAAATATACATTTATCAATCTCCTGAACTCATTCAGCTCTGCCAGGTTAGGCACCAAGTGTGACAGGGTCTGTAAATGTTACGTTAATAAAACTAATGATGGTTGTGCCCTTTTTAGGTGGATCACAGGCTCTACAGGTTAAGGCGAGGGTCACACGACCGTACAGTCTCACGAGAGAATCGGCCCGATTATGTAAATGACGCTTTTATCATAATGTGCTCAAGATTTTCTCAAATGAGAAGATGGAGAGAAAAAGGTCCCCATCTTCTCCATTGTGTCAGTCCATGGAAATCGGACTGCACTCAGAAGTCATCCCAGTCTTGTATGGTCGAGTGTGAGCCAAAGGATCAAACTTAGACATGCAGAGATTTTTTTTCCCCCGGACCAGCTCTGTGTGAAGGAAAAAATTGGACATGTGCGTGACCCCATAACATTGGTCCGAGTGCGATCAATGTTCTGCTGGCCATCTTAATGAGCCACAAGACTGTGGAAAAGGAAACATTTCCCAACGGTTATATTCATTCCTTCTGAAAATTTCTCTCGCTTGTTTTCAATATTGAAGAAAAACACGGTAACATTTCATGGGATCCGAAATGAGACTTGGCATCTCCTTAACAGAAACGGACATGCTGCGGCTGGGTAAACCTGCGCGGGAGAATTTACGAAGCGTGAAATAGAAGCACAGTGGGTGTGGGATTTCTATAAATCCCATCCACTCTGCTTCTATCGCAGAACGCAGCGGTTTGGAAGCGGCACAGGTGCACCGAGTCCAAAACGCTACTGTTCCTGATCGTGGGCACATATCCTATGAGGAACTAGAGGGTGCGGCTGGCCAAATGTGGTGGCCCGTGGATGCACGATTAATATACATCCGGGACAAGGGTCACCATACGCCCAGCAGTACCATATGGTCTGATCCTAAGGGATATAGGGACAGACACAGGTGGTCTCTAAGGTAGCCCTTATTACACGTCCAGGTGAATTCTCATGTGCAGGACTGTGCCAGAAGAGAACGGGAAAAATTGTGAAGTTTTTCCCATAAAAGCAGTTCTAAAAAACTTTTGCTCTTAAACTAAAAATTGCAATGCCAGGCTGTTTCTGCACCAATGCTAGTACACAAGACTTTTGGCAGCTGCAACCCACTCCTGTGGTGGCCAATGGCCACATGACTTTGGCTACCAAAGAAAGGTGTCAGAACACCCAGCGCATCACAGATTACATTGTGAATGGGGCTGTGCAGCTGTAGACCGGTCGGAGCGATCATGGTGACCATTGTCCATCACCCAAAAGATCTAACGGCCATGGAGCCTATGGACTTGTGTTTTCTCTTACATCATGAAGTCGGCAGGGCGTATGTGTGTCACTTAACTGAAGAGATGGCATCAGGATGGACTAAAAGAAGAGGGCAACGCGGCAGAGGTAGTCGGGTGCTCTGGGCAATGTATGACTTTGGGACTTGAATTTCAAGTAGATGTTACTACTTTGACACGTACCACCTACCTAAACATTATACAGCACAAGTACCTTTTAGGTCAGCAGAACTGACTCTTTCAACAGGATTACATCCCTACCACACTGCAAAAAAAAAAAATAGATCAGGAATGGTTTGAGGACTTAGACTCAAAATTCCTCAGATCTCAATCTAAATCTATCATCTGTAAGATGAGCTGGAAGAACACATCCAATCCATGGAGGCCACACCTTCCAGGACTAAGGGTTCATTCACACGTTCGTAATTTTTCTTCTACGCTAAAAAAAAAAAAAAAAGATTGAGTCTAATTAGAGTTTTTGATCAGAGATTCGTTAGCAGTTTTTAAAATAAAAAAAAAAAAAATATATATATATATATATATATATATATATATATATATATATATATATATATATATACACACACACACACACACACACACACACACACACACACACACTCACTGGCCACTTTATTAGGTACACCATGCTAGTAACGGGTTGGACCCCCTTTTGCCTTCAGAACTGCCTCAATTCTTCGTGGCAGAGATTCAACAAGGTGCTGGAAGCATTCCTCAGAGATTTTGGACCATATTGACATGATGGCATCACACAGTTGGCGCAGATTTGTCGGCTGCACATCCCTGATGCGAATCTCCCGTTCCACCACATCCCAAAGATGCTCTATTGGATTGAGATCTGGTGACTGAGGAGGCCATTTGAGTACAGTGAACTCATTGTCATGTTCAAGAAACCAATCTGAGATGATTCGAGCTTTATGACATGGCGCATTATCCTGCTGAAAGTAGCCATCAGATGCCTGTTCTTAGCTGAGAGGAGTGGTACCCAGTGTGGTCTTCTGCTGCTGTAGCCCATCTGCCTCAAAGTTCGACGCACTGTGCGTTCAGAGATGCTCTTCTGCCTACCTTGGTTGTAACGGGTGGCAATTTGAGTCACTGTTGCCTTTCTATCAGCTCGAACCAGTATGCCCATTCTCCTCTGACCTCTGGCATCAACAAGGCATTTCCGGCCACAGAACTGCCGCTCACTGGATTTTTTTTCTTTTTCGGACCATTCTCTGTAAACCCTAGAGATGGTTGTGCGTGAAAATCCCAGTAGATCAGCAGTTTCTGAAATACTCAGACCAGCCCTTCTGGCACCAACAATCATGCCACGTTCAAAGGCACTCAAATCACCTTTCTTCCCCATACTGATGCTCGGTTTGAACTGCAGGAGATTGTCTTGACCATGTCTACATGCCTAAATGCACTGAGTTGCCGCCATGTGATTGGCTGATTAGAAATTAAGTCTTAACACACAGTTGGACAGGTGTACCTAATAAAGTGGCCAGTGAGTGTGTATATATATATATATATATATATATATAAATAAATAAATAACGTTTTTCAGGCTTCTCTTATTAAATACAAAAAAGAAAACTAGGACCCGAACACCTTTAATGCACCGCTGCACAAATACACTATGTGGCCAAAATACCAACATAAACACGACTTTTCTTTTTTGCGTATGCCACATAGGAGGGGAGGGAATGTGGCTCCCTCCACCTTTACCATGCCTTGTTTCCTTTTCACTCCCCATTCACATGAGTCTGGTCTGGCACATCGAGCGGTAGGACATATAATGGCTAGGGACCATCCATATTAAAAGGTCACCTTGGCGTGGTAGGAAGGTTTTTGTGCTCCTTGATCAAAAAAACATTAAAAGTATTTTACGTTTTTAACTTCTACAGCAATACTGGAGTTCACGTATTCATTAATCACGGAGTGCTGTACATCTCCTATTAAACGGTCTGTGAACAAAACCGCACAAGGATGACATCCGAGTACTGTCTGATTTTTTGATTGATCTATAAACTTGCATTGGCGAGTTTGATTTGACATGCTTCTGTCCGATGAAAGAAAAAGGAAAAAAAAAAAAAAATAAAAAAATAATATGGAGATGTGATTTACCCCATACACCTGTATGAGCATTATCTGAGAAAAATACAGCTGGCACGTGTATGAGAAAAACTGCTGTCTGAATGAGTCCATAAAGGATTATTTCTTGAAGGATCAGATACGGTATATTTTTGAAGCAGGACCTGAAAACTGAAGTAGGAGCCACAAATATTAGGTAGGTGGCCTTTGGGTATATTTCAATGGAGGAAAAGAGCAGAAACCTTCTGCGTTATATAGTATGCAGACGAGATCTTTGGGAAATCTCATACATGCTCAGCGAAACAGACCAGCACTATTGAATTCTGTAGCAGTATTGAAGGGGTTTTCCAGTTTTGGAAAATCCTTCTCCGACAATTTTTTTTTTTTTTTTTAAGTAATTGAACTCATCCTCCCAGGGTCCAGCACCATGTCTCTGCCACTGTTCCTTGTGTCCGGTACTGTCTGCACTGCTGACTCCATGTCGACAGTGCTGCAGCCAATTACTAAGCTCAGTGGCTGCACAAGCCACTCAGAGCTGCTCATCTCACCGATTGGCTGCAGTGCTGTCGACCTGATGTCAGCGCTGCAGACAATAAGGCTATGTGCACACGCTGCGGATTCTGCTGCGTTTCCGCAGCGGTTTTGGCCCTGCGGAAACGCAGCAGTTCCGCTGACATGGTACAGTACAATGAAACCCTATGGGGTTTCAAAACCGCTGTGCTCATGCTGCGGTTTTTTCCACGCGGTTTTGCGGCGGTTTACCAACCGCAGCATGTCAATTGTTTGTGCGGTTTCACACCTTTAACATAGTAGATTCCGCGCGGAAAAACCCGCAGCGGAATCGGCAATGTGTGCACATAGCCTAACAGTCAGACACTTCGCTCCAGACACAAGGAGGGTATTTTGAAAACATAAAACAGTGCTTTATGCAAAAGGTAGCCATGGAACAGGCGTTTCCAAAATGGGAAAACCCCTTTAAGTGCAAAACCTGTAGTTGCTATAGAATTAGTTTGATTATCCTCTTCGAATTAGTTTGATTTTCTTCTTTGCTGGAGAGGGCATATAACAAACCAAAAAAAAAAAAAAAAAAAAGACACTAAAACTAAAATAAAAAAAGAAAATCTAACCATAGAACAAAAAGTCTTGTGCTTGGTTTTGGACACATCCATTTCTCTACACAGGAAGAATTTAACACATGTGGATCTGGCGTTATCCGGAGTCACCTTGAACACAAAGATATCAGAATGCCAAGTGTCACAGATGATGAGGCGCGCTCTCATTTACCGTCTAAAGGCTTGCGGGCTTAATGAGTCAAATGAATGACATTAAAATGCCATTTATAGACGCATTTAGGACGGAATTGTTCTCGTTGTGCAAGAATTACGCAGAAGGGACGTGAAAATGACAATCACATCTCAAGAACACAGAGAAAGGGTCATTTGGTTCAATTCATTACAGACACTTTGTCTTCTGGTGCTCCCTGACTTTGTGTCAAATTCTTCAAAACAGTGCACACCATTGATAAATTTGGCACAAAATTTTTTTAAAAAAAAACCTTTTTTTTTTTCTTCTTTAGACAGTTTTTCCAGCATTGAAAGTTAAGTGCACCAAACTTAAAAAGTGGGGCAAAACATAGGCCACTGAAAAAGGAGGAAAAGAGGAGAAACAGCAATGATGAATTGGTCGATTGTATACAAGAGTAGATTACAAAAAAAAAAAAAAAATTGTTAAAAGGGTTGTCCAGGCATTTTTCTTATTCTCTGTGTGTATCTAGGCTGGCAATTTCTCCCTGTCCGCAATGATCATTGTTGCTTAGATACCACACTTTGGCATGTGACTAGCTCTCTCCTGATTCTGGGGGAGCTGCTCACATCCAGTCTAGAGTTTCCCTGTCTGGCAGAGACTGGATTCAAAGTCACAACAAGACACCACATCCCTGCCAGTCCCTCCCCTGCCTCCTGCTTCTTATTCTGCTTTTGGCACTTGCACAGTCAGCCTCTTCAGTGTCCTGATACTAGGAGATCATTTCCGGCTCAGAGTCTTGTGGACAGATGAGACCAAGATAGAGCTTTTTGGTAAAGCACATCATTCTACTTTTACAGAAAAATTTTAAAGGAAAATGGAATGACGACTACAAAGAAAAGAACACAGTGCCTACAGTCAAATATGGTGGAGGTACAAAGATGTTTTGGATTGTTTAGCTGCCTGTGGCACTGGGTGCCTTGACTATGTACAAAGCATGATGAAATCTAAAGATTGCCAACAAATTTTGGATTGCAATGTTAATGCCCAGTGTCAGAAAGTTGGGTTTGTGTCCTAGATCATGGGTCTTTCAGCAGAACAATGACCCCAAACATACTTCAAGAAGCACCCAGAAATGGATGTAAACAAAGTGCAGGAGAGTTCTGAAACGGACAGCAATGAGTCCGGATCTAAATCCCATTGAACACCTGTGGAGAGATTAAAGTTTCTGTTGGGAGAAGACGCCTTCAAATGAGAGACTGGGAGCATTTTTTCAAAAGAGTGGTCCAAAAATTCCAGTTCAGAGGTGTAACAAGCTTGTTGATGGTTATAGGACGTGATCGATTGCAGTTATTTGCAAAGGGAGTATTTTTCGCTTTATAAGACGCGGATTATAAAAGATGCACCCCAAATTTTGAGGAGAAAAATAGGAAAAAAAAACTTTAATAAAATGGTGGTGCTTCTTATAATCCAGGTATCTTATTGCTTACCGGGGGTGGTGGGAAGTGGGGTCCCAGGGTTGCTGCTGGAAGAGGCAGGAGTGGAACGTTGCTGCTAGGATGAGGGGGCGTTTTGATGTGGGTGCCCGATGCTGCCGCTGTGCTATGTCCCCAGTGTTGCAGTCACCACGCTCTGTACCTAGTGCTGCCACCCGCTCTGTCCCCCGCTGCTGCCACCGCGCTCTTTACCTGGTGCTGCCGCCCGCTCTGTCCCCCGATGCGTGCCGCTGCGCTCTCTCCCGTGCTACGTGGGGGGCTCTGCCGTTCCACCCATGCTTGCAATGCCTTGTGCGGTGGATTTCTTCTGGGAAAATGGCCACCGCACAAGTGCAGATGGAGATCTTGGCACTGAAATCTCGGGAGATGATATTTCAGCTCTGAAATCTCAGTGTACGACTGATTGTTGTCCTATGGACAGACTGTCCCACCTCAGCTGTAGATCTCTGCAGTTCATCCAGAGTGATCATGGGCCTCTTGGCTGCATCTCTGATCAGTCTTCTCCTTGCTTGAGATGAAAGTTTAGAGGGACGGCCAGATCTTGGTAGATTTGCAGTGGTATGATACTCCTTCCATTTCAATATGATCGCTTGCACAGTGCTCCTCGGGATGTTTCAATTTTGTATCCAAATCCGGCTTTAAACTCCTCAACAGTATCACGGACCTGCCTGTTGTGTTCCTTGGTCTTCATGATGCTCTCTGTGCTTCAAGCAGAACCCTGAGACTATCACAGAGCAGGTGCATTTATACGGAGACTTGATTACACACAGGTGGATTATATTTATCATCATTAGTCATTTAGGACAACACTGGATCATTCAGAGATCCACAATGAACTTCTGGAGTGAGTTTGCTGCAATGAAAGTAAAGGGGCCGAATAATATTGCACGCTCCACTTTTTAGTATTTTAATTCCCACAAAAATTTAAAATAACCAATAAATTTGTGTTCAACTTGTTGTTTATTCTTCACCAAAAAGTTACATTTGGTATCTTTATGTTTGAAGCATGATATGTGGGAAAAGGTTGAAAAGTTCCAAGGGGCCGAATACTTTTGCAAGGCACTGTATGTCCAGTTAGGTCCATATATATTTGGACAGAGACAACATTTTTCTCATTTTGGTTCTAGACATTACCACAATGAATTTTTTTTTTTATTTGTTTATTAACCAAGAAAGAGAAACCACATGTACATTTATGCATACACCATAATACTACACATGCATTTTACCAAAATAATTGTAAGTGAATAGCAAGTCACACATTAAATTGTTTATACATTTTAGTTTCACAGGTCTATGAGTTATTGCCCAGATAATGAATTATTAAACAGATGAACAGAAGCATTGTCAAGCTCTATATCTTGAAAGTACATATCACAAAAGCACTACCAATCTAATTAAACTACAACCTAACACGCTGCCTAGTACATTAAAAAAAAAATAATAAAAAAAAAAAAAATTATGTGATGCCATAAATATATCTCGATAGATTCCAACTATAACAGACACGGTGGTACCGAGCCTCCACTTCCCGATATAGTGAGATGAGAGGAATCCCATCTATCCCAGATTTTATCAAATTTGCCCATACAGCCCCTGTTTTGATAAAGTGTTCGCTCATATGGGATGACAGTTCACAAGGTCAATCCAGGCTCTGAGAGAGGGGTCTGACCCTCCCATCCAACGTAACGCCAGCACCTTCCTAGCCAAGAAAAGTGTTTCACATAGAAAAATCCTAACATAGTGTCCCCATTCTCCTCATCTAGCACCCCGAACAAACAAACTGATGGACTCAGAGGAACAGGAATTTGCACTAAGCATGTTAGCAATGATGTTACTTCAGACCAGTATGAAAGGACAATGGGGCATCCCCACACCATACGTATAAAGTTTGCTTCCATTGTATGACACCTCAAACATTCCGAGGATTGGAGACGTCCCTTCCTGAAAAGTCGATGGAGTTAGATATGACTGATGTAAGATATATAATTGAGTCATTCTATTATTAATAGATGGAGATACATTAGTTGGAAATTCAAGAATCTCCTCCCAATCTTCAACCACAATTAATTTTAAACAAAACAATTCAGATACAGTTGAAGTTCAGACTTTCAGCTTTCATTTGAGGGTATCCTGTTGTGAACTCATTTTCTGGTTTACCTCTGGCTTCTGGTGAGGGTGGTGGAGCTGGCTGTGTTGACAGAGGAGTCGTTAGTTCTTCATCCGGGCTCCCTCTGGTGGTGACAGCAGGTAATGAAGCTGATCTAAATGGCAGAGACCTGCCACCTGAGGAGGACTGTGATTGGACATCAGGAGTCTCTGACTGGATTTAAGACAGCCGACTCCCTAATTTTGTGCTGGTGATTTGTTCCTGCCCTGAGGTTCTGGTTTCCAGTTCTGTTCCTGCCTTCTCAAGCTAAGTGTGCTCTGATATTTTTTCACATGAGATTTGGTCTGGTTTACTCAGTTTTTGTGGTCAGCCAACACCTGCTGGGGCTGTGCTGAATTTCCATTCTTATGTCTCTGTTTATGCCAGTTTGCTTTTTGTCCCTGATCAGATTGGTCTCTTTCTGCTCTGTCTTCAGAATATACCAGAGTGCTGATATAGGGAATTGAAGTCTAGCGACTTCAGGGTTTTTGTTATCAGAAAGTGTTGGACATTTTTTGGCAGGGTTTTGTGCGTGATTGCAGACAGCATCTTTCCTTACCTGTCCTTTCTAGTTAGTGTGAGCCCCATCGTTTGCTCAGCCTATTTTTCTATCTGTGTTTGTGTTTTCATCTTGTCTCTCAGACATTACATGTTTGGGGGCTGTCTATTGCTTTGGGGTCTGCTCTGGGGCAGTTTAGATCTCCCCCTTTTCTTGCTTTAGGCTTATTTAGTTCTCCGGCTGTGACGAGGCGTCTAGGATCGTAGGTACGCTCCACGGCTACTGCTAGTTGTGTGGATAGGATCAGGGGTCTGCAATCCGCGTAGTTACCAACCTCTCTGGTTTTCTGGGGCTTAGCTTGTTTTTGTTTTTCCTCCTCGGTGACTCATTCATAACAGTATCCACATTAAAAACAGGGTGGCACATGTTAAGGAGCTGAAACTCCTAAACCCTCCATCCAATTTTAAAGGGACCAAAAGTAATTGGACAATTGACTCCAAGGCTAATTTCATGGACAGGTGTGGGCAATCCCTTCGTAATGTTATTCTCAATTAAGCAGATAAATGGCCTGGAGTTGATTTGAGGTGTGGTGCTTGCATTTGGAAGGTTTTGCTGTGAAGGAAACATGTGGCCAAAGGAGCTATCCATGCAGGTGAAACAAGCCGTCCTTAAGCTGCAAAAACAGAAAAAAACCCATCCGAGAAATTGCTACAATATTAGGAATGGTAAAATCTACAGTTTGTTACATCCTGAGAAAGAAAGCACTGGTGAACTCAATGCAAAAAGACCTGGGCGCCCACGGAAGACAACAGTGGTGGATGATCACAGAATAATCTCCATGGTGAAGAGAAACCCCTTCACAACAGCCAACCAAGTAAACACCACTCTCCAGGAGGTAGGCGTATCAATATCCAAATCTACCATAAAGAGAAGACTGCATGAAAGTAAATACAGAGGGTTCATAGCACGGTGCAAGTCACTCATAAGCATCAAGAATCAAAAGGCTAGACTGGACTTTGCTAAAAATCATCTAAAAAAGCCAGCACAGTTCTGGAAGAACATTCTTTGGACAGATGAAACCAAGATCAACCTCAACCAGAATGATGGAAAGAGAAAAGTATGGCGAAGGCGTGGTACAGCTCATGATCCAAAGCATACCACATCATCTGTAAAACACGGCGGAGGCAGTGTGATGGCTTGGGCATGCATGGCTGCCAGTGGCACTGGGTCACTAGTGATTATTGATGATGTGACACAGGACAGAAGCAGCCGAATGAATTCTGAGGTATTCAGAGCCATACTGTGTGCTCAGATCCAGCCAAACTGATTGGTCGTCTTTTCATACTACAGATGGACAATGACTCAAAACATAAAGCCAAAGCAACTCAGGAGTTTATTAAAGCAAAGAAGTGGAATATTCTTGAATGGCCAAGTCAGTCACCTGATCTCAACCCAATTGATCAACATCAGACAGAAAGGCCCACAAACAAACAGCAACTGAAAACCACCGCAGTGAAGGCCTGGCAGAGCATCAAAAAGGAGGAAGCACAGCGTCTGGTGATGTCCATGAGATCAAGACTTCAGGCAGTCATTGCCAACAAAGGGTTTTCAACCAAGTTCTAGAAATGAACATTTTATTTACAATTATTTAATCTGTCCAATTACTTCTTGTTCCTTTAAAAACAGGTTGGCACATGTTAAGGAGCTGAAACTCCTAAACCCTTCATCCAATTTTAATGTGGATACCCTCAAATGAAAGCTGAAAGTCTGAACTTCAACTGTATCTGAATTGTTTTGTTTAAAATTCATTGTGGTAATGTCTAGAATCAAAATTAGAAAAATGTTGTCACTATCCAAATATATATGGACCTAACTGTATAGTGAGTTGTATATTATACATTTATATAGCACCATTTATGCCATGGCGCTTTACATGTGAAAAGGGGAAATATAGACAAGTACAATAAACATGTGCAAGACAAGGGACACAAGTACAGAAGGAGAGAGGACCCTGCCCGCGAGGGCTCACAGTCTATAGGGATGGGATGTATATAGAACTCTCTTTACATATACAGTACATATGCGTTTGTATTGACATACCGTATGTATATACAAATGGAATAAGAACAAAGTCCTATGACAAAACACAGGACCAAAAAAAAAAAAAAAAAAAAGCATATTATTGTGGAAGGAATATGGCACAGACACTGGAAACACAGACTTTCTATCTTGCACTTCAGGTGAAAGCAGAGAAGGGTAACTTGACATTTGAGAAATGTGCAGCTAAAGAGCTGCTTCAGCGAGGAAAAAAAACAAGTCGGTGGCCTCATGCTCTAAAAGAATTGTCATCACCATATACTTTCTAATTGAAATGTTTACGAGTAAAAAAAAAAAAAGACAATTTATTAAGAACGCCAGACAGAAGGCGAATCCGAGAAAACGTTAACCAGAGGCGGACACCATCAAGGGTTATATTTAATGACGCGGTTGGACAGGTTTATGGACAGAATGTGCAGGTATAGGGTTCACCTTGTTAATATCACCATCAGAGGCGGCCATTTATGAGCTGGATCAACAGTAAGGCTATGTGCCCACGTAGCGTTTTAAACCGGACACTCAAAACCGGACTCCTTCCCAGAAAACGCGCGTTTCTTTCCGCTCGATTTTACCACGATTATGTTCGCCATTTTGCCACGATTTTCGAGTGCGAAATTCAAGTACTTTCCAAGCGATTTGAAGCATCGCTTGGAAAGTGATTGACAGGTTGGACACACTCGTCAAACATAGTGTTTGACAAGTGTGACCAGCTTTTTACTATTGAGGCATCAATAGTAAAAGATAGATTGTTAAAAATTAAAAAAAAAAAAAATTAAAAAAAAATTGGGGTATATTTACCTTCAGACGTCCCGCGCAGTCTCAGCAACGCTCCCGTTACCAGCGATGCCTTGCGAGACCAGTGATGACGTTGGTCTTGCGTTGCTATAGCGATATCACGAGACCGCTAGAGTAACGCGAGACTACGTTATCACAGGACCTTGCCGCAAGGCATTACTGGGAACGCTGAGGCCCGGGATGGCAGCGCGGGACGTCGGAAGGTAAATATACCCAGATTTTTTTTTTTATTCTTTTTTTTACAGGGGTATGGTACCCAGGGCCTGGAGGACAGTCTCCTCTCCTCCACACCGTGGGTACCAACCGCACACGAGACGCTTAACTTCCCGCATGGTGGGCATAGCCACATGCGGGAAGTAAGCGATTCTCATGCATTCCTATGGGTGCGGAATCACGGCAATTCTTTGCGATTCCGCAAAAAGAATGAGCATGCTGCCTTTTTTTCTGCGATGCGATTCCGCAGCAGAAAAAAGCGCAGCATGTGCGGAATGCCATAGGAATGCATGGGGGGCGTTCTGTACGAGTTTTTTTAAACGTTTTTGCAGCGTTTTCGCGCCGAAAATCGCGTCAAAAACGCTTAAAAATCGCATCGTGGGCACACAGCCTAAAGGCTCACTCTCACTGCTATATATTCTCTCAGGCAAGACATTCGGGCTGCTTATACTAATGAGACTCGGCTCAAACTGTCAGAGTGAGAGCAGAGTGTCTCACAGCACAAGTGTGAAGGAGAATTTAATTTCTCCATCTTCTCCATGGTCTCTGTGTACATATATCAGACAGCACTCGGATGACATCCTAGTGCAGTTTGATGTTTGGTATGGGTGCGTATTAATCCATTAATTCTTTTCCCCCTGCAGATCTGCACTGCTCCATAATATAATAGACCAAGAGTAATGCGATATAACATACCATAGCACTCATCCACATTATACGCCAGAGTGTGAGCAAGGACTCAAAAGGGAGTGTGTGAAATAAGAGAAAAAAAAAAAAAATATAGCCGCTTTCTTTCTAAAACCTGTGGCATGCCACGGGCAGACTATGGGGTATTGCTGGTCAGCTTCTTTCGTCTGAATGACAAGTGTCATTGTACAAGATGAAAGAAGCCATTTTTCTTTATTTTATATCCAAAAAACACCATATACTATGGTTATATCCAACTTCACAACACTTTTTTTACTATCCCAATGCATCTAAAAACGAAGCAACTTTACGGTAGGCCTTAAGTAACATTTTCTTATTGTTTTGGGTCTCAGTCTGCGTCTCCGCACTGGCGGATACAGACATAAAAGGGCCCATGTGCAAGACTTACAGCCATACAGTCCATTAGCTCCTCATAATAAACAATTTCACCTATTTTGGAGTGGGAAATGGCCCCCTTACAAACACAGGTTGCACCAATGATATGTCTGCCAATGCGTCTCCATGATAAGCAAGTAAAAATGGGGTGCATAGTGCACATAGTGGGAAACCGAAAAAATAAGGAACAGATGAAAAGGTGGTCACCTTTCCAAGTTGTGCTAGAACAAAGCACAACTCTGAGAAAGGCACGGAAAATCAAGGACTGCCTGGCTGCTGCTCCATCCGCTGAGCCGGGAACCATGACTCTAAAATGCACCACAGAAAGGAGAAAAAATAAATTTAATTTATTCAGGACAACTAGTTTCAAAATCTATACAACTGATGAAGAAAAATCAAACCGAATTCGAAACGCGTTGTCCCAAATGCATTGGATTTTGAAAAGTTTTTTCCACTCTTATTTACTGACAGCGCCCTGTCTCTCCTTTCTGTGGTCCATAGTAAACAAGAAATCCTACATAATCTCATCCAGCAGTCATACTTTCTTCCATCTGTTCCCATCTTTATGCCAATATACATTCAGTAGGTCATGGAGAAGTAGTAGGTCATGGAGTAGTAGGTCGCCGTAAGAAAATACAACTTTTAGGATAGGACCAAGCAGGGGCGAGGCTTCTTGAGCTCATGGAGGAACATTTGTTTTCAGTGAATCGGTTTAAAACAACACAAGACCAAATAACTTGGTCTTAAAAATCAGCAAGTTCATTCTGTTACATAGTAACATAGTTAGTAGTAAGGCCGAAAAAAAGACATTAGTCCATCCAGTTCAGCCTATAAAATTCTGTCAGAATAAATGACCCAGATCTACGTCCTTCTAAAGAACCTAATAATAACTGTAAGATACAATATTGTTATGCTCCAGGAAGACATCCAGGCCTCTCTTGAACCCCTCGACTGAGTTCACCATCACCACCTCCTCAGGCAAGGAATTCCAGATTCTCACTGCCCTAACAGTAAAGAATCCTCTTCTATGTTGGTGGAAAAACCTTTTCTCCTCCAGACGCAGAGAATGCCCCCTTGTGACCGTCACCTTCCTTGGTATAAACAGATCCTCGGAGAGATATTTGTATTGTCCCCTTATATACTTATACATGGTTATTAGATCGCCCCTCAGTCGTCTATTTTCTAGACCAAATAATCCTAATTTTGCTAATCTCTCTGGGTATTGTAGTTCCCCCATCCCCTTAATTTTGTTGCCCTCCTTTGTACCCGCTCTAGTTCCATTATATCCTTCCTGAGCACCGGTGCCCAAAACTGTACACAGTACTCCATGTGCAGTCTAACCAGAGATTTGTACAGAGGCAGTATAATGCTCTCATCATGTGCATCCAGACCTCTTTTAATGCACCCCATGATCCTGTTTGCCTTGGCAGACGCTGCCTGGCACTGGCTGCTCCAGGTAAGTTTATCATTAACTAGGATCCCCAAGTCCTTCTCCATGTCAGATTTACCCAGTGGTTTACCGTTCAGTGTGTAATGGTGATATTGATTCCTTCTTCCCATGTGTATAACCTTACATTTATCAATGTTAAACTGCATCTGCCACCTTTTGGCCCAAGTTCCCAACTTATCCAGATCCATCTGTAGCAGAATACTATCTTCTCTTGTATTGACTGCTTTACATAGTTTTGTATCATCTGCAAATATCGATATTTTACTGTGCAAACCTTCTACCAGATCGTTAATATGCTGAAGAGAATAGGTCCCAACACCGACCCCTGCGGCACCCCACTGGTCACAGCGACCTAGTTAGAGAATATACCATTTATAACCACCCTCTGCTTTCTATCACTAAGCCAGTTACTTACCCATTTACACACATTTTCCCCCAGACCCAGCATTCTCATTTTGTGTACCAACCTCTTGTGTGGCACGGTATCAAACGCTTTGGAAAAATCAAGATCTACCACATCCAATGACTCACTTTAGTCTAGTCTATAGCTTACCTCTTCATAAAAACTGATTAGATTGGCTTGACAAGAGCGATTCCTCAAACCCATGCTGATATGGCGTTAAACAGTTATTCTCATTGAGATAATCCAGAACAACATCCCCCAGAAACCCTTCAAATATTTTACCAACAATAGAGGTTAGACTTAATGGCCTATAACTTCCAGGTTCACTTTTAGAGCCCTTTTTGAATATTGGTACCACATTTGCTATGCGCCAGTCCTGTGGAACAGACCCCGTCGCTATAGTGTCTCTAAATATAAGAAATAATGGTTTGTCTATTACATTACTTAGTTCTCTTAGTACTCGTGGGTGTATGCCATCCGGACCCAGAGATTTATTTTAATCTTATTTAGCCGGTTTTGCACCTCTTCTTGGGTAAGATTGGTGACCCTTAATATAGGGTTTTCTTTGTCTCTCGGCATTTCACCTAGCATTTCATTTTCCACCGTGAATAGCGTGGAGAAGAAGGTGTTTAATATATTAGCTTTTTCCTCATCATCTACAACCATACTTTCCTCACAATTTTTTAGTGGGCCTACACTTTCACTTTTGATTCTTTTACTATTGATATTGTTGAAGGACTGTTGAGTCGGTAACTCTTCTCTCTCTTTTCCTGAACCATCTTCTAAGCTAATAAAATCTCTGGTAACCCATTCTGATGTCTGGCACAGAGAATGCAAACGCTAAACCCCCCCCCCCCCCCCCAAAAGTCCCAAAAGAAAATGAGAAGCAATTTTCTTAGTTCTTATTCTTGACGAGAAATGGATTCAGTAAAATCCCAAGACGTTAGGCAAAGCCAAAAAGCTTCTCGTAGATCTGAATAGATTTATTATATAATTCTTACAAAAACGGTGCAATTCCATTTTACTGACAGATACTCCTAAAAATGATAGAATAGTCAGAGATTACGAGGTTATAGAACAGAGGCAGCTGGAGCTAAAGATTTAGATTAAAGTCCATCCAGATTTCCCCGGCCGCCGCAGGAACACTGTTCTGTTACAGCCATTCAGGTGAGCGATGACCCATGTAATACAAGGACGCAGAGTCCTACACAGCGTTTCTCTGTTCTGGCTCACAAAGGGTGGTCCCAATCAGAGCGGGATTCTTCTTTTATGTAAAAATGACAATATAAAATGGTCCTTTAAATCCAAAGCCCCAATTCACCTTTAACCTTCTAATAGGAAATACTGGGACAAAGAATTAAATTATGGCAAAAAAAAAAAAATCTAAAAAAAAAAATCTAAAAAAAAAAAAATTATAAAATATTGCTGAACTCAAGCATAAAAGTTGTATAAAAGCAAAGACAAATGCAAATCAAATATCACATCTAACAAGCCTCCTATATCCAAATCCTGCATGAGAGAATAATCTGGTCCGGTTACAGGCTCACAGAGACTAAACATATGTGGTTGAACACTAGCCTAAAAATAAAAATGAGCGGGGCAAAAAAAAAAACAAAAAAAAAAAAAACATGCAAGTTGTAATTAGGGAAGAGACCACAAAATGTCATCATATACAGCCATGTTATTGCCATCAGGTTTTTTTTTTTCTTTTTTTACTCTAGACCATACTCGAACCAAAAATACTGTCGAGTGAACGAACCCCAAGCACAAGTAGCCCTTTGTGTGGTAGGTGGTCCTACCAATACAGTTTCTGTCCATGTGCCCTATTACAGCATATGGACACTATAAATGGAGTCCCCTGCCACGTTACCAAAGCCTCTTCAAGAGCAGCGCTCATGCTGGTGGACCCTCACCATCCATGTACCCCCATCTGGAGAGGGAGGAGGATTAGGAGATAGCAACTTTCCCTGGAAAAATCAGGTGGATGGCTTAATATTCTGTTATCACACAATATTGTACTTAGTCGCTTAATCGCAAAACACGGTAAAAAAAAAAAAAAAAAAATATATGCTTGTTAAATATCAGTGGTGCTCTAGGAATGTCTCAGATGAACAAGAAAATATAAATTTTTAATACAGTGTGGTGCACTTTCAAGAAGAGAGTAGCTCTTTTAAAATATACCATATACAACGGGGAAAATAAGTATTTGATACACTGCCGATTTTGCAAGCTTTCCAAAGAATGGAGAGATCTGTAATTTTTATCGTAGGTGCACTTCAACAATGAGAGACAGAATCTAAAAATGACATCCAGAGAATCACATTGTATGATTTTGACATATTTCATGCAATAAAATGCAAGTTAATTATTTTATACAATAGAAAAGCAGAACTTAATATTTGGTACCGAAACCTTTGTTTGCAATTACAGAGGTCAGACGTTTCCTGTAGTTCTTGACCAGGTTTGCACTCACTGCAGCAGGGATTTTGGCCCACTCAACCATATAGATCTTCTCCAGATCTTTTAGGTTTTGGGGCTGTCACTGGGCAACATTGAGCTTCTTCTCCCTCCAAAATTTTCTATTGGGTTCAGGCCTGGAGACTGGGTAGGCCACTCCCAGACCATGAAAGGCTTCTAAGGGCTCACACTCACATGCGAGAATCTCTGATAAGTCTCACACGTCAATACCCGGCACTGCCGTCAGCACTCAGATGGGAGCGTTCAGCTGCATAGAAATATATGCAGCTGAACGCTCGAATTAGAGTGCCGGCGGCAGTGCCAGGTATTGACGTGCTAGACTCGTCCAAGTTTCTCGCATGCGAGTACGAGCCCTTACGGAGACACTCCTTGGTAGTCTGGCTGTGTTTCGGGTCATTGTCTTGCTGGAATACCCAGCCACTTCAATGCTCTTACAGAGGGAAGGAAGATGTTGGCTGAAAATCTCCCAATACATGACCCCACCCATCCTCCTTTCAATACCGTGCAGTCATCCTGTCCCTCCAAAGTATGACGTTTCCTCCATCATGGTTCACAGTTGGGATGGTGTTCTTGGGGTTGTACTCATCCTTCTTCCTCCAAACATGGAGAGTGGAGTGGATACCAAAGAGTTTTATATTGGTCTCATCTGACTACATGACCTTCTCCCATGCCTCCTATGGATCATCCAGATGGTCACTGCCAAACTTCAAACGGGCCTGGACATAAGCTAGATTGAGCAGGCCTTGTATGCCCTGCAGGATTTTAATCCATGACAGTGTAGTGTGTTATAACAGTAATGTTTGAGACTGTGCTCCCAGATTTCTTCAGGTCATAGACCAGGTCCTCCCGTGTAGCTCTGGGCTGATCCCTGACCTTTCTCAGAATCTCCCTTACCCCACGAGGCGAGATCTTGCATGGAGCCCCAGACCGAGGAAGATTGACAGTCATCTCGTGTTTCTTCCATTTTCTAATAATTGTGCCAACAGTGCTAATATGGGGCATCGAATTAGAATATAGACATAATACATGGAAGAATGACTTTTTTTTTTTTTTCCAATTACTAAAAAGGGTACAAAAATGGACTGAATCTCATGAGCCATTTTGAAGACCCTTGTTACGTACTGTCATGTGCATGAGGTTTTAAGAAATTGTTAAATTAATACTTGGCCCAGGAATACAGTCATTCTCACACACTACTGGTCTCAGGTGGAGTTGATGATCCGGGTTACATAGGCCCTCAGTTTCTAGACTCCGTAATGTTCAGTAGAGTTGAGCGACTTTGGTCGGATCGGGTTTCGTGAAACCCGAATGAAACAAAATAAGTTTCAGATGAAACTCGTCCGACTAGAGCAAAAAAAAGTCGGAGTTTCGTCCGACTTTTATTTCCCATTGACTTGCATTGGGGTCGGGTTTCGGACGAAACTCCGACTTTGTTTTGCTCTAGTCGGACGAGTTTCATCTGAAACTTATTTTCATTCGGGTTTCACGAAACCCGATCCGACCAAAGTCGCTCAACTCTAATGTTCAGCATTCAGCACGATAAACAGGAAACAGAATTGGAGGAGATGGAAGGAAATCTAGCAGCTTCTCTCATTTTACTAAGTGCAGCTGTCAAAACAGAACCTGGTATCCGCACATAGATCTAAGTGCATGAACGGACACCTTCACCAGGGGTAGATTCTTCTAAACTGTTTTTCTTTTTTTAATGTTAAGAAAAAAAAAGAAAGTTGATGTTTCACCTTCCGTTCACCAGGCGGCTGGTCGGCGTGTGTTCTAGTAATGGCGGACGGTGCCTGCTGACTTTCGCCTCTTTGCTTAACCAACAACGAGTTCGTGAGATTGAACAGAAAAGTCGCCCGCTGAGAGGAATCTATGGCAAGCGCACGTCGTAGGCACGCGCTCCAGAAGTAACACAAATGGATCCCCACGCAGAGGTCTTAATTGATCCAGTAAGACGTGACGAGCTTATCCTTTCACACTCAACGCTCCCGCTCATTATATGCACCATAAGTGGCTTTATGAAGGGATAATTGCCCGTGTTAGAGCGGCAGAGATAAACCGGAACGGAGAATGAATGACAAGGAACGGTAATGTCCTAAAAGCCACCAATGCATGTAATTATCAAGTCCTTACTTCCATGTACTCCGGTATGCGTCAATGATTCTCATAAGTCTGGAAAAAGATGGCAAGTGCCCTGCCCCGGTGGTAGACCAAAGAGAGCAGCGACTGCCTAGCCTGGCACTGTAGCAAGCTTCCTATAAAGGGAGGGCATGTAAGGTCCAAAAATAACGTAACCCTGATGGTAAGCGGCAATTTGTGGCAATATACTTACAGCCCCTCTTCCCCTTTGGAATACGTCTGAAATTTTTGTGCAATTTTTGAAACATTTTAGCAAAACATGCCACTGTTCGCGCTAAAAGAAAAAAAGAGCAAAAAAAGTAAAAAAAAAAAAAAAAAAAGATAGTTTTGATTTTGATCAACATTTGCAAACCCAATGCGCCACTTTTAAAGAATTTGGAGCAAAAAAAACCAAACAAGACAAAAAAAGGCGACGAATCGAACCCCGTAAGTTCAAAATAAATGCATAATGTTGTTTAATACGATACACAAAAAAAAAGGATGCAAAAAATAATAGTTTAAAATACATTTTATTGCGCATAAATAAAAAACCTACACATAATGGCTATCTACACAACCGTCATAACCTGAACAAATATTATTAGGTTAATCAGTGTGAAAAATAAAAAAAAGTCTATAGGATTAAGAAAATGTATAGAATAGGCGATAAATATCAGATTCACTAGATCAGGCAATAACGTGCTACGTTGGGTCTTTTCAGGTGAATGACCTCTTGCTGCCTTTTTCTTCTCTTTTTAATATATACTTTTTAGGATTTTATTTTGCCCAAAATAAAGAGAAATAATCAAATCCCTAGTCTCTCGGTAAGAAACCATTTAATATTTAGTGTACATGGTAAAGCACTTAGCTGCAATGTTCTGCAGGTTTTCTGGCCCAGTGAAAACTATTTCCAAGTCTAAAAGAGAGAAAGTTGAACAATTCGGGGCAGTAATTCGGCAGGAATGTGCAGGACATTCCAGCATTTCATTAGCAGGAGTCTTCTGGTGAAGCGCTTTCCTCTCTAGATTATAAAAGCCTCAGTCGTGTGTGCCAAAAAGTAACGCATTCAAGAGCAGGCTGCGCGGCAAAGACGGGAGTGATCGGCGACCGTGCTGGGAATTAGATCAGGTGTAGCGGTGATTTATACTGCACCTGTTCTGATATGTAGTCCCAGACGCATCATCATCATTGCGGCGTGAAACACGCATGATGCTACACCGGGTCTATTAATCAGAAGGGGTACCAGGGATTCCAGGAGGTTAGAAGTGTCCTTCTGGTGTCCCCAGTCCACCAACATGGACCAAGGTCCTGAAAATCTTATAGTTCTCCTAAATAAGCTTCATTGGAGAATGTAAGGTATGCAAAGAGTGAGGCAGGCTGGCGTAGGCTGTAAGATGGAGTGAGACAATACATGCCTGGCACCATGGTTGGAAGAGAGATCTAACTATGGCCTATATGATATTGGTCCACCCCGTATAAAATCAAGAAGGCTCAAGTTTTTCAAGTGGCCAAATAAAATGTAGGATTTAGCAACCAAACACTAGGTAACACAACTACCAACACAAGAAGACAACTGTCCCAATAGGACCACATGCAAGTCCCATAACAGGTCATGTTCTAGGACTTTTGTACGGTATGGCACACTCAGGATATCATCACTGACTTTTTTTTTTTTTTTCAAGTGGCTCTGACAATACCCAACAAGAGAAAGAAAGGTCAATACCTTTGGGTGGAAAGTAAGATTTACTTTCAGCTTTATGAGGCCAATCTACCACCAATGGACCAAACCTCCGAAAGCTTGCAGTGATCTCATCTGGGGGAAAAAAAAGCAACATAATAAGCAAATATATTGGAATCAATTATTAAAAATCAGGTGATTTATATTTATGCTGGGGGCAACATGTTGCAGCAGCATTTTTTTTTTTTGCTTCATCCACAATAGAACAACTTTGGATCTTCTTTGCTTCCGGTTTTCTTTAGCTGTTGTTCCTCTCTTATTCCCCCTGAGTATTTAGGAATAAAGTGACTGGAAATTGACCTACACTAGCCAATCAGCGGTTCCGGTGTAGAGACACACCTATGTGTATGGAATGGTAACACCCAGTTGACCATTTATTCATCAACTTATAGGAAGAATAACTGAGGAACAGCACAATATAGAGCGAAAAGGAAATGACGCTCCAGAATAGGGCTTTCATGGAGAATAGGAACGTTCTGTAAGGCTAAGTTCACACGTAGCGGAACTCTCGCAGACATTACTGCGAGAGTTCCGTAATTCCATTCCACGGGAAAATCGCATTTTAAATTCCCGCGATTTTCCCGCGGAAAAACTAGCATTTTGCAAGCGTAATTAGCTTGCAAAATGCTAGCGTTTTCCAAGCGATCTGTAGCATCGCTTGGAGAACTGATTGACTGACAGGTTGGTCACACTCGTCAAACAGTGTTTGACAAGTGTGACCAACTTTTTACTACTGAGGCCGCCTATGCAGCACCAGTAGTAAAAGATAAAATGTAAAAAAATAAAAAAAAATTAAAAATGGTGTTATTCTTACCTTCCGACGTCCCGCGCAGCCTTCCCACCTCTCTCCACGCTGCCGTTCCTAGTAATCCTTTGCGAAAATGCCCGCGATGACGTATGCTCTCGTGGGATCGCGACATTTCGCGGTAATTCGTGATGACATCGCGCGAATGACCGCGAGACTTCGCGATCCCGCGAGAACGGACGTCATCGCAGGCATTTTCGCAAAGGCTTACTGGGACCGGGAGCGTGGAGAGAGGCGGGAAGGCTGCGCGGGACGTCGGAAGGTGAGAATAACAATATCTTGTATTTTAAATTCTATATGGGATATAGTACCCAAAGCCCGGAGGACAGTCTCCTCTCCTCCGGACCGTGGGTACCATCCGCAATTGTTCTGCTTACTTTTCGCATGGTGTGCACAGCCACATGCGGAAAGTAAGCAGAACAGTGCATTCCTATGGGTGCGGGATCGCCGAGATTCCGCAAAATTAATGAGCATGCTGCGTTTTTTACCGCAAAGCGATTTCGCCGCGGTACAAACCGCTGCATTAGCACAGCATTGCGGAATCCCATAGGAATGCATAGGATGCTTATTTTTCGCGTTTTCGAGGCAAAATCACGCGGTTAAAACCGGAAACGCAAAAAAAAGCCACGTGTGAACTCAGCCTAAAGTAGAGGTGTCAGGACAGGGGACTGAAACATAGCGACCCTGACATCTCATCACCTTTTAAATCATTTTTACATATTTTTCCCCTCGTTTCTTTAAACACTAGAAACTCAACGCAGTGGACTCAACTAATAATCTGTTTCCGTTCCCAAGAGTAAGCTTATTATTATAGCGCCATTTATTCCATGGCGCTTTACATGTGAAAAGGAGTATACATAAAAACTAGTAAAGCAATCTTAATACAAGTCCCAACAGGTACAGGAGGACAGAGGACCTTGCCCACAAGGGCTCAAAGTACAAGGGATGGGGGAGTATGCAATAGGTGAGGGTAGTGCTGGACGTGCAGTGGCTTGGTCGATCAGTGGTTACTGCAGGTTGTAGGCTTGTCGGAAGAGGTAGGTCTTCAGATTCTTTTTGAAGTTTTTCATGGTAGGAGAGAGTCTGATATATTGTGGTTTAGAGTTCCAGAGTAGGGGTGATGCGCGGGAGAAATCTTGTATGCGATTGTGGGAAGAGGAGATAAGAGGGGAGTACAGAAGGAGATCTTGTGAGGATCGGAGGTTGCGCGTAGGCAAGTTCCAGGAGACGAGGTCACAGATGTATGGAGGACACAGGATGTGGATGGCTTTGTATGTCATGGTTAGGGTTTTGAACTGGAGTCATTGGGTAATGAGAAGCCAGTGCAGGGATTGACAGAGGGTAGAGGTCGGGGAATAGCGGGGGGACAGGTGGATTAGTCGAGCAGCAGAGTTAAGAAAAGATTGGAGGGGTGAAAGTGTTAGAGGGGAAGCCACAGAGGAGGTGGTTGCAGTAGTCAAGGCGGGAGATGATGCGGGCACGGACTAGGGTTTTTGCAGATTTTTGGTTGGGTAATGTACGGATCCGTGAAGCGTTTTTGAGGCGAAGTCGGAAGAAGTTGAAAGGACTTGGATATGTGGTTTGAAAGAGATCAGTGTCAAGGATTACTCCGAGGTAGCAAGCTTGTGGGAGCAGGGAGAGTAAGCAGCTATTTACCTTAATGGATAAGTCCATTGGGGGGGGGGGGTCGAGTGAGATAAGGGGAAAGATGATGAATTCTGTTTTGTCCATATTAAGTTTTAGAAATCCAGCTGATTAGAAAGATGAAATAGTAGACAGACCTTGTCGAATTCTGGTTAGTAGGGAGGTGATATCTGGTCTAGAAATGTAGATCTGTGTGTCATCAGCATAGAGGCGATACTGAAAGCCGTGAGATTCTATGAGCTGTCCGAGGCCGAAGGTGTAAATGGAGAAGAGCAGGAGCCCAAGGACTGAACCTTTGCGATACTCTGACAGATCGGGGACGAGGTGAGGAGGTGGTGTGCGAGTGGGAGACACTGAATGTCCAGTCTGTGATGCCAACAGATGAGAGGGTCTGTAGTAATAGGGAATGGTCCGCGGTGTCAAAGGCTGAGGACAGGTCCAGGAGGAGGACGACAGTAGTGTCGCTAGGCCTTGGTGGTTAATAGGTCATTGGTGACCTTAGGGCAGTTTCAGTGGAGTGGTGCGGTCGAAGAGGGAGCAAGAAGAGAGGTGGGTGGACAGTTTAAGATGGACATGTTGTTCTAGTAGTTTTGAGGCATAGGGAAGAAGTGATATAGGGCGATAGCTAGATACAGAGGATGGATCAAGAGAGGGCTTTTTGAGGATAGGTGTGATGGAGGCATGATTAAAGCTTGAGGGAAAAACACCAGTTATTAGTGATAGGTTGAAGAGATGGGTTAGAGTTGGGATGAAGACTGGTGAGGTTTGGGATGAAGTGGGATGGGATCGGGTCAAGTGCATAGGTGGTGAGATGTGATCTTGAGAGTAGAGTGGAGAGTTGATCTTCTGTAATGGTGGAGAAGTTGGTTGTGGAGGAGGGCTGGGCAGTTAGGAGGAAAGGCTCTGGGGGTTGTCGACCAAAACAACTCTGATATGGTCAATCTTCTGTTCGAAAAATGAAGCAAAGTCTTCAGCTGAGATGAGTGGAGAGGGAGGAGGTGCTAGGGGACGAGGGAGAGAATTGAAGGTGTTGAACAACTGTTTAGAGTTGTGAGACAGGGAGGATATGAGAGATGAGAAGTCATGAAGTTTAGTTTGTTTTTGTTTTTAAATAGATATGGTGCCTAAGCAGAACCGAAAATGTGGAAAAGCAGCCACTAAACGTCTCCCAACGGGAAATATCTGCAGATGTTTATACAGCCAAGCATTTTTCTGCTTCAATAAGTGACGTGAAACATATGAAAATTTCGATTTCTGCGCAGATCCCCCGATCAGGAACCACATTAGCGCCACTGAATGGGGCCAATCTGTGCGCAGACATGATCTGTCCAAACTGTAAATCCACAGGAAAGCCCCTCAGCCTCAGAATTCTGCTGTTGATAGCACTTAAGCTATCATCTACGTTTTAATCAATGTTAAATTAAAGGGATCACCTAAAGCTTTCTTCAGGAGCATACTGCTCCTCTGCCTCCCAGCTTCCTACCTGCCAATCAATGGTGAGCTCCAGAAGAGGCACAGTTCGTACCATCGACACAATCTCACCGCCTATCTGAACTGTGCGCACTCTAATGCCGCTAGCAGGGACAGATCTGCCCCCACAGCATTCGAGGAGCGCAGAGGCACTGAACTTGGCCAGATTTCGCAATCTGGTTATCCTAAAATCTGCACTTGCTTGCCAGCTCCATAGCAAACAGATTGCAAACATGCACTTCTTTCCTTGGAAACAGGCCACTGCTGATAAACTGCAGAAGTGGCAGGTAATGGGCAATGAGAAGTAAACTGCAAGATTAAAAATCCTTCCTTTCTTGAAAGTAGAGAGGATTTGTTCTTACAGCCATTTGCAATTTTACCCATTTATGAAGTGGAGAAAACCCCCTTTATATAGGGAAGATCCGGATGGGACAAATGCGCACAGATGAGGCAGTACCATAAGGAACAACATTGGAGGTGAGGGTGATGGCAGCACTCACCTGCTACGATTGTGTACGGACACAATACCTGTAGTAAACTGATGTGCTGCAGCCGTCCAGATAGCAGTTTGGAAAAACGGAGATTATCACGATGTGCGGGCTGCGCCGATGGAAAGAATGAGATCCAAAGAGTATAAGTCAAGGTTTATTATTCACACCAACGCGTTCCGCCGCCTATCACTTTCTCCTGAAACGCGTTGGCGTGAATAAGAAACCTTGCTTACACTGTCGGAATCTCATCCTTTCCGTGATAATCTCCGCTTTGCCAAACCACTTTAAATAAGGGCACATAAATGTGCATGAGAAAATATGCCACTGAAAGCCTGCCTTTATTAACGTTCATCCAGAAATGATACAAGACGAAGATCCTTAGTAATTTACAACACATTGCATGTCGGTGGGTATTTTAATACCCTCTTTTCACTGTAATAAAAAGTAGCTGATTGCATCAGAACACGTTGCTGATTTCATGACTATAACCACAGCACAAAAAGACCACCATTCACTGACCTTCCCTTAAAATAGTTATTTCTTCCATTACTTTAAAATTCACCATGACATTTTGGGTACTGTTGTATTAACTAGACATGAAAGGAGTGAATCACATCATCTGACAATGGAAAGTACCTTCATCAATGTCTGGAGGCAATCCGCCAACAAACACCTTACGAGAGTAGCGCTCAACCCGTTCACCGTTCTGACAGTGTGTGGGAGAACTCAAGCCGGAGGACAAGGACTGGTCAGTGTGACTTTCGCTAAGGAATCCATCTTCAAAGGGGAAAAGAGAAGATCGACCTAAAAAGTGAAATAAATTGCATTTACTGGTGTGGAAAAGTATAGATGTTTAGAGAAAAAAAAAATATAACAGTACAAGCAAATTCTTAAAATGTTGGAATTTTAGAATATTGCAGTTTATGACAAGTGAATGGGGTCACACTGGGACCCGCAAGGTACCTCGACAAGCAAGTCATAAAAAGTCCGAATCAATTGGATATTTTGGGACTTGATTGCCATGGTATCTTGTGTGTCGTAATCCAACCTCATTCCATTGAATTATGCAGGGGTGCAGCAGCAGCACACAGCCACCTTTGGCTGCACGACCTGCGACGCCATGTGGCCACAGGTTAATCTTAGAAAAGAGGTTTGAGAGCTGCTGATTTGTGTATCATGAGAAGGCACATATCCCTACTATTAGTCACTTGCAGCCTTGTGGTTTTATATGGTCACAGAACTTATTGAAGAGGTCCAATATTCTTAGAAACAACAGTATGGAAAAACTGATAACATATAGGATAATATATAGTACACGGAAATTGTTCATTAATATTCGTAAAACAGCACAAGATGAGAGTTACAATCAGAAACAAGACCGATTAAGGTATGATTAAATTAGTAAAACCGAAATAACCACTCTGTATACAGAAGAATTTACCGGTACAGCCCAGTAAGGATAGAACCTTAGCATCAATACCTAGATGGAAATACAGGCTTTGTTCACATTTAGTGTAAATGCTGCAGGTTTTCAACAAGCGTTTGCACCATAAAATGCAATAATCGTCTTTTCTGACTATTTTGGTGCACTACCATCTTTCTCTCCAATTCATTTATTTTGTAAGGATTTAATGCAGATTTTTAATCTACCCCAATAACGTATCAAATAAAGAAGAAAAAAAAAAAAAAAAAAAAAAGGAAAATGCATAAAAAAGCAGCAAAAATCCAATCAAGAAGATTTTCATACCGTATTACGGTGCAGACATCTGCAGAAAACATGTAGATAAAAAGCAGAAGAAAAAAAAACCCCACTACATTTCTGCCACGTGTGAACATGGCCTTAACCCTTAGTCATGCGGGATCCATTGGACCCCAAGCAAGTTTGTTTTCATCACGTTTTCACAAGTATGGAAGGAAGGTAACCGTCAGTTTCTGCAGCTTCCTAGCTCAGGTTTCCCTCCATCCTTACTGCATCGTGAGACACGACGTTGACTACACGTGCCACGGCGAGGTGCTTGTGATTAATACTGTAAGTATTTTGGCGCAACTAACTGGGTTAAAGGAAAGTCTCGTCAGAAAAAAAAAATCTACTGCTTAAAACAAGGTCTAATATTAGATTCCTACTTTCTGTTCTTCATATGGACAAGTAGGTGGAGGAGGGGAGCTGTAATGTCACCGATTGCAACTGGTGGCTCCCGTTCTCTACAGTATATAGATGTGCTACCTTCCACTGTAATCCAGCCTGTGATAATGAGACTGCTGAAAAGTCTTCTGTACAGAACAGAAAGTTGAATATTGTACCTAGTGGCCAGTGTGATAATTGCAATATTTATGTTTTGTCTTTTTGTTTTGTAGATCATGATCTGGAAAGTTTGAAAACATAAAAAAAATACATATAACCAAAACAGATCTATATAATAGGTTATTTTGTGCTGACCCATTCCCTTTTAAGAGTATGTTACAAGGAGAGTTTATGCAGCAGTTTTTCTGGGAGCAGACTCCACTGAGTAATCAGCAACATAAAAGCTTATAGCGAGTGCAATTATCCTGTGCAAATCAATTTCCACGATACTGGACGATATTCTGGACGGGAGCGCTGCACAGAGCCCAGATTATAAAAATCCTAGACAGCCCCTTTAATAATCCTGCACCTAAAAGGTCCAACATAAAATGAAAAGTAATTTCACTTTATTACTATATTTTAAACAATCTATAAAAGAAAAATATTTAACCAAAACTCTTCCAAAATGCACATAGGGCGATCATAGAGTTGCCCTTCTGGCAATCCTAAAATATGTCATCGACGGGTGATGGGCACACGCCTGGCTGCTGAGGTCCCAACGAGCAACGGGCGCACGCCTGGATGCTGGGGTCACAACGGGCGCACGCCTGGCTGCTGGGGTCACAACGGGCGCACGCCTGGCTGCTTGGCTCCCGATGTGGAATGGGTGCACATCTGACTGCTGGGGTGCCACTGACCACAAGAGTAAAGGGGACGCAGAAATGTGTACTGTGATGTAGAGACCAGCTGGCTTCGTGTGCTGCGATGCACAACGCCAGCCAGAAGCCGGCAGCAGACGTCCACATGCCAGTAACGTCATGCGCTGCCCATACCGGCACGCCAAACTCAGCTGCCAGCCCCAGAACAGGACGCCGCGCAGCGTAGAAAGGAGAAACGTTGGTTTCTTCTAAAAATGCAGTGGAAAAGAACGGAAGGGGTCCAGGATGGGGGACATTATACCAGAAACGGGCCAAGGATGGGGGAGTTTATTACAAGAAGCAGCCATAACGGGGGACATTATTACATGGGGCGAACAAGTACATCTTTATAGGATCTAGAATGCTACAAGCGCCTATACAGCTGACCAACAAGCAGGTGGGGCTCAAGTCCAAGTTTTTGCCCCAGGGACCATCAGACTATAGTTACGCCACTGCTTGCAGCAACACGTGCGTGTCTGCCTCTTGCTCCTCCATGCAAACACTTTCATCGGCAGCAAATGTCAGCTCATACTAGAGAACTGAGCGAACGATCAATCCAGGAGGAAAACAAATGGAAACATATTAAAAGGGAGACTATCACCTCGGAAAACCCCATTTATCCGTCTCTATGACAGAGTCGATAGGTCTGCAGGTACTGTCACTGCTCACTATACCGTGAGTGGCAGCAGTAAGCACGACCCAGCACTTTGACAGCGGTGGTGTGGCTGTGCTTGTGCACAGAGCAAGCGGCGGGGAGTGCTTACAGCTGCCACTCTCATTATTATACCGAGAGGTCTGTAGCGACTCCGGGCCCGCCTCTATGACTGAAAGCTGGGAGCTCGCTTTTGTACATGATGAGACCTTGGTGTACCCTTGTTGTGGTCAAGGGCTCAGTGCACCATTCCCCCCTCAATCGCCATCCTCTGCACCTCCTCTTATGTGGATTGTCAGCGGTCACTTTTGACTGTTGTCCGATTTGAACCCCCAGCTGTGCAAGCACCGACACTGCAGGAGCTTAGCGCTCACAGAGTAATGTCAATATGCCAACAAACTAGGCAAAACAAAATAAAAATCGAGAACGTCTGTCTTGAAAGAAAACCTCATACAGCCACATCAATGAAAAAAGTTACGGCTGCTGTAATGCAAAGAAGCAAGAACAGAAAATGTAGCTAATCGAGAAGAACGTTCCATGGTGAAGGCTGCAGACGACTGGCAGCTGCTGATCGCCTGCAGTGGTCACATAACATTGCTTACGTCATGCGATTGCCGGGTGATACAGAAGACATTTTTACTGCAACAAAAAGAAAAAAAAAAAAAAAAAAAGCGCTCAATAAAGTCTGCTGAGCATCAGTCCTCCGTCCCCAGCATCAATTTAGTTTTTCTTTTCTATAAAAACAGAAAATGAAAATTCCTATAGCAAGTGTGAACAGGAGCCTTAGTTATCAAACACTAGTAAAATTCTTAAAAGCATTTTTCACTTGATAAAAAAGAAAAAGAAAAAAAAGCTTAGGTAAAAATAAGTTTTTGTCAGCAAAGGTGACCCAAGTGGCCCCAGGAGGTCCCTGCGTGTAGGGGCCGGATGACAGTTCATTATAAAAGCTATGCCAGCACCCTCCTCTGTCGCCATCCTGGCCTTAATGGCAAAAGAGTTTATGAGACAACCCCTATAAGAGTACAATCACAAGCAATTTTTTAAGTCCTGTCCCCACCCCGGCTGCAGCATGATATTAAAAAAAAAAAAAAAAATATTGAGCTTTACTCATCCTCTCCAGGTACAGAGTCTCTGCTGTCACTCTCGGTGTCTGTTATTGCCTGCAGCGCTGACGTCAGGTTGACAGCACCGCAGCCAATCAGTGAGCTCGGCGGCACCGTTTCGACCTGAAGTCGGCGCTAAAGGCAATAAAAGATACCAGAAGCAGCAGTTGGGACTTGGTGCAGGACCAGGGGAGGGTAAGAATTGTTAGACTATTCACTACAAAACCTACGACTATCCGATAATTACACAAAATACTCTCGGACCTACTATGTGAGGCTTTTAGATTATTTTTAGGAGGATTTTAAATTACCATTTTCAGAAAGTATCAGTCATTAATAAATTGTCCCAGGAATCTTCATATAACTCTCCAGAATGAAAAACCAAAAAACAAGCGGGACGTGCAATAAAAATAATGAAAAGCCATATTATTAATTATTATTATGTAACCTTAACAACTATAAAACAAAAGTCATAATAACTTATCCAAATATGAAACAAGCGCCATCATTACGAAAGGCCCAACTTATAAACCACTTTCTCCACGTGCTTTTACTAGAGGTTAAAAATCCAACAAAACTTGAAAATATACAAAGAACAAAAAAAAAAAAGAATATAAAAGTAAAATAAACAAAAACTATATTTAACAGAAACATACACTGTTTCTATGTAATCCTTTTAAATCAATGGTTAAAAGGGGATGTCCGTGACCCATCCCATCGTTGAGTGTCCAAAGTCTAGCCCTCCTACCAATCAACTTTATGGAGAACCCAAGAAATTTTGGCGAGCGCCGAGACCTCTCAGCTGTTTACAATGTTACCTACTCTCAGCATGGCACACATTTAATTGTGGCTATGCCAGATATTGCCACATTGTTCCATTCTCTTGAATGAAACGTATGGTGCAGTATAGAAAAATCAGCAGCTGACTGGTGAGAGTTGAATTATCACCAGCCTATCATTGATGTCTTATTCCAGAGAAATCCACAGTTTTCTTAAATATATACACTGTTAAGATCTATGGGCCAGACATAGATCTCCAGGAGAGTCTGCCTCTAGAGCTCATATTAAATGAAAGGGGACATTACCAGTGAGAGACATGTAATGACCAACAGTCAGCTCTCCTGATCTACATGTCTCACACTGGTAACTCTTCCTTTCATATAAATAATCTCTGGAGGAAATTCTCAGGGAGATCTATGTCAGGCCCATAGATCTTAACAGCTCATTTATGTACAAGAAAAGTGTGGATTTCCCTATAGGATAAGTGATAACTTATCGCTGGGTGTCGAGCCACTGGGAACGGAGAACACAAGTTTGAATGGAACAGAGGTGGAACATGCAAACTTTCCTGTGGTTGGCCCCCAGGTGATAGGGGAGATCTTCAAATCTTGGTACAAGCCCTTTAACGCTTACAGTGAACCTGTCGGCAGGATTTTGCCAAGTAAACTATAGGCATTGTCAGATTGGCAGTGTGATACCGATTAAAAAGATACCTGGGGTGAAGAAATCCGTCTTGTGGTTCTTGTGTAATCAGTGTTAGAAGTTTTTAGGTAATGATATGCCCGTGCTCTTGGACGGGACTGTAGGCAGTCTTAATTTCCTTCTCTAAGCCAGAGAAACCAAGGAAAGACCTGCCCAAAAGCCACCCCAAAGCACAGACAGTCTGTCTCTATGATGAATAACAGGTTTGTGCATAATTAGTATAACAGTGACATCCTGACAATGCCTGTAGTTTACTCAGCAAAATCCTGCTGACAGGTTCGATTTAAGAATAGTGGTCAGAGCCACATCTTGTAACGAACCAATCACCCATGTGCCCATCCCATTACCAGGGTAAATTTTTTATTTCTTGAAAGTAAAAAAATGAACAATCCCATTTAATGACAGATAACAGAGCGAGTATCTAGAAGCACCAACATAGAGAGTTGTGTAACTTTATATCATGCAATCATTTTTTCTTTATTAAACTGTAATACCCCTAACCCTTTATCAAATCAATGAATCCACAAACAAAAAGAAAAAAAAAAAAAAAAGGTTAAAATCATTACAGAAATACCCAAGACCTAAATTATTCCATCAAGAATCAAACAGAAAACTAAAAAAGGTCATTGAATTAAGAGATAAATTGCCTAATCATTCAAAAGCGTAAAATGAAAAAAAAAAAAAAAAAAAAATTAGATATATTATATATATATATAAAATCACAAAAAGTGCAAAACCATATTAGATAGCGTCGATTTTTTTTTTGCCTTTAGATTTGGTAAGTAAAACACCTCAAACAAGTGTCAGAGTATTTACCTCGTCTTCGACCATAGCTCCTGGCTGCATGGAAACAGAGGAAAAGTTGGGAAGGTTAAACACAAAATACACACATTGGATATCCTTTTTGTGAACGAAATAGTGCTGTGATATTATGTGCTTATACGCTGATCAGTCATAGATGTGTGCATTGAATTGCGAAGATCAAAAGCTTCCATATTCTGAGCCTAGAACTGCAGTTTCCACGACTTCTCTCGTGCTGCAGTAATTCTCTGGAATGCACTATCCCAGACAGTCAGGCTAATTCACAAAATCCAAATTTGAAGCGAGCTCGAAAAAGATTTTTTGGAAAGCCTTAAATCAAACTCTTCTACAATACTGAGAAAAATATCCCTCCTTCCAATAGAATCCCCAATACTCCTTGCACCCTATTGCACTTTATTTCTTTGCATACAGATACGGTCAGGTGTTTGGATCATGCAGCTTTATATGCACTATTCCACGCCAAATAAAAAAAAAAAATAGAAAAAAAAAAAATCTGGATTACAATTTTGATTTTTTGTTTTTTAAAAAATCACGCTTTTACCTTTTGAGTCACCCACACATAAGCCATTGAAGTCCTGCTAACATTTTCCCAAGTTCATTAATCGAAGTGTAGACCTAAATGACGGCAGATCAGCTACAGGTTTGAGGGCCGGCGGTCTTTTAGTAGACTGCCCTTCGTAGGCAGCCTCTGTTCTCGGCAGCACTGATACTGATTACACAGAATTATCTTTTGCCCAAACCAACAGCCTCAAGACATGCAGCCACAGGGACTCGAACATATTTTTCGAGCATGCCAAAAACCCGGGCTGTGAAGTCGGAGTCCATTTTGGTGGAGTCGGAGTTATGGAAATTGAGGAGTCGGAGGTTTGGCTTACAGACTCCACAGGCCTGCTGAAAACACTCGGTTAGCACCCATGCATGGATAACACCTTATCCGAGCATGTTCGCTTATCACCAGTCAGCACATCAGCCAATATACACTGGTGCCCAAAAGACTAGGTCTGCTGCCCCAATGGAGTTTCTGTAACTGCTATAAGCAGTATAGGAGAGATAAGTTAACCCCTCCATGCCAATTACATCTGTATATGGTGATCACGCCTGAACGAGCAAAGGCTGTCAGAAGATCCTCGTAGGCGGGGTTACTTCCCACCAACAGAAGCGATTGCTTATTTCTCGGCTGTGCCAAGATATCCCAATTGCAGTGGTCTGTCATGCTAGAGCAGTCAGCATGGCCATTCAATGCTAGTGTTTCCTGGTCCACCCACTGTGCAGAGAACGGAAACAGAGCTCCGCTCACTAGACCGTCGCCGTGAATTAGTTACCTGCACAGGAGTTGTCAAAAAACAACGCAAAGACATTGGGCCCCCATTAATCATTTTATGGAAAATCGGGGCCCTCCAGAGACTCAATTGTTCATAGCTGCCATTTTAAAATAAACGCGTCGGGATACTGTCGATCACATTTGCGGAACTACCTTGACTCAGGCGCAATTTGGCAAATCTGGAAAGTTCCCTGAAATTTGCACTTCTGGAAAGTTCCTTGATTTCCAAGATGTTCGGTCATGAAAGGGAGGTGCTCCTCCAGATGGGGGCAAGAGTTGAGGCGTGAAGGTGGTAGTGGTCTACAAAAAGGGAATGGTCATTGGTCATGGGTAAATATTTTACGGCAGCATGCAAAGTAAAATTTGCCTTGTATGCTGCACAGGGGAGGCAACTTTTAGCCCTCCGTACTACATCTCCACAACTAGAACAAGTCCGGAGAAAAAAAAAACCTGCACAGAATTTCTTTACAGCAGGTTTTATAAAAAAAAAGACAACTTGTCAAAGGCGCGGAATATAGAGATAGAAAGAACAAAATATAGCCGTCCTATGGGTTTTAGAAAAAATAAATAAAGTCATAACTAGGGCTTATCACAATACAGCAGCCGACAGAGAAAATTAGGAAATGCAGAATCCTGAATCACTATGATAACACTTCAAAGGCCTGTCGAATACGCTTACAACCAGAAAAGAAAAAAAACCTCTTCCCTGCCCACACATTGTATGCTCTACGACAAGTGTGTCAAAAGAAGAAACACCAATAACGCGGACAGTCGTTATTCAACAGCTATACTACAAAAGAAAAGAAAAAAAAAAAAAAATTGTTTAAGGGTGTTTTCTCACAATTTATCATCTATTCATAGGCTTCCTCAACCAGGGTCCCGAGCACTCCAAACCTCCTCTTTGTATGACCCGATCAGAGCGCTAGTCGAGCACGACAAGTGCCTCTTAAGGCCAGCTTTTTTGGACTAATGGAAACAGCCAAGTGATGTACTCCTACGAGGAGCGGCACCATGCAAGCCCAGCCTCTGTACAGCAAGGAGAAATAGAGGACTAGAAACCCCCTTTCTAATGATTGGTGGAAGTCTTTGGCCAAGTTCACACTGGGCGTTTTATTTTTGTGCAAATTTTCAGCTGCGTTTTACAGTACCAGCAAAGTCTATGAGATTTCAGAAGTCTCACGCAGACAGCTTGGGTTTTTTGTCATCAGCATTTTGTGATTTGCATGGTTTCATGTCACTGTCATGTTTTTTTTTTCAGCGTTTTCCATCCATTGACATGAATGGGTGGTGAAAAAAACGTTGAAAATCTGCAGCAAAAATGCAGGTATCAGGTTGTGCTGAGGTTTTTTTTGTGCTAAAACCTGGTTATGTCGAATAGTTTTTGTTTTGTTTTTTTGCACCAAACTTTATCAGCATCCACAAGGGACAAATCTAGCTTGCCAAAAAACACAGCAAAAAAAGCACACACACAAAAAAACAAGAAAAAAAAAAAAAAAACAAGCAAAACTTTTTTTTTTCCTGCAGCTTCGTTCCTGCCAAGAGATCAGGGTTTACTGCAGAAAATTAAAAAAACCACTGAAAAAACGCCTAGTGTGAACAGGGCCTTAGTGGAAGTGATGACATTATGAAAAGGTTATGAAATGTAAAATTAGAGACAAACCCCTTAAATTCCCCATTAGTATTTATTTTTAAAGACACAGTGGGGAAACCCGACTTAACATCAGTGTGAGGATATAAGTGCAGGAGGAGTTCTTACAGGTCCGTATAACGGACACATAGGTGCGGTGTGCCGACGGCTTTCTATTCACTACAGTGGAACGATCATGGTTCCTGGGAATGAAGAAGCCTCAGTGGTATATAATTAGAGTTCTTATTCAAGGTGTTTCGGCGCCTTTTTCAAACGGTAAAAAAATAAATAAACACTCTTTTCCATATCAGATAAGGTAAATCTTCACATAAAATCTGAAGCCCATGAATACATGGCAGACTGTGCGCTCAGAAATCCCTGGAGCCAGAGAGTAGTACATGTCTAAGGATTCTCCAGGAGCAGAACAAAGGTGGTCAATCATTGGTGGTCTGACACTTGCCACCCCTACTCATCAGTTGTAAGAAGGGGCTTGCGGATGGGGAGCAGCAGTGCCAGTAGTGGGACCTCAAAGATCAGATGGTTATCATCTATCCTTTGTATTTTTGTATACTTGCTAACGATGTTCTCAGTGTTTGAGACCTTTTTTTATTTTTTTTTTTAATTTCTATTTTTTTCATTTTGAATGTTGTATGTTTAATTAGCATGGAAAGGTCAATAGATTTCACAATATATTATTAAACAGATCCCTTAGACCTGATGAGGCTGGTGTACTAACTTAACCCATGTCATAATGGCTGTATAATACTTTATGAAAGTTTACCTGATTCTCCACCCGCCGAGCCAGGGTGAAAGCTCCTCAGTGTCCCTCCTGCCTGCTGGGATCTCACACTTCTAAGTGCAAGCTGCAGCTGTCAGTCAGGCCGGTTGAGTGGAGACCCACTACACATTTCATTATAAAACTGGACTCACAAAATGCTTGCATTATACAGCCATTCTAATGTTGATTTTCAAAGAAAATACACCAGCCTCATTAGATCCAAGTTATTCAATAATGCATACAGTTTGTATTTTTTTGGAAGTAACACAGTGGTGAATGTCCGTCAGATTCCTCGCCTTTCCAATACATGTTCCCAAACTGTCCATTTACTCGAAAGCACTTTGTATCAGATCACACACAGGTACAGGATGGTGACCGGTTCATGCAACTTCAACGAATACCCTTCTAAAAAGGTGGATCTAAAGATGGCTGTCCCATACACCACAAGCACTTTTTACCTTTTATTTTTCACCCCCCACTTCCTTATAGATTGCAAGATTTTGCGACCAAGATCCTGACTCCTCTGGGTTCAGTTGATGAATGTGTTGTACAAAACAACCTCATCAAGCAGGACATACAAGCCTCCTGTATAGTGACGCTACACAGGGAGCAGAGAGACAACTTACTGTTGTTAAGTGCCATTATGTTATCTGTTCCTGGGTGATGGAAATTAATCCCCATTCGAGCTGTGAAAAAAAAAAAAAAAATGACAATTAGCTTTGTAGAGGGTACGCGCCAAAGCTCTAGCAATTATCACAGGAGTAAACATTTAAAAAGTATTAGATAGCCATTCATATTATCATAGAATCGTAGAGTTGGAAGGGACCTCCTGGGCCATCTGGTCCAACCCCCTGCTCAAAGCAGGATTCGCTAAATCATCCCAGACAGATGTCTGTCCAGCCTCTGTTTGAAGACTTCCATTGAAGGAGAACTCACCATCTCTCGTGGCAGCCTGTTCCACTCATTGATCACTCTGTCAAAAAGTTTCTTATATCTAATCTGTGTCTCCTCCCATTTAGTTTCATCCCATTGCTTCTAGTCTTTCCTTGTGCAAATGAGAATAAAGATGATCCTTCCACAATGTGACAGCCCTTTAGATATTTGTAGACAGCTATTAAGCTATTATGCGGATGTAGTTTTTCAGCTCACATAAGCTCACCAGTATCATCAGGTCTAAAATCTATATAGTATGTAGTTTTTATAGTGAAATCTGGTGACAGGTCCATTCTGAAATTCTTATCATACAGGATAAGTGATAACTTACTGATGAGTTGGAGTCCGCGAGCAGGGACCTGTACCAATCGGCAGATCCCAGTGACAAAATGGAGCAGGTGGTTAGATGCCCATCCACTGCTCCATTTGTTCTTTATGACGCTGCCCGGAAAAGTCAAGCGCAGAGATCAGCAGCCCTATAGAGAAATTAATGGAAGATGTGCCCTACTACTCCATTCAAAAGTTGCCGATTGGCGGTCGGACCCACACCGATCAACAAGTCATCACCTATCCTGTGGACAACTCCTTTAAGATAGTCAAAAGTAGAAGAACATCGCTCCATCCAGGTGTAGTAGTAGAAAAGGACTTTATGCCGCCATCATAAATTACAACGTTTTGACCAGCAGTAGGTTTTTGTCAAGACGAAACGTTCCGGTCGAAACGTTGTAATTTATGATGGCGGAATAAAGTCCTTTTCTACTACTACACCTGGATGGAGCGATGTTCTTCTACTTTTGACTGTTTGAATTTCCAAGAGGGTTCCTTGGATCTGGAACAGGCGGCCCAATTTAGTGAGTGCTATCAGCTTCTCTTATATGCTTGAGCTCCTTTAAGAAAGGCCAATAAGATTAGATTAATAGACATCTGACTCCCAGCACCCGTGATTGATAAAGATGAGGTGCTCACGCCTTCGCTAGAACATTGCTGCTCTTGGCCGCGGCTGTGTCCGGTATGACAGCTTAGTCCTGTTCACTTCAATGGGACAAAGCTGAAAACGACAAAAGTATTGGGCAAGACATGAGGATCTATGCCTGGGAAACAATGAAGATTTCCTGGAGCGACTTGTGCCCATTTTTTGGCTAATCTTTTGGGGCGGAAAGCGTGGGATCCACCAGATGGGCAACCAAAAAAACCTTCTTGAAGTACTGTAATTTATTCTAAGACTGGAGGAGAATATACAAATATAATGCAGAGCCTCACTAGGAAGGAATCAGAGAAAAATCACAGCCACCATGCTGTCCCCTTCGGCATATGCTCTGCCACGGACGGAGGGGGAACATCACGGCAAACATGCAACCCAACAGGATTTTACTGAGCAGGAATGTACAGCCTGTCCCATATATCTAAGTGACAAATGGACACGCATACCATGATGATTCTTCACACTTTAAAAGGTAAGAAATCAATCAAATATGTCTCTGCACAGACAGAAGAATGTGAGGAGGAAGGAAAGAAGAGTGGATGGTGAAGAAACTCATTGGTGACCGAGTGACAGAAGGAGCAGCCACACAAGAGTCAATATGGCTAACAGGGAAAACATTGGCAATGGGCAGAAAACCCATAAATAAGGGTTTCATTCACCAGCAGTGCCACCAAAGGGGTAGACCACCACTCCAGCCCATTGCTGAGGATCCTGAATAAGAGACCTCAAACTGTTACCATCTGTAATATTCTAAATTGGAAAACCCCTTTAGAGGAACCACTCGTATGGTAGAGGAATCCCTGTTCATGGTGACATACTTTTTTTCCTATATTAGTTTATCAGCGCTCACTTCATAATCATCAAATTTGAGATTTTCATTCCGTGTCCCAGGTGTCCAACATCCAGCCCCTCACCATGCAGTCTGCTTTTAGACTGCATTCACACATTGTACCCATGTTTTTTCCCCACAATCGTGGTAGAACTCCAACACTTTCACCGTGCTTTTGAAAAATTGTGCAAAAATTAAGGGTGCAGCAAAGCCAAAATAGGTCAGTGCATCCTTACAAAAATTTGTGAAAGAATGGATCATTTTAAAGATCTTACTGATACAGCGTGATCCTGTAATAGGAGCCACCAATGTAACAAGTCCATTCATGACATTTCTAACCTACTACATTTTGCGAGGGATCATTGAAAAGTGGAAGAAACCGCAGCAACTCAGCCACTAGAGACCACATAAAAGTTACACAGCGGGTTTACCGAGTTCTGTGAAGCAGAAAACAAAGGTCACCAACTGCGGGCATAAACTTCCTTTTGTGTCAAAGTCAGAACAAAACTGTGCTTCCACTGGGAGCTTCATGGCCAAGCAGCTGGATGTAGCCTTATATCACCAAGCACAATGTCAGATGATGGATGGAGTGGTGTAAAGCCACCACCACTGCACTCTGCAGAAGTGGAAACATGTTCAGTGCAGTGACGGATCATGTTTCTCGGTTGTCTGATGGACCAGTTTGGGTTTGGAGAATGCCAGGAGAACGTTACCTAGTTGACTATGCCAATTGTATAGATTGGTGGAGGAGGGATAAGGCTATGGTCTTGATTTTTCAAGGTTCCAGTGAAGAGTATTTATTAAGTCTCAGCATTCCAAGACAATGTGGAGAATTCTATGCTTCCAACTGTAACAATAAAGTTGGGACAAATTGGTGTGGAAGAACTTGACCAGCAGCACAGAGCCCGGACCTTAATACCTTTGGAATGAACTAGTACCAAGATGGTGAGCGCGACCGTCTCGACCAACATCAGTGCCAGACCTTACAAATGCTCCCTTAGATGCAGGACATCTCCGAATGCTAAGGGTATGTGCACACGCTGCGGATTCTGCTGCGTTTTTGGCTCTGCAGAAACGCAGCAGATTCTGCTGCGTTGTACAGTACCTTTATTTCCTATGGAAATAAAAAAAAGCTGTGCACATGCTGCGTTTTTTTCCGCGCGGTTTTGCTGCGGTTTACAATCCGCAGCATGTCAATTGTTTGGTGCAGAAACGCTGCGGTTTTACACCTCATCCATTATGAGGTGTAAAACCGCAGGGCAAAACCGCAGAAAAAACGCAGATAATCCGCAGAAAAACCGCAGCACTTTGTCCTGCGGATTTCCTGCGGTTTTCTCTACAAAATCCGCAGAGACTAAAAACTACGTGGGAACATAGCCTTATAGTAAACCCTCCTACAAGTGTGAAAGCTTTTTATAGCTGCAGTGGGACTAACTCCATAATAACGCCATGGATTTATAATGGGGGCTCATTTAGGCTCCTGTAGGGGTGCCAATACTTTTGTCCATACAGCACATATCAATATGCAAACGTACAGCCTTAACCTGTCGTGTCTTTTTATTGCTGCACTTTTACAAAAATAGAATGGCGGTGTGACATCTGGAGATTTTGGTTTCTGTGTGGGTCCTTGTGCCAGACGCTGCCTGTGTGACATTTGTCACCTGTTCCCGATCTGCTATTTTTATACATTTTTTTTTTTTTACTCTAGGACTGGCAGCCGGCACAAGAGAAAAAAATAAAAATCAGGTTTCAGTATGAACTCAAGTAGGTATTGCCTACATGGGAAACGTTACTGAAGAGCGCAGTTCCTCTAGGAACCTGGCTGATTGCGGCTGCATACGGTATGCTTCATGGTGGGGCCAACGTTTTCTATAGACGGTAGGTACATGGAAACTGCGCATATTACCAAGAAAGCCTATGCTCCAAGGTTTTATTGCACCATCCAGTGATTTATTCCACAGATGGCGTGGTGCTCTAAATGTAAGTCCCCTACCCCCCTGTCTGATAATCACCTCCCGGCATTTTCATCCATTTTAATTTCCCATAGAAACCTTGCATGGCCAAGAAGTCTCTTTACACTGTCATGTTAGGCAAGTCCCTCTCCACAAGGATTCACAGAAATTTAGTGACAGTGATAACATCAGACCCTAAAAGACTGGTATCTCTTAATGGGACAGTCAGCACAGAATGTACTGGCGCTCAGTGCTTCATGGCAGGGCCAAACATTTAATCAAACCTTCCTATCTGCTTGTTTTGCCATCTATCTCCACCCTTCTCTGGTTCTATGAAGCCAGAGCTGTCAAAGAAGGGGGGGTGAAGATTGAGGGAAAACAAGCAGGTGGTAAATGAATAGCTCCACCGTGAAGCACCAAGCGGTGAGACTTTGCTCAAAGAGTCATCCTCTGCTGACAGAGCCCCTTTAAAATGCAAAAAAACTTCCAATTTTAGATTTAAAGCATACCTGTGTCATCAAGTGAATTAAATAAATACGTTGCTGTATGGGTACATGAGGAATAACACCATTTCTGGCCATTTTAGAACTTGAACCCCAGTTTTTTCCCCCTGGAGCTTGTGCTTTTGACATTTAGTTGTCGCTTAGCTAGTGGGTGGAAATTGGCCATTATGCTCTCTCACAGATTATGGATTCCTGCTCCCCAGTCTCCATGTAGTATGGTCTTATTTTTAGTTTTTTATTGTCTTTACAAGAAGGCGTAGCTCACAGGATCCTCTGGGGCGTGTCTTTAGGGTGTTCTGCATAATTACCCTGTGAGCACCGCCCATCTGGTAAAGACTATAAAAATTGGCACTAAATTAAAAAAAAAGCTCTTATCTCCGGAGCCGTATGGCGGATTCTAAAGAAGAAAAGAAAACAAATACTAAGGGGAAAAGCTGGAATAAAATGAGACCAAAACCTGTTAATTTGTTACCTTGCGACAGGTCCTCATAAGTCCAGGTTTGAGTTCTTACACTTATTCTTTTTTTTACTAGGTTATCCCAGAGTGCCATACTCCACGTTTGTAGCTCCATACACATCACCCTCCCAAATAAAAATCCCTTCAAGTGAATACTGATTGAGAAAGCAGCCAGGTAGTAGTTCTACATCACCCACTCTTGGTTCCTCTCTAGTCCAAGCTGAAGATGCAGAAGACCAGCCAAGCAGCTGGAGCAGGACAGAAATATCACCAACTTCGGTCTTCTTTGTAAGTCGGGCCGTACACACCATCAGCCTCTGCGCTGTGACAGTCGATGCACAATTTTCTAACATGCAGTGTTTCAGTTATTTTACTTTTCCAAGATCTCAGCTGGCCTCTGCTATTCAGAGTAATTTTTACCAAAACCGCCAGACCTGTCCACTGCTCGTATTATGGCTCATCTATATTAAAGTGACTGGAGAGGAGCTGCAGACACGACCCGTGGACATGGGAGAACCTTGTTTCTCAATTAAGGCAGCCAAGTTTTTAGCATTTCAAACCAAAAGGCAGGTAGTGGCAAATCCTTTTGGGTCATATTACCTCTATCCACCCCAACAAAACATTTTATTCCTTGCAATAATGGCTTTTTGCTGGATATTTTGTAGTTCTGAGTGACATCATTCATTTTTCCATACAAAAACAAAAAAACAACAAGGGGTTGGGGAGGGACAGGGGTATCCAGGTGTGGTAAAATGGAAAAAGAAAAATGCAGTTCTGTCATTGTTTTTTGGGCTTAATTTTTGTAGTAAAAGCAATCTGATAATAGTATTCTCCAATTCAATTAAAAAATTTTTTTTTTTTTTCTGGGGCTGGGCAGCGGGTGGAAAGGGAGGATGTGTAATGGCCAAAAACAAAAAAAAATTCTGGCGTTTTGATGGTATTACTAGTATTTGCTGTGAATGGAGCGGATTCAGCTCCTGAGCTCGCTCAATGCACTTTCTACCAACAAACGTCATACCTGCAGAAGTCAGGAGACTGGGGGCGTACTTTTAAGAAGGAGTGAAAGATTTTTTTTATTTTAAAAGACCACGCTTGACCACTTTTAAACAGATAGTGGTGGACAAACTCTTTAATGGTTAAAAAAAAAACAAAAAAAAAAAAAAACTTAGCACTTTAGGATAGCCATGATCCACTATCCAGCTGTGTCCTTCATGACTCTTCCTCTTGGCTCCAGATAACCCAAGACCAGTGCCATAAGATGACTGGCTTTTAAAAAAAATAAAAAAATAAAAAATTACCATGCTCTGTAGAGTGTTGTGAGTAATAGAAAAAGTATTTGGATTTTTTTTTTCCCCCCCCAAAGTTGAGCATCTTGTGCCACTCGTCTTAGGATCTCTTTAGCAAAGGACAAAATTATGGAAGGACACAGTTGTAATAATATACAATGTCACATGGGAAAAAAAAATAAATGAATAAAAGATGTATACCATATATATATATATATTTATTATTAGAGAGCTCTTACCTTTTAGAGGTTCGTGATCAGTCCTTATCATATCCATCAATGAATTCTCCAAAGAGTGCAAGTTAAAAGATTCATAGGGCCTGTTCCGGTCCTAAAAGATAAAAAACAGAAATGGAACAAACTATATATAAAAATAAATAAAAGTACATGAGCTAAATCAATGTGAACACTTAAAAAAATAATTGCTGTACAAGAGAATTGGAGCAGTAATTCAGGTTCAGCAGACAACTTGTCCCTCTTAGTATACAGATCACTATGAAGAGAGGTGAGCTTATAGGACGCGCGTCGAGGGCGCATTCTCCTTTCTTCGGCCAGAATTTTAGATGAAGAACCAGGGCTCTGAACTGAACTTTTTCTCTCTTATCCGAGTCTGGCTTGCAAGAATATTATTACCACTTTTCCCCCCTACTTTTGGTTAATATCCACCCTGAAATTACACAATTAAAAATGGTTTTCCCGCATTGCCCACGGTATATACAGTCTTGCACTCTTCTGCCACACATCGGCTCAATGGCGCCCTATGGGGACATTCTGTACACTCTTTACTGAATAGTGAAAATTACTAAAGAGTGCAGCTGTCAAAACCTCATTAATCTAGCATTTATGTGATAAGAGGTTTTGGTTGGAATACCCATTAAAAGCCAAATGTAAAAAAACCCACCATTTTTATATCCAGTTTTTTTTATATATATATTTATTTTTTTTTATTTTTATTTTTTTTTTTTTTTTTTTAAGAACGCTTTGGTATTTTTTTCATATCACTTTCCTCCTTAAAAATGAAAATTACAAATTTTGTAATTTTCACACTGGCTGCTAATGTCATTTTAGACTCCTACTTCCTGTCCTTTTAGGAGAGTTTTCAGCAGTCTCATTATCAGCAGAGGCAGGATTATAATGACCGGTAACAAGGCTGATAACACAGGATCCACCAATCACAATAGCCGATGTCACAGCTATCCATACACCACCACTTTTGCACAAGGAAAGACTAGAAGCAATGGGATGAAACTGAATGGGAGGAGACACAGATTAGATATTAGAAAAAACTTTTTGACAGTTAGAGTGATCAATGAGTGGAACAGGCTGCCACGAGAAGTGGTGAGTTCTCCTTCAATGGAAGTCTTCAAACAGAGGCTGGACAGATATCTGACTGGGATGATTTAGCGAATCCTGCTTTGAGCAGGGGGTTGGACCAGATGGCCCAGGAGGTCCCTTCCAACTCTACGATTCTATGATTCTATGATTTACTCCCTTCTCAATGACCACTGAACAATGCTTCATTTCAACAGATAGGGTCTGAGTCCATTGCTGTGAATATACACCGATTTCCTGAAACTATAGGAAGTGTGAGTACAGAATAGCCTAAGTGGTCAGTGTGAAAATGGCAAGATTAATACAAAATTAAAAAAAAAAAAAAAAATAGCTAAAAAATACATACATTCAACTCACAAGCTTCATTTAAACAATATCATTTTCTGATTACACATTCCCATTAAGAAGACAAATGTGCAAGCTGCAAAAGTGAAGGCCAGACTATGATTAGCATCAACACAAGATAGGAAAAGATTCCAGTGTTCTTAAAAAAAAAAAAAAAAAAAATTATTATTTTTCCTTTAGGATATGTTGACGCCTTGACCACTGACTGGAGGTAGAATAAATCATTGAATATTCCGGTGTTTGATGACCTTTAAGAAAGTGCGTCCGTTTTATCTACATCACTCCGTAAAGTTCAACACCTGTTTAAGGCGCGATCTGCGCCCATTGTCTACAAGAACAGCCCAATGCGCAGAAAACTGCAAACAGGTGGAAGAAACGTCTGGTGGGAGATAGCAATTTAAGAGAGACTTTAAAACATATAATTTGAAGATAATTGGGGTGAGAACAAAGAGTATACAACGGTGCATACTAAATAATGATTAGTGGAATTTCCTTGGTGCTACCCCGGCTCACCCCGACTTCTGTGCTCCACGAATGCAACACAGACCCAATTGTAGTCTATGGAGCTGTTCACATGTCTGTGTTTTTTTGTGAACCGTGTGTCGGCAGATAAATCACAGAGACACATGAGATTGTGATCTGAGTTACAAATCGAGATCAGACATACAAGTCTATGGGTCCATGAAAACCATGGACAGCACACTGGGGCCATTCATCTGCCACTCCGCGTGCAGTCTCCAACACGGCAAGGGGGAGGAGACATTTTCAAATTTTTTTTTTTTTTTTTTTGGGGGGTTTCCAATTCTGAGGAGTTTATACAACATTACTGTACTAACATCAAAAATAAGGGAAAAAAAAACGAATGGATGCTTCAATGAAGCAGAACGGCATCATCTCCACTAAGCCGATATGTATCTGGTAACACGACGCTACTATGAGCTTCCATAGAGTTCTACAGAAATCAGCAGCTTTCAAGAAGAATTTTAATTATTTTGTCCTACGTAACTTTTAATCATCATGTGTGTACAACCAGTTAATGGCTTTATCTACAGGGCACATCTCCAAAAATCTGCTCCATTTTACCATAGCAGTAGGCGATTTAAGAAATGTCATGCGCAGGGAATATTGACAGTAGACCGTTGGTGGCTGGGAAACTGGAATCTTCAATGATAACCTGGATAAAGGATCATTCACACATCAGTTTTCCCACTTACAAGGATTATCCGTTATCTTCACGGAGAGCACTCATACCATATGACAGTCTTTGAGGCTGTCCACATTGTCAGATTTTTTCCTCGGACCAAAGGTTAGTACTGATTTAAGTGTTGGCTCAAAATAAGAAATGCAACACTATGGAGAACGAAAGAAAGGAAAAAAAAAAATACAATAAAATCAAACAATTGTGGTCCGCTTTTCACTTACTGAGAAGGTGGACAGAAAATTTTCTCATCAGTGAAAAAAAAAACTGAGGATGAAATTCCAACCAAAAACTTTGGAAAATCACTGATGAAACTCGCAGTTTTTCTTGTAGGAGAGAAAAAAAACAAACAAACAAAAAAAAAAAATACACTGATGTCTGAATGAGGCCGTAGTTCCAGCTTTCTCAATTGCAGTCAAGAAAAAAAAGAAGCTGAGCTGTGATTGATTGCTATGAGCAAGTTTTCCCATTTGACAACATCTCAGCAGACACTGATATGGTGGGAAAAATCGAGCATCCCCAGGAACATAAGCTCCCAGCCATTGTCTGCCCCCCAGAAAGGAGCAGAGAGCACATGACAGAAATGAATCCCCCCCCCCTCCTGTGCCCATATACACATCTTCCCTCTTAAAAAGGGATCTCCGGTATGGAAGTCAGGGCAAATCCATTCAGCACTTTGGTTTTGACCCCAGGCCTTTCTTAAAGCGATCCCCGGTATGGAGGTTAGGACCGTTCCACTCAGCTTTGTGGTTCTGACCCCAGGGTCTCTTAAAGGGATCACTGGTATGCAAGTTAGTGCAAATCCACTCAGCGTTTTGGTACTGACCCCAGGCCTTTCTTAAAGGGATCTCCGGTATGGAAGTTAGGGCAATTGCCTTCAAATGCTCTGGTACTGACCCCAGGCCGCTCTTAAAGGGATCTTCTGTATGGAAGTTAGGGCAAATCCCTCGGCGCTCTGATTCTGACCCCAGGGTTCGATTAAAGGGATCATTTGTATGCAAGTCAGGGCAAATCCACTCAGCGCTCTGGTTCTGACGCCAGGCCTCTCTTAAAGGGATCCCCGGTATGGAAGTTAGGACCGTTCCACTCAGCGCTCTGGTTCTGACCACAGGCTGATGGGATGATGTGGGATAGTCTAGTAAATGTGGCTATGCGGAGTGGGCGGGGCTCTACACAGATATAATATATATATTCATTATGGATTTGTTATAACTAACCGTAGTTAGTTAGTTACTAAGCCTGGGCAGCGCCGGGCTCTTCAGCTAGTATATATTACACACACACACGAAAATAGAAACGCTATAACATTTCTGATATCAAGAAAAACAAGTTTACGTAGATCCGATAAGGAGAGAACGATACAAGAGAGTGAACAGAATAGAATATTTGCAGCTGGTAATAGAAATGTTTTTTTAGGAAACGCAAAAAAAACAAGAAATATTTTCTCCGGACGATTAGATGGCATACCAGTTTCATCTTCACACAATTTTCTATTTTTTTTCCCCTCATTTGGGACATTAGAAATTTGATTTCTAATCAAGGTTATGCATAAACTGGAGTGCCATCATCATGAATGTAAATTCAGAAAGCACTTGATACATTTCACCATTGATTGGGTACCGTATTTCAATTCTATTTTCAATGGATAAAATATAACAAGATTTCCAAACATTATTTTGTCTTATTTGCACCGTGTACACGCTTTCGTGTGGTACCATTTTTAAAGCGGACCGGTCACTTACCAATAATATTTCATTGTTCTATGTACTCAAAATACCGCTGTTCTCCTGAACCCAGTGTTATTTTTCTTTTGTTCCTGTTCCTTTGCGTTCCTGAGATATGGCCTCATCTTCCATGCAAGTAAATCTAGTCTACTTAGCCAAGGAGGCATGGCTCTCATGATGACGCCCATGAAGAGTGGAGGGTCACACCCCCGAGGATCACAACACTAGGTTTATATACAATGAAGAGGGGGATATAGCTTGAGAACAGAAAGGTGCAGGAACAAATAAAAACCAGTGTCAGAATAGGGAAAATAGAGGCATTTACACCAGGTAAAAATGATTGTATCGGAATGGACAGGTCCTCTAATGCACACCTTCACCTCAAAGAAACCAGTTTGCTTTAATCATCAGACTTCACTCCTAATAAGCTCAAGAGCAAGGAAAACCCAAAACATACAGTAACGAAGGCTAAAACAGACCATCTACATTTAAGCTGGTCACACTTTAGATAACTTTTCCCAAACACTCATTCTTCCGACAACTATTGGTCCTGAGCCACTCGACCCCATATAAAACTTGGCTAAGCGTACATATATTCTAAGGGAGGAGGAATAGGACGTTGGCGCCGGCTTATAATCCAATCTTATCCAATGAAGACTGACGTGTTTAGGGCCATTGAGGAACAATCTTTTGAACGTGTATGGGGCGGAGGGGTCCTTAAGGCCGTATAGAGGTGCACAAATTCAGAAGCGATTTCCACAATGTAGAGCAACCATGTAAGAGAAAACAAAATGTGAGATCTCAGTATCTATCACACAATCTATATATTTGAAGGCTAATCAAAGATGTGGAGGTCAGACAAACAAGGTCCTCCTTCAGAATAGCAATCAACTTCTGGGAACATTGTGTCCCACCGGCCGTCCATCAAAATCCGTTCAGCATCACTGAATCAGGGTTTAGGACTAAATCAACAATCACACAGTTCAGTCACATACGCCATCTTCAACCTTTGAAATCCAGCGCAGGTCAATAACTATTATCTTCTCAGTGAATCGAAGGAAAAGCCATTTGAAGGAACAATCCCTGGGCCCGAGATGGTAATGCTTGGATACAGCCATCAGCTACCGCTAAACAAACATGAAATTAAACTAAAGCCGCTTCGCGGCCGTACAATAAAGCCGGCTGACAGAATTCGGGTAAACACCTCGGTGTTTCGATGTTCTATCATCTTCCCCTATGAGTAAATATTGCTAGCTCATCTTCCAAGATTACAAAATTAATCTATTGAAACGTACCGTTATCTTGGAAGAAGAAAAAAAAAAAATTGTATAGCAGCAACCAGTCATCGAAGTCACCTTGAAGAACTGTCATGAACATTATAGTCATAAAACTAAACTAAAAAGCCAGATAGGGTAGCAAAATACAAGTCGAAACCTTTCTGGACCTAAGTTACCCTTAAAGCATCATACAAATTACATGGCAAGTGCTCCGGTGGATATCTCAAATCCAAAAGGGCTTCGACACCCCTCGCAAAGCCTTCCAGATGACTGATTTGACCCTGACTGAAATCTCTACTGCACCAATACATGGCTGGCTTTGGCAAAGAAGTCTCATGCATGCTGTTGCCAACACAGGAGAGAACTGCGCAGGGTACATACATGCATACGCAGGGACATATGCATACGCAATGAAGGCCAAGGTGGGTTTTTATGGGGAGGAGCAGGAACCTCCACATGACTGGAACACTCCCATCCTCCCCACACATGTGCAGCACTTACCAGTTAATTTGTGAAAAACGTCAAGTTTAATGTTCTCTATTATTATTATTATTATTATTATTTATTGTTATAGCGCCATTTATTCCATGGCGCTTTACATGTGAGGGGGGTATACATAAAAACAAGTACAATAATCTTAAACAATACAAGTCATAACTGGTACAGGAGGAGAGAGGACCCTGCCCGCGAGGGCTCACAATCTTCAAGGGATGGGTGATAATACAGTAGGCGAGGGTAGAGCTGGTCGTGCAGCGGTTTGGTCGATCGGTGGTTACTGCAGGTTATAGGCTTGTCGGAAGAGGTGGGTCTTCAGGCTCTTTTTGAAGGTTTCGATGGTCTACAATTTAACCCGTATTTTACTACCCTACCTGGCACAGACGTTCATTTTCTGTCCATCAAGCTCACAACATACTCCCCACAAGGGTACTTGCACACCACTTTAGACACACTATTGCCCCAGTTGAGGCTTTCCTAGGTCACACGGCTTTAAGAAAAGATAGCGGTCCTTCTCTTAAAGTGGCTTTGCTGGCTTTTTTTTTTTTTTATTGTTTTGGGTGGTGGCTCCGTTGCCAGCGTCTCTTTTCTCGAATTTGAAAGCCGCCCGAAGAACGAACATGTGACTTCTTTTAAATGCGTCACGGTTTCTGAACTCTGATGCAGTTAAAAGAGGTAACGAAATACCGGACATGCGCACAGCAATGTCGTTTTTTACATTGCTGTGCACCATGTTGTTTTTGATGGCAGGTTTTCAATGCTTTCTCAGGTGGATTCCACCAAAAATAAAAAGGGTGTGTGTTGTGAATTCACCGGCCGAAGCTCCCCCGCTCCATCTGGTGGTTACTGGAGGTAGTGGAGCTGGCCAGATTGACAGAGGTCTGCCACCTGATGATGAAGATTGAAGGTCTGGGGTTACTGATTGGAGTATTTAAGTTTGCAGACTTCCTTCAATCCCTGCTGGTGATTGCATTCTGAGGTCTGATGTCTCCTACCCTGATCCTGAATTGTTCAGCTAAGTGATTCATTTGCTAATCCTTTGCATCTGATCTGATTTTATCTCTCTGCTTGTTGTGTGTGTTCAGCTTGCTCCTCTGGGGGCTGTGCTGGACCTCCGCTCCATATGTTACAGCCTGTGTCAGTTTGCTCAGTCCCCTGTTATATTGGTCTCTTTTGCTTTGCTTCTAGTTCATACCAGAGTGCTGATATAGTAAGGGCGAAGTCTTGTGACTTCAGTGTTTTTTTTGTACATTAGACGTGTTGGATTTTTCAGGGTTTTTGCGTGATTGCAGACAGTGTCTTTCCTATCTAGTTAGTTTGGGCCCCATCATTTGCTCAGTCTATTCTCTGCCTGTGTTTGTGTTTCATCTTGTCTTACCGACAATATATGTTTGGGGGCTATCTATTCCTTTTGGGGTCTGCTCCGGGGCAGTTTAGATTTCACCTTTCTTGCTTTAGGCTTAGTTAGCTCTCCGGCTGTGCCGAGGCGTCTAGGGAATCGTATGTACGCTCCATGGCTACTGCTAGTTGTCTGGATAGGATCAGGGGTCTGCAATCCGCTTAGTTACCAACCTCTCTGGTTTTCTGGTGGCTTGGCCGGTTCCTGCCATCCTCCTCGGTGACCCATTCATAACAGTTGTGTGCCCATAACCGGAGCTGGCCATAAAGGGAAAATATTTTATATTTTTCTGTTTATTTCTTAGTTCCTGAGCCGATTTATGACCACATTAAAGTTCAATTTGATGTTTTCTGTGGTCAGAAATCGGCTGAGTGGAGTTCCACAGTCATAGAATATTGCTACAAATAACGTTGGCTCGAAACAATGTCGCAACCATGGAATGGGGAGTTGGTCGACAACTTTGCTGTAACTTTGTGAGAGTTGAAAAAAATCTGCAAGTGACACGTATGGATTTGTTCCCACTACGCAATTATGATCTTCTTTAACATTTAGGTTACACAGATTTTCCGTCCGGGTAATAGCAGCATTTGAATACTTCCTGAAGATTTTCACCGTTGGAATCTGAGATAAAGCATTTCCACATTTGGCCGGATTCATAACAAATTGTACGATGTCCCATGAGTATTAGGCTGGGTTCACAGAAGTAACAAAAAAAAAAAGAAAACTGTGGAGCTGGCCTACAAATCAGCAATGAAATGCGCACGTGCGCGATGTTGATTTTGTGTTGGTCTTTGCTGCTGACGTCGCTGGGAATTTCTGCCGCATTTTTTCAGTAGACAGGGTAAGCTGCCGACTTTTTTTTTTTTTTTATGCGGTCAGTGAGTGAGGCTTGTTAAAACCCTATTCACTAACATTGTACTTTATGCTGTAACAGAATTTCAGTGCGGATTTTGCAACCAAAATTCCCTTAAAAAAAACACGTGACGTTTAAACCCAGTCTTCACCCTTTTTTTTTTTTAATTTTACATTAAAAAAAAAAAGTCGATTTAGTATTCCATTTTCTTGTTTTTCTAAAGCCAGCGCATACAGAAGATTTCTAAAATCTACCAAGAAGGTAGATGCTGAAAATGTGGCTAAAAAGGCAGATCTGAAATGCAGAATAAGCAGATGCACAGTCACAACCGTACGTGGAAAGAGCCGTGTACACCGTGAACTCTATTATTAGCAGCCTTTTATGTGCTTTCATTATTTATCTGACATTTGAGAGTCCTTACACGCTAGATTATGCGAAAAACAAGAATAAAATCTTTAGTTTGTGTGTTGTTTCTTAGCTTTGATGGGTCCTGGAAAACCCGGGTGATAAGCGACATGGTGATTATTACAGAACATGTGCCGTCATATTCAGTGATAAAAATCTGCATTCAAACTGCTTTTCTCTCTTTTGGTACTTGCTGCCTTTTTTTCAGCTACATTCATCATAAAGGGGTACGGGGTTCATAAATTGTGACTTTTTGGTGCAAAAAAAAAAAAAAAAAAAAAAAGCTATATTATCCTTTCTAAAGTCACCCATTAGTCTTCAACTGAGCCGAGCATATATATTAAATGCCAGACATTTTACTGCAAGCAGGAACTACAGCGATATGCTTGGAAAAAAACAAAATGCTAAAGAGGAGAAAACCGGAGAATCAAGTGATTAATCGGAACTTAAAAGTCTTATCGTTTGGGAGCAGAAACAGAGGAAATTCTCTAAATCCTCCTAAAGAAAAATAGGAGTTGCTGCTCCAAAGCTGCATCAAAAAAACTGTGTGTATGCCTAAAAGTTAAAGAAAAAAGTAAATATGCCGCCAGCACGATTAAGTAATAGGAACATACTATAATGAACCATCTCAACAGATACTGTAAGTGGCTAGTTTTTGCTCCTATTTTATTCCTGCCGCTGTCCTAAGCATTCGGTTTTTTTTTGGGTAATGCCACCATCCAGTTTTAGAGATATGGTCCTTTATATTTAGTGCTGATTCTTATGGTCTTTCCAAGGTGGCATAACTCACTGACTCTCTGGGGGGGCATGGGAGGTGTTGTCTGCATTATAACCCTGTGAGCACCGCCCGCTTAGTAAAGACCGTAAAACATAACACTAAATAAGAAGACAAATATCTCTACAATATGTCAAAGACAAAAAAGAAAAAAACTCAGAGCAGAGAGGAATAGCAAAAACTTGCCACTTTTGACCTCAAAGTGGTTGTCCACTTTAAACACCCCCAAATTGATCAGAGGGTCACTTGGCAGTAGATGATCACAAAGTGTCCTTTTCATGAGGTCCACAGGGTACAGGTGTTTAGAAAAAGCAGATGGCAAGTGTTAACTCCTTTGCTGTGAAAATTATCCATCTAACGTCGGATAGTGCAGACCTCCGGCGGGTGAGATGGTCTTCGCAACCGATCTCCATAAGACTGTCCAAGAAATAGGAATCCCGATCCAGAGGACCCTCCTCTACTAAAGGCAGTCGAACCCATCAAATTTAGCGACAGCGGTCAACCATCTGATGTACATGGGGACCTCCCTTATACAGATGATGTCGGATGAAAAAAAAAAAAAGAATAGGGCACTTGGAATTTTAAGAAGTCTGGAAGAAGCCTTCTGCTCTTCCCTTTGTTGAAAACACATGAATGATCGGGAGAGCTAGCAGTCAGCACGTTCGTTCGAGAGTAGTCCCATGTATGGCTGTCGCAGTTCAGAATTCCCAATAGGGTATATGACAATGGGATTTCTAGACTGGACGGGCAATCGCTGCATTAGCCGCAGATTTGGTCATTACCCAGAAATGCATGAACAATTATCCACCATCTATGTGGAAGCACTACTTATGGCAATCATCTCATCGTGATGTAGTGCCAATCAGTCATGCCCCAGCAATGTGCACCCTCCCATATTAAACATAGGGTTATATTTTTCGGCATCACAGTCCGGTATGTAGTGTGAAGCTCAACATGACGACCTTTATTTTAAATACGGGAAGTGAGAAAGCGAGCTGTTCTGTTAGTCAAGACGGGCTTCTATCTTTGGAAATGAGGCCGTTTCAGATTCCTTTACGGTCAGGGACAACTCACTCCCAATAAAAAGATCTTAGTTTTACGGCTCTCGTACATATTAGATGAATACCAGCCAAATCCATCAATATGACAGGCCCATCCAACAGTCTAATATGTATGGAGGCCTCCTGACTGTCCCGATAGATGGGGGGGGGGGGGGTTGTGGGACATCAAATTCCTGGCATGTCCAATTTTTGACTGCCAATCTCTTAGTTCTCCAAAAGAGAACTCCGATAAACGTCGGACATGAGCTCTCAGACAACCCAGGAGCAATCGGCAGGGCAAGAGCTTCTATACATGGGGAATCAGTAAAGTGTTTTGTTTTTTTTCCATTCTCAGTGTGTTGGACCCATTTTTTGGTTTGCATATCAGTTTTTCTTGTATCAAAATGTCTTAGGTTCTCCTTCCTAGTAAAAGGTAAAATACGGAGAGCACACTGTTGTAATCTGCTGTTTTCTCTTTTCATTGACCTACATTGGAATCTTGGATCCGCAGTATGGGTAAAAGATGGACATGTCTAAGGTTTGTTTCTTTTGTTTTTTTAATCCCGACAACCTGTCCGCACATAAAAAAAAAAATAAAAAAAAAACCACAGCTTTTTTTTAGCATAGTTTCCCAAGCAACTTTTTTGATGTTTTTTATAGTTTCTCCAGTGTTTTGGTGGCATCTATTTTATTGCCATTTTTCCCTTTTTCGACTCAACAAAAAATAAACTGCTTGCAATTTTTAAGTAAAAACACAGTTACATAAAAATGCATATAGTCATTCATATGACCTTTTTCTGGCAACTTTTTTTTTTTTTTTTTTTTAAGGGGGGGGTTTCGAAGCGGACGTGCCTGAATAAGACGCCATTTGCACAAACCCTTGGGGCTGAATTCAGACTTCTGTCTTCCATGGTCTGTACAAGAACCAACCGGTGGTCAACTGACCTGAACAGAAAAGCTACAAAGTTGGTCCAAGTATAATCTTTTGGACTCCTTAGCCTCACTGACGTGAATAGGTACATTGGGGGAGCCGTCTGAATACCTTTTTTTGGAGGATGAAGATGTACATTCCAGATGCAAGTCATAATGAGGTGTAATTACAAAATGTGAACCCATCCAAAACTGGTCAATTCTGTACAAAATCTACTGACTAGGCAATGCTGCCGTGTCCTACATCCATCTGTCTGGGGTGTAGTAAGACTTAAGTGCCCATTAAAAGCAATCTGATGTGTCAAGCTGTTTTCTGCCAGACGGTTATGAAATTGTACTTGAAGGAGCCCGAGTCTTCTACTTGAAAAGCAAGCACTACTGCTAAGATAAAGCTTTTGAAAAGCTTTTAAGTTGTCTCGTAGAAGAGAAATCTAAAAAGTATTACTGGCATTAGCCAAGTGCTTGGGGGGGGAAAAAAAAAAAACAAAAAAAAAAAACAACACTGGATGCGGATGAGTGTGCAAAAGGTAAAATCTACGATTATTGCCGATCATACACATTGGATAGACGGTGGTCAGTAGAAAATAGTATGGCCAAGAGACAATGTCTACACTTATTTGCAGAGAACCTCTCCAGCCAAAAAGATGAAATTTGATTACCATCAACATCATTCATGGCATATCCAAATTGGGGACAACAGAGGCCAGTGACATTATAGAAAGATCCAAGCAAGTGGTTCAACAAAGGCTAAGGTGGCCAAGAAGTAGAAGTCAACGTTCTCCAGGCAAGCCCTTGCTGAAATTTATGGCATATCCCATGGGTACGCTGCATCTGCCAACTTTTAGATGACATAGTACGGGAGATTTTTTCATATTTTTGATCTTCTTAAAAAGGTTGCATCCCTTAGATGTCCCATGAATGTATATCTGGATGGCAGACAGCATCCCGACACCACGAATAAGAAACCATTTTGAAGGACTATTTCAGGAATTAGTCCAAGAAATTGCTGACACTTTTGGAATAGCTCCATTTTTTTTCCTGTTCCAGGATAGTTGCAAAGTTAGGGGATAAGCTGTAAAAGTTGAAAATGGAAACTGCACTATAATTCGTTATAAGGACCACAAACATAATATGTATAGGGTTCTCCATAACATAGGGTCGGCTCCATTAGTGCCATATTAATTTCTGCTTCCTAGTGGTGGTGGAGACTTTTTCAAACTCACGTGTTCGTATGGAAATAAAGCTAGATTTGGAGACATGAAGACAGCTAGGCAAGGAAAGTAAACCGAGAAATGCTGGGGGACAATTTGGTGGTGTAAAGTTGACTATACACATGCGATATGTCATTCAGCTGATAGCTCTCTCTCCCGACTTCCCAAAGCATTAATGCGTTTTCAATGGGGAGATCGGTCAAAGTTACTGCTAGACACCGATCGTTGGCTTGTCCATTGGAGAACAAATGGATGGCCATTTAGATTACAACTGCCCAACTCTCATCTCTTCCGAAATTCATCTGTTTGGAAAGTTTCCACTGAATTTTACGTAATGTGTATTGAACATTGAGTAAATTCTCATGCAACACTCTGTTGGGCCACCCAGTTTTCAGTATAATAGGGCATAATTTTTATATCTGTGAAATGAAGAAAAAAAAAAATTCACGTTCTTCTAAACATGGGCGAAAACGATCGTTCAAAGGATAAACTAATTTAGGGGGTATCAAGGCGGATAACCGTATCACAATGTCGCTTTGCATGAAAGAAAAAAAAGATTAAAAAAAAAAAATAAAAAGAAAAAGAAAAACACTGCTATATTTTGTGGCAGAAGCTTTAAGATTATCTAATAGAAATGAAAGGATATGCTCAACACACATAAAAGCTAAAAGCCTCCTCTGCTGACACAAACAAAAGATTTCAGCTGAAAGGGTTTACTCACCCAGACACAATGGGAAAAGATAAATAGCGCTCCTCCCGAAACAAGGGCTATAATTATCCTGGTCAATATATAACACACGGAAGAGAGCTTTAAGCCTGGCCAGGCGCAACATGGGCCTACACCATAATGACAGGCTCGTCCCGTAATACGTTAATAAAGATTTGTGAGTCACGAAAAGGAGGCTCCATTACAAGTTCCACCGAAAGAAAAAGAATCCAAAATGCAGGGTGTTGTGTCCAGTAATTTTTTTCCCCCAAACGAAAACTAAACGCTTCAAGTACAGTCAATGGGGTCCTTCTGGCACCAACTGCGTCGGTCATAGGATGGACCCATTTCGTACAGGAGTTATTTCAGATTTCAGTTCCTATAAAAGGAACACAAAAATGTAACAGCTAGTGTGAACCACACCCAAGTTCTTTATTGCTGATACAGCGCAAATATACTCCACAGCAAAAACGATCAACATTCAGCCCCTTCCCATAAAGCGGGCCAAACACGTGAGACATCTGTATCTACTCGCCATACGCATAAACACTCAACACAACATCTATGAGTTTTCTACAGGCAGAGAGGAGAAAGCCAGACACCTCTGGCAGTGGCTTATTTCCCCGAAAACAAAGAGGATGGGGTGTTAAAATTCCATTTGTCCAATCCTTCTCTCCCTTGACATCTTTTGGGTGAGAGTCAGGAGGCCCCCAAACACATCAGATGGCCGGCCAGTGTTAAGATCAGTTGGTTTGGATGACTTTTAAGAGTAAAGTAAACTTTTAGATACTTTTAGCATGTTGCTCTTTAATTCGGTGAAGATCATTTGGGGGGGGGGGGGGGGGTACTGTGTCCCAAGACCTCCACAGATTACCGAAAAAGACAAAAAAACAAAAAAAACAAAACAACTTAGAGGTGTGCAGCTTACTAGGCACAAGTGGAAAACACCTATAGATTCAATAGATGGATTTGTCATCCTCATTGTGTGCCGTAAGAGCTAGCTCTGGTGGCTTAACTTACTGTCGGGTGGTGGTCTCTGAGCCCGCTCCACACAGAGATAGCACCCAGCCGCCATCATTAAGAGGTTGAAATCTAGGTGCATGTGTTTTAAAAAGCATGTCAACACCCATAGGTGTAATCTAGGAGCACACCTCAATCATGTAATGCTCCACTGTGTACATCTCGCCAGAGCTTAAGATGGAGACGTACGTTGGTGGATTACCATTTGTATCATGGAAGTAATGACAACGATAGAGCAGAGCGGTCACATCCGGTAACTGAAAACATGGAAAATTGATTTCCATACACAAAATGTAAGCAACAACTGGATCTGCATTGTGAACCTCAACATTATTACTGATCAGTGGACACCATTTAAGTTGCATTCAATGTTTTCCAGAAGCCACAGTGTAGCCCAGGTTTAGTATAGAGAAAGTGCTGCAAGTAACTAAGCCGACTGGTAGAGGCGTAAATTATAGATTAGTAACCTGACAGGAGAGGAAATTGCAGTAAAATAAAATGATTAGGTTACAGACTGAAAAATGTAGACAAGTAGATGTTGGCTATGGGAAAAACCCATTAAAGTTGCCCAAACACATCAGGAGAATGTTGGCCAAACACATCAACCATTTAAAGAGGGTTCTCCAACTCTCCACTTGCAGCAGATGTTGGCAGGGCCATTCACGGTGAATTATAGCATGGCAGATCTCTTTGCTCTCAGGGGAGATGAGCAGGTGACAGAGGTGACTCGACGGTTCTAGCCCGGAACATGAGCAAAGCTGATGGTGCATGTGTATGGGGAGAATGAGCAGGAATCAATGTAGGCCAGATAAAGGTTTAGCTGTTTGAAATGTATTGCCACTCACTCTGTAAAAGAACCATATGCAATATAAGGAAGTTAAAGGGGTTGTCTATAGTCCCCTTCAGGTAGAAATATCTCTTAATAATAAGCTGGACTCAAGAGTTTGGCTGTTGGGATCCTACCAGTCAGCTGTAATCTATGGGTTAAGGCCCTATATACACATCAGGCTAATGTTGGCTGAACCTGGCGATAATGACGGGTTTGTGTATGGGGCTGCCGGTCGACTGATGGTTAGGGCAGATGTTGATCGGGTATGTCCGATTTTGAATCGCCGATCATATTTCTCTCCCTAAGATAAGTCACCGGTCATGGTCACATAGAACACAGGAGCGCTCTGCCGAATTGAGTGCTCCAGTGAATGCGACAGTCAGCCGAGTTGGTCAAACAACAGCAGCCATCCTTTAGTTTAGCGCCAAGTGTTCAATTCCCCTGTAGTGACACACCAGGTGAAACGATGCATCAAAGGCCTGCCTTTCTAATGCACAAATATGCTGGGCACATGTAAGAAAAAGGCTTGGTGAAAGCACCCGAAAAACAAATTATGGTACTGGGGGGTGTGACACTGGACATATGTAGAAGTCTAGCTGGATGATGGGATTCCACTATTGCAGCATTCAGTCCTTGATTATCTCATTGCATTCTACCACATTTGTATGATAAAATTAAAAAAAGAAAATTCTAAACCCTGACTACAGAATTAGCCACTGGATACGTTTTTATTATATTCCCAATCGGAATAAATCACTAAAAATGCAGTCATAAAAAAATTTAAAAAAAAAAAAAAAAAATCAGCATCATCTACATCAAATGCGATTTATTTTCCATTCTTAGCTCCTGACGCCTTCTACAAATTTAGGCTTTGCTTGCCAGAAAAAATATCTTCTAACCTCATTTATTTATACGTCTAGTGCCAAGATTTGCAGGAACATGGCGGTGCATTAAATATTCAAAGTAGTGCGTTTCTGACCTACTTGCTAGCTTGCCGAGATAGTCAGCTAGACTAAACATCTTGGATTGTAGTGTTAAAGTACAAAAATGACAAGCTGCAGGAATGAAAAAAAACGACATGTGCAGCATAAATCTGATACTCAGGCTGCGGGGCAAACGTGCACCTGATCCCTCAAACATGATGCTTTTTTTTTTTTTTTTTTTATGGGCACGATTAATATTTTCAACATCTGCATTTTCACAGTAACGCAAAGCATTATAATCTGATAGGGGTCAGTGGTTTCCATTCTCTGGATCTCCAGCTGTTGGAACACTACAACTACTAGCTACAGTCGATCGAGAGTTGCCCAGGTCCATCGCCTAGTCCGGTCCTCCGTGGCAGCCGTTGATTGTTTGCCTGTCATCCTGGCGCGGTGACATCATGATGTGCGTCAAGATGTCGTGTGGCCTAGTAAGCGCAAGAGAAAATCCAGGTACAGAAGTAGAAGACTTCCCTGGTACGGCTGCCATGGAGGATCGGACTGAACGCCAACGCGAATCTTTCTCCATGTCAAACTCCTACAGGGTGTTGTAACTTTTACAACAGCTGGCAAGCAACACGTTGGCGGTCATTGCTTGATGGCTTTGTAAGGAGCGCCAGGGGCAAACGTTAAAGTGGGTATGAGCACTGTAATGACTAGCCAGAACGTCTTTTTTTTTTTTTTTTTTTTTAATACGCCATTGACTTGCATATGGTGCCGTAGAACTCCATAGGCGGTAAAGAACCATCCATTATAAATATAGGGAAAGAGGAGGCAAGAGTGGCAGGTCCTAACGGAGAAGAGTGAAGTGGGAGAACAGATGAAGTTGAAAGCAGAGCAGAACCTGCCAAGCAGCTGAGCGGGGAGAAGGCGCAAGAGCGTGCTGATCAGGGTGCAAACAAGAGAAGCAAATAGTTATTGGTTGAAATTGCCGCCATGTTGCAGGTTGGACTAATCATCCCCTTGTGCCCCAAGCAAAACGCCGCCGACAGATGTAGTCATGTTGTCCTACCCTTAGATTTGTATATTGAAATCACCTGTGCCTTTACTGTCACCACCAAGACCAATGCCTCAATGGCTAACCAAGAAGTCTGTTGCCTCCGAGGAGCAATAAAAAGTTCAATTAGTAGCAGTCACAGTTTCTTTATGCAAAAACCAAAACAATCACATAATTTTAAGAGAACATGGTGTAGATTTCCTGTCATTTAATGGAGAATAAAAGGGACTCCTCCTTTCATAGGCGAGCCAGTGGAGCGGAAAGGGGCCTATTTCAGACGTCCATAAAACTCATAAGCTCTGTGATTTTCACACAGAACAGGTACCCGACGCAAAACAGAAAAAACAGGGAGACATGTCTTTTTAATTAGAATCACGGATCAAAATTACCCATAAAAGTCAATGGGTCGGAGAAAATAACGTACGGCACGCGGACAGCATCGTTGTACAATCTGTGTGCAGTCTGTGATTGATCTAAGAAACTTTACATTTTTTTTTTTCCCTCCATACATCAACACCACCAATGAAGCGCGGATGGTAAGGAATGGCACATGGCCCCAACACGGATGAAATGCGGACTGTTAAATTTTGCGTGTGTGAAGAATCACTTCCCTGCCCCGATTAGGTCAAAAAAATTAGAAAGAAATTATATACAAATTAATTATACACTAATCTGTTATGACTTAAAGTGCACTCCTCCCAAGGAAATAATGTTTCTGGCATCCCGGGCATTCCTCTTTATGAATAGGTTACTCATGGGCGGGGTGGTGCACATATCTGGTAGGGTAGGACTACACTAGCGTGACCCAGAATTCTGCACCTCTTCCCTCCTGTCGTAATAATTGATAGCTGTGATGTGTGCCCGTCGTAGGTGTTGTGTGATGACAGCCATGACACCCATAGGCACCGACTAGGTCTAAAGTACTAAACATTTCTTTAGTGAAAAATAAGCAACACCGTGTGCCAGCGCCGGCTTACTGCATAGTGATATACACCGAACGCAAGAATAACTCTGTACACAGTAAGCGTCCCCTACTGGCAACTGTTGTCAGACAATTTTATTATACAAAGAGAACCTCTCACTGGGTCAAGAGTGAACAGTTTTTGCTAATGTCTGGACACAGGTCCCACCTCTTGGGCCATGGAGAATGAAGCTCAGAAAAATAAAGACTCAGCAAGTTGTGCCAATTCTGCGCTCTATGATGGCAGAAGGTTTAGTCACAGTTCAGACTCCATCACGTGTTCTCTGGTCGTAAATGGAAAATAGAGACACTCGGGGTCACGGGGACAGAGTATGACGGTGTAACCGAGCCCTACAAGTAAGTGCGCAGACGACGGAGTTACATAGATGGCTGGGATCACTTAGTTACGTAATGCTAAAGAGCTTCACTTATGACATAGTTCACACAACAGACAGATGCATTGGTAAGAAAGTTATCTGAAGTGTTTTTCTTCTGCCCCATCTGACCATGCCGTACATAGGTGAGACATCTACAGAGGCCACCACCCAAGAGCTAGCTGGTCTGCCCAATCTGTCACTGCCGTACATAAGTGGGACATCTACAGGGGCCACCACCACCCAAGACCTAGCTGGTCTGCCCGATCTGTCACTGCCGTACATGGCTGAGACATCTACAGAGGACCCATCCAAGACCTAGCTGGTCTGCCCGATCTGTCACTGCCGTACATAGGTGGGACATCTACAGAGGACAACATCCAAGACCTAGCTGGTCTGCCCCATCTGTCACTGCCGTACATAGGTGGGACATATACAGAGGCCACCATCCAAGACATAGCTGGTATGCCCAATCTGACACTGCCGTACATGGCTGAGACATCTACAGAGGACCCATCCAAGACCTAGCTGGTCTGCCCGATCTGTCACTGCCATACATAGGTGAGACATCTACAGAGGCCACCACCCAAGACCTAGCTGGTCTGCCCGATCTGTCACTGCCGTACATGGCTGAGACATCTACAGAGGACCCATCCAAGACCCAGCTGGTCTGCCCGATCTGTCACTGCTGTACATAGGTGGGACATCTACAGAGGACAACATCCAAGACCTAGCTGGTCTGCCCCATCTGTCACTGCTGTACATAGGTGGGACATATACAGAGGCCACCATCCAAGACATAGCTGGTATGCCCAATCTGACACTGCCGTACATGGCTGAGACATCTACAGAGGACCCATCCAAGACCTAGCTGGTCTGCCCGATCTGTCACTGCCGTACATAGGTGGGACATCTACAGAGGACAACATCCAAGACCTAGCTGGTCTGCCCCATCTGTCACTGCCGTACATAGGTGGGACATCTACAGAGGCCACCATCCAAGACATAGCTGGTATGCCCAATCTGACACTGCCGTACATGGCTGAAACATCTACAGAGGACCCATCCAATACCTAGCTGGTCTGCCCGATCTGTCACTGCCGTACATAGGTGGGACATCTACAGAGGACAACATCCAAGACCTAGCTGGTCATGTCTAACTAATGAGATGTCCTATAAGGCAAAACAAGCTGAGTGCCAGATGGCTGCCTCTACAACCATCCAGAAAGCATCAAATCTGATGGAGGAGAAAGGTGGATAATCCCTCTCCCTTCAATGTGTAGGAAACTAAAGCCATCATCAATGTATCACAGACCAGGCTACCATGCTGTATGATGGCCGCTGATGTAAAATCTCCATAAAGAAAGAAGAGAACCCTTCCTAACTTACAAGAAGTAAATACATTGCTGTAAGGGGAAATATTCATTGAGAAATAATAGGACACACAGTGCCCCGATTATCTAGAAATCCCTCTCCACACCAATTAACCTGCAATCATACAATTCCCACATTACAAAACACATGACTGCATAAAATTACAATAGACGGTCTCCATTATATGCCAGTGATTGATGCACGAAACTTGACCGAGCTTGATAAAAAAAAAAAAAAAAAAAAAAAAGAAGATTGAGGCATCATTATAGACAAGGATTCTTTACTGTTAGAGCAGTGAGACTTGCTTCTGCAGGATTTGATAAACGCCTGACTTAGCTGAAGCTATGGTTGCACAGCACTGTACACAACTAATAAAAAAAAAAAAAAAAAATATTAAAAAATGGATATCCTAAAAAGCCTCCATATAATAAAATGCTGCACGTGGATTAGTGAAATGATTCACCGCTTCTGGAAGGATTGTGGTTTTCTATCTTAGTTTGCAATCTGACACCAAAGAACAATTTTATTTTATTTTTTTCATTTTAAAGGCCAAGCACCTGCTGGCGCCTAAGATATTCACCACTTGGAGGATTTACAAAGCTCTGTCGAGGAGCAGTAACCACATGAAAGTCTTTAGCCAAAAATCAAAACTGGATCCTAAATATTGATATAGTGCTGTGTGAGCCCGACCTAACAGCAGTTCATCATCGTTAGACCTCACTGGATAGGCGATGTCCCAGCGGTGGGATCCCACGATCATCAAGAACTGTACTCTGCTAGGGATGGGACAGCAGGGGAGCACACCCGACCGGCGGCCCCCTTTACTTTTTTCCTGGCTGCGGTCAGATGGAAAGGCCACAAGATATCTGCCATATGGAAACAAATGGAAAGTACATTGCGGATTTTTTGCGGACACTTTCCAAAAGTAAGTCAGCAGCGGCAAAATCGTACGGATCTCACTGCAGATTTCTCTGGTCTCGGTACATCCCGGCCTCCTATGCCAGCATTTCACATTCACTTGCAAACTCTGCTCCGGATCCACAGCGGACACGCAGAAAATCCAACTGTGTTGCGGATTTATTGCAGAGCATAGCCATTTATTTTTGTCTATGGAGAAAATCCATATTATTTTCAAAAGGCAACACCGAGATGCTGCGGACTGAAAAATCCACAAAACAGATACATTCACAGCGTCAAAAAAAAAAAAAAAAAAGAAGAGCAAAGTATGGATGAGATGGGGGGGGGGGAATTCGAAACCACTTTGCTGGGATTGTATTCTTATGTGGATTTAAAGTCACATATTGTTGCCATAGAGCCAGGAGAGGAGATCCGCGTCAAGCAGCGGTCACTCATATAGATCTTTGGTCATCAAATGAACATTTTTTTTCTGCAAATGGAACAAAAAATATATTTTTTTTTTCTTTATGGTGGGGGAAAAAAAAAAAAAAAAAAAAAACTGTACAGAACACAAGACAAGTTTGCAATCCAATCATCATGAGCTCGCGAGAAGGAAACAACGGTATCCAAATTGGTAGATTTTTGCAGTCCGATTTATTAATAGCGGTGCCCCAGTCCTCCCTCGCTGCAGTACGGGCCCTGTTGATGAATGAAGTGCGGATGCTTAAAGGGGTTCTCCACTTTGGTATTTTGACAAATGCTGTGCTGTCCACAATGTGGTCACTGATGGAGAAGAATGTGACCACACCTGTCCATCAACCTCCTCCTATTGGAAGACAGCTGGAGACTGGTCACGGGCTCCTCATTTAGCGACCGTGTTGACCTCAGATTTCGCCATTGATGCTCCAGAGTTAAAAATAATAAAACCAGTGGTTACTCACCCTCCTCGGGTCCTACACTTCATCTCTGCCGCAGCTCCTGTAACCGTTTACAGGTTGAGCAAGCCGAGTCAAACACACACATGACCGCTGCAGTCAATCACTGGGCTCAGTATCTCGTGATGTCTACGCTGGCAGAGCGGCTGGATCTCAGCGATTGGCTGCAGCGGTCACGTGTGCTGTCGACTTACTTAAAAATGGATGGCACTCGGACCAATATTATTCAACAGAACGCCTGAGTTTTCTGGATCAAACACGGAACGATTTTTTTTAAGCTCATGTGGACCGGCCCTAAGGTTCAGTTCCCACAATGAGTATTTGGTGCATTCTGACGCTGCAGATTTTCTACAACATTTCCGTACCAATTAGCTAAATCATGTTGGGTGTTTTAGGGATTTTATTGGCAGCAGGGGGAAGGATTGTGTGTTTTTATCTGCCAATTTTTACATTATGTGTTAAATAAGAAGAGGCTTTGTATATGATACTTCCGTCATTGACCCAGACAATGCAGATTACATGCGTTTTTAGTGCATTTCCGCAGCGGCAAAGCACAAGAAAAAAAACAAAAAAAAATGTTTTTTCCCCTTGCGGATTTTCATCATCTCAGTCAAATCCACGGGGAAAATCTGCAAAGAAAAACATTTATAGCAAGAGAGATTGACACGTTGCTGAAAAAAAAAAAAAAAAAAAAAAGTACCGCAGGTCAATTTCTAACAAAAAGGCACCAGATTTACATAGGGGTCATCCACTTTGATGGAAATGAGGGGGTTTTTTGGGCCATGAAAATACACAGAAGAGAAAAAATAAGAACAAACAATAGATAAAAAGCAGCAAATACTCATAGTGCAAACGTAGACGTAATAAACACGGTGAATAAAAAAAAAAAAAAAAAAACACCTGCAGACGCCGTTTTGTGCAACGAAAGCTCTAGAGATGGATTCTAGAAGGCACAGGATAAAAGACGGAGCCTGGTCTTAGGCCGCTTTCACACTTCAGGATTTCGGTATCCGGCATGGGGCGGCAAAAAAACCGGACTGCCGGATCCGGCCGCAAACGCAGACACTGGATCCTTCTTTCTGCCGGATATATTCCTGGCAGAGAAGGTTTCCGGGCATGCGCAGAGAAGGTTTCCGGGCATGCGCAGTGCAAAAAACCGGTCCGTCATTGGGAAAAAACGTCGCATGCAACGTTTTTTCCAGACGCCGGACCGGCTATTTTCTCCGGATCCGGAAAAAAACGGACGCGCCGCATTGCCATCCGGCGCAATGCGGCAGCAATGAAACAGCACGGGGAAAAAGCCGGATCTGGTCGTAACAGGCGCCGGATCCGGTAGTCCGGTTTTTGGCCGCACCATGCCGAAAGCTTGAAGTGTGAAAGCGGCCTTACCTATCGGCAGGCAGGTAAACTATTCTGGAGGAAAAACAAGGCCACGTATGTCAACTGAGCAGATTAGCGGAAATGTCAAGACGACCGTGCCGTAATGAATGGCATTTCAGCACTGCCTCCATCCAACAGCTGTTACAAGGCTGCACACACAATCCCTCTACATAATGTATCAAGGTCTGGTGTCAGAAGGGAAACAATGTCCACCTACAGCTCTGTAAGAAAGTAACACTGCGGATTAGATCTGTATGGATGGAAGCCGCAGCAGTCAGATTTCTCCATACTTCTCCGAGATGTTTGTTAAATGGAAAAAAAAAAAAAAAAAACAGGACATCCTTATGTGACAGTGAGTCACCGCCGTACGCAATGTTATGACTGTCATTAAACCGGTTAATGTGCTGCAAGCAGCGCTAATGACATGGGACTGCAAGAATGACGCCGGCACAACAGGTTCTGAGCTACCCGAGATATATCCGGCTGAGGTCACAACGTAGCAGGTCGAGGTTTGGTGGAAATGGACTCTGTGGCCGATTTTCCGCATGCAATTAATTCCGCGCGGAAAATATCCAACAAATACATTCCATCTATATACCCTAGGGGACGTTCACACAGGTTACATACACCCCGGATGGAAAATGCTCTGCATATTATAGCAGGAGGCTATGTTCACACGTTGCAGGTTCTTTCTGCTCTCTTGGCGGAAACGAAGCCGCAGACGAACAAAAAAAAAAAAACAAAAAAAAAACAAACAAAAAAACAAACAAACAGATTTTGCTGCGTTTTTATTGTCTCTTGTGCACACTGATATTAGTGCCCCCCCCCCCCCCCAAGAAAAAAAAAATCATGATGTAAATTAAGATTTTTACACCAAAAAGGCAGAAAAAAAAAAAAACCTGATAACTGCGTTTTTAGCACTAACTCACTGCTTTATATGGGCGGGGGAAAAAAAAAAGCTGCAAAAACGCACCTGTTTTCCACACATCAGTGAGAAAAAAAAAAAAAAACACAATGTGTGCATGAGATTTCTGAAATGTGATAGATTTTGCTGGTGCTGTAAAACACAGCTTAGGCTTGTTTCACACTAGCGTTTCACTGACCTGCATCGGTCTGCGCACAGCCGCCTCCAAGCTCCGCCCCCGCCTCCTCCCGGCCACTCCGCCTATGGACGCATGACGCTGCTTGTGACCTGTGCACCCTATCTTTAGCGTTGGGTACGCAGGCATGCGTTTGCTGGCTCATGCGTCCTTTTGACGGTGCGCCGAGCACACCAAAATGCAACACGGTGCGTTTGGCACAGCAGGTCGGTGCACCATCAAAAGGACGCATGCGCCGGCAAACGCATACCTGCGCATGGCATGCATACACAATGCTAAAGATAGGGTACGCAGGTCACATGCAGCGTCATGCGCCCATAGGCGGAGCGTCCAGGAGGCGTGGCCAGGGCGGAGCTTAGCGGCGGCTGTGCGCAGACCGATGCAGGTCAGTGAAACCCTAGTGTGAAACAAGCCTAAAATTTGCATATAAAAGCAGTAAAAAATGCATCGTGTGAACATAGCCCAAGTGTTTTATATTCGCAGCGTCATTCCTACTTTTAAACTTCAAAATCTACGTGAAAAACTGCTGCCATTCCTGTGCCATATGGATTCTGATGAGGATCCACTATAACATCTGTCCAAAAACCACATATAAAGCAAGATTATGGCGTCTGTATTTTTATTCTTGTTTTTTTTTTTTCTGCTTCAATTGATCTTTCTCCCCCAAGTAGAAGCGCTGCTATCATTTACTAGTTGCTTCTTTTTTCACATAGAAAAGAAGAGTATCATGTGCACAGCAGGTGCATTTTCCCATTGAAATCAACAGGAGGCTTACTTTGAGTTTTGAATCAACTGATGTAAAAAAAATAAAATAATTGGATTTGTGATTTTTTCTTATTTGGCGGAGAGGGGGGCGGGGGTGCATAGATTTTTCAGCCAGCAAGGTCCCCGTGAAGCAACTCTGTGTGCACATACCCTCAGTCAAAGCAATTTTTCATGTGGCTTTTCACAGTGGGTTTATAAAAATCTGCCGATAAGCCACGACGCTTCCGCAGTGAAATCCGCAGTGTTTGGTGCAGATTTTTCTGCGTTGGATTTTAATCCGCAGCACATCTGACCTTGCGTGGACACAGGAGCCAGACCAGATTACGGGGCCAGATTTCCATGGTGGAAAATCTGCCGTATTTTACATTGGCGGAAAAGCCAAGAAGATAAAATCTCATCCACGTTCTGCAGAGGAAACGTGCAGAAATTAAATCTGCTACCTGCCAATTTACGCTGTGGATTTTTGCTCCATATTTCACTGCATAGGAGAGATTATATAGCAAAATGATCAATGGTAAAGTAAAAAAATAAAAGCGATTTTTCCGCACAATTTACATCCTGTATGGATACCTGGAAAAAAAAAATTAATAAAACTTATTATACTGCACTCCTATAAATGGGTCTGCTAACTGGGGCTACAATGGTACAAGAAACAGGTAAAAAAAAATCATTTTCTGACCACAAAGGCAAAAATATTCACATAAAAACCCCGGAATGTGGATGGCGGAGATAAAGCAAATTTGCAAAAATGGTGCAAGGTGCAGCCACCATTAGAAATCAGATCCTGACTATCAGCCCAATTACCGGAGCTAAGATTCAGATCTGATAGGTGCTGGGCTTGGGCGACCCAGTGACAATAGGCACATGCCAAATCCGAATTGCCCAAGGTGTAGCCCAGCAGGGCGTTTAACCCCGTCACTACCGGCAGGTTTCGGGGTGCTCCCCACAACACGACGGTGCACATACAAAATGACAAATCAGATATTAGGTACCTGCAGGGGTAAGAGGTTATTGCCGTTGTCCGTCCTGAAAGCGTTGTCCTCCACCCAGGATTTGGGAGCGAGAGGTGAAGCACGAGGGAATTTTGGGGGTGCAATCACATTACTGGAGAAGGGCTTTTTCAATGGAGAAATTGGATTGAGCGGTGAGGGCACCCCAACCCCGACACCTACTCCCACCCCCACCGCCCTGCGGGGGTCTCTGCCAGGCTGTAGACCACCCCAGGGATTGGAGGGGTTATTCCATGCAGCATTTTGCTGGTTGTTCCAGCTGGAAGGGGACGAGGAGGAGGACGTGGAGGGCTTATTGGTCAGGATGGCCTGGTGGCTGTAAGCGGTTCTCTGGTTATAGGGGGGGTGGTTATTGGGGCTCGCAGGGGATCTTCTCTGTTGTTGCTGATGAGATAGCCCCAGCTGAGGGGAGAAGGTGCCCCCGAATACAGGGTTGACGTGGTGGTGTGGGAAGTTCTGGAATAGCATGGTCCCATTGACAGGGGGAATTCCTTGGAAAAAGCTGTCATCCACAGCACTGCCGGAACCTCCGGTGGACCAGGTGCTTCCAAAGGATGGGGACAGGGAAGGGACAGTGGGGGGCTCCTGCTGACCGGGCTGGGGGAAGCTCAGACCAGGCAGAATGGGGGACTCCATCTTCTCCTTCAGAGCTGAGGTGGCGCTGTTCTCCGGGCTGGGGGGCTCTGCAGCACAGGGGGCTTCCGAGCTGCTGGGGTCTTGCTGTTGGGATGCTGGGGCTGACTGCTGCCTCTGCTGAGGTTGGCTTTTGTCCATCAGTAAATCATCCTGCATGGCGTGCACAGCTGAGGGAAGAGAGAAAGCAGAGGAGGGTTAGGACGGGGTCAGCGGCACTAGCCCTGTGCAGAGCCCCGCAGCCGTGCGCCCTCCCCGGGGGCAGAGGAGCCACATTACACCGCCGCTCCGCCACGTCTCTGCGCTCCAGTACCGGAACTCTGCGCTCCGAGGCTGCACTCCGCCGATTCTGGTTCCTGTTATCGGCAGGCGCCTCCTCCTCCATCCAGCCCCGTGCTATTAGCATACGTCAATACACTGCCGCGTCCTTCAGCAAGGTTACCGGCGGCGGAGAGCGGCTCACCGGGCACATCCGCAGCGTGCACCCCACTGGCAGTCAGGAGGCACCCCACTAACCGTCACACTGCACCCCACTAACCGTCACACTGCACCCCACTAACCGTCACACTGCACCCCACTAACCGTCAGGAGGCACCCCACTAACCGTCACACTGCACCCCACTAACCGTCACACTGCACCCCACTAACAGGAGGCACCCCACTAACCGTCACACTGCACCCCACTAACCGTCACACTGCACCCCACTAACAGTCACACTGCACCCCACTAACCGTCACACTGCACCCCACTAACCGTCACACTGCACCCCACTAACAGTCAGGAGGCACCCCACTAACCGTCACACTGCACCCCACTAACCGTCACACTGCACCCCACTAACAGGAGGCACCCCACTAACCGTCACACTGCACCCCACTAACAGGAGGCACCCCACTAACCGTCACACTGCACCCCACTAACAGTCACACTGCACCCCACTAACAGTCACACTGCACCCCACTAACAGTCAGGAGGCACCCCACTAACCGTCACACTGCACCCCACTAACAGGAGGCACCCCACTAACCGTCACACTGCACCCCACTAACCGTCACACTGCACCCCACTAACCGTCACACTGCACCCCACTAACAGTCACACTGCACCCCACTAACAGTCAGGAGGCACCCCACTAACCGTCACACTGCACCCCACTAACCGTCACACTGCACCCCACTAACCGTCACACTGCACCCCACTAACAGTCAGGAGGCACCCCACTAACCGTCACACTGCACCCCACTAACAGGAGGCACCCCACTAACCGTCACACTGCACCCCACTAACCGTCACACTGCACCCCACTAACCGTCACACTGCACCCCACTAACAGTCACACTGCACCCCACTAACAGTCAGGAGGCACCCCACTAACCGTCACACTGCACCCCACTAACAGGAGGCACCCCACTAACCGTCACACTGCACCCCACTAACCGTCAGGAGGCACCCCACTAACCGTCACACTGCACCCCACTAACCGTCACACTGCACCCCACTGGCAGTCAGGAGGCACCCCACTAACCGTCACACTGCACCCCACTAACCGTCACACTGCACCCCACTAACAGTCACACTGCACCACACTAACCGTCACACTGCACCCCACTGGCAGTCAGGAGGCACCCCACTAACCGTCAGGTGCAACCCACTAACCGTCACACTGCACCCCACTAACCGTCACACTGCACCCCACTAACCATCACACTGCACCCCACTAACAGTCACACTGCACCCCCCTAACCGTCAGGTGCAACCCACTAACCACCAGACTGCACCCCACTAACAGGAGGCACCCCACTAACCGTCACACTGCACCCCACTAACCACCAGACTGCACCCCACTAACCGTCACACTGCACCCCACTAACCACCAGACTGCACCCCACTAACCGTCAGGAGTCACCCCACTAACAGTCACACTGCACCCCACTAACCGTCAGGCTGCACCCCACTAACCGTCAGGCTGCACCCCACTAACCGTCACACTGCACCCCACTAAAGTGTCAGGAGGCACCCCACTAACAGTCACACTGCACCCCACTAACCGTCAGGAGGCACCCCACTAACCACCAGACTGCACCCCACTAACAGTCAGGAGGCACCCCACTAACAGTCACACTGCACCCCACTAACCGTCAGGAGGCACCCCACTAACCACCAGACTGCACCCCACTAACAGTCAGGAGGCACCCCACTAACTGTCACACTGCACCCCACTAACTGTCAGGAGGCACCCCACTAACCACCAGACTGCACCCCACTAACAGTCAGGAGGCACTCCACTAACCGTCACACTGCACCCCACTAAAGTGTCAGGAGGCACCCCACTAACCGTCACACTGCACCCCACTAACTGTCACACTGCACCCCACTAACCACCAGACTGCACCTAACTAACCGTCAGGAGTCACCCCACTAACCGTCAGGAGGCACCCCACTAACCGTCAGGAGGCACCCCACTAACCACCAGACTGCACCCCACTAACAGTCACACTGCACCCCACTAACCGTCAGGTGCAACCCACTAACCACCAGACTGCACCCCACTAACAGTCAGGAGGCACCCCACTAACCGTCACACTGAACCCCACTAACCGTCACACTGCACCCCACTAACCACCAGACTGCACCCCACTAACCACCAGAACTGCACCCCACTAACAGTCAGGAGGCACCCCACTAACCACCAGACTGCACCCCACTAACAGTCACACTGCACCCCACTAACAGTCAGGAGGCACCCCACTAACCGTCACACTGCACCCCACTAACCGTCACACTGCACCCCACTAACCGTCAGGCTGCACCCCACTAACCGTCAGGAGGCACCCCACTAACAGGCTGCACCCCACTAACAGTCAGGCTGCACCCCACTATCCGTCAGGATGCACCCCACTATCCGTCAGGATGCACCCCACTAACCGTCAGGATGCACCCCACTGACAGGCTGCACCCCAAAGGTCATCAGGCTACACCCCACTAACCGTCAGGCTGCACCCCACTGTGCATGGTGATCGTCAGGCTGCACCCCACTAATTCAGTCTGCACCCCACAGGTCATCAGACTGCACCCCACAGGTTGTCAAGCTGCACCCCACTAATCATCAGGCGGCACCCCACTGTACATGGTGATCATCTGGCTGCACCCCACTAATTGTCAGGCTGCACCCTACTGGTCGTCAAGCTGGACCCTACTGATCGTCAGGAGGCACCTCACTAACCATCGGGGCTCACCATTAACCGTCAGGATGCACCCCACTGACAGGCTGCACCCCACTGACAGTCAGGCTGAACCCCACTGACAGGCTGCACCAAAAGGTCATCAGGCTACACCCCACTAACAGGATGCAGCCCACTAACCGTCAGGCTGCACCCCACTAACCGGCTGCACCACACTGACAGTCAGGCTGCACCCCACTAATAAGTTGAACCCCACTGTACATGGTGATCGTCGGGCTGCACCCCACTAACCGAGAGGCTGCACCCCACTGTACATGGTGATCGTCAGGCTGCACCCCACTAACCGTCAGGCTGCACCCCACTGTACATGGTGATCGTCAGGCTGCATCCCACTGGTTGTCAAGCTGCACCCCACTAATCGTCAGGCTGAACCCCACTAATCGTCAAGCGGCACCCCACTGTACATGGTGATAGTCAGAAGGCACCCCACTGTACATACTGATTTTGTCAGGCTACACCACACTGATCATCAAGCTGCACCCCACTAATCGTCAAGCGGCACCCCACTGTACATGGTGATCGTCAGGAGGCACCCCAGTGTACATACTGATTTTGTCAGGCTGCACCCCACTGGTCATCAAGCTGAACCCCACTAATCGTCAAGCGGCACCCCACTGTACATGGTGATCGTCAGGAGGCACCCCAATGTACATACTGATTTTGTCAGGCTGCACCCCACTGGTCATCAAGCTGAACCCCACTAATTGTCAGGCTGAACCCCACTGTACATATTGATAGTCAGGCTGCACCCCCCTGTACATGGTGATCATCAAGCTGCACCCCCACTGTGTATGGCGATCGTCAGGCTGCACCCCACAGGTTGTCAAGCTGCACCCCTTTAATTGTCAGGCTGCACCCCACTAATCATCAGGTGGCACCCGACTGTACATGGTGATCATCTGGCTGCACCCCACTGGTTGTCAAGCTGAACCCCACTAATCGTCAGGAGGCACCCCACTGTACATGGTGATCGTCAGGCTGCACCACACTGTCCATGGTGATCGTCAGGCTGCACCCCACTGCACATGGTGATCGTCAGGCTGCACCCCACTGTACATGGGTGATCGTCAGGCTGCACCCCCACTGCACATGGTGATCGTCAGGCTGCACCCCCACTGTACATGGGTGATCGTCAGGCTGCACCCCACTGTACATGGGTGATCGTCAGGCTGCACTCCCACTGTAAATGGTGATCGTCAGGCTGCACGGGGCACTGTACATGGTGATCATCAGGCTGCACCCCCACTGCACATGGTGATCGTCAGGCTGCACCCCACTGTACATGGGTGATCGTCAGGCTGCACCCCCACTGCACATGGTGATCGTCAGGCTGCACCCCCACTGCACATGGTGATCATCAGGCTGCACCCCCACTGCACATGGTGATCGTCAGGCTGCACCCCATTGTACATGGTGATGGTCAGGCTGCACCCCCACTGTGTATGGCGATCGTCAGGCTGCACCCCACTAATTGTCAAGCTGAACCCCACTAATCGTCAGGAGGCACCCCACTGTACATGGTGATCGCCAGTCTGCACCCCCACTGTACATGGTGATCGTCAGGCTGCACCCCCCACTGTACATGGTGATCGTCAGGCTGCACCCCCCACTGTACATGGATGGTCGTCAGGCTGCACCCCCCACTGTACATGGATGGTCGTCAGGCTGCACCCCACTGTACATGGTGATGGTCAGGCTGCACCCCCACTGTATATGGTGATCGTTAGGCAGCACCCCGCTATTTATACTGATAGTCAGACTGCACCCCCCCACTGTACATGGTGATTGTCAGGCTGCACCCCCACTGTACATGGTGATCGTCAGGTTGCACCCCCACTGCACATGGTGATCATCAGGCTGCACCCCCACTGCACATGGTGATCGCCAGTCTGCACCCCCAACTGTACATGGTGATTGTCAGGCTGCACTCCCACTGTAAATGGTGATCGTCAGGCTGCACCCCCACTGTACATGGTGATTGTCAGGCTGCACCCCCACTGTACATGGTGATTGTCAGGCTGCACCCCCACTGTATATGGTGATCGTTAGGCTGCACCCCCCACTGCACATGGTGATTGTCAGGCTGCACCCCATTATTCATACTGATTGACAGGCTGCACCCTACTGTTAATGCTGATCATCCATCTATACACCACTATATATCCTAATCCATAACTTGCACCCCATTATTCACACTGACGAGCAGGCTGCACCCCACTATTTATACATAAGAAGCAGAAATCCAACATGTTCACAGGTAAGAAAAGTCCAGTATTTATTGAAAAATCAATTCTTAAAAAACATGTTGACATGCGGCTTTGGTCATGGTGTGAACAACTGACGCGTTTCAGCTCAACAGAGCCTTAATCATGGTTGTTGCCCTTTGTTTTGCCAGAAAACTATCATTGCATATTGTTATTTCCATCCAAATCAGCAATGAAACCTGACCATGGCTCTGATGCAGATGTGAACACAGGCTGATGTAGGCTGTGAAGTCACCACGCTTCATGGGTTCTCATCTACTGCAATCATTTTTCCTCCACCTATAATTAGTACTAGGTTCAAAAGTTGTGACATCACATTTTCATCACATCCATTCATCATCTTCCCTCTCTGCAGTGTAGAAGGGAAATCTACTATGTCTGTTTGGAAGCTGTCAGCAAGAAGCGGCCCCCAGACCCAAAGGCCCTCTACACCAGTAAATCCACCAATTTGTGAAGGGATCGTCTGAACATCTACTGTGAATGGGGGCCTCCCGACTCTCCACCGAAGAGGATATCGGGGGAAAAAGGATCAGGTGGCTTGAACTGAAACCCCTGATCCCATTGTTCTTCATGTAAATAAGTCACCTCACCGGGCATCGTCTTTCTCCACTCTTCCTAGAGAGAACACGAGATTGCTTGGCCAAGCCGTTCGTTCATGTATAAGGGGGAGTCATGAGGGGTGATCTGTTGGCCGAAAGAACATGCCAGCTTGTCTACGTTCGGAACTCATTGCCACCTCTCCTTTCACTGCGATCGGGCACTTAGTGAAATGGGAGATCGGAGGACCACTAGAGACGGGCATGGTCCCTCACAGTTGGGTCCTGCATCAATTAGCCATCTTTGGCGTATCCTAGCTGTCTGTTATAAGACAACCTCTTTGATCTCTCTTATACATGACACATGGCTTGTAATTAGAAGCACAATTACTTAAACCTCCCATACACATTGGACTAATGTCGGCCGAACCTGACAATATCAACAAATTCGTCCAACAGCCTAATGTGTGTGGAGGCGCCAGCCAACTGAACGTCGGGGGAAATATCGATTGGGCATCTTTGATTTCAGACAGTCAATTGCTTTGTTCTCCCGGAGACAAGTTCTCTAGAACAGTGGCTTTCTTGGTCGAGCAATTATTCCTGTGTATGGGTCAACGGCCAAGACAGATATTAGCCGACAACATTGTTCGGCTGGCAGCCACCAAAAATTCTACTGTGGGCATAGGCTCTATCATATCGTGACCCTCTCCCATTACAGAGGTAAATGCTTTTGTTTTTTTGGGAGGGCAAAATCGTGTAGCAGGCCGGCGGTTGATTAACAACCATCATCGGATAGTGTAAACCCACCCCAAGTAAAATATTTCAGATTGTAGTCCAGGCTATTCTGCTCACATAGAAGACCACAGTGCGGCAACAGCAACAAAATGGAACACGTTGCGTTTAGCGCAGGTCGCCGCACAGTCAAAACGATGCATACCCAATGCTAAAGATAGGGTACGCAGGCCGCATGCCGACATAGGCGAAGCTGAACAGAGGAGGTGCGGCAGTGGGAGGAGATTCACGGAGGAAGTCTGCATCCCTCCGTAGCTCTGCCATACGCTAGTGTGAAACTAGCCTTAGGGGTGGTCAAGCTGAAAATGTATTTTTAGTAAAGTTTTGAAAATGATGTAACTTACTGATATCCTCAGGTCCAAAAGTTGCCCTGATTTCCAACTTACAAGCTATGTTCTCAGGTCCCTGCAGGTCCTCTTCTGGTCTGAAGGTGACCAGGGCAAACGAGAAGGTTGGAGGACTGTACCTTTCAATTGCTTACTCAGTCCCCTTCTCTGTCCTTAGATCGCCTGCAGCAGAAAAGGGGGCTTGCTTTGCTACTGAAATGTGAATTCAGTCTGTCCCCTTCACTTACACAGCTATGGTCACATACCAACACAGGAACCTGAAGACAACCTGTTCCAGAGCTTGAAGCAAAAGCTAACACCCCTTTCAGATACAAATTTCCTTTCCTGTTCCAGAGCTTGAAGGAAAAGCTAACACCCCTTTCAGATACAAATTTCCTTTCCTTACTCCTTTATAACAGATCTGTCACTGTATTATTTCACAATAAAAAAAGGATGTATTATTAAAGAGATCCCTTAAACTTGATGAGGCGGTTGTACTTACTTTGAAAACCCAGGCCAGAATTCCTGTATAATCATGATATTAAAACGAGTGTTTCAATATCATACGGCGACATTTTTAAATGGCATTACACAAACAAAGCAAAAACTCCAGCCTCATCAGATCTAAGAGATCTATTGAATAATGCATGCAGTCTTCATAATGTGCTAGTTTAACGTGGATCCTGTCACCAGATTTTCCAATACAAACTGCATACTATATCAAAGAGATCTCTTAGACCTGATGAAGCGGGTCAACTAACTGTGAAAATCATGAAATAAAAATGCTCTCTTTAATATGTAGGCAGGAAAACTTTAAAAAAAAAAGGATTATTCAGCCCACCATGAATTTTCAAAGTAAGTACACCGGCATCATAAACTCTAAAAGATCTATTTAATAAGGTGTGCAGTTTGTACTGTGAAATCTGAAGACAGATCAGCTCTAATATTCTTATTTACCACTATCTCTGCCGAGGACTTTGCCATACACTTCAAAAACAAGATAGACCAAACACAGCAAGTCTTTATTGTTCAACCACCACAACCCCTTTGTATACCAAACCAATGCCCAAACCCCATAACCTCCTTATCCAACATCACAGAAGGGGAGCTTGCTCATCTTCTTTCCAAATCACACCTCACCACTTGTGCTCTTGACCCTATCCCATCCCACCTCCTCCCCAATATCACCACCACTCTTATCCCATCCCTAACCCACCTCTTCAACCTATCACTAACTTCTGGTACCTTCCCTTCTGCTTTCAAACATGCCACAATCACGCCTATCCTTAAAAAGCCAACTCTCGACCCAACCGCTATGTCCAGCTATCGCCCAATATCGCTGCTCCCATTCGCTTCCAAACTCCTGGAGCTGCACGTCCACGCTGAACTTTCCACACACGTCTCATCTAACTTGTTCTTTGACAATCTACATTCTGGTTTCCGTCCCCATCATTCCACTTAGACAGCCCTGACCAAAATTACTAACGACCTACTTACAGCCAAAGCTAACGGACAATACTCTATACTCCTCCATCTAGACCTTTCCTCGGCTTTCGACACAGTTGACCACTGCCTCTTACTACAGATCCTCTCCTCCTTTGGCATCAAAGACCTCGCCCTATCCTGGATCTCCTCATACCTCTCCAACCGCACATTCAGCATCTCCAACTCCCACACTACCTCCTCATCCCACCCTCTCTCTGTTGGGAGTCCCCCAAGGCTCTGTTCTAGGACCCCTACTCTTCTCAATCTATACACTTGGCCTCGGGCAACTCCAAGTCCCACGGATTCGAGTACCACCTTTATGCCGATGATACTCATATCTACCTCTCTGGCCCAGACGTCAACTCTCTGCTCTCCAGAATCCCAGAGTGTCTATCAGCCATATCCTCCTTCTTCTCCTCCAGATTCCTCAAACTCAATGTGGACAAATCTGAACTCATCATATCTCCTCCATCTCACAGATCTTCCTTACCCGACCTATCTACAGGTATAACAATTGACAACATCATGCTTTCCCCCGTACCGGAGGTCCGCTGCCTCGGAGTAACCCTTGACTCTGCCCTGTCCTTCAAACCGCACATCCAAGCTCTCTCCACCTCCTGTCGCTTCCAGCTCAAAAATATTTCCAGAATCTGTCCCTTCCTCAACCCTCAAACTACTAAAATGCTTGTGCATGCCCTCATCATCTCCCACCTCGACTACTATAACATCCTTTTCTGTGGCCTCCCTGCTAACACCCTCGCATCTCTCCAGTCCATTCTTAACTCTGCTGCCTGACTAATTCATCTCTCTCCTTGCTACTCCTCTGCTTCTCCCATCTGCAAATCTCTTCACTGGCTCCCATTCCCTTAGCGTATCCAATTCCAATTACTAATACTGACCTACAAGGCCATCTTCAACCTGTCTCCTCCATACATCTCTGAACTAATCTCCTGATATCTTCCCCCACGTAATCTCTGGTCCTCCCAAGACCTCCTTCTCTCCTCCACACTTATTCGTTCGTCACCCAACCGCCTCCAAGACTTCTCCCGAATAGCCTCCATCCTCTGGAATTCTTTGCCCCAACACGTTCGGCTATCAACCACACTCGGATCCTTCAGACGGAACCTGAAAACCCATCTCTTCAGGAAAGCCTACAGCCTGCAATGATCCCCACTGCCCCCTCACCACTACTGAAGCTACCTCCTCACCATCACTGGAGCTGCCGCAACCCCCCAACCTACTGTCTCCTTCCCCACCATCCTGTAGCATGTAAGCCCGAAAGGGCAGGGTCCTCTCTCCCCTCTGTATCAGTCTGTGATTGTTAATTTGTTTACTGTAAGTGATATCTGTAATCTGTAAGTAACCCCTTCTCATGTGCAGCACCATGGAATCAATGGTGCTATATAAATAAATAATAATAATAATAACCTGCTTTTTTGTATCAAGTTGTGAGAAGCACCCGAAGTGACACAAATGTTCTCCATTCATTGACAAGAAGCAGAGATCTTGAAAACGGGGAGGAATTGAAATAGCAAATATATTAGCGGGTCGTTTTACTTTATTTCTAGCCGCATTTACATTAAACCCTTTCTTCCTTATGCCATCTACACCGAATATTTACATGAAGAGACAAATTCAATCGTTCCCTTGGCAAAGATGTGTATGGAAAGCAACCCGATCTGCCCAAAGTGCTGCCGCCCGTGGCAGATAATCTGCAGGACTGCGTGTTATTCCTGGCAGCTAGAAGCAGGGGCTCCGTCCTGCGGGTCTGCAGCGAGGATGAGCGTGTGTGATCACGGTGCTGCAGTACAGCAATGCAGCACTCCCGGATCAGCTGCTGGCACAACACACAGCAAACCCTGAGGCCCCACCAGTGCAGCATGACAAAGTCCTGACTAATGAACTCTAACACATTTTTTTTTCTACTTTTGCTATCCATTTAACCTTTGAAATCTCCCTAGCAGATATGCTGAAGAATGCTTTATCAACCTCATCTGACATACACGACAGTGACACATGACATCTCGCAATGTTTATGCACAGGCGTGTATATTCGCTGCACCTTCCCAGGTATTTAAAGGGAAAGGAGGGTTTTTGGAGTCTGAATTGTTTACTTGCGTTGATGGTTGTGTCATCCCAGCAAAGGTGCAATAGAGAAACTGGTAGGAACCGAAAGAAGCAGAAAACAAACAGACAAGATCGATATGAACGCCAAGATATAGGCAAACCAGAAGGCTTGAACGGCATCATTGCTATATAGACTATAGTCCTAAAATTGCCTAATTTGTGTGGGCCCATCAGCCACGACAAAGTCTACTTCTTTTGGGTCAAGGACTATAAACTTAAAGGGAATCTGTCAGCAGGATTTCACCCTTAGAGCGCAGGCAGACAGCCATATTACTCGTTCGAGGATTGCATTGTAATCCTCGGACTGGTTGTCGGCTCTCCTGACTTGATCGTGACCGCTGCATAGAAACACACGCTCAGGACAAGAGCCGATGGACAGTCCAAGGATTGTGATGCGATCCTCGAGCGAGTAATACGGCCATCTATTGCGACCTTAAACGATTTATATGCGCATGTAGGTCTTTCAAAGACAAGCTCACCAATACCTTTACATGGCCAGTCTGCCCATCTGTTACTGAGAAATCAGGGTTTAAACTGATATGCAAATGAGGCTCAAGAGCTACGGTAGATCTGAAGCCTCTGTCACTCCAGCTCTATTCCCCACTCAGCACCACCGCCTCCTCCTGCTTGACTGACGGCCTCTATGCTGCGTGACTTCAGGCAAAGGAGCTGTCAGTCAAGCAGGAGGAGGCGATACTGAGAAGGGAATAGAGCTGGAGTGACAGAGGCTTATTTGCATATCACTGATTACTCAGTTACGGAGGAGTGGACTGGGCTGTGTAAAGGTATTGCTCGACTTGTCTTTGAAAGAGCAACATGCGCAAATAAGTAGCTGGAAGTGTGAAATCTTGCTGACAGATTTCCTTTAAAATGTAGGTAGGATCCATCTTTATGTAGTTCAATTATCTACGTATAGTCTTTATAGCAGGGATGCAGTCCAAAACTTCATATATTTAATATCCGCATACATGTGGGCGTACATATATATACACATACACACATATATATATATATATATACATATACACACACACAAATGTACGTATGTGGAATAGGATGTCCACCCCAGCCAATCAGGGTGAATTCAGACATCCCTATAACACCATCTAATTGTGTGGACTGACCACGGGCCTCCCGACCTGGACTCAGCATCCTCAATATATGTGTATGAGGCGGTCATTTTCGGATCTGGAGACCCCATGGTCAGTCCGTGCAATCGGACCTTATTTCATAGACATTTGAATGAGGCTTTAAGGCGTCGTGGCTGCAGTGAACAGGACTGAGCTTCAGTACCAGTGAGAACCATAAGTACAACATGGTGGCACGCATTTTGGGTTATCTGATCATGCTCTGGTGTTATCCGTATCCGAGTGTCTTCGGCATGATCGGAGAACATGTTCGTGTCTCCGCGGCTGCATGTCTCACAGCTGTTAAGACAGCCACAACACATACATGGATTGCCTGCTTGTTACACCATCCCTGCATGAGTTTTGGCTGTCGAACAGCTGAGAGACATGCAGCCGCGGGGACACGAACATATTATCCGAGAGTGCGGAAGACACTTGGATAACACCTGAGCATGCTCAGATAACAACTTATCCGAGCACGTTCGCTCGTCACTCTTCCTGTGTTCTCTTCGACAAGGCGGCCAGCTGACATATTTGCTAGCCGCATATCTGTGGGAGATCAAAGCACTCAACAGTCGAAAATCAGACTCGCCCAATCATCATCTCCTCCAACGATCAGAGCCTTCATATAGAGGGTTGTCCAAACCTGCTGGAACAACCATAGCACAACTGCTACATGTGAACATACCCTAAGACCTTAGTCCGACATCCATTTTTTTCCCCTATGAGATTAAATGAGCCTTGTGCTGGATTTACATTCATTTTTGGTCCGTTTGTCTGGATTTTCCATCAGTGTTGCATCAGTTTTTTTGTCGCTTCAGACCACCGCCCTCCCCAGCATCCAGCGCCGCACAGGTCCTCTCGGAAGCCTCATTCTGACGCCCCATGGGCTCGCATTGTAAAAACCACTTCCAGCTCACACATAAACCCCAATGTGATCCAGCTGGTCAGAAGGGCCATTGTGACTCGAAAGAGGAGCGGCGCTGGAAACCGGGCAAGACGGGGAACGGTGAGTACATTAACACACTAACCCTATACTAAGATTTACAGAAGTTTAGGGAATAAAAATAAATACCAAGAGTGGAGTGCTCCTTTAAAAAATAAAAACTGGACAGCACACGGGTGACACAGACTATATCTGAGCGTCATCCTTTTTTTGTCACGGACCCGTTTACTTGCATTAGCAACTCAAATTCTGTTTTTTTTTAGTTTTTTTGTTGTGTTTTTTTTACATGCATGATCTGGAAAAAAAAAGCTGGACATGTGAACAGTCTCCTAGATTATAAAGGGTAGTCTATCCATGAAAAATATGGGGACAAAACGGTGAAAAATGTATGTATGAATGAGGTCTAAGACTTTTTTAACTGATGACTGTATAAAAATGGATTTAAAAACGGACAATATTTCATCTGATCCCGGCAATGACACTGCTCCGGGGACGTATCGCAGATTGCAGGCTACCGGACACTGAACATTATATCCATTATTTAGGGGTTTGATAGCAAAGGGAAAGAAATCAATATTGGATTTTTTTTTTCTGCAGTCCTGATACGGCATGTGCGGATTATAATCGTGATGCGTTTTACTAGCACGTCGCCCTGTTTTTAAAGGGGCAAAAACGCTAAGATACGCGTTTGTCTACATTGGACGGATGTCGCCATGAGAATATAGAAAAACCTTCTAAAGTTCCTGGTTACACCAGCGCAGAGGCTATGCGCGATCCGACAGTGTGAATAACGCTTTATAACGTATTTTCTCAGACGATGGCAGTGTTACGACAATCGCAGAGGACACTATGAAGCCTCACGGTCGGGGCTGTCAAGGATTCCGGTTTCCCCCGTGGCCGGAATAACTAATCAATTAGTAATCAGCCGCTTAATGATCACCCAGGATCGATCTGCCTTTCTCTTCAAGGTCAAGACTGAGCCACATTTCCTCCTATACAGGTTTCTACACAACTAACAAGTTTCCCCCCATCTCCTGCTGCAGAGCCAGGACTGCCCCCATCTATGTATACAGCCAGCCTGCTGCAGCTGCTCCCCCACCACATCACCCAGTAATTAACACCAGAGTCATTAGTGCGCACTTATCGGTCACAGGTTGGTGAGATCGCCTGCGATTACCTTATGTGTGTGATCAGATCGATACAACAGATTCCCGATGTTCTCCTTTCGCTTTGCTTACAGCTGGCGAGCGACCTGATCGCCAAAAGCACTTTGACAACTGGGAGGTCAGTGCGCACGCGCGAGCCGCGCGGGCTCACGGGAGATGTAGTTTTTCTAAGCGTAGGCGCATGATTTCTAGGCTAGGCTTTTTTTTTAGGGGGGAGTTTGTAGCTTTCCAATCCACAACTGCAGTGTCAATAAAGCCGTGAGCCTGCCCTACATCATATCAGATGATACACTGCGCCACTAACACGGATTCCAAAATCCGTACACGTCACAGTGTGCGCTGAGTGTGAGGTCAGCAATGCATGACGTCATATGAGATCTCTAAACACGAGCTATGAGAGTTGCTGCAGCCTGCAACCAATCAGATCACTCGCTTCATTTTTTGAAACTGTGCTTGGAAAATAAAAGCTGTATTTTTATTGGTTGCTAGGAGCAACCACTTGTCTCCACAGACGGCCATTATATACTGTTAGGCCTCACTTGTCTGCGGTGCCTATAGGCCGTACAAAAAATGTAAACGCCGTCGTGCCCGTAGACCAATGGAGTAGTCCAGGCATCAGCTTGGGAAATATTCATTATACTGATTTACGGGCCGCCATCTTTACAAGCCGTGGGCAGTAGATTGGCGTTTTTTCTCTTCTCAAGACGCCATAACTTTTTTTTTTCTTTATCCACACGATAGCTTGTTTTTTTTTTTTGTGTGGGACAAGTTTTAAATTTTAATGGGGCCACATATTGTATTAAAAAAGTGAGATCATATAAAGAAAAAACACAATTCCGCCATTGAATTTATTGGGGGTGTTGTTTTTATGGTGATAAACATATGGTAAAAAAAAATGCCCTGGCAGCCTGGTCCTCCAGGTCCGCAGGATTACAGCGATACCAAATTTATATCTTTTTTTTTAATATTATTATTTTAGATGCTTAGGCTACTTTCACACATCAGGTTTTCGGCGTCAGGCGCGTTCCGGCGTCGTGCCGGAACGCCGGATCCGGCAAGTGTTTTGTAAAACCGGATGTGACGGATCCGGTTTTCTGCCAGATCCGTCTTGTTCTTGACAGACAAAACCGGATCCGTCTCATCCGGTTCATCCGTTTTTCTATCCGTTTTTCGACGGATTACGCCGGATCCGGTTTTTAAAAACACCCCTTGTGGCCTTCCGAACGGGATTGGCTACTGGAAAACTATATATAGGGTGTTCCTACAGCCCTTCTTTGACAGGTTGTAGAGGAGAAAGTGCAGGTTGGAGAGAAGAGCAAGTGACTGGCGAAGATGGATGTTGTCATTGGAAATATTTTGAAGAATTTGGCGGATTTTATAGCGGAGGCGAATCGTTTGAGGGTGATTGTTCTGGAGAAGGAGAGAGCGAGACAGCAGCGCATCAGGCATCGTAGACGACGTTTGTGGATCCACCCCATCACAGCCAAGAGAATGACGCGTGGGGTCTATTCTACACTCTGCATGGACCTTCGACGAAACCCGGATAAATTTTTTGGATATGTTCGGATGAAAATGGAGAATTTTGATTACTTGGTGGAGCGCATTGCACACCTCATAAGAAAAGCGGACACCTATTGCCGCTTCTCTGTTTCACCCGCAGAGCGTCTGATGGTGACTTTAAGGTAAGCCACATTTATTGGATATGCTCGCATCAGAGCACACTTTCACTGCAATCTTGTTGGTGGTAGTTTGTATCTCCAAGTGTTATAGGTCAGTTTTGGTATGTAATGCTGTTATTTAAAACTAATTGATTGTTTTTTAATTCCCCACAGATTTCTTGCAACTGGAGAATCCCTTTCGTCACTGCATTTCCAGTACAGACTCGGGATTTCCACCATATCTGGAATAGTGAAGTACACATGCCGTGCACTGTGGGACTCCTTAGCTGAAGAGTTTTTACCAGAGCCCACAACAGAGAGGTGGATTGAAATTTCAGAAAAGTTTCAACAGATATGTCAGTTTCCCAACTGCTTGGGCGCTGTGGACGGGAAACATATCCGCATTGTAAAGCCAGCCGGATCGGGATCGGAAAATTTCAATTACAAGAAATATTTTTCAATTGTCCTCATGGCCATCGCTGACGCGGAATACAAATTTATTGCTGTTGATATTGGGGCCTATGGCCGCTCCAATGACTCTCAAGTTTTCAAACTGTCTGCCATGGGGCGTAAACTGTATGGAAACACCTTCCAGTTCCCATCCCCTAGACCGCTGCCGCAAACATCTGGTCCACCTATGCCATTTGTCTGTGTAGGGGATGAAGCCTTCCAGCTGTCAGAACACCTTTTGAAACCGTACTCTAGCAGAGGATTGACAAGAACAAAACGCATTTTTAATTACCGCCTCACAAGAGCAAGAAGAATGGTTGAATGTACCTTTGGTATTCTGACAGCCAAATGGCGGGTCCTATTGACTGCGATCAACCTCAAGACAGAAACTGTGGACGAGGTGATCAAAGCGTGCGTGGTACTCCACAATTTTGTTATCTGCAAGGAACCCATTTCCATTGAGGACACCTCTGAAGAAACCACCTTGCAAGATTACCATGACATTACCACTAGAAGTTCTGTGACAGTTTCAGTAATGAGGGACAATTTTGCACTATACTTTATGTCACCTCAAGGCAGAGTACACTGGCAGGATGACAGAGTGTGAAAGATTTGTGCCCAACCAAACTTGTGTACCTTCTGTACCAACAGTATATACCTTTGCCAACCAAAGTTGGCTATCTTGTCATGGTCTCTATTTTTAGCTTTAGGCCACAGGTGTGTACCTGGTTGTGTTTTATGCAAAGTATTTCACCTTTTAACAAAAGTTGTGTACATTGTTAGGAAATCACCAACAATAAACACAACTTTTTAGGTGAAATACTTTGCTTCAAACACAACCAGGAACACAACTGTGGCAAAAAGCTAAAATTTACCCACAGTTATATACCTGGTTTTGAATACCTTTTTACCTGTTAAATACCCTGTATTTAACCTTTTTTTTAAACATATTTCGCCGCAGAAAGAAATGACAGACAACCAGTGTAAACAATAATTTAACTTTTATTTAAAATATTTTTTTTTTGTAAACTGTTTTTAAAGTTAAAAAAACTTTTTTAATAAAGGTTTGAAACCAACTGGGCATTTTTATTACAAAACACATCATAAATCTGTGTAGTGTGGGGTGGAAATACTGCTGGAGGGGCTGCGGGACACTTCGACACTGGGAGTGTGGAGAGAGGACTGGGATCGTGGTGGGGAAGGAACAGTTAGAGGTGATGGTGTGGAAAAAGCTACAGAATGGGTGGACATGTGGGAGGCAGAAGAGGTGGTGGGCGGTGGAGTGGAGGGTTGGGCAGGGACTGTAGGAACAGATGATGTTGATGGCAAGTTGTATGGGGAAGGAGTTTGGTACGGGGCAGGTTGCTGGATGTGGGGAGGTTGCTGGATGTGGGGAGGTTGCTGGTACTGGGGAGGTTGCTGGTACTGGGGAGGTGGATGGTATGTAATAGGAGGGGGAGGATGGAAAGTGGCTGGAGGGGGTGCAGATGTAATAGGAGGGGGAGGATGGAAAGTGGCTGGAGGGGGTGCAGGTGGAGGAACTACTGTGGTGGGAGGAGGAGGTTGGGAGGTAACTTGCTGGAGAGCACCGTGGCATGAATGCATTACATGCATCTGCTGGGTAGGAGATAGCGTTTCCATACGCTCCACAACAGACCTGAAAAAGGTGTGGTTTGGCGAAGATCTTGCTTCTGAATGCATGGTTTGCAGAAGTGTCTTCACCTCCAGAATGCTGGAGTTGATCTGCTGAAAGCCTGCGGAGATTTGCTCTGACAAGACTTTTAGACAGTTCTGGAAAGATGCATTCAGATGCAAGAACTCTGGCACATAAGTCTTTTCCTGACCCCTCTGCCGCTGCCGCCCAGTACCCGCAGGTGTACTAGAGGTGGCAGGGGCAGAAGGGTGGGGTAAAGGGAAAGCGATCTCCTCACCAGCAGCTTCATGTAATGTAGGCGGCCACGATGCTCCTGTGCTGGTGGATGGGACAGATGGGTCGAATGTGTGGGAAGGCTGGGAAGGTGCAGATGTACCGGGGCGGTCGAAGTGTCCCTCGGTGCCGGTCTCCTCAGGGATCGCCTCAGAAGGGTCCAATCGTGCAGGCTCCCGAGTGCTGCTCACCGTGCTGTGGAATAAAGAGAAAAAAAACAATTAAAATAGTGACATGGTATGGCCCTGGCTGAAAAAAAAAAGTTACATCTAACATTTTTTTTCACATGTGGTGTGTAATATTTACCTTCTAGTGACCATTGTTTCCCGGAGGAATGACAGGGCTTGTGCGTACTTGTACTTGCTCCTGCGTCCTCTAGATCCACTCGGGGCCCGCATCTCTTTATTGAACTCCTTCTTGAAACGATCCCTCACAGACCGCCACAGATTCACAATTCTGTTCCCTGAAACGAGAAAGGACAAAGTGGTTAGTATACAACATCAGTGTTTCACAAACTCCAGTCCTCATGGTCCCCAGGGGTCATGTTTTCAGGATTTCCATAGTAAATAGAAATCCTGAACACATGATCCATGGGGACCACGAGGACTGGAGTTCGGGAAACACTGGTTTACATCAAGCAACCGGTACTGTATATACTTACGCTCTTTAATCTGGGCCCGAGCATCGAGGTCCTTCCAGCGGCCCACAAGGAGCGAACAGATTTCCTCCCAGAGTCGTCGGGTAACGATCAGGTCAGCGTGGCGGCGGTCAGCCATATTCCAGAGCGGCTCCCTTTCTCTGACGAGATCGATGAGGTGGTCCACATCGATTCCTCCATCCTCACCGTCAGAGTCGGGAGCACGCTGTGAAGGCTGTTAAAGAAAAAGACAAAAATAACATAATTAGCCTCCACAAAAGAAATGAAATAAAAAGTGCAAAAAAACAAAGCAAAAATATTTATACTTACACGCTGGTGACCGCCGCGTTGCTGTCGCCGACGACCCTGGGAGGCACTGCGAGGACCTCTTGGCCGAGCACCAGATTGGGAAGACTAGAGAAGAAAACAAAAAATGTTATGTCTTTGGATGTAGGCATTTGTTTGCTGTGTGTGGTCTGCAGAACATTGTTTTCTATGTGTAGTGTGATGTTGTGTTTCTGCGTTTGATGCCAAAAACTTACCAATTGTGAGCCCACTCCAGGTGTCTGTCCACCCCTTCCTTCTTCTTCTGGGAGCTCCTCTTCATCTTGTGATTCCTGTTTTGAAATAAAAGGCAATGAATAGACATATATTACAGATATGATGGATTTTGGAAATAAAAACTTACCGTCAAACGCTGACGATGCGAGGGAGGGCTCCCAGAAGAAGATGTGCTGTCCTGTTGATGGCCAGACTCCATGGCTGTGGGTATTGCTGCTGCTGTTGCTGCTGCCAGTGATGCCATTTCTGCTGCTGCTGCTGCTGCATCTCTTGGGCGGCTGTTGAATAAAGAGAAACAAAGGGCCAATGAATATCTTGATATTCCATGGCCCTAGTTTGGAGGAATGGGGGATTTGATAATTACCGTCTCTCATCTGCTGCTGGACTCCCCTCCTCAGCATGTTCCATTTGCTGCTCCATTTGGCGTGGTGGTGGTGCTGATGGTGCTGCAGTGGTCTCCTGCCTTCTCCTGCGCCTGGTTGCTGTCTTGGGTGGCATGTTGGGTGTGGCTGAGGGTCCCACTGTCTTGCTTTTATATATGTGTCTTGTGGGCTGAGCTACTGAGCATGCTCAGACCAAAAATACCGGATCCGGCCGCCGGATCCGGCTTTCGCCGGATCCGGCGCATTGCGGCGCTCATAGGCTTTCATTGTGTGAAAAAGCCGGACGCGCCGGATCCGGCGTGTCCGGCTTTTTCGCCGGAGACAAAAAACGTTACAGTAGCCGTTTTTTCCAGACGCCGGATTGAGACACAATGCCGGATCCGGCGAAAACCGAATGAAACGCATGGCCATCCGGCGCGATCCGGCGCAAATGCAAGTCAATGGGGGGAAACCGGATCCGGCATTGCATTTCGCCGGATCCGGTTTTTGTCAAAAGCGCCGGATCGCGCCTGACGGCGAAAACCTGATGTGTGAAAGAGGCCTTAAAAAATTCCAAATGTTGTAACAAAAAAATGTAGTGTATGTCGCCATTCTCCTTTTTTCTCCCACTGATGGAGATCTGTGTGGCCTTGTTTGTGTGCCGAGCTGTAGTTTTTACTGGTACTATTTAGGGTTACTCATAACATTTTGATGATTTTATATTCTATTTTTAATTTACTTTTGTATTTTTACTTTTTTTTTTAGATATATTTAATAATTTATTTTTCACTTTATTTTGACCGTATGCTGCAATACTAAACGTGGGTTCCAGTTCCCTCTGGTGGGACTAAAAAATATGATCCTCTATGAAGCCCGGTGCGTCACTAGAGAAACCAGATTGCAGGCCTCCAGCTATCATGGCAATACATCAGATCCCGGTGATCATGTTGTGAGAGGCTGGTGTGATAGGGGGCCAAGTAATGGGCACTGGAACAAATGGCCCATCAGGATCGTGCCGCTTAGCCCATTCCTGATGGGGTGATTTTCCGTTTTTGCGCTTTTGTTTTTTCCTCCCCCTTCTTCCAAGAGCTATACATTTTTTTATTTTTATTTTTTTTTTATTGTTCTATCCATATGAGCGCTTGTTTTTTTCCAGGAAGAGTTGAAATTTGGATTACATCATTCTTTTTTATGATGTGATGTACTGTAAAGCAGGTAAAAAAAATCAAAGTGCAGCGAACAAGTGAAAAAAAAGCACAATTCTGAAATGTTTATAATTGTTTTTTGTAATTACAATTTTCACTATAAGGCCGGAGTCGCACTAGCGAGGAATACGAACGAGTGGTATGCGATAAAACATCGCATAGCACTCGGACAGCTGTTAATCTATAAAGCAGCTCCCATCACCGTTTTCTTTCTCGGCCGTATTATACGTGCAAGTGAAATCGAGACTCGCCAATGTAAGTCTATGGGTGCGAGAAAAAAATCGCACACCACACGGACCTTCCGTGTGACTTGCGAGAAATACGCATTGAAAAGCCGGCAATTCATGTTCGGAGTATAGTAAAATCACACTGACAGCCAGGTTATAAAAGAATAGACATATACACATAGAATACATACATAATAAATATATATATATATATTATGTGGTGTAGTAACCACTGTGTCCACTAGGGGGAGCTGTGTGGATGTCCCAAGAGAGGATGAGTGGCAGAATCCTGTAGGACAGTTGTGTATCTCAAGGTGGGTGGCCTTGAGATGGAGACTTAGGTATGTGTGTTGATCAGCAGTGATACTGCTGAGGTGCTGCTTTAATATGTCAGGGAGAAGTCTCCAGGTAACTAGGGAGATGGGCGATCCTGGTTACCTACAAACCCACCCAGTGGGTGTGTTTAAAGAGCACTGTTGTAAAGAGTGTGTAAATGCTTGAAGGACCTGTGATGAGGTCAGAGTCATGTGACCCGGTGGGCGTGGCTATGAACCATATAATGTGGCCAGGGTGAGTCACATGGGGTGAATGCTGGGACCTGGTTGGTCCAGTGTGGAAGGTCCCATCTGAGTGAGATGGGGCTGCCTTCTGACAGCAAGTGAACGCTGTGTATATGGCTGCACGTGCCTGGTAATTCCCTGGAGGGAATGGACATCTGCCGCATGATGGTGAAGGAACCATGAGTGACCCTGATGTGGGCGAGATAATACTGAGGCTGAAAAGCCGGTATAATGGACGCTATGCTGCATAAATGAGCTTTATGTTGCTCCTGTGGGTTTATGCTGCTAAATAAACCGCATGGACTATGATGTTTTATGGAAAACCCTGTGCCGGATCTGGTTTTGTGGCTGCTGAGTGAGTGATCCCCTACTTACATGACAGCGCTACCTCACAATTGGTGGAGAAAGCTATGGGCATTGTTGTAGCCTTATTGCTGGGAGCAATGGAAGAGGACTGCAAAGTCGGTTGCTAAGGGCAGCGCTGAGCCAGGAGGGCTGACGGTTGGGGAAGCCACTGCCCGGCTGTGGTTCTGGAACCGTGGGGCGGCCTAGTGAGTAAGGCACTGTCCGGATCGGTGAGCCCAGTGCAGCTGTTTCCCCAGGAGAAAGAGACTTATAGGGTGCCCCTGTGGAAAAGAGGTATCCGAGGACCTGTGGGGCCGACACAGGTAACGGACAGGTGTTCGTGTTGTACTGACCTGGGTCAGTGGGAAACACTGTGTACCTGGAGGGTTCAGTGAGCAAGGTCCTGGAGGGTCAGTGTTGGGAGGTTCTGGGAGAAGAATCGGATCCCTGGAGCACGTGGTATGACCTTGGACCTGGTGATGCGTGAGTGTTGGGCAGTCTCAGGCGGAGTCGGATGTCCTGAAGAGCGCCCGCTAAGCCCCTGGACATGGTGAGACTAGTGTGTTGGGAAACCCTGGGAGGAGGGCTGCTCCCTGAATAGCACCCGGTGCGTCTTGTGTGTTGGACGGTCTCAGGCGGAGACGGAACGTCCTGAATAGCACACAGAAAGGACACGTGAGTTTTGTATGGTGTGTTTTTTTTTTTTCTTTTCTCAACTTAGCCTGCGGTGGCTCAGTGGGAGTCAAGAAGGTGACAAGCGGCTTGCTGTAACTCGGCGTGGTTACGAAGGGGACAAGCGGCTTCCAGTAACTCAGAAGGGTTACAAAGAGGACGCCAGCCGCTGTGTGTGAACAGCAGCCGGTGGTGTCGGTGATCGGTGACAGCAGGAGCTGTGGTGGTGCCAACAAGGACTTTTGTGGTATCGCAAAAGAGACAAACTGTGTTGTGTGAACTGTGGTCTGAGAAGACCGGTATAACGGACATGGGGAAATCCCGAAAGGGGGCGGTGGCCCAAATCCGGGTGGTAGCCCAAAAGGGGGTGGAGTCCCAGAATGGGGCGGTGACCCAAATTGGGGTGGTAACCCAAAAAGAAGTGGAGTCCCAGAGGGAGGCGGTGACCCAAATCGGGGTGGTAGCCCAAAAGGGGGTGGAGTCCCAGAAGGGGGTGGTGACCCAAATTGGGGTGGTTCAGGAAATGGCAGCACTGGTAGCCTCACTGGGTATATCTGGGGAACCGCAGTGTGTCTGTATGAGTTTTGAGGAGTGCGGCATGTATTTTCCGGATAATGATGGGCCACAGGTGTGTACCGTGATGTTGCACCAGGAAGGAGTCTCTGGTAGACTGGACTCAGAGAGTCAGGTGACTCTGACAGGAACTCCTCTCGTTTTATCTCTGACCGAGAAAAACGCCAGGGTTCGCTGTAAACATAGGGTCACGGTGAACTGTGCAGTAGACAGAGTAATGTTCGAGGGGACCAAAGGTGGTGAGTGCCAAGGGGGCGGGATACCACGGGACTTAGTCTATGCCTTGGAGAGGGGCCGGGACTTTGTTTTGTTTGATGACGTATGGTCGAATGAAGGAGACGTTTCTACTGTTGGATTAACAGACGTTGAGACGGTGACGCCTCCTAAAGTGGGCAGGTCTGATGTAGAAGTGACTGGAAGAAGGGGTACATCTGCCCAACTGACGGACCTGACGTCTCGTGACATGACGGATGGTGGGCTGGGAGATGAGACGACTGGGCTAGACACATTGGTGGTGGACGGTAACTGGATGGTTCACTCGACTGGTGGGACTGACCCAGTGGTACCCTTTGACAATATAATTAAAGAGGTAGTGGTGAGACACGTGCTGGCCAAAAGAGAACAGGATCATGAGATACAGCTGATAAAGGAGACAGTGGAAGGACATCTCGAACAAGAAAGAGTCCTGAGACAAATGGCCGAGCACAGGGTTGAGGAGCACGAGAAAGAAGTCTTGGATCTCAAAGAAACTGTAAGTGGTCTTCTGCGGGAGAAGAACTTTGACAGTGATGAACAGCGGCCGGGTCCGACTGGTGGTGGAATGGAGCTGCTGGTGCCCGTCTTGGCAGACGGTCATGAAGAGATGAGATCTCGTGAAGTTGGGAAGCTAAGAAATGAAGAAGACAGTCACCCGGTCGGGTCAACTGTAGTGAGGGAAGAGTCCGTGGAAAAGCCAGAGCCTTCTGGCCAGGAAGAGAGCAAGGCCACGACCTTCAAGTTTGTGATTGATGTACCAAAACACATGCAAGAGGCCTGTGCTGAAGAAGGTGTGCATGAGGCTTTCAAAAAGGCGGTCAAAGCGTGTAAGGTGCACTGGGCGCCTGAGACTCGGCAGATAGTGATAATGTCAGCCAGGGAAGACACAGCAAAGTGGATGGCTGTCCTGAAAAACATGCATCTGCAGTGTCTCCATGTCAAACAGTTGGCTAGGCGGAGTAACATGAAAGCTGCTCGATGCCTAGAGTTAGCAAGAGAGGCTATGGATCGGTTAGGTTAGTTCCGGTTCCCAAAGGTCTGATTGGGAGAATCATTGGAAGATTCGGGAAGGTAATGCAAGACCTTGTAAATAGCTCCGGTGTGGTGAGGGTGAGGATCCCTCCTCATGATGAAGACCAGGTATCCAGTGAAGAGGGTAGGATTCCTAGTGGTTGGCTCCGTGGAAAGCCTGAGAGACTTTCGGATGCTCATGGAGTATCGAGTGGGGTACCTGCAAGAAATTGAGCAGTTGAGGCTGGACCGCCGGTGAATTAATAAAGAAGTACGGAATACCAGGTGGCGGCCGCCTTCAACCCAAGATGTAAGGACCCGAAGGGTTCCACCAAGAAGTGACAGGGCAGATGGTCGAAGAATGTCAGCAAGTGGTAGTTCGACTGGCAGGATGACGATGAGAGACCGTAGTTCCTGTGAGACCCTGAATGAGTCAGACTCAGGCCAGACAGTAGGCCTGATTAAGACTGATGACCGTAACCACCGGGGGAGATGGTCGGTGAACGGAACAAACAGGGAGAAGAACGTGGTGACCAAACAGTGTCTGATGACGCAGACAGACTGGACCTGGAGGGCCAAAGATCAGGGCCGGTACTCTGACCGCTGGGGGCGTGGGAGGTCTAACGTAGAGATGAGTCCGTATGACAGATGGAGACATTTCTCTCGACCTGTGGGGCAAGGTGTAATGAGTGCCCGGTCTCGAGAGCCTGATGTAATGTTGTGTGTTCAACCCCACAAGTTTGAACAAAGGGGGAGGTATGTGGTGTAGTAACCACTGTGTCCACTAGGGGGTGCTGTGTGGATGTCCCAAGAGAGAGGATGAGTGGCATAATCCTGAAGGACGGTTGTGTATCTCAAGGTGGGTGGCCTTGAGATGGAGACTTAGGTATGTATGTTGATCAGCAGTGATACTGCTGAGGTGCTGCTTTAATATGTCAGGGAGAAGTCTCCAGGTAACTAGGGAGATGGGTGGCCTGGCTACCTACAAACCCACCAAGGGGGTGTGTTTAACCCCTTCATGACCCAGCCTAATTTGACCTTAATGACCTGGCCATTTTTTGCTATTCTGACCAGTGTCCCTTTATGAGGTAATAACTCTGGAACGCTTCAACGCATCCTAGCGATTCTGAAATTGTTTTTTCGTGACACATTGGGCTTCATGTTAGTGGTAAATTTAGGTAGATAATTTTTGCATTTATTTGTGAAAAAATCAGAAATTTGGCGAAAATTTTGAAAATTTCGCAATTTTCAAATTTTGAATTTTTATTCTGTTAAACTAGAGATTAATGTGACACAAAATAGTTACTAAATAACATTTCCCACATGTCTACTTTACATCAGCACAATTTTGGAAACAATTTTTTTTTTTGTTAGGAAGTAATAAGGGTTAAAAGTTGACCAGCGATTTCTCATTTTTACAACAAAATTTACAAAACCATTTTTTTTTAGGGACCACCTCACATTTGAAGTCACTTTGAGGGGTCTATACGGCAGAAAATACCCAAACGTGACACCATTCTGAAAACTGCACCTCTCAAGCTACTCAAAACTGCATTCTAGAAGATTATTAACCCTTCAGGTGCTTCACAGGAACTAAAGCAACGCGGAAGGAAAAAATGGACATTTTAATTTTTCCAACACAAATTTTCTTTTAGCATCATTTTTTTCATTTTCACATGGGCAACAGGATAAAATGGATCCTAAAATTTGTTGGGCAATTTCTCCTGAGTACACCGATACCTCATATGTGGTCATAAACCACTGTTTGGGCGCACGGCAGGGTCCGGAAGGGAAGGAGCACCATTTGACTTTTTGAATTGAAAATTAGCTCCAATCGTTATTGGACACCATGTCTCGTTTGGAGAGCCCCTGTGTACCTAAACATTGGAGCTCCCCCACAAGTGACACCATTTTGGAAACTAGACCCCTTAAGGAACTTATCTAGATGTGTAGTGAGCACTTTGAACCCCCAAGTGCTTCGCAAAAGTGTATAACGTAGAGCAGTGAAAATAAAAAATCATTTTTTTTCCTCAAAAATTATTTTTTAGCACGTTATTTTTTATTTTCACAAGGGTAACAGGAGAAATTGGACCACAAAAGTTGTTGTCCAGTTTGTCCTGAGTATGCTGGCACCTCATACGTGGGGGGAACCACTGTTTGGGCGCTTGACAGGGCTCAGAAGGGAAAGAGCGCCATTTGATTTTTTTAAATTAAAATTAGCTCCAATCGTTAGCGGACACCATGTCGTGTTTGGAGGTCCCCTGTGTGCCTAAACTTTAGAGCTCTCCCACAAATGACCCCATTTTGGAAACTAGACCCCCTAAGGAACTTATCTAGATGCATAGTGAGCACTTTGAACCCCCAGGTGCTTCACAGAAGTTTATAACGCAGAGCCGTGAAAATAAAAAATATTTTTTTTTCCTAAAAACAATATTTTTTAGTCCGCAATTTTTTATTTTAACAAGGGTAACAGGAGAAATTGGAAGCCAAAAGTTGTTGTACAGTTTGTCCTGAGTACGCTGGTACCCCATATGTGGGGGGGGAACCACTGTTTGGGCACACGTCGGGGCTCGGAAGGGAACTAGTGACATTTTGAAATGCTCACTTTGATGGCATGGTCTGCGGGCGTCATGTTACATTTGCAGAGCCCCTGATGTACCTAAACTGTGGAAACCCCCAACAAGTGACCCCATTTTGGAAACTAGACCCCATAAGGAACTTGCCTAGATGTGTGGTGAGCACCTTGAACCTCCAAGTGCTTCACAGAAGATTATAACGCAGAGCCATGAAAATAAAAAATCATTTTTTTTTCCTCAAAAAATCATTTTTTAGCTCGCAATTTTTTATTTTCACAAGGGTAACAGGAGAAATTGGACCCCAAAGGTTGTTGTCCAGTTCGTCCTGAGCACGCTGGTACCCCATATGTGGGGGGGAACCATTGTTTGGGCACACGTCAGGGCTCGGAATGGAAGTAGTGACGTTTTGAAATGCAGACTTTGATGGAATAGTCTGCGGTCATCATTACGTTTGCAGAGCCACTGATGTGCCTAAACAGTGGAAACCCCCCACAAGTGACCCCATTTTGGAAACTAGACCTTCCAAGGAACTTATGTAGATGTGTTGTGAGCACTTTGAACCCCCAAGTGCTTCACAGAAGTTTATAATGCAGAGACGTGAAAATGAAAAAATCATTTTTTTCCCACAAAAATAATTTTTTAGCCCCCAAATTTTTATTTTCCCAAGGGTAACAGGAGAAATTAGTCCCCAAAAGTTGTTGTGCAATTTTTCCTGAGTACGCTGATACCCCATATGTTGGGGTAAACAACTGGGCACATGTCGGGGCTTGGAAGGGAGGGAGCACCGTTTGACTTTTTGAACGCAAAATTGGCTGGAATCAATGGTTGCACCATGTCGCATTTGGAGACCCACTGATGTGCCTAAACAGTGGAAACCCATCAATTCTAACTTAAACCCTAGCCCCAACACACTCCTAACCACAGCCCTAACCCCAACACATCCCTAACCCTAATCCCAACCCTAACCATAACCCTAACCCCAACACACCCCAAACCCTAATTCCAACCCTAACCCTAATTCCAACCCTAACCCTAATTCCACCCTAACCCTAATTCCACCCTAACCCTAACCCTAATTCCAACCCTAACCCTAACCCTATTTCCAACCCTAACCCTATTTCCAACCCTAACCCTTTTTGCAACCCTAACCCTCTTTCCAACCCTAACCCTAATATAAAAATAAAAATATTTTCTTTATTTTATTAGTTGTGCCTACCTATGGGGGTGATAATCGGGGGGTTTATTTACTTTTTATTTCATTTTGATCACTGTGAGAGTGATCAAAATGAAAGAATGGAATCTGCAGCTGGCAGATTCGGGCGGGCGCACTGCGCATGCGCCAGCCATTTTCCAAGATGGTGGCGCCCATGAGCCGGACCCGCGGGACACCGGGAGCGACAGGGGGACTCAGAAGGTACCGGGTGGGTGAGGGGCGGATCGGAAGCTGGCTGGGAGTGGAAGGAATGGGAGGGGGCAGATGAGGACAGCGGCGGCAGATCGCCGCTGTCATTCAGTGGCGGGGGGGCGATCGCCAGTGGGGGGAGGGTCGAATCGGTGTCTCCAGCCATGTCCAATGCTACTGCAACATCGGCCATGGCTGGATTGTAATATTTCATACATTTTCATTGATGAAATATTACTATCGCTCTGATTGGCTGTTTCACTTTTAACAGGAACCATGAGTGACCCTGACGTGGGTGAGATAACACTGAGGCTGAAAAGCCTGTATAATGGACGCTATGCTGCATAAATGAGCTTTATGTTGCTTCTGTGGGTTTATGCTGCTAAATAAACCGCATGGACTATGATGTTTTATGGAAAATACTGTGCCGGGTCTGGTTTTGTGGCTGCTGAGTGAGTGATCCCCTACTTACATGACAGCGCTACCTCACAATATACGTATATATACATGTCTTTCTATTTCATAGAGAGATAGAAGATTAGCCCGTAATTCATATGTCGGCTTCTGTAAAATCACTGCAGGAGCCGACAGGATAGGAGAGATGGATTACATACAGTAAATCCATAGAGAATAGGTAGATATATATATGTCAGTGAGGGCTTGTTTTTCTTTTTTGCTTTTTTCGCCCTGAGCTGACCTTTTCATTTACACCATTTTGGGGTAGATACAATGTTTTGATTGTCTATTAATGCTTTTTATAGCAGTGTTGCGGGAGCCAAGAAACATAATTCTATTTTTTTTTCCCATTATGCCATTTACCTATCATGGTTAATTTGTATTTTGATTGATTGGACTTTTACAAACGCAGTGATACCAAATATGTTTATTTTTTTTATTTCTTTAGTTTTAATGGTGGAACAGGGGGATGATTTGAACGTTTATATTTTTTTTTAAACATTTTTTTTTCACTTGCTACTTTTTTTTCTTAGAACCGTAGGGGACTTGAGCCTGCAGTTGTCCAATCTGTGTTACTATGCACAGCAATACCACAGTATTGCTTTGTGTAGTAAAAAACCGTGGTCTCCTATAAACGCCAGCTAAATGCTGACTTTTAACGGAAGAAACGTTCTGAAAACTCATGCCCACTGTTGAACTTTCTGGGATTTTGGTACCCTTTTTTCCTCCTTAAGCTTTTATGGGGAGCTTAAAAAAATTCAGTTGTGTATTTATGTGCAGAATTCTAGCGTTAGTGCGCTACAAAAATCCATTAGAAAACCGCTTGATATCTCCACCAAAAACACATAAAAATAGGGGAAAAATCATAATACACCCAACAAAAATGCAATAATCAGAGGAGATTTCTATTGTGTATTTTGGAAAACTGCAGTAGATGGAAAGCAATGTTTTGGGAACAGATTCGTGACTCCGTCTAAGGTTTCGTCTGCACCCCCAAAAAAGAGGCTCTGATGTGCTCTAGTAGAGTCACAGACTTCAGTTACCAAATAAATTCCAAGACATGCAACTTTGAATTCCATTTGAGCTTTTTATTGCATGCTGTACCCATCTTTAAAGTTAAAACAATAGCGTAGTCTACTGTGTCCTGCAGTCTATTGTTCAACTTGAAAGCTGGATACCGCGGCCACAAAACTCAAAGTCCAAAGTTGCATGTTTTGGACTGTATGATAATTGAAGTCTATGGCTCCATCGGGAATCCCTTTTTCAGGTGTTAGGATAGCACCCAATGGAGTTATGAATGTGTGGCCAAAATGTGGTGTGAACAGGCCTTACTCATCAGTGCGCGTTACAATACAGTGCGTGTTACACCTCACATCTCATTCTGGGATCTGTAGTCTTGCAACAGCTGGAGAGCTTCGTGTTGGAAAAGCAATAAGGGTAATTTATTATATTGCGTGCAGTTTACCCTATTCATAACAGGAACCTGTAACAGGAATTAGGCCTTTATATTAAATAATAACACTATTGTAATGATGCCTCTGTATAATCTGTCCAATGCTTTCCAAGCATGGTGGCTCAGTGGTGCTGCGCTGGGGTCTTGGGCCAAGGACAACATCTGCAAGGAGTTTGTATGTTCTCCCCGTGTTTGCGTGGGTTTCCTCCAGGTTCTCCGGTTTCCTTCCACATTCCAAACACATACAGATAGGACATTTAGTTTCTGAGTCCCAATGGGGACAGCGTTGATGGTGTCTGTAAAGTGCTGTGGAAATTAATGGCGCTATATGAGCGAGTAAAATAAATGCAGCAAAATGATAAAAGTGAATTTAGACCGTAGCATGTGCTGGGGAAGTCACCAGGTCTTGGCGAGATGCTAAAGAGTCAAGTAGTCTAATCTTAAACATGTCCAGTGTCAGACCGAAGAACATTGGGCCCACCAGAGAATTTGATTCTGAGGGCCCACCTTTCTCCCCCACTGACGAACCCCATAGTAACTGCAAGGTTTGCACTATGAACTCTCCTGAAGGAGAAGCCAGGGCCCACCAGAGGATTCTCCGGTTCTCTGGTGGGCCAGTCCAACCATGAACATGTCTATTCTAGTTCGATTCATCTTCTGTGAACCAAGACATGTTATTCCATGGCCTCCAGGATGCCAGTCAAGGAAAGTATGAGGACCTGACTACGTAACTTTTCAGCAAATTGTGGTTTAGGGGACTTTAGACTTGTGATGGGTTGCCTGCAAGCTGCCCATTCACTCCCAATAGTTGTCGACAGACAACAATTTCTCTCTACTGCGCGGTATGCATGAACGCTTGTATGGGGACAAGAGGAACCACTACCAGACTCTTCTGCATGTTGACATCCAATATCTTTTCCCCGACATTTGTCATCAGAGAGGTTTGAGACAGCATACACATTAGGTAGTTAGCCGGTCACCATGAAATAGCTGGTTTCATCCGACATACTTCTAATGTTAGTAGGAACCTTACACTATTAGAAAAGAACCAAAGTCATCGTAGGAGAGCTACAGGGAAATGTGTTATAAGCGAAAGACCTTTTCACAAAGAAGGAGGTGAATGACATTTGCAGCTTTGCTGTTGATCCAGCTTTACAAAGTGCAAAATCCGTGGAAAGAAATGCCAAGCCAGCGTTTCACCTAAACCTGTAGAGCTGTCCTGCCGCACACTTCCATGTGACGTCATTTACACGTGTAATATAATTCATTGGCCTTGGTCCACAATGGCCACGTGGCAGATTGCTTAAAGCACGAAACAGAGAAAACCTTTTTGTTCACTGAGCTGACTCATTTGAACTGTTTGTATATGAAAGTCCTCCGCCATGGTTCATTTGTCTTCATGACGTATGTTGTGCTAAAGTCTTAAGGTCTAGTGTACACTATCACAAAGTTAACCCTTGCCTTAAACAATGAACAATTGATATACAGCCGCAGCAGGTACAAAAAAAGAAGAAAAACATGACAGATTACAATGTATTTATTGAAGATGCAAAGTAGCAATTTACTAAGAAAGCACGATTACAAAATCCATTCCCTATACCACTGAAACCATTCCTTTGGTAATAGGTCTGTAAGGGATAGCCATCTGCACAACACAGACTAATGTATACATAGCTCTCGAGTAGATCACTATGCCTTAACTGGTTTTCCACAATTTTGAAAACAAAAATTAGTATTAGCATAGGTGGGGAAAATGATAATATGAAAAATAACATATACTCACCTGGCAAATCCCCCTCTGTTCCAGCACCCCCATTCTGGTGGTCTCATTGGTCTTGTAATATATAGTAAAGCTCCTACTGCACTTGCTGGGACCAGAACTAGCTTTATAAATCGTTTGCATGTTTCAAACCGAATTTTCAGAAAAAGACTCAATGAGCCTGGTATAAGGGCCCATTGTCCTGTAGAAAGAGTTTTGCTCAGCCAAGCACAATGCAGTTTGATTCGCATTCACCAGAGATCACCAATTCGACAATGGTGCCAAATTTTCTTTACAGATGAAAGCAGGTTCATATTGAGCAAATCTGACAGAGTGTGGAGATGCCACCCATACCTTGAATGCTGTTAGGTACTGAGATGAAATCCTTCATGTGGCCAGAGTATGTAGACACCTGGATGCCACTGACTAGCCCTCACGTTTCACAGACCTAACTCCAATTGAAAACCTCTTTACTATTGCGTATAAATGTATCTGACGCCACCAAGTTGCGCCATGGACTGTCCATGGGCTCATTGATGCTCTGATCCAACTCCTTGAGGCAATACCGAGGACACCATCATCTATCTTATCAGGAGCACACGCCTATCTTGTCAGGAGTACATACAGACATGTGGGGTCATACTCACTACTGAATCACATTATGGAGTTGCCATGATGAAATTCACACCAATTGGATTGACTTGTGACTTCAAATTCTTACTTTAATTTTCAGGGGTGCCCAGCCGCTCAGATGGTTGATGATTTTAGCTTCCATTGACTGTTGATACTCTATTTTGTTCTGAACGAATCACACAATTTTTATCAGTAAAGATTTTTAACTAGAATCTTTTGCTTACTGAGATCTGATGTGGGATTTAAAGAGTGCTTATCATTTAATATTTTTTTTTTTAATGATTAGTACTACCTACTTTGGAAAAATCAAGCCATCTCGATGTCCCTTGAAGCAAGGATCACCAAGCTACGACTTCCCTACTTTGCACACATCATACAATGAGAGCAATTGCCAGAGAGGGACATTATGGTCAGAAAAATAGAAGGAACAAAGCAAAGATAAAGACCAGCAAGGGCGGAGAAGACCCTGGTGGACCTATCTAGGCTTGCACAAGATTGATTTTCCTACTGAGCGTTTACCCAAGTCGTCATGGCAAAGGCCGCTAAATAATATAATGAAAAGTGATGCAGAAGACCAACAGTAGTCCTGGAACCCCATAAATTGCTCAAAAAGACACTGTGAAGGATGTTGCCCAACATGCTGAAGTGCTAAGCTGTTGCCTGAGTGCGTAGACAGCGGTGTACAGACTCAATGGAAGCCTTTACGGACAGTGGAGTACAAGCTCATAGACTTTCTACTGAACCCGTACACTGTTCAGTTCATGCGCTGAGGTAGAAGCTCAGCTCTTCAGCTTTCTGGGCAACGTGTTGTAGAGTGGGGTTTTGATTGATTGGGGTCCCAGGACCTGGACTAAAACCGTTGTGCCACATAGCTTACATTTAAAGGAGTTGTCCACTCCTAGGAAAACCTCTTCTCAATCTGAATGTTTACCCCTGTGAAAATAAAACCACCTATACTCGCCTCCCGTGTCAGCGCCATTCCAGTGGTACAGGGGGCCATTCTAGTGGTGTCGGCGCCATTCTAGTGGTGTGGTTGTTACCCCAATCAGCGCTGGCATCACTGTCTTCGAACGTATAAGTAATCAAGAGGCAGTGAGAGCTACAGCATATTTAATAAGTAGTGGAAGAAAGAGTAGAATTGCCACCTCTGCTGGACCTGTCCACTGAAAAATCAAGTAAACCGGTGCTGAAAAGCAGGGATATCTTTTAAGTCTCCTCCAAACAAATGTCCCCTACTCACCTCCTTGTGAACATGGTCTTACGAGTCCAACAGAAAATAAGTAAAACACAACAAATCACAGTTTCACATGTTATATAATGATACAAAACAATACAATAACTCTCAATAGATAGTAAAGTTACCAAACAATTATTGCTTCTCGGTACTGGTGGTATAAAGGAGGCCGCGTAGTAAATAACGCCTTTGTCCTCTGAGCTTTCTTACCAGGTTTGAATTGAGTTTGATAAATGCTCCAGCTGACCAGCACGTTCTGAAATATTTACTTATAAGTGGAGATAACACGTTCTCCTTGTACCTGTGTTCAGTCAATACTTAGGAACAATGCACAATGGTGGAGGCGTATTACAGCCATTCAGTGTGCCGCCTTTGTTCCAGTTCTACAAGAGAGTTGGCTGTCAGGTTAAGCTGTCCATAGATGTCACTGGCAGTTATCATCCACCAAACCAACCAAATGTTGGATAGATGCATTCTTGTCACTGGGAAGGTGCATCCTAGAAGAAAACGGAAAGAAGACTGGCAAAAATATGGTACCTCTGCAATGTGCTAAAACAGTCACACATAAAAATTATGCTGACCCCACAGAAGTCTGTGAACTGGGCAGCGATAAATCTGTTGCCAGCTAATTTACACATTTGCAGAATGATTGACATCACAAGCTGCCATCTTTCTTGTTCACAAAAGTGATTTTATAACTTTCCATTGCCAATTGCTGTCAATGGCGATCGGCGTGCGTCAGCTGTATTGTGACAGCTGTCACCCCGCAGCAATGCCCACAATTGGTGCTAGCACCGACCATGGGTATTTAACCCCTCTGATGCCGCTGTCAGTACTGATAGCGGCATAGAGAAGAATCACGCAGGGAGGGGGCTCCCTGCGCTCTCCCACTGTAACAACGTGTTGCGATCGCGTTGTTCCGGAGGTCTCCATGGAGATCCCTGGCTCCAATATGGCCTCTGGGTCCTTCCAGGTCCTGCAGGCTTCTCAGTGCCAGCTGAGAACAGGCGCCGCCAAGCCACCTTTACTGCCTGTCAGATTGCTGATCTGACACTGTGCTATGCAAAGTGTCAGATCAGCGATCTGACATGATATAGTGATGTCCCAACCTGGGACAATGTTATAAAGTTAAAAAAAAAAAAATAGAATGTGTAAAAATATTAAAATAAAGAAAAATTTTTTTTGCCAATAAATCCATTTAGTTATGTAAATAAAAAAACAATAAAAGTACACATATTTGATATCACCGCGTCCGTAACGACCTGCTCAATAAAACTGTCCCACTAGTTAACCCCTTCAGTGAACACCGTAAAAAAATAAAAAACGAGGCAAAAAAACAATGCTTTATCATCATACCACCAAACAAAAAGTGCAATAAAATGCGATCAAAAAGATGGATGTAAATAAAAATGGTACCGCTGAAAATGTCATCTTGTCCCACAAAAAAGCAAGCTGCCATACAGCGCCATCAGCAGAAAAATAAAAAAGCTATAGCTCTCAAAATGTGGTGATGCAAAAGCAATTTTTTTGCAATAAAAAAGCATCTTTTAGTGTGTGACAGCTGCCAAACATAAAAACACACTATAAATAGTAAATCAAACCCCCCTTTATCACCCCCTTAGTTAGGGAAAAATAATAAAATAAAAAATGCATTTATTTCCATTTTCCCGTTAGGGTTGGGGCTAACGTTAGGGTTAGGGTTGGGGCTAAAGTTAGGGTTGGGATTAGGGTTAGGGTTGAGATTAGGGTTAGGGTTAGGTTTGTGGTTAGGGTTAAGGCTAGGGTTGGGATTAGGGTTAGGAGTGTGTTGGGGTTAGGGTTGGAGTTAGAATTGGGGGGTTTCCACTGTTTAGGCACATCAGAGGCTCTCCAAACGCGACATGGCGTCCGATCTCAATTCCAGCCAATTTTGCATTGAAAAATCAAACGGGAAAATAAAAAATTGGGGGCAACAAGATCATTTTTGTGAAAAAAATAAGATTTGTTATTTTTATGGCTCTACACTATAAACTTCTGTGAAGCACTTGGGGGTTCAAAGTGCTCACCACACATCTAGATAAGTTCCTTAAGGGGCTTTACTTTCCAAAATGGTGTCACTTGTGGGAGGTTTCCACTGTTTAGGCACATCAGGTGCTCTCCAAATGCGACATGACATCCGATCTCAATTCCAGCCAATTTTGCACTGAAAAGTCAAACGGCGCTCCTTCCCTTCCAAGCTCTGCCATGCGACCAAACAGTGGTTTACCCCCACATATGGGGTATCAGCGTAATCAGGACAAATTGCACAACTTTTGGGTCCAATTTTTCCTGTTACCCTTAGTAAAATAAAACAAATTGGATTTGAAGTAAATTTTTTGTGAAAAAAAGTTAAGTTATTTTTTTTAAAAAACATTCCAAAAATTTATGTGAAGCACCTGAAGGGTTAATATACTTCTTGAATGTGGTTTGGAGCACCTTGAGGGGTGCAGTTTTTAAAATGGTGTTACTTTTGGGCATTTTCTGTCATATAGGCCCCTCAAAGTCATTTCAAGTGTGAGGTGGTCCCTAAAAAACCGGTTTTGCAAATTTTGCTGTAAAAATGAGAAATCGCTGGTCAACTTTTAACCCTTATAACTTCCTAACAACAAAAATAAACTATCTTTCCAAAATTGTGCTGATGTAAAGCAGACATGTGGGAAATGTTATTTATTAACTATTTTGTGTGACATGACTCTCTAATTTAAGGGCATAAAAACTAAAAGTTTGAAAATTGCGAAATTTTCAAAATTTTCACCAATTTCCATTTTTTTCACAAATAAACGCAAGTCATATTGAAGAAATTGTACCACTATCATAAAGTATAATGTGTCATGAGAAAACGGTCTCAGAATCACCAGGATCCATTGAAGCGTTTCAGAGTTATGACCTCATAAAGTGACAGTAGTCAGAATTGTACAAATCGGCCTGGTCATTAAGGTGAAAACAGGCTTCGGAGTGAAGGGGTTAAAGAAAATGCCACCTACTTCCTAAAAATAAACAGAAGATAAGTGCAGGGTTAAGAAAATGAACAGGAGAGAGATAAAGCCTAGCTGGTCTTTCACTGTCTGGCTTAAACTGCAGCAGTAAGGCTGGACATCCAAATGAGACTTTCACCTGCAGGAAATATCAGTATGGGAAAGTATATAAAGCCGCACCCGTAAGGTGATTGGGCAGACAAATGAGTAAATGAAAAAAAACCGTAAAAAGACTGAAGCAAAGATAACAGAAACTAAACAGCTGTAGAAAAAGGTATATCAGCTGTGGCTCGGTGGACAGAGAAGGTGACCACAAAGCACAGGCTCAAGGGTTCAAATGCATGACAACATCTTCATACGTTGTTTAATGGCCTTGAATGGTACTGCAAGCTTTCTAATTCACTTTGAAGTGAGCAAGCAGAACCATTGTTTTGCCTTGCAAATATTCCCTGAAAGTCAAACACGCTTAGTTAAGACAGCCACGTTTGGACTGCACTGGTCATGGGTGTAAAGGGCATGTCACACTAAGAGATATCGCTAGCAATATCGCTATAACTTGTGACGTTATAGCGATATCGCTGTGTGTGATACTTACCTACGACCCGCTCCCCTGCTGGTTATCGCCGATCGCGCGAGAACGTTCAGGACTGTTTCTCGTCGTCTGCTTCCTGCTGTGACAACGAGCGACGCGTGGAGCCGGGCGGGAGGACGCAGGATCGCCTGGTGTGACAGGTAAGTAGCGACCCCCGTCCCCAGCGATGTCGCTAGTGAGATCTGCCTATGTGGCAGCTCACTAGAGACCACTTAGCGATGCACCAGCGATCCTGACCGCGTCATATCGCTGGTCGGGATCGCTGGTGCATCGCTAAGTGTGACAGTACCTTTACTCCAGCTTCACAACTTTTGTGACACAACAGCGATCTCACCAGCGAGATCACTGTGTGTGACAGCGATCAGCGACCGGCCCTCCTGCCGGCATCGCTGATGGCTGCAAGAAACCTCTGGACTTTTTTTTCGTCGCTGGTCTCCCGCTGGCCAGCATGCATCGCTGCATGTGACAGGCGGGAGACCAGCGATCAGCTGTAAAAAATAATAAAAAAATAAAAAATATTGTTATTCTCACCTTCCGACGTCCCGTGCAGCCATCCTGCCTCTCTCCACGCTCCTGGTCCCAGTGATCCTTTGCACGAATGACTGCGAGACGTCGCGCTCCCGCGAGACCGTGACATTCTCGCGGTCATTCTCGCAAAGGATCACTGGGACCGGGAGCGTGGAGAGAGGCAGGATGGCTGCGCGGGACGTCGGAAGGTGAGAATAACAATATTTTTTATTTTAATTCTATTTTTTTACAGGGATATGGCATCAGCGCTAACGAACACAGCGATGCCGGGCGCTCGGCATCGCTGTGCTGATCGCTGGTGAAGCTGTCTGTGTGACAGCTCACCAGCGATCCTGACACGACACGTTGATATTGTTGTCGGGATCGCTGGTAAGTCGCTATGTGTGACTCCAGCTTAACTCAGGTCAGGAGACCCAGTGGTCAGGTAGGGTATCGCAATCCCAAATGTGTGAATTTGGCCTTGAGTAGAGAAGTAAAAGTTTCAATTTAGGTGTTAATGATTTACTGCCACACTGCACTCACAAGGAAAGAGCAGACTTCTGCATTTAATTGTTAATAATTTCCTAATTATAGGTAATCCCAGAGGATATAGATTACCTTGGAACAAGTCAGAGCATGTATCAGCATTAATAGCCAGGCTTCCAACAAGATTCAAGATCCTATTAATAGTAGGAAGAAAATGGTAAAGACACCCAGGAGGATCTCAGCTTTGCTCTGTATGAACAAGAAAGCAGGAAAGCACAGCAGGATAGCAAGTGCGTTACTGTACTATGTTCATCGGACGATATCAAAACCCAGCAATCTATGATCAACAAACATATGGCTTTAGAATCATTTTAAAGACATATCACAAATGTTCACAATGGCAAAAAAAGGTATAAAAATGTAACACCATACATGGACTGCCAATCCATATCGTAGTTAGTGTGTGAACGTTTCGGGGGGCATGCTTTGTTATTCAGGTATGTGTCATGTCATGTATCCTGTACTCAAACTATATACAGTAGTATCAGAATTAAATTCATATTAAATCTTAATTAATGGCAAGGAAAAGTAGCCGAACCAAAAAAGTACTTTAGGCAAATATATACTGAATATATACAATATTACATACAAATATTACACATACTGTACATCCAACCATAAATAACAACATATTAATAATTAGAGAAAAAAAACCTGCAACAATCAGATAATAGAAAATTCAAAATAGCAAAAAATTAAAACTGAAGCCCAGGTATATACAACTCTGCCACGAAACTTCTGGGAGTGTTGTACCATGCGGGATACACCCATGTGCTATGCACAGACACTAAGCTTTGACTAAGGCCCCTTTCACACGTCTGTATATTTTCCCTACCGTAAAAAAAGTACCAGAGATGTCCTTGTGTGTACTACGTGTGGCAACAATGTGCAACCCGTGTGCCGCATCAGTACCACACGGACAGCCGCCAGGGAAGAAGCGCTACTGTAAGCCCTGTTCCCCGGCGGCTGGTGCTGAAGCCGGCTGTCATTCTCCCCTGCTCTGCCAGCGAGCAGAGGAGAATGATGAGTGTTATATTAAAGTCCAAACGACAGCAGGTGGGGGCTGTGGAATACCCCGATCATCCGCACCTACTGTCACTTATTAGTGGGGGTAACAGTCCCAAAAGCCACTGCCTGCTATTGAGACACGGACGTGTGAAAGGGGCCTGACTACGATATGGACTGGCATACTGTGGCAAATATATTGTGTTACCTGTTTATACCTTTTTTTTTTGCCAAGGTGAAAATTTGTCATATGGTTTCAAAATGAACATAAATAAAAAATGGTGCATGTAATGGTAACTGAAGACAAGCCAAATCCTTAGTGGGTAAATAGTTTCAGCATTTTGGGGGGTTACCAGCCATCTCTAAATTGCAAAATGTTAGACTTTTTTCATTATAAAATATTGACTGTGATTTCCTTTTTTTGAAACTGAAAAATCCTATTATGAGTCTAATTATCATGTTACAATTCTCAGACAATGGTGCCATATCACTAATCTGAAAGCAGACATAGCTTTCAATTTTGATAGCTTATTCGGGTTTTCCAATATGTCCTTAAAAATATTGACAGCCTATAAATTGTCCATAAAAATAATACATTTGGGTAGCCCTGGTTCTTATTATATGAGGAAGATGCTATATAACTGCAATACCATTTGCACCATTGGTAGCCGAGATACAAGCTGTGTAGTGTTACACATTACTATTTTTTGCTCATTCAGTGTCTATGGTCAGTGGCATAACTAGTGTCCGATACAAGATTTGGACCGGGGCACACCCTATGGAGATATATATATATATATATATATATATATATATATATATATATATATACAATGCTCAAAAAAATAAAAGGAACACTTTAATGCCACATCCTAGATATCACTGAATTAAATATTCCAGTTGCAAATCGTTATTCATTACATAGTGAAATACGCTGAGAACAATAAATCATACAAATGATCAATGTAAATCAAAATTAATATCCCATGGAGGTCTGAATTTAGAATGATACTCAAACTGGAAAATCACATTACAGGCTGATCTAACTTCAGTGGAAATGCCTCAAGACAAGGAAATGATAGTCAGTATTGTATGTGGCCTCCATGTGCCTGTATGACCTCCTTACAACGCCTGGGCAAGATCCTTATGAGACAGCGGATGTTCTCCTGACGGATCTCCTGCCAAACCTGGATTAAAGCATCAGTCAACTCCTGGACAGTCTGTGATGCAACGTTGCGTTGGTGGATGGAACGAGACATGATGTCCCAGAAGTCCTAGATTGGATTCAGGTTTCTTAAATGGGCAGAACAGTTCATAGCATCAATGTCTTCATCATGCATGAACTGCTGACACCCTTCAGCCACATGAGGCCTATCATTGTCATGCATCAGAAGGAACTCAGGGCCCAGTGTGCCTGCATATGGTCTCACATTGGGTCCCAGGATCTCATCTCGGTACCTAATGGCAGGCATGGTACCTCTGGCTAGCACATGGAGGGTTGTGCGACCCTCCAAAAAAATGCCTCCCCACACCATTACTGACCCACTGCCAAAACTAGTTATGCTGGAGGATGTTGCAGGCAGCAGAAAGTTCTCCACGGTGTCTCCAGACTCTGTTATGTCTATGGGGGTAAGTAGGGTGGGCCTCCAATAATAAGATAATAAATAACACATCAATAACAAGGTGCCATGGAACTTTGTTACGTCTGTCACATGTGCTCAGTGTGAGCCTGCTGTCATCTGTGAAGAGCACAGGGCGCCAATGTCAAATCTGCCAATCTTGGTGTTCTCTGGCAAATGCCAATTGCCCTGCACAGTGTTGGGCTGTAAGCACAACACCCACATGTGAACGTCGGGCCCTCATACCACCCTCAAGAAGTATGTTTCTGACAGTTTGAGCAGACCCATGGATGTTAGTGGCCTGCTGGAGGTCATTTTGCAGGGTTCTTGCACTGTTCCTACTGTTTCTCCTTGCACAAAGGATGAGGTAACAGTCCTGGGTTGTTGCCCTCCTATGGCCCCCTCCTCATCTCCTGATGTACTGTCTTGTCTCCTGGTATCTGATTCATGCCCTGGACACTGTGCTGACAGACACAGCTACCCTTCTTGACACAGCTCACATTGATGTGCCATCCTGGATGAGCTGCAATATCTGAGCAGCTTCTGTGGGTTGTAGACACCGCTTAATGCTACTGTACAGTACCTTTAAGGGTAAAGATCAATGACAAAATGCAAAAGTGACCAAAACAACAACTGAAAAGGATTAGAAATGGTCTGTGGTCACCCACTGTAGAACCGCTCCTTTATAGGGGCTGTCTTGCTAGTTGCCTATCATTTCTACCTGTTGTCTGTTTCATTTCCACAACAACAAGAGACCTTGATACACAATCGGTGTTGCTTCATAGCTGAACAGGTTGATTTCACACAAGTATGATTGACTTGAAGTTACATTGTGTTGTTTAAGTATTCCCTTTATCTTTTTGAGCAGTGTGTGTGTAATATATAATGTTCGTCCTTCATAGTCGAAGATAACCATGGCTTCAGGGTTAGAAGAGAATTAATAGTTATGGGTCCGGAGGTGGCTAATGAGGCCAATCCGGGCCCTGAAGGTTCGCCCACATATTTGACATAAGGAAGTAGATGTGGTCAGTACACCAGATTCTGCTTGTGCCTTGCGGACAGCACACGCTTTCTTTTTTGCGTCCAAGATTTTCCTGTCTTCAGCTACACGTGCTCCTGAGGTGATCCTGCCTCGCCAACCTGGACGATCCATATAGATATATTATATATATATGCCCTACATCCTCAGTCCCATCTTGGTAATATGTCCCTTATCCTGGTCCCCATGATAGTACATGTCCCCCGCTATCCATTATTGCATAGAAAAAAACAAACAATTCTACTCACCTTCTCTCCGCTGCCCCGACACTCGGTCTCCTCTTCTGAAGCCAGCAGCTGACTTCAGCGTGCAAGCGACATGGGCACATGATGTCACTGCCATGCACTCCAAGTCACGTGCACACCGACATCAGCTGCTGGCCTCTTATTATTCGGCAGTGTGTGTTGCCGCTCACGGACTAGAAGGGTCTGTGCTCCTCAATATACTTCAACTGGATGTGCGTCCAAGTGTAAGGGGGTAAGATATAATGTCTTGCCTCCCTTCCCTCCGATTTTCTTATGTTTACAGATGTGTTTTATGATAATTGCCTGCGGTACTGCAACATGTATACCTATTGTCAGAGACACCGCACTGAACTTGCTCACTGAGCCAGTGTGCGTGTCCTGAGTAAAGCGAAAGCGTGCTCAAAGCTACCTGGGGAGCGGGCAGCAACCGAATAGATGCGTACTTCAGAGCCACAGGACCTGAAGCACGTGACTGCTAGGGGCATGGCCTAAACTCCACAGAGCTAGGAGCTGCAAGACAATTCCTAGCAGAATAACTGTGAGAAAAAGTTACCCAGGGGCATAGACAGTGAGAATAGTCAGGACGTAGCCAATGAGTCACACACAGAGATAGCTGCAAGGTACCAAAGGGGGCGAGCAGAAAGTAGTCAGGTCACAGGCAATGAGTCATACACAGATAATAACGCAGTACAAAATCAACAGGCAAACTCACAACGGGAAACAGAGCCGGGTCAGAACCATATAAACAAGCAATAGCAACAAACAGGCACACGGGGTCAGCACACTAGGCCAAAGGCAAAAGTATAACTGGCAGGGATTGAAGCTACCCAGGCGTTTATGAAGCTCTCCCAGAACCAGAAAGAGGCCACAATCATTAACCCCAAGTGTGCAGGTCAAAACCTGCACAGAGCTCCAGACATTAACCCCCAGTGTGCAGCTCAAAAACCTGCACTGGGATCATGACAGTACCCCCCTCTCAACGGGGGGCCTCTGGACCCCCAGGCTTCCCCGGGTACTTGGCATGGAACGCCTGAACCAGGCGATCTGCATGTACCGAGCGAGCAGGGACCCATGAGCGTTATTCTGGTCCATATCCCTTCCAGTGGACCAGGTACTGCAAAGAGCAGCGCACCCGCCGAGAGTCCACAATATGTCCGACCTCATACTCCAATTGACCCTCCACCAGCACTGGAGGAACAACAGTCTCAGAGTTCTCTTTGACAGATCCTGCTGGTTTCAACAGAGACTTATGGAACACATTAGATATTTTTAAGGAGGCGGGGAGACGCAACCTATATGCCACGGGGTTGACTATCTCCATAATCTCGTATGGACCAATGAACTTTGGTCCCAACTTAACTGATGGTACCTTTAAGTTGATGTTACGCGTGGAGAGCCAAACCTTCTCTCCCACCTGAAACATGTCTCCCGAGGCTCTCTTTTTGTCCGCAAAATATTTGTATCTCCCCTGGGCCCGAGAGATATTACGCCGGACTTCAGCCCAGAGGTTTTTTAACCGTTGAATGGACCCCTCTGCTCCTGGACAACCGGAATCCACCCGAGAAAACTCCCCAAAATGCGGATTAAAGCCATAGTTAATCAGGAATGGGGACATGTTGGTGGACTGACTCACCCGGTTGTTAAAAGCGAATTCAGCCAACGGTAACGCATCACACCAATCCTCCTGTCTGGCGGAGGTCAGACACCTGAGAATTTGTTCCAGGGATTGATTGGTGCGTTCCGTCTGACCATTGCTCTCCGGGTGATATGCCGACGAGAAGGAGAGTGAGATGCCCAATTTCATACAGAACACCCTCCAAAATTTGGCCACAAACTGCACACCTCTGTCAGACACAACATTCAGGGGTACCCCATGCAATCGGACCACATGCTGCACAAACAACCTTGACAATGTTCCTGCTGAAGGTAATGCTGCCAAGGGAATGAAATGGGCCTGTTTAGAAAACCTATCCACCACCACCCAGATCACGGTATTGCCCCTGGAAGGTGGAAGGCCGGTAATAAAATCCATGGAAAGATGAGTCCATGGCCTATCAGGAACCGGTAAAGGTATGAGTTCCCCAGCCGGTCGGTTATGCGAGCTTTTGGAACGGGCACACATGCCACAAGCAGAAACAAATTCCTTGACATCGGACCTTAATGAAGGCCACCAAAAACCCCTGGCTACTGCCTCTCTAGTGGCCATGATACCTGGATGAGCACTCAGCCTAGAATCATGAAACTCCTGCAGAAGTCTAGGCCGCAATGAATCTGGAACAAACAGTTTATCGCTTGGCCTGGTTGCCGGAGCTAGGGCCTGAGCCCTTAGGATTTCTTGTTCCAACTCAGTTGAGACCCCCGCCACTACCACCCCTGGGGGAAGAATAGAGGACGGCGGCTCAGGAGGAGACACTGGATCAAAACTTCTGGACAGGGCATCCGCTTTAACATTTTTGGACCCCGGTCGAAAAGTCATTGAGAACTGAAATCGTGAAAAAAAAAGTGACCAACGGGCCTGTCTAGGAGTAAGCCTCTTAGCAGATTCAAGGTATGCCAAATTTTTGTGATCCGTGACAACCGTGATAGGGTGAGCCGCCCCTTCCAAAAAGTGCCTCCATTCCTCAAACGCCAGCTTGACCGCAAGAAGTTCTCTATTGCCTACATCATAGTTTTTCTCAGCTGAAGAGAACTTCTTGGAGAAGAAGGCACAGGGTTTGAGATTGGTAAGGGTGGCCGGACCCTGGGACAGCACAGCCCCCACCCCCACTTCAGAAGCATCCACCTCCACAATGAATGGTTTGGACGGGTCAGGTTGCACCAACACCGGGGCAGACATAAAACATTTGTTAATCGCTGAGAAGGATTCCTTAGCGAGTACAGACCAATTTTTTACATCAGCTCCCTTCTGGGTAAGATCCGTGAGTGGTTTAACCACTTGTGAGAAACCTTTAATGAATCTCCGGTAATAGTTCGCAAATCCTAAGAAGCGCTGGAGCCCCTTGAGATCTCGAGGCTGAACCCAGTCAGCGATCGCCAGCACCTTCTTAGGATCCATACGAAACCCCTCACAGGACACAATCAACCCCAAAAAAGACAGCTCCTGTACAAAAAACGAACATTTTTCCAATTTGGCGAACAATTGGTTCTCCCTGAGTCTCTGGAGAACTGTCTTTAGATGTTGCAAGTGAGATTGACTGTCCGGGAATACACCAAAATATCATCCAGATAAATAATAACAAAACGGCCTATCAGATCAGAAAACACAACATTGATGAAATTTTGGAAAATAGCGGGTGCATTAGTTAACCCAAATGGCATTACTAGGTTCTCAAAGAGTCCTTTTGATGTGAGGAATGCCGTTTTCCACTCGTCCCCTTCCCGAACCCTTATCAGATTGTAGGCCCCTCGCAGATCTAACTTGGAGAACCATTGGGCCCCAGCTAACTGGTTACATAAGTCTGGGATGAGGGGAAGCGGGTAAGAGTTCCTAACCGTTATCTTGTTCAGTTCCCGAAAGTCGAGGCACGGCCGCAAACCACCATCTTTTTTCTTCACAAAGAAGAACCTTGCTGCCACAGGTAACACAGAAGGCCTGATATGCCCTTTGCGGAGACTCTCAGCTATGTACTCCTTCATGGCTTGGCGCTCAGGCCCAGACAAATTGAACAATCGAGCCTTAGGTAACTTGGCTCCGGGTACTAAATCAATGGCACAATCATAGGGTCTATGTGGTGGCAGCGCCTCAGCCTCACTTTCGGAAAAAACGTCTTCGAAATCTTTCAGGTACTCCGGAATACCTTCCAGATCGACAGACGACACAGACACGGATTTAACAGCGTTAACAAGATGTCCCCGGTTACCACATTTATTATTGCATCCCCATTGAGTGATTTCCCCTGTAACCCAATCAATGGTAGGATTATGGCGTTGAAGCCAGGGCATCCCCAGTACCAGTCCTGCAGGCAAGTTATCTAGCACCAGACAACTTAGTTTCTCCACATGAGTGGAACCCACTTTTAGAGAAAAAAGTTCAGACCTGCAACAGATACCGTCTTTGGTAAGAGGAGATGAGTCAATTGCCACAAGTTTAACAGGATCGTGAAGCCTGACTGTCCCTATCTTATTAAGAGTCATAACCTTGGTATCAATCAGGTTCACAGCCGAACCGCAGTCAATAAAAGCAGTAGTCTGAACAGGACCATAACCAAGTTCCAGTTCCACCTGCAGCACCATTTTTGCACATGAGGAAAATTGTACCTGAAGGTCTGGGTAGCCTCCTCGATTACTACCCAGACCTAGTCGTTTCCCGCCATCTTGGAGGATGACGGACAGGAGGGGCAGTCCTTCTTCCAATGTCCAGATTTCCCACAATAGAAGCACAACTGCTTTTCCCGGCGGCGTCTTCTTTCCTTTCCCTCACAGGTGACAGCGCTCACCTCCATAGCCATAGGAAGAGTCTGGGTCTCATCTCCACTGAAGAATAAGGGCGTTTCCCGTTGCATAATGCCTCTAGCCCGCAGCCTGCGATCCATGCGAACCGCTTGGACCATGGCATCCTCCAGGGAGTCAGGCGGAGGATGAAGTGCCAAAGCATCCTTCAGACGTTCACACAGGCCTCTGTGGAACAGCCCCCGCAGGGCAGCATCACTCCAGGAAATCTCCGCTGCCCAACATCTGAATTCAGTACAGAACCATTCGGCCGAGTGCTCCCCCTGACAGACACTCATCACTTTGTCCTCAGCCAACCGCACTCTATCAGGCTCATCATAAATAAGCCCTAAGGCTTCAAAAAATGCATCCACAGACATTCTCTCAGGGGCAGAAGAGGAAAGCAAGAATGCCCAGGCTTGTGGGGACCCCCTAAGCAGGGACATCACCACCCCCACCCTCTGTTTCTCATCCCCAGAGGAGCGGGGTCTCAAAGAAAAAAAAAGCTTACAGCCCTCCTTAAATGCCCTGAAATCATCCTTGTTACCAGAAAATGTATCTGGCAATTTAACCGGGGATTCGGGTGGGACTAAAATGACATATCTATTCCCCACCTGCTGGAAGCCTGCGGAAAGTACCCCCTGAACTGAGTCCTCAACCCGCCGTTGGGACTGGGCCAGAGCTTGGTGTTCCAAACTAAGCTTCTGCAGTGACTGAGTCAAGCTTTTCACCTGCTCAGATAAAGCACACATTGGGTCCATGCTGCAGAAGTGAGGAGAGAAAAAAAAAATGGTAGGCCAGTTATAATCTCAGAGACACCGCACTGAACTTGCTCACTGAGCCAGTGCACGTGTCCTGAGTAAAGCGAAAGCGTGCTCAAAGCTACCTGGGGAGCGGGCAGCAACCGAATAGATGCATACTTCAGAGCCGCAGGACCTGAAGCACGTGACTGCTAGGGGCATGGCCTAAACTCCACAGAGCTAGGAGCTGCAAGACAATTCCTAGCAGAGTAACTGCGAGACAAAGTTACCCAGGGGCATAGACAGTGAGAATAGTCAGGACGTAGCCAATGAGTCACACACAGAGATAGCTGCAAGGTACCAAAGGGGGCGAGCAGAGAGTAGTCAGGTCACAGGCAATGAGTCATACACAGATAATAACGCAGTACAAAATCAACAGGCAAACTCACAACGGGAAACAGAGCCGGGTCAGAACCATATAAACAAGCAATAGCAACAAACAGGCACACGGGGGTCAGCACACTAGGCCAAAGGCAAAAGTATAACTGGCAGGGATTGAAGCTACCCAGGGGTTTATGAAGCTCTCCCAGAACCAGAAAGAGGCCACAATCATTAACCCCAAGTGTGCAGGTCAAAACCTGCACAGAGCTCCAGACAATAACCCCCGGTGTGCAGCTCAAAAACCTGCACTGGGATCATGACACCTATGTATTACTGTTCATTGCTTATGGTATTGAATGTGCTACCATTATATAGAAAACTGTAATATATTGCCTTGTATTCCTGTATTATGGTATTTCATATATATTATGTGTTCTTTGTATATGCACAGTCAGGGAAAGTTAGTGTATCCTCCTTGGGACATTAGAGGAGGGCACTCTTAGTATATAGTTTCCCCTATAGACCGGGTAGTTGTAATTATGTTGCGGGCCACTAGATGGGGGTATACTAATGGGGCCTGATAGCAGGTTCATAGAGGGTTAATTTTGGGAGGAACTGCAGAGAGTTAAGGTTAGTGATGAAGAGTGGTTTAGTCAGACGGGGCCAGGGTGCCCAAGTGTCCACATGGGCTTTAGGCCCGGACAGTTCGGCAGTCACGTAACAACAACAATGCAGAACAGCTGCACTAAAAATAGGCTGAACTAGATGGACATAAGGTCTTGCTTCAGCCTTCAAAACTATGTTGCTATGTTAAGTCGTTATTGCCCACGTTACCCACGGCCACTGCATGCCTTAGCAGTGGGTCAGAACAGGAAAAGGAAGATGTGGCGTCTTACCGCCTGGGCCAATGCTTTTTTAGGGCAGAATTTGGCTGAACTAAGGAGATGAAAGGAGTTGGAGCTTCGACCATATTGGTACAGATGGGCCGGATGCTTCAACAGGGGTTACCAAATGTAGTGATTGATGAATTCATGTCTGGGGCGAAACAGGCTGAAGGAAATGTCATTATAGTAAGGTCAGGCCTGGAAGGTACTGGGACGCAGTCTAGTACGGTCCAGTCCGGGCGTGTACTGCACAGAAGTGACAACAAGCAAGGGAAAGATCAGGAAGCAAGCAAATGTTATAATGTACCAACTGTGGATGTAACGTGCAAAATCCTAAGTAAAGAAAGTGTTTAAGTGGTCTCGGACTGTATCTCCATTGATGGGGGTCGCCTAGAAGAGGGACTGTTATGGCCTAAGAAGTGCCCGGGTGAAGCTGAATCTGGAGATGCAGGTATGCCGACAAGAATAGTATTGTTTCATGTAGGGGAAGGACTGGACACAGCTGCCACCAGAATACAGGTCACGACTACAGTCCTGTCCCTCCCTTACACGAGGATGCACATCCAGGAGAGGTTTCTGCTAACATCGGTGGACCCTCACCCTCACAAGCCCCTACCCCCACAGGCCCAGTTGTTGTCACGACCTCTGTGTCCGTGGTCGTTTCGCCCCTGCCTATGGTTGGAAAATTTGGCTCCAGAAACCAAAGCAGCGAAAAACCTTATCTCCAGGGTCTAAAGGCTCTCTTGGCAACAGCTAAATGGGTGGACTGCAGCTGCCACTTAAAGAAACGCTCACGTGAACATTTTTTTTTTACTAAGTCCTCCTTCACACGTCTATGTTTAAAGTCATACATAAAACAAACGGTACCGGTGTCATCAGTGTTTGGTCCGTTTTTACCATCAGTTTGATCATTAGGGTTTCTCCGGTATGGGATAAAATAATAAATAAATTACAAAGCTTCTCCTATACTTTGCAATGTTAAACATGGACAGCACACGGATGGCATATTGTTGCCATCTGTGTGCTATACGTGTTTTTCACGGACCCATAGATTTGTATAGTCTGTTGTCATTCGTTCTGCTGGAAAAAAACGTACATGTCTCCTTGTGCTTTTCACGGACACGTGGTCAGTGTAAAAACATGGCCATGTGAATAGCCCCATAGGTTACAATAGATATGTGCGGGATATGGGATCCGTGAAAAAATGAATGACACACATACTGGAAACATGGCCATGTGAATAGCCCCATACGTTACAATAGATATGTGCGTGATATGGGATCCGTGAAAAAATGAATGAAACACATACTGGAAACATGGACATGTGAATAAGGTCTAAATGTGTGTGTGTGTGTTGAATATACTCATCTAACACAGTCTTCTCCAGTGTCCAGCACTGTTCTGCTCCTCTTCTCAGTGACATCACCGCTCTCAGATTCTCCGGGTCACACTGCCCTCTATGTGGCTTTTACAATGTAAGCCTAGGAAGCATTAGAATAAGACTCCATAGTCTTACATTGTAAAAAAGACTTTTGGATCACATGTTGAGCATAGCGTGAGCTAGAGAATTTCGAGCGGTGACATCACTGAGAAGAGGAGCAGAATGGTGCTGGATTCTGGAGAACATAGAGATAGGTGAGTATGTGGCCACACAGTACACATATTTAGTAAAGAAAAAAAGTTAATGAGAGTGATTTTAACTATTAGGACGGAATCACACATGCGAGAAACACGGCCGAGTCTCGCATGTTAATACCCGGCACTGCCGCCGGCACTTGGGAGCGGAGCGTTCAGCTCCATGTATTGCTATGCGGCCGCACGCTCCGATCTCGAGTGCCGGGTATTAACATGCGAGACTCGGCCGTGTTTCTCGCATGTGTGATCCCGACCTTAAAGAAGCAATCAGCAGGTCTGCAAAACGTCAGTATAGCCCAGAAACATTGGAGAAGAAAGCATGCCTTGCATCTATAGTATGAGATCATGGAAGACCATTAATGGATGATGGGCTGACCTATGGATTTGGTAAAAAGTGACAAACCAATCACATGAGAAATAATGGCATTTACTGTATATGATAGAGTGTATACTGTAAAGGTATAGAGATGATAATTTTTTTCATGATAAGCTGAAAATCACTCATCATTATTTGGCAGAAAGAAAGCTTAACATTTTCACCGTAGATTTTATCCTTGCAATGTATTGGGGGAGATATCCGGATCTGCTGCAGAATATTTCCTTGTCTGAATACACAGATGTTTTATGCACAGTAGCTCAGTACTCATACACTACAACCAGAAAAAAAAATATGGTTTTAGCGTAAAAAATTAGATTTTTATTTGTACTATTACATGGAAATGGATATATAAGTAGGCTGTTAAGTTAGACTGTACAGATTGAAGCAGCTTAGCTCCACCTTTTTTTTGGTATAAAATTAGACAAAAAAGGATAAAAAACCCCAAAACGCCGCTTCTGTAGAACAGCTCCTAGGTTACAGTCTATGTGAATCATATCATTTCTTTGTTCCCTCAGCAATACTCTCGGCAGAAGCCAGTGACATTGCAGCTGCTAGGATAGTGCGCAAAGGCAGGCGGCCAGCTCACACAATGAAAATCTACATAGTGGCCAGCTGCAGAGAGGTAGGAACGAAAATAACCGTGCCCATATCATTTCCTTTAGAGGAAATCAGTACCAGCTGATCCATAGAGCAAGGGTTTGTGCTCCAGATGAAATATGGGCTAGTGGAAAGCTCGCGCTGTGAAATTCGGAAACAAAACACTAGATTGTAATCATATGTACTGCGCATAGATTTCCTAGTTAATTGCTCGCAGTATGAGCCAATTTCATCTTTTTCATCATTTCACAAGAGAACAGAAATGCATGGCAAACCTTCACAGAGACTCGTGTTCTAATGTCTTAGACCCAAGGTATCTCTGCTCGTTAGATCTACTGGGTTGACCATCCATTTATACTCTTGGGCACAATGAAATGATGTCTAGCATTGTGTAAGCAGTAAAATACGGTATATATGGTATACGGTACATTCCAACTGGACACACACAAACATTATGCACAAGCATAGCCAATCACACATTGCGATACACCAAAAAGATGCACAATGCATATGGATCTTCTTCTCACCACACCATTAGTTGGTTGGATATTAGTTATCCATAACTTGGTTTTACCAAGTTATTATTATTTATTTATAAAACACCATTGATTCCATGGTGCTGTACATGAGAAGGGGTTACATACAGATTACAGATATCACTTACAGCAAAAAAACTAACAATCACAGACTAAAGGCCCTTTTACATTTAGCGATGCACCAGCGATCCGACCGGTGATCCGACCCGGTCAGGATCGCTGGTGCATCGCTAAATGATTGCTAGTGAGCTTTCATACAGAAACATCTCACAGCGATGCAGCAGCGATACTGCGGACGATACTTACCTTTCACACACAGCGATCCTGACGTCCTCCCGCCCGCCTCCAGCGTCGCTCGTCTCACACAGCAGGAAGCCCAGCAGGGAACAGACAACGAGAAATGGAGCCGCCAGATCTCGCGCGATCAGCGATGGACAGCGGGGGAGTCGGTCGGAGGTAAGTATCACACATAGCGATATCGCTATATGTAAAACCCCCTTAAGATATAAAATTATCCCCTATCAGTAAGATATGGGAAAAATTACTGATCACTGGGGATCCGACCACTGGGACCCTCAATGATTCTGCGCAGACCCATCTGAATGAAGTGCAGCTTAGATATTTCCGGCAGCCCCATGTAGAATGAATGAAACGGAAGTGCATATGCCTGAACACCAGAGAGCCCCATTTCCATGATAGCTTGAGGCTTCAGGCTATGTGCACACGGTGCGGATTCTGCTGCGGATCCGCAGCGTTTCTGCAGCTGCGGGTACGCAGCAGACTTAGGTGCGTTGTACAGTACCATTGTTTTCAATGGTAAACTGGAAAACGCTGTGCACATGCTGCGGATTTTTCCGCGCGGTTTTGCTGCGGTTTACAATCCACAGCATGTCAATTCTTTTGTCCAGAAACGCTGCGGTTTCACACCTCATCTATTATGAGGTGTAAAACCGCAGGGCAAAACCGCAGATAAACCGCAGGACTTTAGTCCTGCGGATTTATCTGCGGTTTTCACTACAAAATCCGCAGAGGCGAAAAACTCCGTGTGCACATAGCCTTAACAGTCGGACCAATTAGTAGGTTATGCCCTAACCTACTGACAGTGAAAAACGTGAAATCGTCGTAAAACTCCTTTAAAGGGAATCTGCCACCTATTTTTGGCCTATAAGATGCTGCCAATGCCATCAAGGGCTTATCTACAGCATTCTGTCGACCTCCTTCTTACTTCTGCCACTGCTCCTGCGCAGGCGCTCCTACTCTGCCCTTTTGAGGGCAGAGTAAAGTACTGTAGTGCGCAGGCGCTGGAGCACTCTGACCTTTCCCGGTGCCTGCGCACTGCAATACTTTACTCTGACCTCAACAGGCAGGCAGGCGCAGGAGCCGCGGCAGAAGTAAGAAGGAGGTCGACATCGCTAGAAGATGGGAGACACCGGACCGTGACACCCACCGCACCGCGCCTCCCGGTGAGTATAATCTAACTTGTTTTTTCTTAACTTTCAGGTTACATCGGGGGCTTATCTACAGCATTACAGAATGCTGTAGATAAGCCCCTGATGGCGGTGGCCGCAGCTCATAGCCCAAAAATGAGGTGACAGATTCCTTTTAACATATTTAACCCCCCAAGCCTGTTTTCACCTTCCTGACCATGCCAAATTTTACAATTCTGAACACTGTCACTTTATGAGATAATAATAACTCTGGAATGCTTTAACAGATCCCACTGATTCTGAGATTTTTTTTGTGACATATTGTACTTCATGATGGTGGTAAAATTTGTTGGATATCACTTGGGTTTATTTGTGAAAAAAAAAAAATCATACATTTGAGGAAAATTTTGCAATTTTCAAAGTTTTCATTTTTGTCCCCTTAAATTAAAGTTATGTGACACAAAATATTTAAAATAACAACATTTCCCACATGTCTACTGTAAATCAGCACAATTTTGGAAACATATTTTTTTTTAATTAGGAAGTTAGGAGGGTTAAAAGTTGACCGTTGACCAGCGATTTCTCATTTTTTCAACAAAATTTACCAAATCAATTCTTTTAGGGACAACGTCACTTTTCAAGTGACTTTAAGGGACCTACAGTATATGACAGGAAATTCACAAAAGTGACACAATTCTAAAAACTGCACCTCTCAAGGTGCTCAAAACTACATTCAAATAGTATAGTTTATTAACCCTTCAGGTGCTTCACGGGAATTTTTGCATTGTGGAAGGAAAAAATTAATATGCACCAAAAAAGAGCATGAACAGCACCTCCAAAAATCATACAATTATCTAATGTCGCTAGGTAAAAATTTATATAGCTGACATGAGGTTCTTAGTTTAACATTCTGATCAGAGTGCATAAAGCCCACAGCCACTATTTAAACCCCAAATGTTTTCATTTTTATAAGGATATTAGGAGATAATTGACCCCAAAATTTCTTGTGTAATTTCCCCTGAGTACTCCGATACCCCATATGTGGTCAAAAACTACTTTTGAGGCTCAGTGCAAAGCTCAGAAGGGAAAAAGAGCCAGATTGGAGTTCAGATTTTGCTGGAATGGTTTGAGGTTGCTATATCCTAGTGGCAGAACCCCTGAGGTGCCAGAACAGCAGAAACCCCCCCATATGTGACAAAGTATACCACCCAAATAATTAATCTATGTGTGCAGTGATCATATTGACAAAACAGGTGCCTCACAGAATTTTATATCATTGTGTGGTGAAAAAAAAACAATTACCGTATATTTTTACCACTAAAATTTTGTTATAACCCTGGATTTTACATTTTCACATGGGAAAGTGGGTAAAAATGGCACCAAAATTTGTCCTACCATTTCTGCTGAATCAGGGCCGGACTGGGACTAAAATTCAGCCCTGGCATTTGAAGTTACACAGGCCCACTAGTCACATGGTGACTATATAATATCTTTGTACACTTGTAGGTTACAAGAAGTGAGAGGAGATTAACACGACTATATAACATGTAGTCAGAGCTGTGCCCAGTATTTCAGCTCAGTCCTATTTATTGCTTTTAGTTGCAGTACTCCTCCCAAAGCTCTGTCCCCTTTTGTACGCACGGTGACAGAATTCCTAGCAGAACTGCTATCCATTCCTGGCAGAACTGCTATCCATTGGGCAACCAGACCCCCTGGTTATAGCTGCCCCTATCATACCTGCCAACTTTTGAAGAAGGGAAAGAGGGACAATTTGGGCCTCGCCCTGGCCACATCCATTTTGCAACTAATCACACCCATGTCCACGCCTAATCGCACCCATTTAGCACTGCTGATCACACTGACTGGTACTGAGGGCACAGAGGCTGGCATTATGGGCACACTGACTGGCACTAAGGAAGAGAGAAAACAGAGAGAGAGAAAAAAGAAAAAAGAGAAAGAAAGAGTGGAAGAGAAAGAAAGAACAGAGAAAGAAAGAGGGGAAAGAAAGAACAGAGAGAGAGAGACAGAGAAAGAACAGAGAGCGAAAGAAAGTAAAGAAAAGAAAGAAAGAACAGAGAAAGAAAGAGAGGAAAGAAAAAGAAAGAAAGAGGGGAAAGAATGAACAGAGAGAGAGAGAGAAAGAAAAAAGAAAGATTAGAGAGAGAAAGAAAGAACAGAGAGAGAGAAAGAGAATGAGAAAGAAAGAACAGAGAAAGAAAAAGAGAGAGAAATAAAGAAAGATTCTATAAAGATACTATAGCAGCCCGGCTCCCATTGTAGTGCCCACCTGAGCCTCCCAGTGCAGGACATATCATGATCTGCTCACATGGCCGGCATCCCCGATTCCAAGGCGATCCTGCTGTCTGCGCTGTCGGAGGAGGACACAGTGATGGATCTGAAGCATTCCTGGTTCCGTCACAATCTCCTTAACAAATTATCTAATTTCCGGTCAGCTTCCAGCACATCACTTCAGGTGGAACTTCATGTGTGTGTTTTAAAATGCTCCTCGGGGCTCCACCATGTACTCCTGTGGCCGTGGGAAAAGCCCGCTTTGTATGCTTCGTACACACTTGGCTCCGCTCCGTACATCCCGTGCACATATGGCTCCACTCCGTACACACGCGGCTCTGCTCCATACACCTCATACACACACGGCTCCTCTCCATACACCTCGTACACACTTGGCTCCGCTCCGTACACCTCGTATACATGCGGCTCCGCTCCGTACACCTCGTACTCACGCGGCTCCGCTCCGTACACCTCGTACACACACGGCTCCGCTCCGTACACCTCGTACACGCGTGGCTCTGCTCCGTACACCTCGTACACGCGCGGCTCTGCTCCGTACACCTCGTACTCACGCGGCTCCGCTCCGTACACCTCGTACACACGGCTCCGCTCCGTACACCTCGTACACGCGGCTCTGTTCCGTACACCTCGTACACACACCGCTCCTCTCCGTACACCTCGTACACGCGGCTCTGTTCCGTACACCTCGCACACACACCGCTCCGCTCCGTACACCTCGTACACACACGGCTCCACTCCGTACTACTCATACACACACAGCTCTGCTAGATCTACCCTGTAAACCCCTCCTGACCCCACACATACCGTACTTACCTCATCCAGCACCATGACAACAGCACAGCAGAGTCTTGCAGACACCAAGAGGCAAGGCTGAGCGCACAGGACCTTTGATGAGGTCACAGGAGGGGCGGAGTCTGGGGGTCACATGATCAGGGGTCTGGACAAAGGCTCCTGATCATGTGACCCCCTGACTCCTCCCCTCCTGTGACCTCATCACAGGTCCTGTGAACAGAAAAGAGAGCAGGCAAGCGACGCTGTGAGTGGCTGCGGGGGGGAGGTCTCATGCTGCAGCAAGGATGGGGTGTGTGGGGCGGGGCGTGGCGGCTTATCTCCCTGCAGTGCGGGAGGGTTGGAAACTATAACCGCCGTGCCCGCAGAGGGCCGGCGGTAGGAGCAACAGCCAGGCCAGTTGCTGCATCAGCTGGCAAGTGGCCAGATGAGCAGGCACTGCTGCCCGCAGCCCGCATGACAGCGGCCCAGCGGGAAAATGTCCGGTTGGTTATATTACCAATCCGGGCCTGTGCTGAATGTGGAAATACCCCATATGTGGCTGTACAGTACTGTTTAGCCATATGGAGATACTTGGGAGGGACGGAGCGCTATTTGCCTCCTGGAGCACAGTTTTTCCAAGAATAGTTTGCAGACTCCATATACAGAACCCGTAAGTGCTAGAAGAGCAGAATACCCCATCTTGGAAATTATACCCTTTTGGGAATTTATCTATAGATGTAGTAACGATTTTGACTCCGTGGGTGTTTTCCAGAAACAAGCAGCAGGGGATGTTGCTGAGTGAAAATTCCAAACTACTGTTGTAGTCACCAGTACGTTGTAGTGACCTGTATGTGGTAGTGCCCAGCTCGTGCTTCTGGAGACACGCACTTGTAAATTAGGTGGGCTCCCCTTGCTACAGAAATGCCAAACATATGGACGCTAAATGTGGTTTAGGCACATTGGGGCTCTGAAGTGGGGGGCATCTGGATTTGGGAGTGCAGAATTTGCTGAATTTCATTTGGGGGGGGGGGAGGTGAGGAACCATTTTTCTTTTACCAGAACATTTATGCTACAAGTAATATGGAATCCCCTATATTACCATTGACAGATGATGGATCTGAGTGGGGACTTGATTTTTTTTGTGGATTGATTTGAAGCTTTTGTTATGAACATTTTACATAACATTTTGGATTACATTTATCCTGCACTCTATGCTGAGCACTTATATCAAGATTTCCATCTAAATATACAAGTGACGAGATTCAGATGAAACTCCTGAAGGATCCATTGACTACAATGAGGTAGCAGAATTACTCTGGACTCCGTCTGATCTCTGTTCAGTGGCGACCTTCTCTTTAGAAGTGCACAAAACTGTGGAGCACAGAACTTTCATACACGTCTCAAAAGACGGACACCTCAGGATCACAAGTCAGACGGCGTCCACAGTGCCTCCATCTGATTCATTCTAGGGAACTACAGGTGCTTCTCACAAAATTAGAATATCATGAAAAAGAGAATTTATTTCAGTTCTTCAATACAAAAAGTGAAACTTATATATTATATGAGTCATTACACATAGAGTGATCTATTTCAAGTGTTTATTTCTTTTAATGCTGATGATTATGGGTTACAGCCAATGAAAACCCAAAAGTTATTATCTCAGTAAATTAGAATAATTAAGAAAAAACTCCTGCAAAGGTTTCCTAAGTGTTTAAAAGGGTCCCTTAGTCTGTTTCAGTAGGCTCCACAATCATGGGGAAGACTGCTGACTTGAGAGATCTCTAGAAGGCAGTCACTGACACACTCCTCAAGGAGGGTAAGCCACAAAAGGTCATTGCTAAAGAAGCTGGCTGTTCACAGAGTGCTGTATTCAAGCATGTTATTAGAAAGTTGAGTAGAAGAAGTGAAATAAATTAACTTTTTGATGATATTCTAATTTTGTGAGAAGCACCTGTAGCTATTGAACCTGTTCTACACCCAGGTGGCGAGTATTTTTAATAGTACATTTTTAATTTTACGCCATTTTTTTAATACAGTGTCTTCAATGAAATGCCGCCGGAGATCGCGGTATGTGCACGCGCTGACTCCGGCATCATTTTATTGAAGTAATGTACTACAACAGTGATGGTGAACCTTTTAGAGACTGACATTTTAGTTTAGAGAAAAACAACTCGTACAGATAGCAAGTGGGGGCAGCAGAGAGTAGATGGGGCAACAGAGAGCAGCTACAGACAGAAGCAGGGATACCAGACTGCAGATATACAAAGATGGGGGAGCATATTCCATTATATGTTCCCCCCATCCTGGCATATGTCCCCCATCCTTGTATATGCTTGTCACATCCTGGTATATGCTCCCCCACCCTGGTATATGCCCCCCATCCTTGTACATGTCTCCCATCCTTGTGCATGCTCCCTATCCTGGTCATATACTTGTATATGGCCCTCCATCCAGGCATATGCTTTCCCATCCTGGTACATGCTCCCCCATCCTTGTATATAGCCCCCCAATCCTTGTATATCCTCCCCCTTCCTGGCATATATCCCCATACTTGTATATGCTCTCCCATCCATGTCATGTATATGCCCCCCATCCTTGTATATTCCCCTAATATACAGCTCTGGCAAAAATTAAGAGACCACTGAAAAATGTTCAGTTTGTCTGATTTTTCTCTTAAAAGTTATTTTTTCATTCCTATTATTTTTGGGATATTACTAGCACTTGTTTTTCCATCCAGCTTGTCCTATTGCAAGAGGATTGTGAACACCACAGCAGTGTTTCCTGTACTTTCCTTCGTTAAATAGGATTTGGTTCAGGTGATCACTTAATCAGAAGCACATTAAGTAGAATGAGGTGTCCTCTGGTTGGAATTCAACTGACGCTGGAATGGAATGGCTGTCAGACATGTAGAGAAGCTGATTTTTATAAAACTGTGCAGTGGTCTCTTAATTTTTGCCAGAGCTGTATATCCTCCATCCTTGTGTATGTTCCAAATTCTTTTATATGCCCCCCATCCTGGTATACAGTTAGGTCCATATATATTTGGACAGAGACAACATTTTCCTAATTTTGGTTTTAGACATTACCACAATGAATTTTAAACAAAACAATTCAGATGCAGTTGAAGTTCAGACTTTCAGCTTTCATTTGAGGGTATCCACATTAAAATTGGATGAAGGGTTTAGGAGTTTCAGCTCCTTGACATGTGCCACCCTGTTTTTAAAGGGACCAAAAGTAATTGGACAGATTAAATAATTGTAAATAAAATGTTCATTTCTAGTACTAGGTTGAAAACCCTTTGTTGGCAATGACTGCCTGAAGTCTTGAACTCATGGACATCACCTGACGCTGTGTTTCCTCCTTTTTGATGCTCTGCCAGGCCTTCACTGCGGTGGTTTTCAGTTGCTGTTTGTTTGTGGGCCTTTCTGTCTGAAGTTTAGTCTTTAACAAGTGAAATGCATGCTCAGTTGGGTTGAGATCAGGTGACTGACTTGGCCATTCAAGAATATTCCACTTCTTTGCTTTAATAAACTCCTGGGTTGCTTTGGCTTTATGTTTTGGGTCATTGTCCATCTGTAGTATAAAACGACGACCAATCAGTTTGGCTGCATTTGGCTGGATCTGAGCACACAGTATGGCTCTGAATACCTCAAAATTCATTCGGCTGCTTCTGTCCTGTGTCACATCATCAATAAACACTAGTGACCCAGTGCCACTGGCAGCCATGCATGCCCAAGCCATCACACTGCCTCCGCCGTGTTTTACAGATGATGTGGTATGCTTTGGATCATTAGCTGTACCACGCCTTCGCCATACTTTTCTCTTTCCATCATTCTGGTAGAGGTTGATCTTGGTTTCATCTGTCCAAAGAATGTTCTTCCAGAACTGTGCTGGCTTTTTTAGATGTTTTTTAGCAAAGTCCAGTCTAGCCATTTTATTCTTGATGCTTATGAGTGGCTTGCACCGTGCAGTGAACCCTTTGTATTTACTTTCATGCAGTCTTCTCTTTATGGTAGATTTGGATATTGATACGCCTACCTCCTGGAGAGTGGTGTTTACATGGTTTGCTGTTGTGAAGGGGTTTCTCTTCACCATGGAGATTATTCTGCGATCATCCACCACTGTTGTCTTCCGTGGGCGCCCAGGTCTTTTTGCATTGATGAGTTCATCAGTGCTTTCTTTCTCAGGATGTACCAAACTGTAGATTTTGCCACTCCTAATGTTGTAGCAATTTCTCGGATGATTTTTTCTGTTTTTGCAGCTTAAGGATGGCTTGTTTCACCTGCATGGAGAGCTCCTTTGACTGCATGTTTCCTTCACAGGAAAACCTTCCAAATGCAAGCACCACACCTCAAATCATCTCCAGGCCTTTTATCTGCTTAATTGAGAATGACATAATGAAGGGATTGCCCACACCTGTCCATGAAATAGCCTTGGAGTCAATTGTCCAATTACTTTTGGTCCCTTTAAAAACAGGGTGGCACATGTTAAGTAGCTGAAACTCCTAAACCCTTCATCCAATTTTAACGTGGATACCCTCAAATGAAAGCTGAAAGTCTGAACTTCAACTGCATCTGAATTGTTTTGTTTAAAATTCATTGTGGTAATGTCTAGAACCAAAATTAGAAAAATATTGTCTCTGTCCAAATATATATGGACCTAACTGTATATCCCCCATCTTGTTTATGCCGCCATCCTTGAATATGCCTTTATTCTTGTATATGCCCCCCTACTTATATATAGCCCCCATCCTTGTATATGTCCTCCTGCCTGAGCTGCTGTTGTCCAATACATAGAAAAAAACCCCACTCCTACTCATTTTCCCTCTGCTCCTCTGCAGTGCGTTGTCGTCTTCTGAAGCCAGCAGCTAATTTCAGTGTCCACGGGGGCGCATGATGTCACTGCCATGCGCCCAGTCACGTGCTCATTGATAACAGCTGCTGGCCTTTGACTGGCAGTGAATTTGCATATACAGTGTCTTCAATAAAATGGCGCAGTAGTGCGATATGAACATGTGCTGACTCCGGCACCACACTGTGCAGGCTTCGGATGCTTCAGACAGAAGGCCACATCTCCGGTTATATTACAGATCTTCCGCCAGGGGATCCGCCTCAATCACTTATTTCAGAGATTTACACGGAAACCCCAGAGCAGAGCGCAGGATAAATGTGCTCAGAGCCTCCGATCTTTGGGAGGCAGAATGGTTCCACTCACATTGGAGCTTTTTTCTTTCAGGCCAGCGGGGGTTAAGTACAGTTTTTCCTCACTGGTGAGCTGCTGTTGCTGCAGTGCTTCTGGGTTGGTTGGTGTTGCTGGTCACCACTTCCACATCCTTTGGGGGGGTCGCCTGGTGCATCAGCTAACTGTTGGTGACACAGTTCCTCTTTGGAGACCAACCTTTGCAAAAGCATCTCTCTCTGGTGTCACCCAAGTCTGGTGTTTGGAGTCCTGTTGCTGTGCTGTCTGTGGTGTGGAGTTAAGCAGCAGTGTGCACAAGCTAAGTGTTGTATTTTTGCTACCTTGTCCCTTTGGTGTCTGTCACTTCCCCCTGTGTGTTTTATCTGCAGAGGTATCTCTAGCGCTCCTTACCAGCCAGGGCAGATCTGGGTGACAAATAGGGGTGAGGTGTTCTGACGTCGGCGGGGGGAAGAACCCACATAGGGTGTTCGGTGAGAACGGGGACGGGCTCAGGATGGAGCTCAGGAAGTGACCGTCCCTGATTTGCTGTTGTCGGGGCCTTCCTCTCCCCTATTCTATCAGCGTTGTGTTGTTGTGCCATTTGGTGACCGACCAACCGTTGTGTCGTGTCACACTGGTCAGTCACTCCGTGACACATTATATATATATATATATATATATATATATATATATAGGTGATTCTTTAAAATAATATTTTTCAACATTTTTTCTCTTTTTTTGCATAGTCACTGTCATCACAGATCACAGGAGCATTACTATGCTTTATAGCTGTCAGTGTTGCACTTACACAAGTAATTGGAGTAGTTGGATCATGCACTGCGCAACAACAACATCGGGTCACAATGGCAACGATCCGTGGGGCCACCGATTGAAGGGCAGAGTGGGCTCCTTCCCTCGCCTGCCTTCTAAATGCTGCGATTGACTTTGATCGCAGCATTTAGGGGGTTAATCTTCAGGGAGCGGTGCTGGTGAGTGCCGGGTGTCAGCTGTGATATCTGCTGATCACCTGGCGGCGATCGCGGGCACCGCTCCTGGCAGTGGGTGCTGGGTGTCAGCTGTGATATCAGCTGATCACCCAGGGGCAATCGCGTGCACACATCTCTTGTGCGAGCAAAATCCCTGGAGATATCCATACGTTGAAGATCGGTAAGTACTTAACGACCGGGACGAATGGATGTGTCAAAGGTCAAAGGTCGTAAAAGGGGTTGTTTATGGTCACAAAATCCATGTCATAAAAAGGTGTGGAGTTTAACTCAGTGTGAACTTTGCTGCAGAATGATTCCCTGGTCGTAGTTCTCAGAGTAATCACAGATTGGAGGCAATGGCGTCGGAGAAAGGGCATGGTCTGGAACGGGGAGCCATGATCATCACCAGGAAAGCAGTCAAGGCACTAAAGGGTACGATATGAGACACGAGCATAGTTATGAGAAAGCCAGAAGTCGGGACCAGGAGTAGCACTACACGTAGATGTTTACGTTCTTCTATGTGCCACAGAAGAACAATCTTTTACTAATAGATGACTTCACTGGCAAATTGTTGTGATCATGCGCCAGAACTTTGGATGCCCTTACTCATAATCTGAGGTTGGCTACACTGGGGTGCAGAGTCCCAGAGATGCCCTGGTCTTCACTCATAGAAGGTATTGTCTGTTGCAGAAGAATCCTTAAGATGCAGTCCCGATTATAGTCCTGATTGGAGGCAGTAGCGTTAATCCAGTAATAATCCAGGAACAAAGCCAACGGTTGTCACCAGGACAACAGTCCAGATATGACAGACCGGAGGAGGACAAGATGGAAACATTATCAATATTTCGGGAAACTTCGGCACAAAAACAGGGAAACTTCAAGAATCGATGAGGTATAGGTGTTTAATAAAGCCGAAAAATGAATTGCAGATAAAACATCCAATGTTTTGGCCTTGAGGCCTTTGTCAAGGATATCTGCACAAATACAAACAAAAGATGAGACTAATAAACACAATAAATGATGCTAATAGAATCTTTAAAAAAATTGCAAACAAACATACACTGGTATAATCAAAACAAAATATTGGGTACATATTCCAAAGTGGTCAGCTATAACCATATAGAATTAAAGAGGATGTCCACTACTTTTATATTGATGACGAATCCTTAGGAAGGCACGAAAAGCACGTAGGGGTGGGCGCACCACACGTGATGACAAGCTGCATCATCTCTACACCAAGGTAAATACATTATTCCAATTATAGCTATGTCATTTATTTGATTTATTCACTAATTGATTTCAGGTCTAACATATGTAAACAGAGGGACATTGTACACATGCACTTTATTGCACTGGCACTTTATTAATATAATTCTACCCAGGAGATGACGTGATACACCATATCTCTGAACATATCAGACACATCTACTGTGTATTGGATTTATGTAATCTACATGTATATTCATCTATTTTGGAATCTCAGCATCATGCAAGAAATTTGGTGACAGTATCACAAACCTGTACGCCACAATCTATCTGATTTCTCTGTGCAGCAAAATTGTATAATACCATGTTCTTGTCCGTTAGTGTAATATCATCTATTCCATTCCATGACATGCGCCTCTTTTCAGCATCACTGCACATCCACTTCATATTTGTAATTTTAATAATAAACTATTTTTAACATTATTATTGGCCATTATTTTGGTTTCCTTTCTTTCTTTTCTGTTCACCTAGTGCATCGGGGCTGATGTGCACATTAATATTGTGATACACTGCATATGTAGTGCACATATGTATATACCTGCCCTTTTTTCTTTTTGTCTTAATTAGATACCAAAGATGATTATTTATTTTTTTATTTAAGAGTGAAAAAAATTCAGATTTTTTTTTTTAAATTTTTGTTGCCTTTGTCGCCATTTTTCGAGAACAGCAGCATTTTCATTTTTTCAGGATCTGGCTGAGGGCTTATTTTTTTCCACCCTGAGCTGACATTTTTACTGATACCATTTTGGGGTAGAAACGATATATCGATCGCCTCTTATTGCATTTTATTGCACTGAAAACGTAATTCTGGAGGTGTTGTTTTTTTCTACGTTTACTATTGGATTAATTTTATATTTTTATAGATCGGACATTTCTGAACGCAGTGATACCAAATATGTGTATTTTTTTAATTGTTTTATTTTTAATGGGGCAAAAGGGGGTGATTTGAACTTTAGTTTTTTTATTTTAAAATTATTTTAACATTTTTTTTTTTACTGTGTTTAATAGTCCCCTTAGGGGACTTGAAGCCGCAATGGTCCATCACATGTCCTATATATAGCACTGCTATGTATAGCAAAAAATCATGATCTCCTATGAATGCTGGCGATGGGCTGGCATTCACAGGAGGATCATGACAGGCACAAGGGGTCTTTAGAAGACCCCAGCTGTCATCATAACCCATTGGCGCCCCGCGATCATGTGTGGGCGGGATCAATGACATGCTTCCTGTCTGTGTTTAATGCCTCCGTCAGTGATTGACAGCAGCATTTGACTGTATAACAGTTGTGGGTGGATGTGAGATAAATCCGCAGCCATTAGAGGCACTTGATGTTACGGGGCTGGCGGAACGTACCAAATAATAAAGATGAAATAATATATAAGGTGCGTTCGCAGCCCAGGGCCCACCGTGCAGAGGTGACCAACTGCTGCTGAACAATGCGGGAAAGGCGTGTAGGAGAAAACCCGGACACCAGTGGGTAACCACTGAGCCGGTGCTAGCAGGCACGAGCTCCGTTACTTCACGTAACACGTACCAGCCGGCGAACAACTGCAACCTGTTAGCGTCACAGTTCACGGTGGTGTGAACCACTGCTTGCAACGTGTGCAGTGTCCGCCCTGATGGACGCCACTAACCAGCCGAACAAACGGTACTGAAAAGCGCACACGCGGCGCACGGCGCTACTGTAGCGGACGCTGTGGTAGCAGTGGCCAAGGAGGCCTTTACTGGCCGACGCTCTAGGCGCTAGATGTGGAGCAACACTGCGGCGCTATGCAGTGCTAGAGCTAATGTGCTGACTCTAATTCCTAACCCTAACTCATACGTAATATCCAAGGAGGGGGGAACTATAATGCGTCAGTCACCAGGCGCAATCATCCATCACCACACATACACTAAGTACTATAGCCTCAGAGTCTATCATAGCGCATGGTGGGGCGGCCATGTGAATTTTTTATAGCCGTGCCCTTCCGGGACATTCCTGATGGACCAATCAAAACTGGAGAAGGACCTGAGCATGTGACTCCCGATCTCCAATGGGAGATCGTGTCATTAGCATGCTCAGTGGACCAAAGGAAAGATTTAGACTCTGGAGTCTTTTGCTGCTGGCCAGGCTGCATTTCCATAACTGGACCAGAGGTGGCAGCAGCAACCGAACCCAGCATGCTGGTGTGGGCAGAACGCTGGGATCGTGGAGTCTGCTGAGCAGGCTCCACTGTGGCCGGAGCGGAATAGGAGACCGTCGATGGCGAGGCTCGGGATTCCCGCTGTGTAGCGCCCGGAACCTGACGCCTAACACTTGATGGCTGATTAAATAAGCCATCAAGTACAGGAAAAGTTGCGGGATCAGCGTGTGAGCCTGCATCAAAAGCAAGGGCACTGCTGATGACATACAGGTATGTAATTGGTCTTGAAAGGGTTTAAGCCCCCCCTTCACTTGTCTGTATAATACTGGTATCGCAAAGACCAGTACCGGTGTCTTCACTGTTTGGTATCAGTGTGTCATCTGTTTTTTTTTCCCAGTATGGCTTATGAAAATTCAATTCCAAAGCTTGTCCTATGCTTTGCCCATGTTAAACATGTACTTGTCAATTTCTCTTACGGGCACGTGTACTGTTATAAATCTGTAGGTAAAAAATGCATGTAATCTTCACATGATCAATAAAGTTTTGTCAAAACAAATACCAGCAAGTATCAAAAGCAAAGCAAGTTTATTTAAAACATGACATACAATCAATAGACAACATAAAGGAATGAAAAAAATGCGGAAAAAAAAGAATGTAAAAAATGCACTAAAACCCACTGAAGAAATGCAAGGAACCTAATTTACTTAATAGGTGCAGAAAATATGCAACATCCAAAACTCCCCAAAAGCTCATTGTGGGAACAGAGCCACAGGCCACGGTCAGTATTTGGTCAGTATCTGTAGCCAAAACCAGGAGAGGAACAAACCCTGATGTAAAATGCTGAAGATGGGAGTGTGGCCTAAGGTGACAGACTGGGACCAGTTATCCATGGAAATGGCAGAATACTGGAGAGTGGGTTTGTTTACATCTTTTTTTTCCTGCCTATCCGGCAGCAGTCACTGTCACACCAATGGCTGAACTCTCCGGGAGCAGCATCAGGGCCGTGCGGTGAAAGCGTCTCACACAAGGGCGGTGAGGGGGACACACAGCCTGCACAGGCAAGAGTCCACAGCACGGCAGAGCGGGCATTTTACTCTTCGCAGCCCCAGTATTTCCACAGTCAGCGCTCTCACGCTGCAGGGCCTCCTCAGCGGTCACTAATGGTGTCAGCGCCTCGGTGCTCTTCTCCTTGTGAAGCCATCACCCCGTGCACATGCTGGGGCCCCTGTGTGACTGTTGCCTCGGCAACACCTTCCACATGGTCCCTCACTTCCGGCCCACGTCACTAGCGTAGGACTGTGACACAGGACGCAATTACGGCGGGTCACGTGACGGCAGAGGAGCGACGACTCTCCGGTGACCTCACAACACCAGTACGGAGCGGCCCCGGTGTTCGCGCTGCAGTGGCGGAAGCTCCTTCACCCCCGGGGATCCGTGCATGGACGTGTGAGCGGTGTGTGCGGGCAGCGGAGGGAGCACAGCCGGGAGGAGACATGTCGGAGCCGAGCAGCGTATCCCTGCAGCAGATCCTGGACAGGTGCATGGCGGAGCTCACCTGTGCACGGTGTGACTGTATACGGACAGCTGGACGGTGCGTGACTGTATACGGACGGCTGGACGGTGCGTGACTGTATGCGGACGGCTGGACGGTGCGTGACTGTATACGGACGGCTGGACGGTGCGTGACTGTATACGGACGGCTGGACGGTGCGTGACTGTATGCGGACGGCTGGACGGTGCGTGACTGTATGCGGACGGCTGGACGGTGCGTGACTGTATACGGACGGCTGGACGGTGCGTGACTGTATACGAACAGCTGGACAGTGCGTGACTGTATACGGACAGCTGGACGGTGCGTGACTGTATGCGGACGGCTGGACGGTGCGTGACTGTATACGGACGGCTGGACGGTGCGTGACTGTATGCGGACGGCTGGACGGTGCGTGACTGTATGCGGACGGCTGGACGGTGCGTGACTGTATGCGGACGGCTGGACGGTGCGTGACTGTATACGGACGGCTGGACGGTGCGTGACTGTATACGAACAGCTGGACAGTGCGTGACTGTATACGGACAGCTGGACGGTGCGTGACTGTATACGGACGGCTGGACGGTGCGTGACTGTATGCGGACGGCTGGACGGTGCGTGACTGTATGCGGACGGCTGGACGGTGCGTGACTGTATACGGACGGCTGGACGGTGCGTGACTGTATACGAACAGCTGGACAGTGCGTGACTGTATACGGACAGCTGGACGGTGCGTGACTGTATACGGACGGCTGGACGGTGCGTGACTGTATGCGGACGGCTGGACGGTGCGTGACTGTATACGAACAGCTGGACGGTGCGTGACTGTATACGGACATGCAGCTGGATGGTGCGTGACTGTATACGGACGTGCAGCTGGATGGTGCGTGACTGTATACTGACGTGCAGCTGGACAGTGTGTGACTGTATACGGACGTGCGGCTGGACGGTGTGTGACTGTATACTGACGTGCTGCTGGATGGTGTGTGACTGTATATGAACGTACGGCTGGATGGTGCGTGACTGTATACGGACGTGCGGCTGGATGGTGCTTGCCTGTATACGGATGTGCTGCTGGATGGTGCGTGACTGTGTATGGATGTGTGGCTGGATGGTGTGTGACTGTATACTGACGTGCTGCTGGACGGTGTGTGACTGTATACTGACGTGCTGCTGGATGGTGCGTGACTGTATACGGACATGCTGCTGGATGGTGTGTGACTGTATACTGACGTGCAGCTGGACAGTGTGTGACTGTATACGGACGTGCGGCTGGACGGTGTGTGACTGTATACGGACGTGCGGCTGGATGGTGTGTGACTGTATACTGACGTGCTGCTGGATGGTGTGTGACTGTATATGAACGTACGGCTGGATGGTGCGTGACTGTATACGGACGTGCGGCTGGATGGTGCTTGCCTGTATACGGATGTGCTGCTGGATGGTGCGTGACTGTGTATGGATGTGTGGCTGGATGGTGTGTGACTGTATATGAACGTACGGCTGGATGGTGTGTGACTTTATACTGACGTGTGGCTGGATGGTGTGTGACTGTATACTGACGTGTGGCTGGATGGTGTGTGACTGCATACGGACATGTGGCTGGATGGTGTGTGACTGTATACTGACGTGAGATGGTGTGTGACTGTATACGGACGTGTGGCTGGATGGTGTGTGACTGCATACGGACGTGAGGCTGGATGGTGTGTGACTGTATACTGACGTGCGATGGTGTGTGACTGTATACTGACGTGCGGCTGGATGGTGTGTGACTGTATACGGACGTGTGGCTGGATGGTGTGTGACTATACGGACGTGTGGCTGGATGGTGTGTGACTGTATACTGACGTGAGATGGTGTGTGACTGTATACGGACGTGTGGCTGGATGGTGTGTGACTGCATACGGACGTGTGGCTGGATGGTGTGTGACTGCATACGGACGTGAGGCTGGATGGTGTGTGACTGTATACGGACGTGTGGCCTGGACGGTGTGCGACTGTATACGGACGTGCGGCAGGATAGTGTGTGACTGTATACGGACGTGTGGCTGGATGGTGTGTGACTGTATACGGACGTGTGGCTAGATGGTGTGTGACTGTATACTGACGTGTGGCTGGATGGTGCGTGACTGTATACGGACGTGCGGCTGGATGGTGCGTGACTGTATACGGACGTGTGCGGCTGGATTATGCGTGACTACAGACGTACGGCTTGACGGTGTGTGACTGTATACGGACGTGAGGCTGGATGGTGCGTGACTGTATACGGACTTGCGGCTGGATGGTGCGTGACTGTATACGGACATACGGCTGGATGGTGTGTGACTGTATACTGACGTGCGGATGGATGGTGTGTGACTGTATACTGACGTGCGGCTGGATGGTGTGTGACTGTATACGGACGTGTGGCTGGATGGTGCGTGACTGTATACGGACATGCGGCTGGATGGTGCGTTACTGTATACGGACATACGGCTGGATGGTGTGTGACTGTATACTGACGTGCGGCTGGATGGTGTGTGACTTTATACTGACGTGCGGCTGGATGGTGTGTGACTGTATACGAACGTGCGGCTGGATGGTGTGTGACTGTATACGGACGTGCGGCTGGATGGTGTGTGACTGTATACTGACGTGCTGCTGGATGGTGTGTGACTGTATATGAACGTACGGCTGGATGGTGCGTGACTGTATACGGACGTGCGGCTGGATGGTGCTTGCCTGTATACGGATGTGCTGCTGGATGGTGCGTGACTGTGTATGGATGTGTGGCTGGATGGTGTGTGACTGTATATGAACGTACGGCTGGATGGTGTGTGACTTTATACTGACGTGTGGCTGGATGGTGTGTGACTGTATACGGACGTGTGGCTGGATGGTGTGTGACTGCATACGGACATGTGGCTGGATGGTGTGTGACTGTATACTGACGTGAGATGGTGTGTGACTGTATACGGACGTGTGGCTGGATGGTGTGTGACTGCATACGGACGTGAGGCTGGATGGTGTGTGACTGTATACTGACGTGCGATGGTGTGTGACTGTATACTGACGTGCGGCTGGATGGTGTGTGACTGTATACGGACGTGTGGCTGGATGGTGTGACTATACGGACGTGTGGCTGGATGGTGTGTGACTGTATACTGACGTGAGATGGTGTGTGACTGTATACGGACGTGTGGCTGGATGGTGTGTGACTGCATACGGACGTGTGGCTGGATGGTGTGTGACTGCATACGGACGTGAGGCTGGATGGTGTGTGACTGTATACGGACGTGTGGCTGGATGGTGTGTGACTGCATACGGACGTGTGGCTGGATGGTGTGTGACTATACGGACGTGTGGCTGGATGGTGTGTGACTGTATACTGACGTGGGATGGTGTGTGACTGTATACGGACGTGTGGCTGGATGGTGTGTGACTGCATACGGACGTGTGGCTGGATGGTGTGTGACTGCATACGGACGTGAGGCTGGATGGTGTGTGACTGTATACGGACGTGTGGCCTGGACGGTGTGCGACTGTATACGGACGTGCGGCAGGATAGTGTGTGACTGTATACGGACGTGTGGCTGGATGGTGTGTGACTGTATACGGACGTGTGGCTAGATGGTGTGTGACTGTATACTGACGTGTGGCTGGATGGTGCGTGACTGTATACGGACGTGCGGCTGGATGGTGCGTGACTGTATACGGACGTGTGCGGCTGGATTATGCGTGACTATACAGACGTACGGCTTGACGGTGTGTGACTGTATACGGACGTGAGGCTGGATGGTGCGTGACTGTATACGGACTTGCGGCTGGATGGTGCATGACTGTATACGGACATACGGCTGGATGGTGTGTGACTGTATACTGACGTGCGGATGGATGGTGTGTGACTGTATACTGACGTGCGGCTGGATGGTGTGTGACTGTATACGGACGTGTGGCTGGATGGTGCGTGACTGTATACGGACATGCGGCTGGATGGTGCGTTACTGTATACGGACATACGGCTGGATGGTGTGTGACTGTATACTGACGTGCGGCTGGATGGTGTGTGACTTTATACTGACGTGCGGCTGGATGGTGTGTGACTGTATACGAACGTGTGGCTGGATGGTGCGTGACTGTATACGGACATGCAGCTGTATGGTGTGTGACTGTATACTGACGTGCAGCTGGACGGTGTGTGACTGTATACTGACGTGCGGCTGGATGGTGTGTGACTGTATACTGACGTGCGGTTGGATGGTGTGTGACTGTATAATGACGTGTGGCTGGATGGTGTGTGACTGTATATGAACGTACGGCTGGATGGTGCGTGACTGTATACGGACGTGCAGCTGGATGGTGCGTGACTGTATACTGACGTGCAGCTGGATGGTGCGTGACTGTATACGGACGTGCGGCTGGATGGTGCTTGCCTGTATACGGACGTGCTGCTGGATGGTGCGTGACTGTATACTGACGTGTGGCTGGATGGTGTGTGACTGTATATGAACGTATGGCTGGATGGTGCGTGACTTTATACTGACGTGTGGCTGGATGGTGTGTGACTGTATACGGACGTGTGGCTGGATGGTGTGTGACTGTATACGGACGTGTGGCTGGATGGTGTGTGACTGCATACGGACATGTGGCTGGATGGTGTGTGACTGTATACTGACGTGCGATGGTGTGTGACTGTATACGGACGTGTGGCTGGATGGTGTGACTGCATACGGACATGTGGCTGGATGGTGTGTGACTGTATACTGACGTGCGATGGTGTGACTGTATACTGACGTGCGGCTGGATGGTGTGTGACTGTATACGGACGTGTGGCTGGATGGTGCGTGACTGTTTACGGACGTGCGGCTGGACGGTGTGTGACTGTTTACGGATGTGAGGCAGGATGGTGCGTGACTGTATACGGACTTGCGGCTGGATGGTGTGTGACTGTATACGGACGTGCGGCTGGATGGTGCGTGACTGTATACGGACATGCGGCTGGATGGTGCGTGACTGTATACGGACATGCGGCTGGACGGTGTGTGACTGTTTACGGATGTGAGGCAGGATAGTGTGACCGGACGGACAGTGGGTGACTGTATTTCACACAAATATGATTTTGCATTTTTCAGTCATTTCCAATGAATCAGGCTAATTGTTGAGGGAGAATAAAGGTGAGCCGGCCTGTGTTTCTGGCACAGGGGTCAGCACTAGACTTTTGGGTGGTTTTATATATCACATAGAAGAGCTGCGGTTGCTGGAGCTCCGTCACTAGGCGAGGACAGCTGCTGGTTTCCGGCAGGATATGGGGTTGATAATCTGCACAATATGGTTTTATGAGATCCCCAGTTTGTCATTTTGTGTCGCAGATCTGATGCAGATTTTCCCCATTGAGGTAAGTGAGGCAGTCAGTGAGCGCAGGCGCCCCTAATTATTGCTGATCTTTGCTCAGCTCACCCGCAGATCTGCCAGAAAATCCAGAATAATAACACTTTACTGAGCGGTTAATAGGCCGACCTCCGCGACCGGTGGAGTAATGCTCCCTCACCGGGCGGACACTGTGCTCTCAGGGTTATCTCTTCTTTTGACGCTTGCGGTCACTCTTGCTGAGTTACGTGTGGACACAGAAGGCTGTTGCATTCCGAGGATCACGCCGTATGAATTACGCGCATGCGTCTACACCTCTGTACCCTCCTGTGATGGGGTGTGGAGGCTTTTTTGCGCTTTGCTAGATTAAAGTGCTGTTCTTTATTTTGTATCAGTGTTTTTTAGTGTGTCCCACAATAGCAGTTCACGCAGTAGTGAAAAAACAAAGATAATTGTGGATAAGCATCAGGGCTAGCATCAAGAAAAATTGGAGTGGGCGTCCGACCTGTTAGGTTGCTGGTTACATGTCAGATTCCTATGTGATGAGGGGACCGCGGCATTTAAGGGATAATTGCCAAACACAGTAGGTGGGGGTATTAGGCTACTGAAAGCCCCCCGTGTCTACCACCTTGGTACCCCCTATGAAGTATTGCAGCGTATAATTCAAACGATCACGTGTTCAAGTTACCTGGGGGGGGGGGGCTACAAAACGTGTACAGTGCCTACAAGTAGTATTCAACCCCCTGCAGATTTAGCAGGTTTGGTAAGATGCAAATAAGTTAGAGCCTTCAAACTTCACACAAGAGCAGGATTAATTAACAGATGCATAAATCTTACAAACCAAAAAGTTATGTTGCTCAGTTAAATTTTAATAAATTTTAAACATACAAGTGTGGGTCAATTATTATTCAACCCCTAGGTTTAATATTTTGTGGAATAACCCTTGTTTGCAATTACAGCTAATAATCGTCTTTTATAAGACCTGATCAGGCCGGCACAGGTCTCTGGAGTTATCTTGGCCCACTCCTCCATGCAGATCTTCTCCAAGTTATCTAGGTTCTTTGGGTGTCTCATGTGGACTTTAATCTTGAGCTCCTTCCACAAGTTTTCAATTGGGTTAAGGTCAGGAGACTGACTAGGCCACTCCAACACCTTGATTTTTTGCCTCTTGAACCAGGCCTTGGTTTTCTTGGCTGTGTGCTTTGGGTCGTTGTCTTGTTGGAAGATGAAATGACTACCCATCTTAAGATCCTTGATGGAGGAGCGGAGGTTCTTGGCCAAAATCTCCAGGTAGGCCGTGCTATCCATCTTCCCATGGATGCGGACCAGATGGCCAGGCCCCTTGGCTGAGAAACAGCCACACAGCATGATGCTGCCACCACCATGCTTGACTGTAGGGATGGTATTCTTGGGGTCGTATGCAGTGCCATCCAGTCTCCAAACGTCACGTGTGTGGTTGGCACCAAAGATCTCGATCTTGGTCTCATCAGACCAGAGAACCTTGAACCAGTCTGTCTCAGAGTCCTCCATGTGATCATGAGCAAACTGTAGACGAGCCTTGACATGACGCTTTGAAAGTAAAGGTACCTTACGGGCTCGTCTGGAACGGAGACCATTGCGGTGGAGTACGTTACTTATGGTATTGACTGAAACCAATGTCCCCACTGCCATGAGATCTTCCCGGAGCTCCTTCCTTGTTGTCCTTGGGTTAGCCTTGACTCTTCGGACAAGCCTGGCCTCGGCACGGGAGGAAACTTTCAAAGGCGGTCCAGGCCGTGGAAGGCTAACGGTAGTTCCATAAGCCTTCCACTTCCGGATGATGCTCCCAACAGTGGAGACAGGTAGGCCCAACTCCTTGGAAAGGGTTTTGTACCCCTTGCAAGCCTTGTGACCCTCCACGATCTTGTCTCTGATGGCCTTGGAATGCTCCTTTGTCTTTCCCATGTTGACCATGTATGAGTGCTGTTCACAAGTTTGGGGAGGGTCTTAAATAGTCAGAAAAGGCTGGAAAAAGAGATAATTAATCCAAACATGTGAAGCTCATTGTTCTTTGTGCCTGAAATACTTCTTAATACTTTAGGGGAACCAAACAGAATTCTGGTGGTTTGAGGGGTTGAATAATAAATGACCCTCTGAATAAACTTTTCACAATTTTAAAAAAAATTAAACAAAGAAATAACATTCTTTTTTGCTGCAGTGCATTTCACACTTCCAGGCTGATCTACAGTCCAAATGTCACAATGCCAAGTTAATTCCGAATGTGTAAACCTGCTAAATCTGCAGGGGGTTGAATACTACTTGTAGGCACTGTATAATGTAGTTTAAAATAAAAATTATATAAACAGCCTACACAAAAGAAAAAGCTTTACAATTGCCCCTTCTTTCCCGTATTTTCTTACTGAAAATAAATACATTGAAAAATGAAATAATCATATTTGGCATTGCTAGGTTCTTATAACTGTGATCATAAAGTCGTGCAAACAAAAACCCCTGGTCCTCACAAAGCTCAAGGGATGGAAATGTGAAAAAAGAATTCTGTCTCTTGGAAGAAGAGCCATGTGTGGAGCCTCCGGGAGAGAAGGATCTGGCTGGTTGTTCTTCCAGAAGGAATATGGTGTCAGGTAGTGATGACTCTGCTCTTCCCATTGGAAACACACATGCATGCTCAGCTGGACCGAGTGTGCATGAGTGTGGGGTAGCTGGGAGAAATGGATGTCGTGTGTACAATAACGCCTTCCTGATGGGTGATTTAATAGGTTACACATTGGGAGATGCTGGCTGTGCTCTACAGTCCTGATGTTTAACCATTTAAATGCCATTGTCAGGCACTGATCGTGTCATTTAAATAGCGCAGTTGCCAGTGCACCCATCAACTGGCTTCCATCAGCCTCCTGCAATGAGATCTTGACCACCATCTAAGCCTGTGGGTCTGCCCACTCAGGTCAGTGTCTTTAACAACACACACTAGAGGCCTCCTCACCTCCAGCCACAGACACTGAATGAGAGAGAGACTCTGCCTCCATTTTATCTGCCAGACCACGCCCCTGGGGTGGGATATGTGAGCGGTCATTCCCACCCATCTCTTATGACCGCTCATAAAACCCGGCCCTGTAATGGCCCAAATAACTCTCTCCTCAGCACTATAGGTGCTGGAGCATACTTCCGAGCTCACATCACCGCAGCTAACAGCCGCAATGATACACATCTCCCCTCAAGGACTTATCCAGCGGATCTCTTAGGGTATGTGCACACGTTGCGGATTGCTGTGCGGAATTTTCAGCACGGAATCTGCTTATTTTGGATTTTGTGCGGATTTGGCATGCGTTTTTACACCTACGGAGTCCTATAATGAAATGGGTGTAAAAAACGCTGCGGAATCCGCACAAATAATTGACCGCTGCGTTTCAGCATAAATTTTTCTGCAGCATGTGCACAGCGTTTTTTCACCCCATAGATTAACATAGTATTGTAAATCACTAGCAAATCTGCAGCGGATCTGCAGTGGCAAATCCGCAACGTGTGCACATACCCTTACTTACCCTCCCCCTCTGCCCAAAGCCAGGGAAGCTTGGCACCTTCTGCCAATAAACGTCGGACTCTTGACAGAGCGTCAGCATTGCCATGCAGTCTCCCTGACCTATGCTCAATATTGAAGTTAAAATCCTGAAGTGCTAGGAACCATCTGGTCACTTGGGCATTGTTCCCTTTTTTTTTTCTCCCTGATCCACTTCTTGCCCAAGAGGTAGTACCTTAGAGAGTCCACCTCCCAGTTTATGGCTAAAAATTGTTTCTCCACTATGGAATAGTGTTATGAATGAGTCACCGGAGGAGGAAAAAACAAAAATACAAGCTAAGTCCAGAAAACCGGAGAGATTGGTAGCTAGCGGATTGCAGACCCCTGATCCTATTCACAACAACTAACAGTAGCCGTGGGGTGATCCTACGGTGGTCCTAGACACCTCGTTCACAGCCAGAGAACTAAATAAGCCTAAAGAAAGAAAGGAGAAATCTAAACTGCCCCAGAGCAGACCCCAAAGCAATAGACAGCCCCCAACATGTATTGACGGTGAAAACAGATGAAAACACAGACAGAAAGACAGGCTGAGCAAACGATGAGGCCCTCACTAACTAGATAGGACAGGAAAGAAAAGCAACTGTCTGCAATCACGCAAAAACCCTGCCCAAAATAATGTCCAACACGTCTGATAGAAAAGGCCCTGAAGTCACGACTTCAGAATCACTATATCAGCACTCAGGTATATTCTGAAAACAGAGCAAAGAGATCAACTGATTAGAGACAAAAATGGAGTTCAGCCAGTCCCAACCAGGGCTGGCTGAACACAAACACTAAGTAAACCTGACAAAATCTCATGGAACAATAGCAGAGCAAAAACTTAGCGTTAGTAGACAGGACTAAACTGGAGGCCAGAGCTCAGAGCAGAGAGGATCACCAGCAACCCAGCAGAGATTCCGGATGTCCAATCACACTCCACCTGTTCAGATGACAGGTTTTTCCCATCCAAATCAATTTCACTACCTCCTTTCACCAGCAGAGGGAGTTCATCGGACATCAAAGGTGAAGGAGAAAATGAGCTCATAACAGAATAGTTTTTCTCGCAGGATGACAAATTCCGGCTTAGATACATGATGGGGTGCTCTTCCCCGTTCACTTCTTGAGATAAGACCGCGCCCAGCCGTCTTATGATCGCTCGTAAAACCCGGCCCTGGAGTGGCGCAAATAACTATCAGCACAATAGGTGCTGGAGCATGCTTCCGAGCTCACATCACCCCAGCCAACAGCCGCGATGACACATATCTCCCCTCAAGGTCTCGTCTGGCAGCCCTGTTACAATATAGATATGTGTATATATAAAATATATAATATAATTATATGTTGTAAGAAATAATTATATACCTAATTCTCTTAAGCAGGGCTGGACTGAGTCCTAAAATATATATAAATTGGGTACAGTAGTACAATGCAGGATGTGCTGTAAATGTTTTCATAAGAAATTGGGAAAGTTATAAAAATATCCTTTCTGTTCTTGATCTGGGTTTTTAGGTGAGATGAATCTGTGCTGCACTTTATGTACAGGCTCAGAGGTGTTAGGGTACCGTTACACTTAGCGATGCACCAGCGATCCCGACAACGATATTGATCGCTGTTGCATCGCTGGAGAGCGGTGACGTGGGGCCAGAAAATCTCCAGCAACGCTACAGCCAGAGATGGAGATACCCTTAAGGTACGGTCACACTTAGCGATGTACCAGCGATCCCGACCAGCGATATGACGCGGTCAGGATCGCTGGTGCATCGCTAAGTGGTCGCTAGTGAGCTGCCACACAGGCAGATCTCACCAGCGACATCGCAGGGGACGGGGGTCGCTACTTACCTGTCACACCAGGCGATCCTGACGTCCTCCCGCCCGCGTCCACGCGTCGCTCGACGAGAAATGGTCCAGCACATTCTCGCACGACCAGCGATGAGCAGCGGGGGAGCCGGTCGGAGGCAAGTATCAGACATAGCGATATCGCTAGCAATATCGCTGCTACGTCACAAAATCGGTGACGTTACAGCGATATTGCTAGCGATATCGCTATGTGTAGCGGGGGCTTTAGGCGTCAGGTTCCTGCAGCTGCACAGCGGGAATGCAGAGCCTTGCATCCTGCGGTCTCCCATTCTTCTCTGACCGCTCAGGAGTCTGCACAGCAATCTCAGCGTCAGACCAACTCTGTAGGACTGGTTGTTGCTGCCACTTCTGGGTCAGCAATAGCAGCGCAGGCTGCCCTGCAGCAAGCCACTCCAGTGGCAAAGTCCTCTCGTCGAGCTACTGGGCATGCTCACGAGACGATCTCTCATTGGAGATTGGGAGTCACGTGCTCAGGTCCTTCCCCTGATCTGATTTGTCCATCCCAGAGATCTGGAAGGTCCCGCACGGCTATAAGGCTGAGTTCACACGTGGCGTTTTTTTCGCGTTTCCGCGGCGGTTTTAACCGCGCGATTTTGCCGCGAAAACGCGAAAAATAAGCATCCCATGCATTCCTATGGGATTCCGCAATGCTGTGCTAATGCTGTGGTTTTTACTGCGGCGGAATCGCTTCACGGTAAAAACCGCAGCATGCTCATTAATTTGCGGAATCGCGGCGATCCCGCACCCATAGGAATGCATTGTTCCGCTTACTTCCCGCATGAGGCTGTGCACACCATGCGGAAAGTAAGCAGAACAATTGCGGATGGTACCCACGGTCCGGAGGAGAGGAGACTGTCCTCCGGGCTTTGGGTACCATATCCCTGTAAAAAATAGAATTTAAAATAAAAAATATTGTTATTCTCACCTTCCGGCGTCCCGGGCAGCCTTCCCGCCTCTCTCCACGCTCCCGTTCCCGGTAATCCTTTGCGAAAATGCCCGCGATGACATCCAGTCTCGCGGGATCGCGAAGTCTCGCGGTCATTTGCGCGACATCATCACGAATTACCGCGAGACATCGCGATCCCGCGAGAACTGACGTCATCGCGGGCATTTTCGCAAAGGATTACTGGGAACGGATGCGTGGGACGCCGGAAGGTAAGAATAACACTATTTTTTATTTTTTTTTACATTCTATCTTTTAATACTGATGCTGCATAGGCGGCCTCAGTAGTAAAAAGTTGGTCACACTCGTCAAACACTATGTTTGACGAGTGTGACCAACCTGTCAATCAGTTCTCCAAGCGATGCTACAGATCGCTTGGAAAACGCTAGCATTTTGCAAGCTAAATACGCTTGCAAAATGCTAGTTTTTCCGCTGGAAAATCGCGGGAATTTAAAATGCGATTTTCCCGCGGAATGGAATTCCGGAATTCTCGCGGTAATTTCCGCGAGAGTTCCGGTACGTGTGCACTTAGCCTAAAAGGTCCGCATGGTCGCTCGATAGATGTGTGAATCGTGATGGATGTATGATTCTGGTGACTAACTTATGATTCCCCTCCCTCTGATATTACGCATGTGGATAGGGAACTAGAGAGAGAGTCAGCACCAGTCAGTGGCAAGCCATAAGCCACTGTGCACACCGCACCCCAGTCCTAGCGTCCGACAGTGCGCCTGCTACAGGGCACTGTCGATAAGCGGCAGAGTCTGTTGCATTCAGCAGCACTTACCGGCGTCCGCTGTAGCGACGTAGCACGCTGAAACCTGTGAGTCTAACAGGCTCGTTGTTTGTTTGTGTCACATCGCCTCTGTAAGTTAACAGAGCCCGATCTGCGCACATCGGGTGACGTTGAACCCGTGTGCATTATACCGCCATATAGCGTGTCTGCCATTGTCTAGCAGCGGTTTTAACACCTACTGCACGATAAACCCCGGGCGGCGAACACACTTTTGATTAATGTTTAGTGCGTTCCGCCGTCCCTAACAGAGGTGACCAGTGCTGTGGGGTCGGAGTCAGGGAAATTGAGGCGTTTGATGTTGGCTTACCGACTCCACAATCTCGCTACTGAGGGAAGTGTTAAAAAATAGCTTAAACCCCCCCCCCCCCAAACAAAAACATGAATCAACCCATTTTCTCTTTAAATAATAGATAAAATAAGCATATTTGTTATCGCCACGTCTGTAAAAGCTCAGTATATCCAAATCTAAAATTACTGAACACGTATGGCAAATACGTATAGAAGATAAAAATTGCAACAACCCCAGAATTATTTTTCTGTCTCACACCTTCGAAAAAAATACATTAAAAAGTGATAATTTTTTTTATGTACCCTTAAGTAGTATCAATAAAAACGTCTGCTCATCACAAAAAAAAGAAAAACCCTGTAACAGGGTCTACCAAGCTGGGGTACCTCTTTCAGTACCACCCCGTGTTTTCGGAGGTCCGCTCTGCGTTAGCTGGAGTCTGAATGAATGACGCTGGCTGGAATGCCTCTGAGTGCATGGGCGCATATAAAAGATCACTGCTTCTCCATGTATTTCCAGTCTGACAACACTTTATTCACAGGACACAGAATATATCACACAGATACAGAGGGCCGGCCAATAGACAAGCATCAGGCCAGACATGCATTACAAAAGCCGCAGGTGGCCGGAGCCTGCGGATGTTTGCTGTGGGAATTACAAAGGTGCGGGGAGGCCGGACACTGCTGATACATTAGGGACATGCATCTCACATGGAACCGATTATATATACATATAACTGCACAACATATTCTGGGTGCTGAGTGGTTCTGTAACAAACCCCAAGCACAATCTCACTCTTGCGCCATTCACACAGGTGAGTTGGCACCACTCTCTTGGGATCGGTGCAAAATGTTTTTGAGGACTGTGACTTCATGGCTTTTTTGTAAATAGGTCCATAATCTCAATAGGACAATAACTACAATGACCGGACCTTCAGTCAACAGTGACGACCTTGCTCCTAGTTGTCAGACATGTACAGGATGTGACTTCCTCAGACACAGGTCGCAGTACCGCGTGTGTGGGTGTGTGTATATATATATATATATATATTGTATAGTACATGATGTGACTTTGCAGTATTGCTTCATGTTGCTATATTTATTAATGCCGCTTGTAAGTGTCTAAGATGTGTTAAACCTGATATGTTTGCTCCCCTATCCCTGCCATAGATGTCTGACGTTCTTTCACTTCAGGAGCGCACTGTCCCCCATGCCTCCTTTGCATTTGTCGGGGGGCGCCGCGCTCCTGAAGGCTGACATTGTGGATCATGTGCGTGGTCGTGTCGCTGGTCCGAACTCTGCGCTCTTTTCCGTGCTGCTAGCATAGGTTGTCTTGCCTCTGCGGTTTAGGAGAAGTGTAGGGGCGCTGATGCTCTTCTGATCCTGTGATCTGCGTACTTGCCTTGCCTTGGTAACCAGCTACTCTGAGACTGCAGCGATGGCCGGTAACCTTGCTAGCAAGCGATAAGCTATGCAATGAAAAATACTTCCATTTTTGAGAACAGAGCGTATTTTTCATAAAGGGTAAATTGAAGATGTGCTTGTTTTTACAAGCACTTGTTATTTAAGTGCTTGATATAACCCCTTTAACTGTGCACACTAGAAAGAAAATTACAATTTAGTTATTGTTTATCTTATTCTGCTTTTTTTTTTTTTTACCAGTACTAATGTTCTGCATAATTCCATTTTTGGCTACTAGGACGCGTACTTGTAATTTTCTCCCCTTGCACAGTAGTCATCCGACAGACCCGCGCTTTGTATAGAAGCTGATTGGGAATGTTTACGGCTTTTTTTTTGTGTGTGTGTTCTGGAAAATCCCTTTAATTTGTAGTCCCCCCTCTGCTGTCTGTGGTTGCGTCACGGCAGGAATTAGTTTGTGTGCCCAAAGCACGGCATGTTTGCTCCGCTCTATGCACATAGCAGGATCTGTGCCTATTCCATTGTATGATGTAGCAGAAAAGTGGCTGCAAATGATCTACATCATAGTATAGGACCAATCTATGTATGGGTCCAGGTTTATTAGTAAGATGAGATGACCAGTCCAGGAGGTCGCTCTGGTGTGAAACAGAGGCTGAGCTGTTCATTCCTTGTCTGGGAGTAGAGGTCCAAACACCTCTGTCAAGAGTCCACTGTTTATATGCAGAAGGTGCCAAGCTCCCCTGGCTTTGGGCAGAGGGGGAGGGTATGTAAGAGGGCCGATGGATAAGAAACTAAGAAACTGCGTGCCTGTGTGAATGCTACCAACAAGCGAAGTCCCTACACTGGGCAACCAACAAAATCAGAGAGGGGGAGAATATTAGATGATTTATTATAAGTAATCACACCCTTAAGACTATGATCCCACTTTGCGTTGTCTATTAAAAGAAGTGCATGAGAACAGTGCAAGCACCCCCCGAAAATATCAGGGACATTCACTTTAAGACCAGTGTTCACACGGTGATCTCAATCAGACGTGTGCTGGGATAAGTAGCATCAATTTTATTAGAAGGTACTTGTCTCGAAATTGGTGTGCAGCCCATGAACCACAAACTGGAGTAGATGTCCTCTTCTGGCAGAACTTATAGTAAACGAGTTGTGTCATCGTGGCTCTTCAGGAGCGCACCTCTCCCTAGCCTCCCGGCTTCCTGCCTCCCTGGTGGCGGTGCGCTCTTGATGATAGTTCGTACTTGCAGCATGGTATGCCGTCGGCCTGAACGGTGCATGCTCTCTGATGCTGAAAGCTGAGGCAACTTTGCCCGAGGATCCGGATCTAGTGATTTGGCCACCTTCAAAGCAGCGCTTGCAAGCTCTGTGGCAAAGAGCTGTAAGCGCTGCGCTACTTACCTAGAAGTAAATTATTAACGCCGTGCCCGTGTAATAATGCCGTATACATAATGATTCGGCACCTTTTGTGCTGTCAGAGATAGGGATAGGGTTATGAGAGACTGTGGCTGGGTCCAACTTTTATATAAACTTTTTACTCCTTTAACCTACATGAGATATTTCGAGGAACAGGAAGCTGTGATGACCCCACCGTGCAGATATGTCCTGTGAAGCGACAGAAATGTACAACGCTGACATGTTTACTGATGCAGAGCAATGTGCAATCTATATTTCCAGCAATAAAATAGTTTCCATGGATTCCAATTAAGTTGCCACGTATCGGCCCCAGTTTGAAAATAGATTTTTTGACCTTTTCCGTCTCGGAGGGCAGCGCTTCATTATCCTCCGCTGAAATTGTCATTTTTCCTCATTTTGGCAGAATGACTGTATGGCGGCATACGGTTGGATGGTAGCAGCCGCTAAATGAACTTGATTTCTGATGTGTGGAAGCGGGGACCGACGTGGGTTTAAATGAACCTAGAAGACCCTAACGTGTCAGACATCATATTTTATGTCCAAATTTACACCTGATGTGCGTATGAGGCCATTCAGACACACAATGGACTAAAACGGGGCGCAGAATGAAATATTGATGGCAGAAATCGGGACATAAACGAATACCGGGGTCATGGCAGTGTTCGGAGACTAAACAGATGGTGGAAAATTGCAGAATGGGGGAACAATTTGTGGTCATTGCCCACTTTTTGTTCACGTTGCCGATTTCTACATATACTGCAGATATTTTTAGCAGTTTGTGCACGAGCGATCTGAAAGGGAATCTGTCACCTAGGTTTTGGCACCTGATCTGAGAGCAGCATAATGTAGAGACAGAGACCCTGATTCCAGCAATGTGTCACTTACTGGACTGCTTGCTGTAGTTTTGATAAATTCACAATTTTGTCGGCAGGAGATTATGACTAGCGGATGTCACGGCACTGTTGCAGCATATCCCGGGGCTAGGGGATACTTCCCTATCCATAAAGCTAGGGGCACCCTAGCTATTCCTGCTCCTTGGAATACTTCTGATGGTGAAGATGCAGGGGCAACATGTCTTAGTGAGCTCCTAAATCAGCCCTTATCTATACCCACCACCACCCAGGGAAGTATAAGAATACTCAAGCCAGGCTAACAAGGGAAGATGTTAAGGGGTAAATGAAAATACCAGTCATACAAATACATGCTCACAGAGTGGAATACCGGGAAGTACAGGGAGGAAGAACTAAATAGGAGAGGATAAGGATATGCACGTAGACAAATCACTAAGTAACAGTCTTCTGAACAACACTCCAAACGCCTCCTCAAACAACCAGCACCTCCATCTCCAGAACCAGGCAGTATAAAAAAACACTGGCAATCCCTGATTTCCTAAGACGAGTGTATGTGGGTGTGTGTGTGTGTGTGTGTGTGTGTATATATATATATATATATATATATATATATATACACTGTGTTCCAAATTATTATGCAAATGATATTTTTCTATGATTTTCCTAAATAGTCAGTACAAATGACAGTCATTCTAATAAAAGTCATCACCCGTTAGAGTATACATCAAATTTTATTGAAGAAACCTCCCAATGATAACAGTATAATCTCCAAAATGAATAAAAGCTCAAATTGCACTGTTCCAAATTATTAGGCACAGTAGAATTTCTAAACATTTGATCTGTTTTAAAGAACTGAAAATGTTAATTTGTGGAATTTGCAGCATTAGGAGGTCACATTCACTGAACAAAAAAGCTATTTAACTCCAAAACATCCTAACAGGCCAAGTTACATGCTATCATAGGAACCCTTCTGTGACATCACCTTCACAATTCTTGCATCCATTGAACTTGGGAGTTTTTGGAGAGTTTCTGCTTGGATTTCTTTGCATGAATTCGGAATAGCCTCCCAGAACTGCTGTTTTGATGTGAACTGCCTCCCTCATAGATCTTTTGCTTGATGATACTACAAGGGTTCTCTACAGGGTTGAGATCAGGGGAAGATGGTGGCCACACCATGAGTTTATCTCCTTTTATGCCTATAGCAGTCAATGACTCAGAGGTATTCTTTGCAGCATGAGATGGTGCATTGTCATGCATGAAGAGGATTTTGCTCCTGAAGGCACATTTCTGCTTTTTATACCATGGAAGACAGCTGTCAGTCAGAAACTCTATATACAGTACTTTGCAGAGGTCATTTTCACACCTTCAGGAACCTTAAAGAGCCCTACCAGCTGTTTCCCCATGATTCCGGCCCAAAACATGACCCCTCCTCCTCCTTGCTGAAGTCGCAGCCTTGTTGGGACATAGTGGCCATCCACCAACAATCCATCTGGACCATCCAGGGTTGCTCGACACTCATCAGTAAACAAGACTGTATGAAAAATAGTCTTCATGTATGTCTGGACCCACTGCTACAATTTCTGCTTGTGAACACTTTTTAGGGGTGGCCGAATAGTAGGTTTATGCACCACAGCAAGCCTTTGAAGGATCCTACACCATGAGGTTCGAGGGACTCCAGAGGCACCAGCAGCTTTAAATATCTGTTTGCTGGTTTGTAATGGCTTTTTAGCAGCTGCTCTCTTAATCCGATGAACTTTCCTGGCAGAAACCTTCCTCATTCTGCCTTTATCAGCACAAACATGTCTGTGCACAGAATCAACCACAAATCTCTTAACAGTACGATGGTCACGTTTAAATTTTTGGGAAATATATAATGTTTTCATCTCTTGACCAAGGCATTGCACTATTTGATGCTTTTCAGCAGCAGAGAGGTCCTTTTTCTTTCCTAAATTCCTTGAAACCTGTGCCCTGCTTAATAATGTGGAACATCATTCTTAAGTAGTTTTCCTTTAATTGGGCTCACCTGGTAAACTAATTATCACAGGAATTTGAGATTAATTTCAGCGATCCAAAGAGCCCTGAATACCATCTATGAGTTTATTTGAAAAACAAAAAATTACATCTTTATGACACTTAAATCCAATTTGCATAATAATTTGGAACGCAGTGTATGTGTATATATATATATATCTATCTATCAAGAAAAAAGGGCAGCACTACCAAAATAATATAGTAGGTGCAAAACCTCTTCAGCAGTGTCCAAACAGCCAAATTAACAGTGGATACTTTACTGATTCTCAGGTGGCAACGTTTCAACGGTGACCCGTCTTGACAAAGACTGGTCACCGTTGAAACGTTGCCACCTGAGGATCAGTAAAGTATCCACTGTTTTCACATTTAATTTGAGTGCTGCCTATTTTTTCCATATATATATATATATATATATATATATATAGCAGAGGGGAGCGGCCAACACTGAATAGCTGAGACCATCAAAGTAGAAAAGCCTCAAGAAGCTCTCTAATGAACAGATTAACCCCTGCACAGCTAGCAGAAACCTGCACCGTTTAATATGATGAAGTGCTTGTAATTAGTGCTGGCGTACGTGAAATCGGACACCGCGGTCTTCTAGCCCCACTCTAGCGGTAAACCTGTAACGGATAACTAGTAAACCTGCTGCCATATCGTCCTTCATATTCATAAACTATGTATAACTCCAACCCCACCAGTGATTGGCAGCTTTCTGCCTATGCAGAGTGCACACAGAAAGCTGACAGTCAGTGGTTTATGTGGGTTTATACAGAGCTCAGCAGTCAGAGAACTTGTAGATCTGCATCAGATAAAACTGTGATTTTTATCAAAACTGCAGCAAGCAATCCAGTAAATTATACATCACCGGAATCAGTGTCTCTGCCCATACACCATGCTGCTCTCAGATGGGGTAGTAAAAACCTGGTGGTAGATTCCCTTTAATTTATGCACAATCCTAGTTCTGTAATCTCGCAGAAAATATGCTACATTTTTGCTATACGAAAACGTACCCTTGTTTTGGCTGAGCCATGCATTGCAGATAGACCGGATGGCATTCCTACTGGACACAAATGTGATCAGACAAGTCGTCGTTTCCTACAGAGAACAATGCATTATCAAGGAAATCCGTTTTTAGTCATTGCAGAGTGTGGAGCTATCCGCATATGTCAGTCTTGTTTATCAGCCTCCATGTACGGACTGCAGTACCCCGTCTGACCTAGTGCCCAGCCTGAACAATCAGCTGCATGGACATATACACTTTATAAAAGCATTATTGGGACCTCACATATCAGACCTACAGGACCTTTCATGACGTCCCATTCTAAATCCATAGATATCAGTGGAGTTGGTCCACTCTCTGCAGCTCTAAAAGCTTCTATACATGGAAGGTTTCCTACAAGATTTTGAAGGTAGGAATCTTTCCCATTCTTCCAGAAGAGCATTTGTGAGGTCAGACACTGATGTTGGAGGCGAGGACCAGAGTCGTAATCTCTTCTACATCGCTCCCCCCCCCCCAACTATGCCTTTATGAACCTTGCTTTGTGTACTGGGGCCTAATCATGGGAAACAGAAAAGAGTCTTCCACAAACTGTTCCCACAAGGTTGGATCTACAATGGTCCTAAATGTATTGGAGAGCTGAAGCATTAAGATTCCTCTTGATTGAAGTCGTCCTCCACCAAACCTTACAGCTGGCACAATGCAGTCGGACGGGTAACCTTCTCCTGGCATTGACCAAACCAGACTTGTACATCAGATTTCATATACAGAAGTGTGATCCATCACCCTACAGAACAGGTTTCCACTGCTCCATAGGCAGCATACCTCACACCACTCCATCCAGCGCTTTGCGTTGTGCTTGGTGATGTAGGGTTTGCATGTAACTGCTCGAACACCCATGCCGTGAAGTTCCCGGTAGGGCACAGTTTTGTGCTGATGTTAATACCTTAGGAGGTTTGGACCCTGCAGTTATGGAGTCAGCAGAGCGTTGGTGACTTTTCTGCCCTCCCCTTCTCAGCACTGAGTGACCCCGCTCTGTAACTTTAGAATCATAGAATCGTAGAGTTGGAAGGGACCTCCTGGGCCATCTGGTCCAACCCCCTGCTCAAAGCAGGATTCGCTAAATCATCCCTGTTAGATGTCTGTCCAGCCTCTGTTTGAAAACTTCCATTGAAGGAGAACTCACCACTTCTCGTGGCAGCCTGTTCCACTCATTGATCACTCTAACTGTCAAAAAGTTTTTTCTAATATCTAATCTGTGTCTCCTCCCATTCAGCTTCATCCCATTGCTTCTAGTCTTTCCTTGTGCAAATGAGAATAAAGTTGATCCTTCTACAATGTGACAGCCCTTTAGATATTTGTAGACAGCTATTAAGTCTCCTCTCAGTCTTCTCTTTTGCAAACTAAACATTCCCAAATCCTGCAACCTTTCCTCATAAGACAGGGTTTGCAGACCGGTCACCATTCTGGTCGCTCTTTTCTGAACTTGCTCCAGTTTGTTGATGTCTTTTTTAAAATGTGGTGCCCACAATTGGACACAATATTCCAGATGAGGTCTGACCAAAGAGGAGTAGAGGGAAATAATTACTTCACGTGATCTAGACTGTATGCTTCTGTTAATACATCCTAGAATTGCATTTGCCTTTTTTGCTGCTGCATCACACTGTTGACTCATATTCAGTCTGTGATCTATTAGTATACCCAAGTCTTTTTCACATGTGCTGTCACTTAGCCCTATTCCTCCCATTCTATATATGCTTTTTTCATTTTTATTGCCCAGATGTAGTACTTTGCATTTCTCCCTGTTAAAAACCATTCTGTTAGTTGCTGCCCACTTCTCCAGTTTATTTAAATCTTTTTGAATCCTCTCTCTCTCTTCTCTAGTATTAGCTATCCCTCCTAGCTTTGTGTCATCAGCAAATTTAATCAGTTTACCCTCAATTCCTTCATCTAAATCGTTGATAAAGATGTTGAACAATACAGGGCCCAGGACAGAGCCCTGTGGTACCCCACTTGAGACATTCTTCCAACTGGATGTGCAGCCATTTACGACCACTCTTTGGGTCCGATCACTAAGCCAGTTATGAATCCACCTAACAGTTGCCTTGTCCATTCCATACTTAGTCATTTTTTCAATAAGGATTGTATGAGAGACTTTGTCAAATGCTTTGCTGAAGTCAAGATATACTATATCTACAGCATTTCCTTGATCCACCCAATCAGTAATACCGTCATAGAAGGAAATTAAATTAGTCTGACATGACTTATTAGTTACAAACCCATGCTGACTCTGTTTAATCACTTCATTCTTATCCAGGTACTGACATACATGTTGTTTAATAATTTGTTCAAAGATCTTTCCTGGTATAGAAGTCAGACTCACCGGCCTATAGTTGCCTGGGTCCACCTTCTTCCCCTTTTTGAAGATAGGAACAACATTTGCTCTTCTCCAGTCTTCTGGCACTTCTCCTGTTCTCCAAGAATTTTCAAAGATTATGGAGAGGGGTTCAAAAATTTCTTCTGCTATCTCCTTCAGTACTCTGGGGTGTAATTCATCTGGACCTGGAGACTTGAATTCATTTAGGTTAGCTAAGTGTTTCCTCACTATCTTTCTGTTTATAGATATCCTGGATTCTTCTATTCCCTTAATAGGACAGTGAATAACAGTTGATGTTACATTTCCTTTCTGAGAGAAAACAGATGCAAAATAGGAATTTAAAAGTTCAGCCTTCTCAACATCCTGTCTTACCATTTCATCATTTTCATCCTGTAAAAATCCTATAGCATCTTTGACTTTTCTTTTACTTTTGACATATCCCCAAAATCCTTTATTATTGCTTTTGACATCTCTTGCAAGTCTCAATTCATTTTCAGCTTTAGTTAATCTGATTTTTGCCCTGCAGGTTCTGCAGACAGCATTATATTCTTCTTTAGATATTCCTCCCTCTTTCCATTTTATAAACATTTTTTTCTTCCTTTTTAGCATGTGCTTAAGTTCTGTGTTCATCCATCCTGGTTTCCTTAAATGCTTCCTATTCTTCCCTCTTTTCGGAATTGTTAACAACTGTGCTTTGAGAATTTCATTTTTCAAGATTTCCCATCCTTCCTGGACATTTTTGTCTTTAAGGATATCCAGCCATTGGATCCCTCCAATTCTCTTTCTGAATCCCTTAAAATCTGCCTTTCTGAAATCTAACGTTGACGTCTGAGTCTTCACAGGTCTTCCGCCTCTAGTTATCCAAAATTCTAAAATAGCATGGTCGCTACCTCCTAGGGTCCCAGCCACTTTTACCTCCTCAACCATTTCCTCCCTGTTTATAAGGATTAGATCCAAGGTAGCAGTTCCCCTTGTTTTCTCCTTTACCTTTTGGAAGATAAAGTTGTCGGCAAGAGAGGATAAGAATTTCCTTGACCTGTTAGTTTTGCCTGAGAGAGGTTTATTTTCACTAGAAGGTTGAAACAAAAGCGCAATAGGGTCTTATCCGGGTAAAATATTCAATTACTGACTGTGTTAAACTCACCTTCTCAAAGATAAAATGAAGCTTAAATAGTGAGTCAGCCTGCTGCACGTCCAGCGGTCCACAACGGAACCATACCAAAATTCAATAAGGAATATATTCTTGGACTTTGAGTGCGCTGCTAGACGAATTCAATAACCACACAAGGTTAAAAAAGTTAACCCTTTAATCCCTACGCGTTTCGAAGCATAACGCTTCTTCTTCAGGGGTAGATACATGAATACAGAGAGCTGTCATCACATTTATACATACAAGATTCAAATTTGGCGCCCTCAGAGACACGAGGAAAGCCGCAAAAGGTCAAAGATCAAAGTAATTCAAGCATCAAGAGTTCATAAAGGTTAAACATTCTCTAATTAAAAATAACTCTTTATTATGTTTTGCAGATAAAAGAAAAAGAAGAAAAGAAAGAGAATGATAAAAAATAATAATATATAAAGAAAAACGAAAAATATATATATATATATATAAAATGAACCCACGACGTTAAAAAAAGAGAATCAAAGTCCAGCGAACATACCGCTATACCAGGGAAAATGTTGGAATTTAAAAGAGAATTTATAATCCGAACATTGGTATGAGACTCAAATATAGACATTAATAAAAGCGATGATTAGATGTATATGTATGAATAAAAAATACGCTGATGGAATTGATGTGAATAAAATGATGAATAAAAATAAAACTAATAAAAATAAAAATAAAATGTGTTACTAGTTATTTCGTTTCAAATTCCATGAGAATTCCGTGGCGTGTACTGGAGGACAAAAGGAAAAAAAAGGGAGCAAAGAAAAAAGAAAAAACTCAAATGGATGAAACCATGATCGAATACCGCCGAAAACATACAAAAACACCGTATATATTAAAAAGGAATACCAAGAACAAGAATTAATTATAAAAAATCTATATGCATGAAGATATTTTTTGAACAGAAAAACGCATAATTAATTTCATTACAGAGGACTATTCGAGTTGCAAGGTTCAAATAACATGAACCGAAGGAACAGAAAAAAATTGTAGGAAACGAAAAAATACCAAATAATGATCAAAAAAAGGGAAATTAACACCTTAGTTACCAGATTTGGCTTTTTTTCCCCTTTTCTTTCACTCGGGGGTGAATGGTTTCATAATAATTTTCATAATATTTAATTATCTCTCACTTTTCACGTATATATATATATTTCATATTTATATACTTTTTTATACCCTGTCAGTGGGTTAATTTTATTTATATACACTATAATTTTCATTTTTGTGGCTAATATGGGTGTATATATCTTTCATATAATTTTACCTTTACACGTTTTACATATTTTTATCTAATAATAGTTTTGGACGTTATTTTTCGTTCATTTTCCTTATAATGGGACATTGTTCTGGTAACTAAGGTGTTAATTTCCCTTTTTTTGATCATTATTTGGTATTTTTTCGTTTCCTACAATTTTTTTCTGTTCCTTCGGTTCATGTTATTTGAACCTTGCAACTCGAATAGTCCTCTGTAATGAAATTAATTATGCGTTTTTCTGTTCAAAAAATATCTTCATGCATATAGATTTTTTATAATTAATTCTTGTTCTTGGTATTCCTTTTTAATATATACGGTGTTTTTGTATGTTTTCGGCGGTATTCGATCATGGTTTCATCCATTTGAGTTTTTTCTTTTTTCTTTGCTCCCTTTTTTTTCCTTTTGTCCTCCAGTACACGCCACGGAATTCTCATGGAATTTGAAACGAAATAACTAGTAACACATTTTATTTTTATTTTTATTAGTTTTATTTTTATTCATCATTTTATTCACATCAATTCCATCAGCGTATTTTTTATTCATACATATACATCTAATCATCGCTTTTATTAATGTCTATATTTGAGTCTCATACCAATGTTCGGATTATAAATTCTCTTTTAAATTCCAACATTTTCCCTGGTATAGCGGTATGTTCGCTGGACTTTGATTCTCTTTTTTTAACGTCGTGGGTTCATTTTATATATATATATATATATTTTTCGTTTTTCTTTATATATATATTATTATTTTTTATCATTCTCTTTCTTTTCTTCTTTTTCTTTTATCTGCAAAACATAATAAAGAGTTATTTTTAATTAGAGAATGTTTAACCTTTATGAACTCTTGATGCTTGAATTACTTTGATCTTTGACCTTTTGCGGCTTTCCTCGTGTCTCTGAGGGCGCCAAATTTGAATCTTGTATGTATAAATGTGATGACAGCTCTCTGTATTCATGTATCTACCCCTGAAGAAGAAGCGTTATGCTTCGAAACGCGTAGGGATTAAAGGGTTAACTTTTTTAACCTTGTGTGGTTATTGAATTCGTCTAGCAGCGCACTCAAAGTCCAAGAATATATTCCTTATTGAGTTTTGCCTGAGAGAGATTCCCAACAAATGTCTGGATAGTTGAAATCTCCCATGACAACTATGTCATATTTTTTGGAGAACTTGGCCATTTGATGCATAAAGAGTTCATCCATATCTACAGCTTGCACAGGCGGCCTGTAGTAAATGCCTACAATGGTGTCCTTTCCATTGTTCTGCCCTTGTATTCTTACCCAAACAGTTTCCACAGAACTCCCAGTCTCTGAAGCTTCAATCTCTGTGCAGATATACGCGTTTCTAACATACAATGCGACACCCCCTCCTCGTTTATCAAGTCTGTTTCTTGCAAATAAGTTGTATCCTTCTAGTCTTGTATTCCAGTCATGTCTATTGTCCCACCAAGTTTCAGTGATTCCAATGACATCATATTTCTTTTCCTGTGTTAGTAGTTCCAATTCTCCTTGTTTGTTGCCCATGCTTTGTGCATTAGTATAGAAACATTTTAGTTTGTGATTGGTTTCTCTTTCTCCAATATTTTTATTAATTAGATTCTTTCGTCTTTGTTCTTCCTTTCCACTTCTAATAGCAGAGTTCTCAATAGCATTTGTCAGGTGTATGGCTTTTTCTGGTCTTTTGCTTCCCTTCCCATGTTGTTCTAGTTTAAAGCTCTCCTTACAAGTGTAGCAAGGCGACTTCCAAATACCTGCTTTCCAGTCTTCGTAAGGTGCACCCCATCTCTAGCAAGTAGTCCATCGTATAAGTAGTTCACTCCGTGATCCAGAAATCCAAATCGTTGCTGACGGCACCATCGACGTAGCCAGTTGTTCACCTGCAGAATCTTATTCCACCTCCTTGTTCCATGGCCATCCACTGGGAGGATGGAAGAGAAGACCACCTGCGCTCCCAGTTCTTTCACTTTCTTGCCTAAGTCTTCAAAGTCTCTGCAGATGGTTTCCAGGTCGTTTCTTGCGGTGTCATTTGTCCCCACATGTAGTAGCAGGAATGGGTAGTCATCTGTAGGTCTGAAGAGTCCTGATATCCTGTCAGACACATCTTTAATTTTTGCACCTGGAAGACAGCACATTTCTCTTGAAGTTATATCCGGTCTGCAGATAGCGGCCTCTGTTCCTCTCAACAGGGAATCCCCCATGACCACCACTCTCCGTTTCTTCTTCACAACATTTTTCTTTCTCCATCCAGGAGGACTCTGAAGGCGTACAAGGTTGCTGTTTGTTGGCAAAGTCTTATCCTGATGTATTTCTTCATTGTTTTCCTGCGTGAGAGCCTGGTACTGGTTTCTCAGCAGTATGGGTGCTGACTGCCTCCTGATCCTCCTGCTTCTCTGGGTCACATGTCTCCATTCCTCTGTTTCTTCAGGTGCACTTCGAATTTCTTCTCTTTCTGTAACATGAAGAGATAATTCTGCTCTGTCCAAGAACTCTTCACCTTCCTTAATGATCTTCAACGTAGCTAACCTCTCTTCGAGATTTTGCAACTTTTCCTCCAACAGGGTCACAAGCTTGCATTTGTGGCATGTGAAGTTTGGCTTTTCCACTGGTAAATCTGTGAACATGTAGCAAGAAATGCAGCTCACCAAATGGCTCCTGGCCTCTTCCATCTTGAGATTTCTTAAAAACGATGAAAGATGAGCCAAAATTCGGCGCGCGGTTTTTCCGATTTCCTCTTTTCAGCTGCAACGGCCAAAACCCAGTGATCGTTGAGCTCGCGGAGACTCTTCACTTATCCCAGAAGGCACTGTGAATATGCAAATGATCTCCTCAAGACTCTTCCCCTGGTTTTCCGATTTCCTCTTTTCAGCTGCAACGGCCAAAACCCAGTGATCGTTGAGCTCGCGGAGACTCTTCACTTATCCCAGAAGGCACTGTGAATATGCAAATGATCTCCTCAAGACTCTTCCCCTGGTTTTCCGATTTCCTCTTTTCAGCTGCAACGGCCAAAACCCAGTGATCGTTGAGCTCGCGGAGACTCTTCACTTATCCCAGAAGGCACTGTGAATATGCAAATGATCTCCTCAAGACTCTTCCCCTGGTCTTCACTTCATGTCTGAACTGCTGTGGATCCTAAACACTTTCACTTTTCAATAATATCTTTCAAAGTGGATCATGAAATATTTAGAAGGGAGGAAATGTCATGAATGGACTTGTTACTCCGGTGGCTTCTATCAGAGGACTGCCCTGGTGTCGGTGAGATCTTCACCTCCAGCCATTCTGTGTCACACGTTGGTGAGGGCAGACGATGTGGCGGGGGACAGGACGCTATACATCAGCGGCAATGGGACTGAATGAAAAACCTGAATTCAGTGATTTAGATGTTTGTCCCAATAGTTTTGCCCCTATAGAAGATAAGGATATTAGTGTAGGCCAGGAGAATTGGGGTTGGTGCAGGAATTGCCATCTCTATGTGGATGTCTGAATTCAGACTTATATCTGGTGACGCTTTTTACTTTACACTTTTCCCTTTTCTGAACTTATTGGAGGAGGAACAAGTTGAGACTATATAAGGCTAGTTTCACGTTTGCGTCTGTGTGCATCATGCGCAAGTAAAAACGCATGCAAAAATGCGCATGCATTCTCTAGGTGTCACATTTCACAGGAGGAAAATCCTTGAAACAGACTCCACCAATGGGACATCAAACAATGTTTCTTTGTGTAGGGGGTGGTTTAAACCAGTGTCTAGACATGTTTACGGAAAAAACGCATGCGCACGGAAATGCAGACGAATGCATGTCCATGCGCACTCCTGCGTTCCTATAGACTGTAATGCATTATTTTGTCGCATTCCGTGCACATGCGTTTTTTGACGCATTTGGGCGGACCCAAAAATGCAACAGGTTGCGTCCGGCGCTTCTAGACGCACACATGAAAAAAACACATGCGCACAAAAACGCAGACGAACGCATGCAAGCGCAAGGCCATGCGTATGCCATGTTAAAAATAGGTATGCATGCGCATGGCTGCGCACAAAAATGCTAATGTGAAACCAGCCTAAGGCCTGTTTCACACTTCAGTTTTTTGTGTCAGTTGAAATCCGCCAAAAAGGCGGAAAGCGGATCCGTTCCAAACTGATGTGAACGGATGCTACCGGATCCGTTTTTTTGACGGATCCGCAGAATGAAGAATTTTAAAGGAACCGCTGCCCGGGAAGAGGAGAGAGAGAATGAAGAAAGAGAGAATGAATATTTTTTTCTCTCACCGCCAGAAATGATTTCAGGGTTAAATTTCCTCCTGACTTCATTCCTCCGGGCATGCGCTCTATAAAAATGCGGATCCTGCAGTAGAAAAAACGTTATATGGTCCGTCCAGGCATCTCGGCGGACGCTAAAAAATTGACGGATCCGCAAAAATCCGGATCCAACGGATGGCCATCCGTCAAGATCCGCCGGTAATGCAAGTCAATGGGGAAAAAAAACGGATCCGCAAAAAAAAAAAAAATGGCGGATCCGTTTTTTTGCAAAAACACCGGATTTTGACTGATGGTCAAAAACGGAAGTGTGAAACAGGCCTAAGACTGATTTCTGGATGAGGAAGGACTTAGTATCCATTATCCTTTTTGCTTTTCGGTTTTACCTTTTTCCCTTTGCCCTTTTCCCTTTACCCCTTTACCCTTTTACTTTTTACTCTCTTCCCTTTTCCCTTTTACCCTTTTTCCTTTTACCCTTTTCCCCCTTTTACCTTTTACCCATTTTACCTTTTACCCTTTTTTCCTTTTCCATTTTACCCTTTACCCCTTTACCCTTTTCCCTTTTTTCCTTTTCCCTTTTTTCCTTTTACCTTTTTCCCTTTTACCTTTTTCCCTTTTCCCCATTTCCCTTTTCCCCATTTCCCTTTTCCCCATTTCCCTTTTCCCCATTTCCCTTTTACCCTTTTTCCCTTTTCCTCTTTTTCCCTTTTCCTTTTTCCTTTTTCCCTTTTCCTTTTTCCCTTTTCCCTTTTCCTTTTTCCCCTTTCCTTTTTCCCCTTTCCTTTTTCCCCTTTCCTTTTTCCCTTTTCCTTTTTCCCTTTTCCTTTTTCCCTTTTCCTTTTTCCCTTTTCCTTTTTCCCTTTTCCTTTTTCCCTTTTCCTTTTTCCCTTTTCCTTTTTCCCTTTTCCTTTTTCCCTTTTCCTTTTTCCCTTTTCCTTTTTCCTTTTTCCCTTTTCCTTTTTCCCTTTTCCTTTTTCCCTTTTCCCTTTTCCTTTTTCCCTTTTCCTTTTTCCCTTTTCCTTTTTCCCTTTTCCTTTTTCCCTTTTCCTTTTTCCCTTTTCCTTTTTCCCTTTTCCTTTTTCCCTTTTCCTTTTTCCCTTTTCCTTTTTCCCTTTTCCTTTTTCCCTTTTCCTTTTTCCCTTTTCCTTTTTCCCTTTTCCTTTTTCCCTTTTCCTTTTTCCCTTTTCCTTTTTCCCTTTTCCTTTTTCCCTTTTCCTTTTTCCCTTTTCCTTTTTCCCTTTTCCTTTTTCCCTTTTCCTTTTTCCCTTTTCCTTTTTCCCTTTTCCTTTTTCCCTTTTCCTTTTTCCCTTTTCCTTTTTCCCTTTTCCTTTTTCCCTTTTCCTTTTTCCCTTTTCCTTTTTCCCTTTTCCTTTTTCCCTTTTCCTTTTTCCCTTTTCCTTTTTCCCTTTTCCTTTTTCCCTTTTCCTTTTTCCCTTTTCCTTTTTCCCTTTTCCTTTTTCCCTTTTCCTTTTTCCCTTTTCCTTTTTCCCTTTTCCTTTTTCCCTTTTCCTTTTTCCCTTTTCCTTTTTCCCTTTTCCTTTTTCCCTTTTCCTTTTTCCCTTTTCCTTTTTCCCTTTTCCTTTTTCCCTTTTCCTTTTTCCCTTTTCCTTTTTCCCTTTTCCTTTTTCCCTTTTCCTTTTTCCCTTTTCCTTTTTCCCTTTTCCTTTTTCCCTTTTCCTTTTTCCCTTTTCCTTTTTCCCTTTTCCTTTTTCCCTTTTCCTTTTTCCCTTTTCCTTTTTCCCTTTTCCTTTTTCCCTTTTTCCCCTTTCCTTTTTCCCCTTTCCTTTTTCCCCTTTCCTTTTTCCCCTTTCCTTTTTCCCCTTTCCTTTTTCCCTTTTCCTTTTTCCCTTTTCCTTTTTCCTTTTTCCCTTTTCCTTTTTCCCTTTTCCTTTTTCCCTTTTCCTTTTTCCTTTTTCCCTTTTCCTTTTTCCCTTTTCCTTTTTCCCTTTTCCTTTTTCCCTTTTCCTTTCCCTTTTCCTTTCCCTTTTCCTTTTTCCCTTTTCCTTTTTCCCTTTTCCTTTTTCCCTTTTCCTTTTTCCCTTTTCCTTTTTCCCTTTTCCTTTTTCCCTTTTCCTTTTTCCCTTTTCCTTTTTCCCTTTTCCTTTTTCCCTTTTACCCTTTTCCTTTTTCCCTTTTCCTTTTTCCCTTTTACCCTTTTCCTTTTTCCCTTTTCCTTTTTCCCTTTTCCTTTTTCCCTTTTCCTTTTTCCCTTTTCCTTTTTCCCTTTTCCTTTTTCCCTTTTCCTTTTTCCCTTTTCCCTTTTCCTTTTTCCTTTTTCCCTTTTCCCTTTTCCCTTTTCCCTTTTCCCTTTTCCTTTTTCCCTTTTCCCTTTTCCCTTTTCCCTTTTCCTTTTTCCCTTTTCCCTTTTCCTTTTTCCCTTTTCCTTTTTCCCTTTTTCCCTTTTTCCCTTTTTCCCTTTTACCCTTTGACCCTTTTACCCTTTGACCCTTTACCCTTTGACCCTTTACCCTTTGACCCTTTACCCTTTGACCCTTTACCCTTTGACCCTTTACCCTTTGACCCTTTACCCTTTGACCCTTTACCCTTTGACCCTTTACCCTTTGACCCTTTACCCTTTGACCCTTTACCCTTTGACCCTTTACCCTTTGACCCTTTACCCTTTGACCCTTTACCCTTTGACCCTTTACCCTTTGACCCTTTACCCTTTGACCCTTTACCCTTTGACCCTTTACCCTTTGACCCTTTACCCTTTGACCCTTTACCCTTTGACCCTTTGACCCTTTTTCCCTTTTTCCCTTTTTCCCTTTGACCCTTTTTTCCTTTACCCTTTTTCCCTTTTTTCCTTTACCCTTTTTCCCTTTTCCCTTTACCCTTTTTCCCTTTACCCTTTTGTTAGGAATAGGTCACCGAGGAGGTAAAAAAAACAACACAACGCTAAGTCTCAGAAAACCAGAGAGGTTGGTAACTATGCAGACTGCAGAGCCCTGATCTTAACACACAACTAGAAGCAGTCGTGGAGCGTGCCTACGGTGGTCATGGACGCCTCGTCACAGCTGGAGAGCTAAATAAGCCTAAAGTAAGAAAAGAAGAAAACTAACTCCCCAGAACAGACCCCAAAGGAAAGATAGCCCCCCACATGTATTGACGGTGAAGCAAGATGAAAACAAAAAGGCAGAAAAATAGGCTGAGCAAGCGATGGGGCCAAACTAACTTGAAAGGACAGGAAAGATACGGTCTGCAATCTGCCAAAAAACCCTACCAAAAATAATGTCCAACACTTCTGATAAAATTAACCCTGAAGTCACTAGACTTCTCCCACTATATCAGCACTCTGGAATATTCTGAGACAGAGCAAAAAGAGGCCAATCTAATAAATGACAAAAAGGCAAATTGGCAAATACTGATAAATAAGAGTGGAAATTCAGCAAAGCCCAGCTGGGCTGGCTGACCACACAAAAACTGAGTTGACCAACAAAAGCAAGTGTGAACATTAGCAAAAAACAAACTTAACTTGAGACTGGAGCAGAGCTGAAGTCCAAGACCTGAGAAACAGACTGAATCACCAGCAACAGGATAGGGCGTTAGCTGTCTTATATCTAGTCTGATACTCCAGAGATCCAATCACTATCCTCCTCGTCAGGTGGCAGACCATTACCAATTAAACTAACCTTACTACCTCCTGTCACTACCAGAGGGAGAACGGAAGAAGAACTCCCAGCTGGTGGAGCAGAAAATGAGCTCATAACACCCTTTTTCCCTTTACCCTTTTTCCCTTTACCCTTTTTCCCTTTACCCTTTTTCCCTTTACCCTTTTTCCCTTTACCCTTTTTCCCTTTACCCTTTTTCCCTTTACCCTTTTTCCCTTTACCCTTTTTCCCTTTACCCTTTTTCCCTTTACCCTTTTTCCCTTTACCCTTTTTCCCTTTACCCTTTTTCCCTTTACCCTTTTTTCCTTTTCCCCTTTACCCTTTGACCCTTTTACCCTTTTTTCCTTTTCCCTTTACCCCTTTACCCTTTTACTCTTTTCCCTTTTATCCTTTACCTTTTTCCCTTTTCCATTTTACCCTTTTTCCCTTTTCCCTTTTCCGTTTTACCCTTTTTCCCTTTTACCCTTTCCCTTTTTTCCGTTTACCCCTTTACCCTTTTACTCTTTTCCCTTTTACCCGTTTTCCCTTTACTCTTTTCCTCTCTTCCACTTTTCCCTTTACCCTTTTACCCTTTTTCCATTTTTCCCTTTAGGGTGTGTGCACACGCTGCGGATTCTGCTGCGGTTCCGCAGCGGATTTGGCTGCTGCGGGTCCACAGCAGTTTTTGCTGCGGTGTACAGTACCATTATTCCCTATGGGAATAAAAAACCGCAGTGCAGACGGTGCGGATTTCTCAGCGCGGTTTTGAAACCGCAGAAAGAATTGACATGTCAATTCTTTCTGCGGAATCCGCTGCGGTTTGCCATCTCCTCCATTGTGGAGATGAAAAACCACACGACAAAACCGCAGAGCAATCCGCAGGTAAAACCGCAGGTCTTTTGACCAGCAGATTTACCTGCGGATTTTACAAAATTTGTGCAGCCAAATCCGCACCCCATTTCCCTTTTACCCTTATTCCCTTTTACCCTTATTCCCTTTTACCCTTATTCCCTTTTACCCTTATTCCCTTTTACCCTTATTCCCTTTTACCCTTATTCCCTTTTACCCTTATTCCCTTTTACCCTTATTCCCTTTTACCCTTATTCCCTTTTACCCTTTTCTGAACTTGTTCTGCCTCAAGTTGAGGCTATATAAGGCTGATTTCTCGATGATGGACTGAATTCCCTTTGAAATATGTCGGTGATTTGTGACCTCATCGAGACTCCATAGCCTACAACAGTGATGTAACATGCCCCTTCAACATGTGCCAAGGTACAGGAACACTTCCGTCCCAAAAACTGACCAGCGCGGCATAAGGGAACAATGGGAAGACGCTCCCGCAACTGACTTATGCAGGACTTTCTTGTCACAGCAGCATGGGGATATCGTTACATCCGAATTCACGAGGACCAGTAAGTGCATTGGTCAGTTGTCGATCATAACATTTGGCCCTACTGTTCATTTACCCATTTGGGACTGATATAGACTACGTTCAACATATACAGGCATATCCCTCTGTCATTCATCATGATAATGGACAGTCAGTTACGGTATATTGTATCTTTCCCTCTATTTTTATTCCTTATGTTTATCCCTATTCATTTATACAGTGTGTGACTCGAGCTACTGGATTAGATTCGGAGTACCAATCTGTGACGTTCTGTGTTATACATTTCGTGCTAGAAATCCTCCTCTTTCAGCTCCATCATTACACTCTGTGCCATTTGATTTTAGTGGTTTGAATATTTTCAGTTCTAGAAATTAATTTTCCGCACTGGTGGAGCTAACATCTGGTCCCATCGCCAGCCCATGAAATCACGTTGTACAGATCAGCGTTTTACTCCAGCTCATATATAGAACGACATCCCTGCATATTTGTTGAATCATTTAAGGGAGTCTTCTCATCACAGAAACACTGGGGTGTCATGCCTCGCGAACAGCTGAGCAGTTGGGCGGTGACCACGACAGAGGAAATGTGATACGAGATGGCGGCCATCCGGATGAGTAGTGATTGAATGAACAGTAGCTGCTTGTATAGAGCGGCTTTCTGTTCTGGCTTCTAGAAGGGGATGTCCACCAGCGGATACCCCTCTCTGACACCCATATGCCTAAATTTACACATGGAAAGGGGTTGTTATTTTAAATGCCACCTCCAATATCCATGGCTTTCTTTACCCCAGCCAGAAGTTTACATTCTGTCTAGACGCTTTTGACATGGTCATGTGAATATGGACAAAGACCTATGGACAAATACCTATAAGAATCTTAAAGAGAATGACGGCTTCTTGGATTGGAGGGTAAAAGCCTATGTAATCCGTCTATCTTACACTGATTTATCACTGATGTTATGGCGACCATCTACCTGATGGTTTTTTCTACTAGCCGCCAGGTCTCCTAACTTGTGGCCTCCGCAGTCCCGCTACACAATGCTACTTTTTTAGTTCTGTTTTTACAGTTTTCAAGAATCAAACATCCCCCAGAAGACTAAGGGTGGTCCTATATATCTGCCCCACTACACATCATGGTGATGACGTACCCTACCGACACGCCGTCACTTTATAACCTGGGAATACCTCCTTCACGATTTAGCTATTTTTTTAATGCAGTTTTTCTCGGAGATAGTATAGGAAATGAATTCATTTAATTTATTTTTAATCTTTATAATCATTTCACTTTCTATTGTTAATGAAATTCCACATTCTGTTTTTCACAGATGCAGGGTTTAATTCCCGTTTAGGCTTCTGCATACCAATATTTTCCATTAGCCCAGTGCAGAACGGCATTTCGTTAATGCGCACATATGCCGATTTTATCCTTCATTAGCTTTTTAATCTGCAGCTATTTAAATTTCACTTTAATATGTGAAGTAATATCTTTTTGCGTGATCAGCATAATTTACATATTTTTTTTTTTTATTCTGAAAATGCTGCTGTGATCTTCAAAGGGGAATATTGGGCGCAGCTTTGCTGTTTCTAGAACTTTGCTTGGTGCTTGCCTCACTTCTGGCTTTGATCTAGCTGACACCAGGAGTACAAACTAAATTGTAGGAAATGCATTTATAATGCATCAATGCTACATTTTATCTCTTCTGTTCAGCTGCGTTCGCTGTGAGAGCACAGTTGTAAAACTGTTTAGTAAAGAGAACCTTTTCACAAAATATATATTTTTTTATTTAAACGGTGTACCTCCTCCACTTTCCGGCAGCTTCACTGGTTCTTGGAGCAATTTTTTTCTTTTTCCTCCATGCTCCTCCGTTCCAAAGTTACACCCCCTAGGAAATAAAGGCGAAAACTTTCCCTTCAATCAGCTGCGCGTGTCCTACAGAACTTCTCTCTGGGCGCGGCCTTGTTTTCTCTCTGGGCGCGGCCTTGTTTTGATTGGCCATGGTCAGGGAGGGGAAGAAAAAGGAAACGCCCATAGAGAAGTTCTGTGGTATCCGACAACTTGATTGAGAGGAAGTCTGCACCTTTTATTTTCAGGGGGTATAACTTTGCAACAGAGTGAGGCAGAGAAAAAGGAAACCAGTTCCAGAATTGGTGGCACGGCAGCAGTTGGAGGCGTTACTTTGTTTAAGTAAAAAAACAAAACTTAAAGTTAAAGGTCCTCCTTAATTAAAGAGAATTGCTATCAATAAGGATAGGCTGGATCAGGTATGCAATATAATACTAAAAGTAGTATCCAGTGATATAAGTTTGTACATGGAACATTTCTGTAGTGCTAGCATTATGTGCAGATCTAGCCCAAAAATATATACCGTACATACCCTTGCAAAAGTCACAGGCCCTAGTTGTGTTCTTTAAAGGGGATTTTCTGTTCTCTAGAATATGCTAGATCAGTATGGGACACATCTCTAGGATCCTTAATGACTACCAGAACGGAGCACGTGAGTCTTAGTCTCTCCACTGGTTCTCTCTTGGCGGCAGGGCAGTGTCCACTAGGCGTGGAATGGAGCGGCATGGATCCTGCCCCTCTGGCCTAAGTGTATGGCACTGCCTACCTGTGCACGGAGTCATTTCCTATACAGCTTCTTGAGCGCTGCCAGCGTATAGGCAGGTACTGCATACAACATTGGCAATAGGTGTATTTTCAACTTTTTTTTCCTTCCATATCACTTTAAAGAGGCTCATCAGTTCTCTTTTTAGTAAATACATATATTCTCCATCAAATACTAATTCTGGATAACTGTGCCATTCCTCTGTTATTCCTTATAGAAGTTTATGAATAAACTGACAACTGGGCTTTACCATTGTTTTTGTCAAAGGGGTGTGTCTCTACATAATCTTACAGTAAAAGTGGAGGAAAAGCGGCTCACCCCTGCTGGAAACACTGTAATAAATGGCACAGACGGAAGACCCTCCTGCAATCCTTGTCACTTTAACCCCTTCACGACCTTTGACGCCACGTAGGCGTCATGAAAAGTCGTGCCAGAACGACCCATGACGCCTATGTAGCGTCATGACTTTAAAGCCCCCCTGCGGGCCGGGTGACCTAGGTCACTGAAAGGTCACCCGACCCGCAGATACAGGGGGCTTTGTTCTTCGCCACAGGGGGCGTGGCTTCGCCCCCACGTGGCTACGATTGCTCTGATTGGCTGTTAAAAGTGAAACAGCCAATCAGAGCGATAGTAATATTTCATCAATGAAAATTGATGAAATATTACTATCCAGCCATGGCCGATGCTGCTGTAGCATCGGACATGGCTGGAGGCACCGATTCCACCCCCCCCCACCGGCGATCGCCCCCCCCGCAACTGAATGACAGCGGCGATCTGCCGCCGCTGTCATCATCTGCCCCCCTCCCATTCCCTCTGCTCCCCGCCAGCTTCCGATAACCCCCTCACCCCATCTCACCTCCCCCGGCACCTTCTAAGTCCCCCTGTCGCTCCCGGTGTCCGGCGGGTCCGGTTCATGGGCGCCGCCATCTTGAAGATGGCGGGCGCATGCGCAGTGCGCCCGCCCGAATCTGCCGGCTGCAGATTCCAGTCTTTCATTTTGATCACTCTCACAGTGATCAAAATGAAAGAAAAAGTAAATAAACCCCCCGACTATCACCCCCATAGGTAGGCACAACTAATAAAGTAAAGAAAATATTTTTATTTTTCCATTTGGGTTAGGGTTGAAAAGAGGGTTAGGGTTGAAAAGAGGGTTAGGGTTGAAAAGAGGGTTAGGGTTAGGGTTGGAAAGAGGGTTAGGGTTAGGGTTGGAAAGAGGGTTAGGGTTGGAAAGAGGGTTAGGGTTGGAAAGAGGGATAGGGTTGGAAAGAGGGTTAGGGCTGTGATTATGGGTGTGTTGGGGTTAGGGTTGGAGTTAGAATTGAGGGGTTTCCACTGTTTAGGCACATCAGGGGGTCTCCAAACGCGACATGGTGCAACCATTGATTCCAGCCAATTTTGCGTTCAAAAAGTCAAACGGTGCACCCTCCCTTCCAAGCCCTGACATGTGCCCAAACAGTGGTTTACCCCAACATATGGGGTATCAGCGTACTCAGGAAAAATTGCACAACAACTTTTGGGGACTAATTTCCCGTGTTACCCTTGGGAAAATAAAAAATTGGGGGCTAAAAAATTATTTTTGTGGAAAAAAATGATTTTTTCATTTTCACGTCTCTGCATTATAAACTTCTGTGAAGCACTTGGGGGTTCAAAGTGCTCACAACACATCTTACATACGTTCCTTGAAAGGTCTAGTTTCCAAAATGGGGTCACTTGTGGGGGTTTCCACTGTTTAGGCACATCAGGGGCTCTGCAAACGTAATTACGACCGCAGACTATTCCATCAAAGTCTGCATTTCAAAACGTCACTACTTCCATTCCGAGCCCAGACGTGTGCCCAAACAATGGTTCCCCCCCACATATGGGGTACCAGCGTACTCAGGACAAACTGGACAACAACTTTTGGGGTCCAATTTCTCCTGTTACCCTTGTGAAAATAAAAAATTGAGAGCTAAAAAATCATTTTTTGAGGGAAAAAAAAATTATTTTTTATTTTCATGGCTCTGCGTTATAATCTTCTGTGAAGCACTTGGGGGTTCGGTGTGCTCACTACACATCTAGGCAACTTCCTTATGGGGTATAGTTTCCAAAATGGGGTCACTTGTGGGGGTTTCAACAGTTTAGGTACATCAAGGGCTCTGCAAATGTAACATGACGCCCGCAGACCATGCCATCAAAGTCAGCATTTCAAAATGTCACTACTTCCCTTCCGAGCCCTGACATGTACCCATACAGTGGTTTTCCCCCCACATATGGGGTATCAGCGTACTCAGGACAAACTGTACAACAACTTTTGGGGTCCAATTCATCCTGTTACTGTTGTGAAAAAAAATTGCGGGCTAAAAATCTTTTTTTTTTGAGGAAAAAAAATGATTTTTTATTTTCACGGCTCTGCGTTATAAACTTCTGTGAAGCACTTGGGGGTTCAAGGTGCTCACCACACATCTAGATAAGTTCCTTGGGGGGTCTAGTTTCCAAAATGAGGTCACATGCAGGGGATTTCTACTGTTTAGGCACACAGGGGCTCTGCAAATGTAACATGACACCCTCAGACCATGCCATCAAAGTCAGCATTTCAAAATGTCACTACCTCCCTGCTGAGCCCCGACGTGTGCCCAGACAGTTGTCCCCCCCCCACATATGGGGTACCAGTGTACTCAGGACTAACTGTATAACAACTTTTGGGGTCCAATTTATCCTGGTACCCCTGTGAAAATAAAAAATTGCGGACTAAAAATATTTTTTTAAGAAAAAAAAATATATTTTTTATTTTCACGGCTCTGCTTATAAACTTCTGTGAAGCACCTGGGGGTTCAAAGTGCTCACTATGCATCTAGATAAGTTCCTTAGGGGGTCTAGTTTCCATACTGGGGTCATTTGTGGGGGATCTCCAAAGTTTAGGCACACAGGGGCTCTCCAAACACGACATGGTGTCCGCTAACGATTGGAGCTAATTTTCATTTCAAAAAGTCAAATGGCACTCCTTCCCTTCTGAGCCCTGCCGTGCGCCCAAACAGTGGTCCCCCCCCCCACATATGGGGTACCAGCGTACTCAGGACAAACTGGACAACAACTTTTGTGGTCCAATTTCTCCTGTTACCCTTGTGAAAATAAAAAATAGCGTGCTAAAAAATCTTTTTTGAGGAAAAAAAATGATTTTTTATTTTCACTGCTCTACGTTATAAACTTTTGTGAAGCACTTTGGGGTTCAAAGTGCTCCCTACACATCTAGATAAGTTCCTTAAGGGGTCTAGTTTCCAAAATGGTGTCACTTGTGGGGGAGCTCCAATGTTTAGGTACACAGGGGCTCTCCAAACGCGACATGGTGTCCGATAACGATTGGAGCGAATTTTCCATTCAAAAAGTCAAATAGCGCTCCTTCACTTACGGACCCTGCCGTGCGCCCAAAGAGTGGTTTATGACCACATATAAGGTATCTGTGCACTCAGGAGAAATTGAACAACACATTTTAGGATCCATTTTATCCTGTTGCCCATGTGAAAATGAAAAAACTGAGACCAAAAGAAAATTTTTGTGAAAAAAAAGTACTTTTTTTTTTTACCGATCAATTTGTGAAGCACCTGGGGGGTTCAAAGTGATCACTATGCATGTAGATAAGTTCCTTGGGGGGTCTAGTTTCCAAAATGGGGTCACTTGTGGGGAAGCTCCAGTGCTTAGGCGCACAGCCACTCTCCAAACGCGACATGGCAAGCGCTAAATATTCCAGCATATTTTCCATTCAAAAAGTCAAATGTGCTCCTTCCCTTCCGAGCCCTGCCGTGCGCCCAAACAGTGGTTTATGACCACATATGAGGTATCAGTGTACTCAGGAGAAATTGCCCAACATATTTTAGGATCCATTTTATCCTGTAGCCCATGTGAAAATGAAAAAAATTAATGATAAAAGAAAATTTGTGGTGCAAAAAATAAAATGTCCATTTTTTCCTTCCACGTTGCTTTAGTTCCTGTGAAGCACCTGAAGGGTTAATAATCTCCTAGAATGTAGTTTTGAGTAGCTTGAGGGGTGCAGTTTTTAGAATGGTGTCACTTTTGGGTATTTTCTGCCATATAGACCCCTCAAAGTGACTTCAAATGTGAGGTGGTCCCTAAAAAAAAATGGTTTTGTAAATATTGTTGTAAAAATGAGAAATCGCTGGTCAACTTTTAACCCTTATAACTTCCTAACAAAAAAAAAAATTGTTTCCAAAATTGTGCTGATGTAAAGTAGACATGTGGGAAATGTTATTTAGTAACTATTTTGTGTCACATCACTCTCTGGTTTAACAGAATAAAAATTCAAAATTTGAAAATTGCGAAATTTTCAAAATTTTCACCAAATTTCTGTTTTTTTCACAAATAAAAGCAAAAATTATCGACCTAAGTTTACCACTAACATGAAGCCCAATATGTCACGAAAAAACAATCTCAGAATCGCTAAGATGCGTTGAAGTGTTCCAGAGTTATTACCTCATAAAGGGACACTGGTCAGAATTGCAAAAAATGGCCAGGTCATTAAGGTCAAAATAGGCTGGGTCATGAAGGGGTTAAATTCAGTAGGAAAACCCTCCATCTTGCATGTCCAGGTAAAAAAAAAAATAACTTTTATTCCAAAACGATTAAAAGGGATATGAACATCTCCAAATGCATCCAACAGTGTTATGCGATTCTACGCGTTTCGCACTGTAAACCCCTTGACTAGGCACTGGTTTACAGTTTGAAACGCATAGGATCGCATAACACTGTTGGATGGATTTGGAGATGTTCATATCCCTTTTAATCGTTTTGGAATAAAAGTTATTTTTTTTTAATCTGGACATAGAAGCTGGAAATTTTTCCTATTGGGTGATAATAGTGACGGCTTTGATTTAGAATCATAGAATCGTATAGTTGGAAGGGACCTCCTGGGCCATCTGGTCCAACCCCCTGCTCAAAGCAGGATACATTAAATCATCCCAGACAGATGTCTGTCCAGCCTCTGTTTGAAGACTTCCATTGAAGGAGAACTCACCACCTCCCGTGGCAGCCTGTTCCACTCATTGATCACTCTCACTGTCAATAAGTTTTTTCTTATATCTAATCTGTGTCTCCTCCCATTCAGTTTCATCCATTGCTTCTAGTCTTTCCTTGTGTAAATGAGAATAAAGATGGTCCTTCTACAATGTGACAGCCCTTGATATATTTGTAGACAGCTATTAAGTCTCCTCTCAGTCTTCTCTTCTGCAAGCTAAACATTCCCAAATCCTGCAACCTTTCCTCATAAGACAGGGTTTGAAGACCGGTCACCATTCTGGTCGCTCTTTTCTGAGCTTGCTCCAGTTTGTTGATGTCTTTTTTAAAATGTGGCGCCCAAAACTGGACACAGTATTCCAGATGAGGTCTGACCAAAGAGGAGTAGAGGGAAATAATGACTTCACGTGATCTAGACTGTATGCTTCTGTTTATACATCCTAGAATTGCATTTGCCTTTTTTGCTGCTGCATCACACTGTTAACTCCTATTCAGTCTGTGATCTATTAGTATACCCAAGTCTTTTTCACATGTGCTGTCGCTTAGCCCTATTCCTCCCAATCTTTAAAGGTTTTTTCATTTTTATTGCCCAGATGTAGTACTTTGCATTTTTCCCTGTTAAAAAACATTTTGTTAGTTGCTGCCCACGGCTCCAGTTTATTTATATCTTTTTGAATCCTCTCTCTCTCTTCTCTAGTATTAGCTATCCCTCCTAGCTTTGTGTCATCAGCAAATTTAATCAGTTTACCCTCAATTCCTTCATCTAAATCATTGATAAAGATGTTGAACAATACAGGGCCCAGGACAGAGCCCTGTGGTACCCCACTTGAGACATTCTTCCAACTGGAAGGTCAAGGTCTTAATGACACCACTCCACCGAAATTGTAGCACCAGTTTAGTCATACAGTTCTATGAGGAACAGGACAATGCAGAAATGTTAGAAAATGTGTTATTTCTTGGGTATCGGAAGAGATGATTATGAGACCTGTCAGATTGGTGATGGGTCCTCTTCCGTATAGATTCCATGTCCTGCTCCTATATTGTGGGCTACACCCCAGGCTTTGCTTTCTTTTTGTGCTTTTTTTACACTCCCGTTGATCCAGTTTGTTTTCCAGAAGCATTGTGTTACTGGACAGATTTTGGTGTTTGTTTTGGGCGCTCATCATCAGAGGACCCGGCCCGACTCTTCCAACAATACCGCCGCTGTTTCTGCCGGCCAGGCTTTTTTTTTCTAATTCAGGTTGTTATTTGAGCACTGACCTGATTCAGTCCCAGGACCAAGGTCATGTTTTATTCAGCGCAAGAAAATGGAAAATCTGGCAAGCACCGGGATCCTTGTGATGAAACCGCGTTTTTTTTTTTATTTAGCTCACCATGCAACAATAGAAAGAGACGAAGCCGGCGAGAGAATACAAGGGAACCTCAATCCATTATTCATCGCTTTCTAAAGCTTTAATTATACAGAGGGTTATCATGTGCTGCCATTTTTGTTCTGGGGGTTTAAAAGGAGGTCGACCTTGAATTTTTAATTTGGCAAAATGTTTGCTGCACTCAGTTTTACTGGGTGCAAAGAATATACAGAAGTGTTCAAATTGGTAATAGACTCGCCAATCCCTCAGCTGTTTCACGCCGTTACATCTTTCCAGTTAGAAATTACACAGCAGAAGAGCTTTACTTTTCAGAATCTGTATCGTCCACCTGCGACGATCGGGCAGAGCTAAATCCCGAGCTGGGGCGATGGGGAAAATTGTGCGGTGGGCAATTATCGATAATTCTGTTACATTCCTGGAGGGAAAAACCTTGATGCAGATACAGAAAACAGCGGCATCAGCAGAGAAGCTGATAAGCAGAAGGCAGTTTTTAGTTTGTAGCTTTCTATGACTGCAGACTAGATGAATCCCCAGCCATCATTTTATGGGATGATTTTCTACAAGAAATGTACTAAAAGAACATGCCCTACTAGTGATGAGCGAGCATGCCTGCCGCTCGAGTGAGCATCGGGGTGCTTGGGTACATATTGAGTATCGCATGTGCTCTAGCGCCATTCTAGAGTTCCCACCCCCCATGTTTCACGGTTGTTAGATAGCCAAAGTTTTTTGGATGTCTAAGAGAAGTGAAACAAGCAAGGCGGGCACTCAAGCATCCACAGTACTCAATGTATACCCGAGCACCTCGATGCTTACTGGAGTGGCGGGGCACGCTCGCGCATCACTAGTATCTGCACTTTTTTTGTGCCCTTGCACTCGTCCCGCGCGCCCCCTTGCACTCGTCCCGCGCGCCCCCTTGCACTCGTCCCGCGCGCCCCCTTGCACTCGTCCCGCGCGCCCCCTTGCACTCGTCCCGCGCGCCCCCTTGCACTCGTCCCGCGCGCCCCCTTGCACTCGTCCCGCGCGCCCCCTTGCACTCGTCCCGCGCGCCCCCTTGCACTCGACCCGCGCGCCCCCTTGCACTCGACCCGCGCGCCCCCTTGCACTCGCCCCACGTGCGCCCCCTTGCACTCGCCCCACGTGTGTATCCTGCTGCTGCATGAGCACACATGACACTGTATGGGCAGAAGACCCGGATCTCCATCCGTCATTCTGAACACTCGTAACATGCGCTGCTCTCTTCGGCAGCCTGCGCGCCGCTCTCTGTGTGACCTCCACGAGCTCATGCACCCCAGGTAGTTGGACAAAGGAAAACTTTTCCGCTGCGTTATAGCTTTGCTGGTAGCGGTGACAAGTTTATTAAATGTTTCTGGTGGCAATCTGCAGAACTATGAATTGTGAATACAGCTCTGGAGTTATGTAGGCTGCAACTCCTGATCTGTACAAGGTAATTAATGCATTATATTTACCAGGTGACTCAGTGGCCACGATTCATCATTACGTTTGCACCTGTTTTTTTCTGTCTAGGTTTGTGTAATTTTTTTTTTTCTTTTTTTGCGCGCATCCATTTTATTCTATTTGCACCACTTTTGAAATCTATTCTATGCGTGCATGCCTGGTTTATTTTGTTTATTTTTTTCCTTTGTGGGCAGAGTCTAGCGATTCCAGATTCTTATATGTGCGATGTTTTAAAAAGTCGTGTCATTTGGCGCCATCTCCTCTCCAGTCTCCACCTGATCTGTGTTTTGAGTGTGCCAGTTTTTGCAAAATATTGCAATGTATGACTTTTTAGTGCAAAAATTTGCATTCCTTGCCTTTTCCATATTCAAGCTTAGCATGATCCTTGTTGGCTGTAGAAGCGCATATCGCCACATATATGGTCAGACTGAGCTTTTTGACTGTTTTTGCTCTAAAATCCACATAGAAAACCACATTTGAAGTTCATTTCAGTGAGAAAATGTACAGCGCATGAAAACGTGATCTTCCAACGCTGCAACAAAAACAGAAGCAGTTTTTTACTTGTAGATTTTTCAACCACAAAAAAACGCACCTAAAAAAATAAATGCAATATAGGCCTAGATTACAGGTGCATCGTGCTGCTCTGCATTGGTTATGCCCAGCGAGTATTAAATCCCCGGATGCGAGAGCCGTGACACAATTCTCCGGACTCTCCCTTCTGACATTGGCGTCTGCCCTCTGCTGAAAAATACAATCACTTTCCACTTTATTGAATGCTGACGAGATGCCTACTATAGGGAGCAGGAGGAACAGTGACCCCTACAGGCCACAGTGATCCTCGCACCGTCCCTGCTGGGAAGATGAAGGTGGCGAGTAGATTCAGATTTCCACAGAACTTGGCAATTCGGAGAGAGCTGGTGAAATCTCCCATTTTCTATATAACCTTGTTGATAAGTGCAGTGACCTGACGACTCCTTGTCGACCACCTGTTTTTATAGGAGTTGCTGGGTGTGTTTCGCTACAGATGAAGATGACAGGACAGCGGAGTGGGTCAGACCGTGCCGGTGCCGAGGGTCTACAAAGTGGGTACATCAGTCATGTCTCCAGCGCTGGGTAGATGAGAAACAGAGAGGAAACAGCACTGCCAGAGTCGCCTGCCCACAGTGTAATGCCGAATACTTGATAGAGTTCCCGAACCTCGGTAAGTGGCATTAAATTCTCATTATTAGCACATTTTTTACCCGCATTGATCAATAGGTTCCCGCCCTTGCTTAGTGCTTTGTGAGTTAAGGTGCAGTGATATGACTGTTTTTAGTGGTTCTTGTTAGGGTCACAATGTTGTCCCAAGTGGTGTCTCAACAATTCAAGAAACCCACCATTGAGCTGATCATTGCGGATATTACTTGAAATACATTTGTCAATGCATCCTTTTGAGAGACTTCGAAAAAACTCATCACACAGGGAGAGAGACTAGGATGCAGTACTATCTATGTATTTAATCACTGACAGAGGGAGACTGTGAGGCAGTGCTAGCTTATATATTCTTCATTAACGGGTGTGAGATGACTTGAAGGAAGTAATTATAATTTACATGGAGCGACTGGGAGGCAGTACTGTCATGTATTGATTTACGAGGAGCGTCTAGGAGACAATACTATCTGTATTCATCATACACAGAATTTATATTCATCACGTACAGGTAGAGTCTAGGAGGCAATACTATCTGTATTCATCATACACAGAATTTATATTCATCACGTACAGGTAGAGTCTAGGAGGCAATACTATCTGTATTCATCATACACAGAATTTATATTCATCACGTACAGGTAGAGTCTAGGAGGCAGTACTATCTATGTACTCATCATTAACAAGGAAAGACTAGGAGGCAGTACTGTTTGGATTGATTTACAAGGAGAGTCTAGTAGGCAATACAATCAGTAATCATATATAGGATCTGTATTCACTGTGTACAGGTAGAGGCTAGAAGGCAGTACTATCTGTGTATTGATCATTAGCATGGAAAGACTAGGAGGCAGTGCTGTTTATAGATTCCAAATCATACAAAAGAAGGAAAAACCTTATGCCATAAAATCAATAATTTTATTATAAATCATTAAAAGGCATTGAAATACAATGCAATATTAGTGGGAATGAGTACAAGAAACAGCAAGGCACAAAATCAGGTACGGAAAGTAAGCTAAAAAAATAGAGCATAAATGTACAAAAATTATATTTCATATATTATAAAAAATTATTAATGTATGCCCGTTTTACTTAACAAAGTGCAGAGAGTAGGCAGCAGTAAAAGAATAAATTCGTGTATGTTCAAAATTAAATGTGCTATAAAGATTAATCATAGTGCCCAAAAAGTATACACATGTATATATGCTCAGTAATATATTAATAAAAGTGTACTGAATAATAAATCTTAGTGCAAAAAAGGAAAAAAAAATTGTTCTTTTCTTTAAACACTCAGATCATTAATACAAACTACTATAAAATCCAAGTGATAAACATATAAAAAAAAGTATTAGTGGGATTAGTGGTCACATTGTGACTCCATAATGATAAATTATATACCTTTATTATCACATCGTGCTTTATTTTTGTAGCTCATTTGCTCTTTGTATTATGCTCTGGATCTAATACTTTTTTTTATATGTTTATCACTTGGATTTTATAGTAGTTTGTATTAATGATCTGCGTGTTTAAAGAAAAGAAAAATGTTTTTTTCCTTTTTTGCACTAAGCTTTATTATTCAGTACACTTTTATTAATATATTACTGAGCATATATACATGTGTATACTTTTTGGGCACTATGATTAATCTTTATAGCACATTTAATTTTGAACATACATGAATTTATTCTTTTACTGCTGCCTACTCTCTGCACTTTAAGTAAAACGGGCATACATTAATAATTTTTTATAATATATGAAATATAATTTTTGTACATTTATGCTCTATTTTTTTAACTTACTTTCCGTACCTGATTTTGTGCCTTGCTGTTTCTTGTACTCATTCCCACTAATATTGCATTGTGTTTCAATGCCTTTTAATGATTTAGAATAAAATTATTGATTTTATGGCATAAGGTTTTTCCTTCTTTTGTATGATTTGTAAAATTTTGGAAAAGTCGCCTATTCTAGGCAATATATGATTTATGATTATACTGTTTATGGATTGATTTACAAGGAGAGTCTAGTAGGCATTACAATCGGTAATCATCATGTATAGGATCTGTATTTGTCGTGTACAGGTAGAGGCTAGAAGGCAGTACTATCTGTGTATTCATGATTAACATGGAAAGACTAGAAGGCAGTACTGTTTATGGATTGATTTACAAGGAGAGTCTAGTAGGTATGTAATACAATCAGTATTCATCATGTATAGGATCTGTATTTGCCATGTACAGGTAGAGGCTAGAAGGCAGTACTATCTGTGTATTCATAGATAGCAAGGAAAGACAAGACAAGGAGGCAGTATTGATTATATACTAATTTACATTGAGAGTCTAGGAAGCAATACTATGTATTCATCATGTACAGGTAGAGGCTAGGAGGAAGTACTATCTTATGTATTCATTAACAAGAAAAGACTAGGAGGCAGTACTCTTATGTATTCATCAAATACAGGGCGGGGCTTGGAGGCAGTACTATCTATGTATTCATCACTTACAGGCAGAGGCTACAAGGCAGTACTATGAATGCATTAATCATTTACAGGGAGAGACTAGGAAGCAGCACTATCTATGGATTCATCATTTACAGATATTGCATATGGCTGCGAATGGTGGCTCTGAGAACACTATAGGCCTCCACAATGTGAGACTATTAGGGTGGTTGGAGAGGCTCCAAGCTCTGGGCTAGGGCTGCGAGTTACTAACCACAGAGGTCCTAATGTGAAGATAACGAGGCAGACGGATCGCCCTACGGGTGATGTGAAGACATAGACGCTGTAGACAGCTGCTACTTTCTTAGATCAATTATTGATAACAAGGAGTTAGGAAATAACACACAGACTGGAACTTGGTAAAACCGAGGATGAAAGGCCGAGAAAAGCTCTTCAGATGTGACGCCGCGTCTATAAAAATAAAGATCAAGATTGTCCGGTCTGTGGCATTTACTGTGCGTGTATAATCTAGATAATAAGGAACGATGCTGCTGGGATTGTGAAGACGACCAGCAAGCAAAAGTCATGAACATGTCAATGAGCGTCCTAAATCCCCAAACACGGCCTGGGGAAACACGATTAACGCGGTGCTCGTACTTTTCAGCTAGTCTTTAGCGCCATATTTATCAAATGTCGCACCTTAGTGGTATATTTGGAGTAAATTAGGACAGCGCATCTTTTTAAGCAGGATGGTATTTATTTCTAATGTTAAACAAGAGTCTGAGATGAAAGTGTGAAACGTCGCAAGTTTGCGCAAACTCCAACTTTTTTTTGCAAAAATAGTTGCGACACAAATGTATTTGTTCCACGACTTCTTTTTTCTCATGTGAGACCTTTGTCATAGTCACTAATATGCTATAAACAAAATGAGCATTTTGAAGAGGATCCGCACCAATATCCACATCAAAAAACGATTCAGAATACACTTTTTATATATTTTTCTTGTTTATTTCAATTGACATTCTACTCTGCTGCTCATACGAGGAGTTTTTTGAGCTTTTTTTTTTTTTGTACTGGAAATATTTACTCCAGAAAAATAATGAGGATTTCTCATGTTATCTTCTCCAAATTTTACACTGTAAAGTTGAAAGGCTGCAAGAAACCTTTTTGGGCTAAAAAAAAAAAAAACAAAACCTGTTCAGTAACTATGCATTTGCATACACTTTCCACAGAACCGTGAAGACCCCTTTTTCTTCAGGTCAGACCCACAACCATACATAGTGGCTGTCCTAAAACCTTTTCATGAGAAGTCCTCCTAAATAGTGGGGGGAGTAACGATGGTTTGGCATAAAAAATCGCCTCATTGTAGATTTTATTACGAAATCACACTGGCTATCAAACGGCTCGTAGACAGTACTGCCTGCACGAATCCCACCAGAAGTGTATGTACTAGTAATTCCTGCCTGCACACACCCACCAGAAGTGCCTGTACTAGTAATTCCTGCCTGCATGCATCCACCAGAAGTGCTTGTACTAGTAATTCCTGCCTGCATGCACCCACCAGAAGTGCTTGTACTAGTAATTCCTGCCTGCATGCACCCACCAGAAGTGCTTGAACTAGTAATTCCTGCCTGCATGCACCCACCAGAAGTGCTTGTACTAGTAATTCCTGCCTGCATGCACCCACCAGAAGTGCTTGTACTAGTAATTCCTGCCTGCATGCACCCACCAGAAGTGCTTGTACTAGTAATTCCTGCCTGCATACACCCATCAGGAGTGCTTGTACCAGTAATTCCTGCCTGCACGCACCCACCAGAAGTGCTTGTACTAGTAATTCCTGCCTGCATGCACCCACCAGAAGTGCTTGTACTAGTAATTCCTGCCTGCATGCACCCACCAGAAGTGCTTGTGCTAGTAATTCCTGGCTGCATGCACCCACCCACCAGAAGTGCTTGCTTGCACTAGTAATTCCTGCTTGCATGCACCCACCAGAAGTGCTTGTACTGATAATTTCTGCTTGGCTGCACCCACCAGAAGTGCTTGTACTGATAATTCCTGCCTACATGCACCCACCAGGAGTGCTTGTACTGATAATTCCTGCCTGCATGCACCCACCAGGAGTGCTTGTACTAGTAATTCCTGCCTGCATGCACCCACCAGGAGTACTTGTACTGATAATTCCTGCCTGCATGCACCCACCAGAACTGCTTGTACTAGTAATTCCTGCCTGCATGCACCCACCAGGAGTACTTGTACTGATAATTCCTGCCTGCATGCACCCACCAGGAGTACTTGTACTGATAATTCCTGCCTGCATGCACCCACCAGAACTGCTTGTACTAGTAATTCCTGCCTGCATGCACCCACCAGAACTGCTTGTACTAGTAATTCCTGCCTGCATGCACCCACCAGGAGTACTTGTACTGATAATTCCTGCCTGCATGCACCCACCAGAACTGCTTGTACTGATAATTCCTGCCTGCATGCACCCACCAGAACTGCTTGTACTAGTAATTCCTGCCTGCATGCACTCACAGGAGTGCTTCTGCTAGTATGTTCTGCCTGCATGCACTCACCAGAAGTGCTTGTACTAGTAATTCCCGCCTGCATGCACCCACCAGGAGTACTTGTACTGATAATTCCTGCCTGCATGCACCCACCAGGAGTACTTGTACTGATAATTCCTGCCTGCATGCACCCACCAGAACTGCTTGTACTAGTAATTCCTGCCTGCATGCACCCACCAGAACTGCTTGTACTAGTAATTCCTGCCTGCATGCACCCACCAGGAGTACTTGTACTGATAATTCCTGCCTGCATGCACCCACCAGAACTGCTTGTACTGATAATTCCTGCCTGCATGCACCCACCAGAACTGCTTGTACTAGTAATCCCTGCCTGCATGCACCCACCAGGAGTACTTGTACTGATAATTCCTGCCTGCATGCACCCACCAGAACTGCTTGTACTAGTAATTCCTGCCTGCATGCACTCACAGGAGTGCTTCTGCTAGTATGTTCTGCCTGCATGCACTCACCAGAAGTGCTTGTACTAGTAATTCCTGCGTGCATGAACTCTCCAGGAGTGCTTGTACTAGTATTTACTGCCTGCATGCACCCACCAGAACTGCTTGTACTAGTAATTTCTGCCTGCATGCAATCTCTAGGAGTGCTTGTACTAGTATTTCCTGCCTGCATGCACTCACCAGGAGTGCTTGTACCAGTAATTCCTGCCTGCATGCACCCACCAGGAGTGCTTGTACCAGTAATTCCTGCCTGCATGCACTCACCAGGAGTGCTTGTACTAGTAATTCCTGCCTGCATGCACTCACCAGAAGTGCTTGTACTAGTAATTCCTGCCTGCATGCACCCACCAGAAGTGCTTGTACTAGTAATTCCTGCCTGCATGCACCCACCAGAAGTGCTTGTACTAGTAATTCCTGCCTGCATGCACCCACCAGAAGTGCTTGTACTAGTAATTCCTGCTTGCATGCACCCACCAGAAGTGCTTGTACTAGTAATTCCTGCCTACATGCACCCACCAGGAGTGCTTGTACTAGTAATTCCTCCTGCATGCACTCACCAGGAGTGCTTGTACTAGTATTTACTGCCTGCATGCACTCACCAGGAGTGCTTGTACTAGTATTTACTGCCTGCATGCACCCACCAGGAGTGCTTGTGCTAGTAATTCCTGCCTGCATGCATTCACCAGGAGTGCTTGTACTAGTATTTACTGCCTGCATGCACTCACCAGGAGGTACATGCAGTGCCTGTGCTGACTGTTCGTTAGGTGGAGGTTGCAGAAATAATACCCTACACTTGACCTGCCCAGGTCCTGTAGCTGCTCCTGTGCGGGAGGTGCAGGCTGTTGTCTCTGGTGTCAGCTGCTGTACACACAGGACCTGTCGTCTCTTCTTTATCTACGGTGTCCGCACACGGCTCCTCCTGTCTCCTGCTGCAAGGGATAAGGCAGCGGCTGCATTTACTACAGAAAAACAGACTTAGCTTCTATAAGATTGGCACCAGCGGGAAGAAATCACTCAACATCAACCAGTATTCTTATGTTTTAATCCAAAACTGTGCACCTGCATCACAGACCAAAAATGCACAAAGGAAGAAGTAACATCACCAGAAGAATCATCGCCTGCGCCTTGGAGATCATTTCCCTGCTGAGTGGAGAGGAAGAGGTTTTATGACCTCGAAACGCGTTGGGAAATAAATATATTAAATACAACACTTGTGAGGATTGATGGTCTGGCAGCGCACGTTTTAATCCATAAAAGTCCTACTAGTGAATCTGAAGATTTATGGCCACAGCGTGGTCATTTGGATGTGCAGCAAGCTGACCGCATTTCTTTATGCTTGTTACTCTCCTACATATGGTGAGTATAAATTACTATTTGATATCTTGGTTTTCTCAGATAAGACCCTATTGCGCTTTATTTCCTTGCAAAAATAAATTCTTGGATTATAAATCTCAACACCCATGGTTTGTATTATTTTATTTATTTTTTTTCTCTTCCAGGTCCAGTTGTATATATGTTGGACCTAGCAGACAGACTGATATCCAAAGCCTGTCCATTTGCTGCTGCTGGGATAATGGTGGGTTCGATTTACTGGACTGCCGTCACCTATGGTGCAGTGACGGTCATGCAGGCAAGTGGGTTTATTACTGTCTAAATCAACATCCCCAACAATAAATAAAATCCATCATTGCTTATTGGATATCTTGTAGCGATAGGAATTCGTTATCGCCTGTGTTCACATTAGCAGCATATCTTCTGCTTTTTTTAAAGGCAATATGTTTTGTTTCTTTATCTGGATTCTATCTAAATATATGGCTAACTAACCAGAAAAAAAAAAGAAAGGAAGTTGATTTGTTTCCAGATTACTATATAAAATAGCAATTTTGCTAGAACAAGGCTGCACTTTTTAAACTAAAAGATGTATCAGTGGAAACATCACCAAAGGAGGCATTTCCAAGCTTTGAAGGGGTATAAGAAGGTTGTCGCCCTAAAACTAGACTGATAAAGGCAGTAAAAGGGGCACAACACCAAGTAGTGATGAAAGGCTTAGCTTAGTATTAAGGACCGTTTGGAGCTTGTTAAAAGAATTAGAGAGATCGGGCATTTGAAGAAGCACACTGGTAAGAAAAGTGAGAGCAGTGTTTAGGAGAACTGCTCTGGAAGCTGCTGATGGTGGAGGCTAGGAGGGGAGCTGATGATTTTGCAGGACTGAAAATATCTGAGAGGGAGGCGAATGCTACTGTGTAGAAATCGAAGGACTTGAGAGAGCTGACTGGGATGTTAGGAGTTAACTCCTGTCTTATAATGGAACTAATGCGCATACTCGGCCAGGCTTTGGTGACCAAGCTCCTTGGAAACAAGCTGGACACTATGTAAGAAAAAAAACCCTCACAGCAAGAGAATGAAAGCAGTTAGAAAAAGCAAATCAAAGACAAGGTTGCTTATTTTTATGCTGTCTAGCTTATGCAATTTAATAACATGAGAATTCCCCTTTAACAGACCCTGGAAATTCCTTGGGTCTAATGCACAGAAAACGCACGCCGTACAGGCAACCAATGACCCTATAGTCATACAGTAAAAGCATGAAACCTTGGATCTCAGAAGGAAGCCGCTACGTTGGATTAACAAAAGATGTGCTGCCTCACATCACATTAAATTCTCTTCCCAATTATATATTATTTTATGGCATTATAACCCCACCCCCTCCCCTAAAAATGGAATTTTGAGCTATCAGACTTCAAAAGTGCCCTTTTTTTTTTTTTTTCAAAAGGTTTCCACAATTTTGGCCACTCGTGTATATCCTTCCAATAAAATGATGAAAAGACGTCTTACTTGATGACGGGTGTACTTTCGTCTGCTGACTATTCTCCCAGAATTGGGTCTCCAAATTATTAATGCACTGTGTAGATCTGCGGACATCTGAGAGTCCGAGATCTTCTGATTACTACGTCTTTCTTTACATCTCTGCTCGTGGGTTGTATTTTTTTCTTCTTCGTTTCGATAGTAATACTTTGATGTGACACCAGAAGGATACAGCTGGCCGGCCCTCGTGTATGCATTTGTACCATAAGTTGCATTTAAATGCACGGTTATTGCTAGCAGATGTATTCACTGTATATCCCTACAGTATTGGCTACAGATGTTTGCTCTCTAGGGGTATAATCATAGACGTGCAGACTTGCAGACTGCTGTGCAAGCCATGGAGTGCGGCCAGACGAGCTTCTGCCACAAGCCATCGCTGTGCATCCCAGCAGAGGGAAGGCGCCGTACCTTATCCAATAGAAAGGGCGTCAGGATCTTTTGATATGACCACGGAAATACTCATGAAAAATTTTCTCGGAAAAGAGAATAAATGTGAAGGATTGTAGACATCTATTGCAATAACCATAGGATACCAATTCTGATGTGTAGGATGAATGCAAATCGTGAGCTTGTATTAATATATCTGCACCAGCTGATGTTTGATCATATGTTATCGATATGTATCCTAAAATGTAAAATAAAACTAAGCTATCTATGGTACCTAATGCAGTTAGTGTGGCAGATCCTGACCTATGCTTTCCAAACTTATGCCAAGCCGGAATCTACCAGAGTTCTGCTGCAGCTCTCGTCATCGATGACCCTCCATTATGAAATCCATATACACTTATAGGCCATACAGACAATTCATCTACGTCCTGTAAGTTAAAGGGGGTTTTCCGGTCGAAGAAGAGGTATAAATGGCTGCAGACTGCCAAATCATGACCTTGCGCAGCGTGCACATTGTCATGATTCCCTGAAGTCCCTTGTGCGAGTGGTCGATCAAGTGACAGCATATATGCAATTTGCATACTATTGTCATCCGCTTCTCTCAATTCTTTTCTGTTGAGAGACGCCATATGAGAAAAGTCTGCACGCAACCGCCAATACGGGGCACACTGTCACGATTCAGCTGTCTGCAGTCACTAAGTAACTTTTCTTTTTTAAACTGGAAAAAGTTTAAAAAAGTTCTGTCCCTGCTCCTATCGTGTCTATTTTAGTAAATACCTGAATTTATTAAAATAAAATTTACTAGTGTTGTATTGCTCTTCTGTTATTCCACCTAGAATGTTATGAGTAAATTGACAACTTGATGTTACCAATTGGAGAATTGTCCCTCTGCAGTTGGACGCTGTCCAGTCGGTGTTCATAGTCCAGACTGTTGGAACCCACCCATTTTGACAGTAAAAATGGTTATGCATTTATTCCTAAATTTTGTAGAACAACACAGTGAGGCTATGTGCACACATTGCGGAATTGCGGCGGAAATTTCCGCGGGAATTCCGCAACTCCCTGCCATGGGAAATACGCTAGAATTCCGCATGCGTAAGTCCCGTTATAAACTAGCGATTTGCAAGCGTAATTAGCTTGCAGAATGCTAGCGTTTTCCAAGCGATCTGTAGCAACGCTTGGAAAACTGACAGGTTGATCACACTTGTCAAACATAGTGTTTGACAAGTGTGACCAACTTTTTACTATTGAGGCTGCCTATGCGGCATCAGTAGTAAAAGATACAATGTTAAAAATAATTTAAAAAAAAAATCGTGATATTCTCACCTTCCGGCGTCCCACGCAGCGTTCCCAGGCCTCAGCGATGCTCCCGGCAAGTCCCGTTCCCAATTTATGGTTCACTATGGTGAAGACCAAAGAACTGTCGAAGGACACCGGAAGCAAAACTGTAGCCCTGCACCAGGCTGGGAAGACTGAATCTGCAATAGGCAAGCAGCTTGGTGTGATGAAATCAACTGTAGGAGCAATAATAAGAAAAAGGAAGACAAAGAACTAAAGAAGACCTCTGATAATCTACCTAGATCTGGGGCTCCACGCAAGATCTCACCCCGCGGTGTTAAAATGATTACAAGAACGATGAGCAAAAATCCTAGAACCACACTGGGGGACCACTGTAATAAAGGCTACCATCAGTAACACACTACGCTGCCAGGGACTCAGATTCTGCAGTTCCAGATGTGTCCCCCTGCTTAAGCCAGTACATGTCCGGTCCTGTCTGAAGTTTGCTAGAGAGCATTTGGATTATCCACAAGAGTATTGAAAATATGTCATATGGTTTGATGAAACCAAAGTAGAACTGTTTGGTAGAAACAAAAATCATTGTGTTTGGAGGAGACAGAATGCTGAGTTGCATTTAAAGGACACCATACCTACTGTGAAGCATGGGGGTGGCAACATCATGCTTTGGGACTGTTTCTCTGCAAAGAGACCAGGACGACTGATCGGTGTACATGAAAGAATGAATGGGGTCATGTATCATGAGATTTTGAGTGCACTGACGATGAAACGTGGATGGGTCTTTCGGCATGATGGTGATCCTAAGCACACCGCCAGTGCAATGAAGGAGTGGCCTAGCCAGTCTCCAGATATCAACCCCATAGAAAACCTTTGGAGGGATATGAAAGTCTGTGTTGTCCAGTGACAGGCCCAAAACATCACTGCTCTAGAGGAGATCTGCATGGAGGAATGGGCCAACATACCAGTAACAGTGTGTGCCAACCTTGTGAAGACTTACAGAAAACGTTTGACCTCTGTCATTGCCAACAAAGGAGATATAACAAAATATTGAGATGAACTTTTGTTAATGACCAAAAACTTATTTTCCACCATAATTTGCAAAATAAATCTTGCCAAATCAGACAAGGTGATTTTCTGGATTTGTTTTCTCATTTTGACTCTCATAGTTGTGGTCTATCTATGATGTCAATTACAGGCCTCTCATCTTTTTAAGTGGGAGAACTTGCACAATTGGTGGCTGACTAAGTACTTTTTTTTCCCCCACTGTATAAGGAAATATTCTCTAGAAGTAGTTCATGAGAAAACAAGTATTTGCTAAAAGGAAAATATTACTGTAGTAGACAGGTTTTTTTTAAAGGAATTACCCATGAAAAGTCATGCCGAAAGGCTGTAGGAGCAGAATCAGTCTCCTTCCCCCTCTGGCAGCTAAAAATGTAGTTGGGTTTTTGTTTGCCTCTCCATTCCTACAGTACTGAAATTACATCTTTAAGATGTCACCTCTTGGTAGCATGACAGTAGCAGTAGCAGGTTTGGATTTGTGCTGCATCGGTACCTGAGGATGTCTCCATGTCTCCTGACTACTGAGAACTTTTCTGCTCCTGTTTCCATAGTGAACCACAAAACCATAAATTTCCTTGGTTTAGAAAATCGGTTTATTTCTTCTCTCTAATGAGTAATGTTAAGCTCGATTATCATTGTTAATTAACATCTGTGCTGGTTATGTCGATGCTGACTTTGATTTTCCGCGAGTTTATGTGAATTCCTGTTGTGTGTATTAGCATACAAAGTATATAAGTGATTACTCACAATAACCACGTGGAGACGAGACCATGCACAGTTACTGTTTTCCCGATGCTTTGTTAGCTTCTGGCAGCCCATTAAGTATTTAAAGCTCTCCAGTGCTTCATTATACATCCTGTCGACAGCGCCATTTGGGCGGCCGTGCAAGTGTACAATGCATTTCGGGGTTCCGATCCATCAGATATTCCTTCTGAAAACCTCCATGGCTCAGCATCGGTCATTAAAAATATGGCTCAGCATTGTAAGTTATATGACAACATATTGTTGGGAAGCCACCGCCAGCTGCTCGTTTTCTCCGCACTGGCCATTAGAGGGGAAATGTTGGACGGACCGGTTCAGCAAGAGCTGCTGATTATTTGCAGATCTGGTGTCTAGAGCTCTCGGGAAGTGGGAGCAAATATTAAGCCATCCACATGACCTACAAAGTAAATGGGGAAAGTGCCTGTCAAGATGTGACCACTCTCTTTAAAGGGGTTGTCAACTACTTTGATATTGATGGCCTTATCCCTAGGTCATCAGTATCAGATCGGTGGGGGTCGACACCCATAAAACATACAGTACTGTGTGTGGTCTCTTGAGATATATATTTTTTAAGCCCACTAAAAAAAATATCTTCACCAGACAAACAAACATTTTGCTTGATGGTCAGAATCCAAGGGGTAATGTTTCTCCTTGCGGAGAGTGACATGTCAAGCTTACCATGCCAAGGTGAGGAGACTTTTAAGGCTTGCATTGCTGCTCTGTTAAATTAAATATGCAAATTGTCTCTTTGGAGAGGATGAGGACTAGGAACAGTAGCGTCACCTATCGGAAGTAGCAATCCTAAAAGTCAGTATCAACCCTTTTAACAAGCCTTGTCAAATGACTTGGGATAAAAGCCAAACCATAATCTCAATTTGTAGACTGTGTTTTGGGGTGCTTCCCCCTCATCAGTGCAAAATATGCGATCTGGTTTGGCTGGGTGAGAGGTGTCCGAGCGGGATCCAAGGAAAAACGTTACCCCTTGGATCCCGGTAAGACACCTCCCACCAAGCCAAACCAGATCTCATACTTTGCACTGATGAGGGGTAGTACCCCGAAACACCATGTCTGCAAATTGGGATTATGGTCTGGCTTCTATCATAAGTCATGTGGCAAGTCTCGTTAAAGGGTTGATATTGACTTTTAGGATTGCTACTTCCAATAGCTGGCGCTAGAGTTCTAGTCCTTCCTCTGAAGAGACAGTTTGCTTGTTGGTCGAGTAATTAGAAGAATTATTTAGACAGGGCTGATTATTGAGAAGAGAGTGCTCCTAGGAATGCTCGTTCCTAATAATCGTCCAGTGTACGGTACACTGGTCGTGAAGCGATGTCACACGATGGAGCTATAACATGCAATATATTCACTAAAGAATACATCTGAGAAAGTACAACAATGGAACGAAGAGTGGGGATGAGGGAAAAAAAGGAAGGGCAGGGGGAAGATATCTGTAAAAATCATTGGTACCTTAGCTTGTCTTCTTTTATTATAGATCCAAATGACTTGGCGTGTGCCTAGGTAACCAGACATTGCTTGCCAGTTTCTCACTGTAGCTGTCCACGTTGGTCCTTTATTCTGCAGGTAGTTGGGCACAAGGAAGGTCTGGATGTTATGGAGCGTGCAGACCCTCTGTTCCTGCTGATCGGCCTTCCCACCATCCCTGTTATGCTGATCCTGGGCAAAATGATCCGCTGGGAAGATTACGTGCTCAGGCTGTGGCGGAAATACTCCAACAAATTACAGATCCTTAACAGCATATTTCCAGGTAAAATAAAAGGTTATTAAATGGAGATCTTTATCCCACAAAGACTTGGCAAGTGATCCTTTGCTTCATGCTTGTCCTGAATGGAACAAAAGTAAAACCCCAGACCTAAACTAAATCATAAAATAGGTATCCTATGGGCATTGAGATATAGGACTGCTGAATACTGGAGATCAGCGCATAAAGGATCAGAACATATAAGAAGGGAGGGCGCACACAGAACTGAGGTACAAAAAAAAGATTTTTTTTATTGCATCAAAATATAACAATGATAAAAACACTTAAAAAAAAAAACAAAACAAAACACAAAATAAGCCCAAACGCTCAGTGGTGAGCCAAAAAATATTTTGGCACCACAGCTGAACAGGGAACAATAATACTATAGCATTAGTGTTTGCGTGGGTTTCCTCCGGGCACTCCGGTTTCCTCCCACACTCCAAAGACATACTGATAGGGAATATAGATTGTGAGCCCCACCGGGGACAGTGATGAAAATGTGTGCAATCTGTAAAGCGCTGCGGAATATGTTAGCGCTATATAAAAATAAAGATTTATTTTATTTATTTATAGCAGCAGAGAGATGATGTGCATAGATATAATTACATAAATACACCAAAAAGTAATGACCAACAGTAGGCCTGTTTAAGCCAAGTTTCATAGTGCTTTAGACTACTGCAGTGTACAAATATAAACACGGTATTAACTAACATAGCATATAGTGCTGGAAATAATGGTTTATCTGGAAACAGCTATTGTGCCACAACCCCTACGCGCGTTTTGGCAGCATGCCTCATAGTTCTGTGTGCGCCCTCCCTTCTCATGCAATATAAAGGAGTAGTTCTGTGTGCGCCCTCCCTTCTCATGCAATATAAAGGAGTAGTTCTGTGTGCGCCCTCCCTTCTCATGCAATATAAAGGAGTAGTTCTGTGTGTGCCCTCCCTTCTCATGCAATATAAAGGAGTAGTTCTGTGTGCGCCCTCCCTTCTCATGCTATATAAAGGAGTGGACAGTTGTTATTGTGATTTTTTTTTTATTTTTTTTTTTAAGTTCGTCTAAAGAGAGGTACCTGTCCCACTACCTCAAAAAAAGCAGTGATGGCACCACAGTTACTTAATGCTCTTGTTCCACAGCCTACTACCTACATGACTTTATATATTAGCCGTCTGGGAGTGCCTGAGCCTTAAAGTGAACCTGTCAGCAGGATTTTGCTAAGTAAACTACAGGCATTGTCAGGTTTGTGCAGTTATACTGATTTAAAATGACACCTGGAGTGAAGAAATCAGTCTTGTGGTTCTTGTGTAATCAGTGTTAGAATTTTTCAGTTAATGATATGCCTGTGGTCCGGGGGGGTGGGACTGTAGGCAGAGTCTTATATTCCTACTCTAAGCCAGAAAAAACAAGGAAAAACTAAGGAGAAACCAGCCCACAGGCCGCCCTCAAGCACAAACAGTCTGTCAGTATGACGAGGAACATGTTGGTGCTTTGGGGCGGCCTGTGGGCAGGTCTCTCCTTGGATTCTCTAGCTTAGAGTAGGAAGATAAGACTGCCCACAGTCCTGCCCCAGAGCACGGGCATTTCATTACCTGAAAACGTCTAACACTGATTACACAAGAACCACAAGACAGATTTCTTCACCACAGGGTATCATTTTAATCAGTATAACACTGCCAACCTGGCAATGCCTATAGTTTTCTTAGCAAAATCCTACTAACAGGTTCACTTTTTAAAGGAACTAACTGTACTGGTGAAGACTAACTAGTCCCCTATATGATTCACCACTAGGCAATTCAATAGAAAATTCATTACTCTAAAAAACCTACAAGGAGGCAGTTTTCTCACTTTTATTTTTCACTTTTGCAACCATGCGTTGGATGTACAAGATGGTTTGGCCCCATGGTAGTTTACATAGATGGAGATATACGTTTTGACCTCCATACCTTTATGTAATAATATAGGATACCAAGATGCACATTCACATATTTCATGGCATTCCTTGCATTGTTTTGACTCCCCACAGGAATTGGATGCCCAGTGCCTCGGGTGCCCGCTGAAGCCAACCCTCTAGCAGATCATGTCTCTGCTACCCGCATACTGTGCGGAGCTCTCGTCTTTCCCACCATCGCTACAATAGTTGGCAAACTCATGTTCAGCAGTGTTAACTCCAACCTACAAAGGACGATTTTGGTAAGGAGGATCTACATGAACAGGACAGTAATCGAGTGAATGTATCAATCCCGTACCAGCCATATATTTGCTCAGCAACATAACCGCTCATAGAAAAATGGTGTAATTTTTTTTTTAGGGGGGGGGGTGCTCACTGAAGATGTCTTTAATATCTTCCTTTTTTTAGGATTTGTCTACAGTTTTCATGCAACAGATGTTTACCTTCAGTGCATTGCATTATGTTAAAAAAAAAAAATACTGGCAGACCCTGCAAACCACAAATGTATGAGTCCATGGAGTGAAAAGGCAAATTCATTATTGATACAGAAAACTAAATGTGATCCGGTCATTTACAAACACATCTGTCTCGTAAGACTTGTTGAGAGGAGGGAACAGAAGGCGTTTCATGGCTCCTCACTTAACCATGTAAATGGGCACCATGTGGTTGCACGTCTGACTCCTTCAGACACTAATTTGCTGCTGCATCATGGTGCTAATCTGACATTGAACCATTTACTGTTGTGCTCAAAAGTTTACATACCCCGGCAGAATTTTTTAGCCTTTTTTTTTTTTTTTTTGAGAATATGAATGATAACACCAAAACTATTTCTCCACTCTTGATTAGTGGTTGGGTGAAGCCATTTATTGTCAAACTACTGTGTTTTCTCTTTTTAAATCATAATGTAAACCCAAAACATCCAAATGACCCTGATCAAAAGTTTACATGCCCCATTTCTTAATACCGTGTATTGCACCTTCTTACATCAATGACAGCTTGATGTCTTTTGTGGTAGCTGCCCACTCTTCTTGGCAAAAAGCCTCCAGTTCCTGTAAATTCCTGGGCTGTCTAGCATGAACTGCGCTCTTGAGATGTCCCCAGAGTGGCTCAATGATATAGAGGTCAGGAGATTGAGATGGCCACTCCAGAACCTTCACTTTATTCTGCTGTAGCCAATGACAGGACGATTTGGCCTTGTGTTTTGGATCGTTGTCATGTTGGAACGTCCAAGTACGTCCCATGCGCAGCTTACGGGGCTGTTGATTGCAAATTTGCCTTCAGTATTTGCTGATAACATGCTGCATTCATCTTTCCTTCAACTTCGACCTAGTTTCCTATGCCTTTGTATCTCACACATCCCCAAAACGTCAGCGATCTACCTCTGTGCTTTACAGTAGGAATGGTATAACTTTCATCATAGGCCTTGTTGACCTCTCTCCAAATGTAACGTTTATGGTTGTGGCCAAAAAGTTCAATTTTGATCTCATCACTTCAAATTACCTTGTTTCAGATGTTTTGAGGCTTGTTTCTGTGCTGTTTTGCATATTGTAGGCGAGATACATTGTGGCATTTGCGCAGTAATGGCTTTCTTCTGGCGACTCGACCATGCAGCCCATTTTTCTTCAAGTGCCTCCTTATTGTTCATCTTGAAACAGCCACACCGCTAATTTTCAGTGGGTTTTTCTTTGCATCCCGAACAATTTTCATGGCAGTTGGGGATGAAATTTTTGTTGGTCTTCCTGACTGTGGTTATGTTTTTACAGAGCCTCTGATTTTACATTTGTTAATCACAGTTTGAACGCTGATGACTGGCATTATCAATTCTTTTGATATCTTTTTGTATTCCTTTCCTGTTTTATACAGTTCAACTACCTTTTCCCATAGATCCGTTGACAATTCTTTTGCTTTCCCCATGACTCACAATCAGTCAGTGGCTGGATGAAAGATGCAAGAGTCTGTCTGGGTCCCAGAAACTCACTCAGCTTTTATGCACACACACTGTTTACAAGCAAACTGGTCACAGGTGAGGATGTTACCTTTAGTAGCCATTCAAACCCATTTGTGTCAACTTCTGTGCATGTTATCAGTACAAAATCACCAGGGGTGTGATCAGGGTGAGTTGGATGTTTTGGGTTGTCATTATGATTTAAAAAGAGAAAACACAGTAGTTTGACAATAAATGGCTTCACCCAACCACTAACCATGAGTGGAGAAAAAGTTTTGGTGTTATCATTCATATTCTCTGAAAAAAGGCCAAGAAAGCAAAAATTCTGCCGGGGTATGTTAACTTTTGAGCACAACTGTGTCTTTTTTATTATTATTTGAGCACAGCTGTATTTACCTACAATGCTTTTTTAACCTCCCACCCTGGCCAATTCTAATGCTGCACTTTTGCTTTCTCCTCTACTTTTTTTCAAGAAGTCGTAGCTTTTTTTTTTTCAGTACAGTATATGGAAATATACATGGTTTCATTTTAAACTATAACTCATCCCACAAAAAAGCCCTCATAAAGATATGTCAAAATAAAAAAAATAAACATCCACATTTTCTAAAAAAAAATAAATAAAAAATATTTTTTTTTCCTTTCTTTAATATTAACTTTGACTTTTTTTAATCCCCTTAGATGACTGGAGTCTGTTCTTGTACTGTACTGAAATACCTTGGTATTGGTATAGATAGTAAAAATGATCTCCTTTGAAGCCCAGCCGCGAGCTGGGTAATACAAGGATAGTAACATAGCTAGTAAGGCCGAAAAAAGACATTAGTCCATCCAGTTCAGCCTAAATTCCGTCAGAATAAAACCCCAGATCTATGTCCTTCTAAAGATGGCAGGGACTGGCATCTTCTGGAGTGCCATAGTAACCTGTCATAGTAACTTGTCCTGCCGAGATCTGCCTATAACAGTAAAGGGAGCTAGCTCCATTCGCTGCTGTGTAACTCTTTGGATGCTGCTATCAATCTCTGGCATTGGCATCTAAACGGTTGCACTCTGTGGCGAGTATTGGGGCGCACACGGATTGCAACTATTTAAATGCCAAAATCAGAGATTGGCAGCAGTATCTAGAGACAGAAGCTAGCTCCAGATACTATCGGAGGTAGGAGGCGGCTGTATAACACAGCAGCCACCCTTTGTGCATAGCGCAGGCTCAGCTCCTGAGCCCTTTCACATTTACCTGCACTTATGTGTGTCTTATGTCTGGAAAGGGTTAATGCGCCGAAATAGGATTTAAGATTCTCCTACACAATAGGCTAAAGTTTGCGAAAGTGGACGATTTCAACCATAAGAAATGTTCGAGTGGAATTTACCAGTGAATCCTCAGTTTAGTCGATAGAAGACATTCATCGTCTGGAACAAAGGCGGCTGTTTTTGAGTAAACAGAGTATTCTAATCTCCAACATTCTATCCCAATATGTAGTAATAATATCATCAAATACCTCCAATTATAAATGTCTAGTTCTCCTGATTGGCTATGTCATTTACCCCATGTGCAGGGCATTGCAGTAGTTTAGGTATCCATGGTTACGACTGCTAACAACTAACTATCTCACTATATGTGTGGTCGTAACCGTTTCTACTTAAGCTACTGCAATGCCCTGCATACATGGGGTAAGTGACCTAGTGAATCAGTAGAACTATACTACATTTATAATTGGAGGTATTTGCTAATGTTAGTTTACCTTCTATATATTGGAATAGGATCTTGTGCTGTATCTAATTTTTTCACATCCATACGTCTTGTTTTTCAGGGTGGGATAGCTTTTGTGGCCATAAAAGGAGCCTTCAAGGTGTATTTCAAGCAGCAGCAGTACTTGCGCCAGGCCCATCGGAAGATCCTTAACAACTCCGAAGCAGAGGAAGTATAAAGCTTTTTAAACCTTTCCGTGTCATAAATGTCATAGTGACTCTCCGCCATCGCACAGTCCTGGGATTGTGGACAAGCTGCGGCTGCTACGACCTGTTGAGTTTTTTTTTTTCCTTCTTCATGACCCACGATAAAGCACTTTTATTTAGCAGGATAAGTACTTACAAGAGTCGGCGGACGTGGGATATCGCCGTTCACGGCTCTACATGATCCGATCATCGCGTCGTTTGAACCATTTCGTTGTGCATCTCACATGCTGGTTATGAACCCCATAGTATATTGTAAGCGGAACAGTAGATTGTCATCTATATGGGAGAATAAACCGAAGTTTGTGATTGCCATTTTTTATATATTTCACCACTTGCACAGCGGCTCTAACCATGTGGGGATTAAAAAGAGGGATTTTATTTAATTTTGCGGCCAAATGATCTTTCCTCTGGACGGACAGTGATGCCGGTGTTACGCTGAGCTCATGCAGCTATTCTTGCACTTATTGATTTGTTGGTTCATTTTAATGGAAGTTGCAACTAAAAACGGAAATGTCCTAACACTGGTGTTTTGTTTTACTGTCCCGGGGAATGGGATCTGCCGTGTTGTGCGTCGTGCCGGGTTGCTAGTATGGCCGCCATGCTGCACGTGCTTTTCTTTAGTAACGCTGATGTGAGTACATGGGCTGGCATGGCGCCACATTGGTGTTTTGTTTTTTTGTAGGGGGCATGGATCACTTCATAAAGGACACTTTATTTTGAATAATTTACTCTTAGAACTCGCTTTGGAGTCAGTGGAGGATCTGTTCCGTTCAGACGCCTCGTGGCATGAAAGATAACATTTTTCCGTTTTGAGAGACAACACCATAATTGAAGGCCCTGACGTTAAGAGGGTCTTCTCGCACACCCGGTACCCATCCAACAGATACCAGGTGAATCTATTCTAGACTGGTTTTCGATGCGTACCTTCTCCAAGTTTTACCAAGGCCTCAACCTAGGCCAAACTGAGCCAAGGGACTCTTCCAGCCTCTCTGCGCTTGGTTGGCTTCTCGTTACCTCCTCCCTTCCTTCTGATATTGGTTTGGGACATCCTATAGTGCTGTAGGGTACAAGAATTCTAGGTTTTGGATTAATTGGGCTACATAGATCCCCAACCTCTGAACTACAGGCTACGATGGAGAAAGCACAAAATTTCAGATTTTCTCACCTAGCGCGTAGTCTCAGACATGGCATCATCCGAAATGATAAATTGGAGTTTTGCAGCCCTCTAGCCTGAACAAGAAGGCAACCCTGAAGACTCTTGTTTTATACCTCCATAAGAATTAATAGGTGCTTTGCTGGGGAGACCCCTGGTGTTGCACGTTTGTGCAGTCTACAGGATCACTGCCTACATTGATGGCTATTCAGATAGAACACCAAACAACTATAGTTATTTTTTTTCTTAAATATTAGTGGGTTAAAAAAAATGTATGGTATACACTCCTCAACATTGAAATTGCAAGACCAAGAAGTCAAGGAATTGTGGAAATCACAGGCTGGAGTTTGATATTTCTGATATGTAAATTATGAACGAATGGAGACAAAATTTTCAAACTGAAAATGTCTGATTTACTCAGTAATGCATATGAGCATCATGTGTAGAAATCCCTGCACCTGCAAGCCTTGGCTGTGAGGTTATTAATGGTTGTCTGAGGAATGTTCTGCCACACTGAATGCACTTGTGCAAATCATCAAGATTCACTGCTGGCAGCTTCCTTTGCAATAGCCAATCAATGACACCCCAGATGTGTTCGATAGGAGACAAGTCTAGAGATGCTGAAGGCCATGGTAGCGGCACCAACATGTGGCCTGATGTGTTCAAAATCCACTTTCTCATTCATTCCCTTGTGAAGGCCTCTTCATTGCGTTGACTACATCGTCTCCAAACCAATCTCCAAATAAGATTGTGTTTATGACAAATGCGGGACTCATCGCTCACGAAGAAAGACCTGTGTTCCAGCTTACATTATCGTCTTTCCCCGCACCATAATAGCCTTTAGGGAGCGGTAGTGTGAGGTCAATGCAACACCTGTAGTTGGACATCTGGCTTGTAGCCCACTGTTGTGAAATCGCCTTCTGATGGTTTGTGTAGATACTATTTCATGCCATAATCTTGAATTGTGATATCCAATTTCACCTGCTTTACAGAATGGATCCTTCATGGAACGGCCATTTCCCCATAGTGTCTTTGGAGCCATTTTTCAATACAAGAACTTTGGTTTACATTTTGCTACTGTGGTATTTAATCGTGTTACCATGGTCTGCAACCTCTCCAGATTTGTTTCCCACCAACCACATCTAGGATGTCAGTGGTTGGTAATTGTAAAGGGAGCTGCCAGCAGCAGATCTTGATGATTTGCTAAAGTGCATTGAGCATGCAGCAGAAGATTCCTGAGACAACCATTAATAACCTCATTGGTAGCAGCCAAGGCATGTAAGATTGTGGACTTCTTTTCTTTGCAAGATGCTGAAACTCGATACTGAATAAATTGTGTTGAAAACTTTGTTTATATTTTTTCATCATTGGCATACCATTAACATGTTTATCCATCCTGTGATTTCCATATATCCACGTATTTTCCTTCTTGGTGTTGTAATTTCAATGTTGAGAAGTGTATATCTAATCTTTTGCTACCTGCTGATCCTCTGTGGACATACTGGAAATGCCTGTTCAGCCTATCACTGGCCTCCGCTGAGAGCAGTACAGTGATTTGCTATGCACATTTCCCAACACTACAGTATTTGGGTTGAGAACTAGGATGTTGAATTTCTGGGGTCGTTGTAAGTGTCAGAAGGGGTGCATTAAGAGAAGTAAGGATTTTATTTTTTTTAATCAGTACTGTATCATTGGTTATCCCTCGTACAATTCTTATTAACGAGGTTATTCAAAAGTGTAATTTGCCTGTCATGTGATTGAAGCTGCAGCTCATCCTAGTCACGTGTCAGGATGGACTAGCCTGAAGAAACATAGCTCCTGAGACCTGTGTCTCAACTGAAAGAGGAGCTATATCGAAATCGCACATACTAGTGAGCTGCCAGAGAAGTGTGTGACAGAAGAAGAGATAAATCTCAGTTAGTTGAGCATGGAGGACTGAGGCTGGAGAAAAAAACTTTTTAGCCCCAATTCATCAAAGCTTTTATGCCCCAAAAATGATGTAAAAGCTTTGAAAAGTCGCAAAGTTTTGTCACAACTATGAGTTGTTCCAAAATTTTGTGACTTTTGGTTTTTTCATGCGTGACGCCACAGCTTGCCTGATCCATGACGAGCTGTGGGCGCTCCTTATGCCAGAAATCTCATTCCAGTCCCTGACTGGAGTAAGATTTCTGGTGTGGCATCTGCCACTCCAGATGCAACACCTTTTTAATGAATCAGTATTACCTTCACAGGGCATCGTATCAAGACCGGCAAGAAAATTGCCAGCCTTGATGAATTCGGGCTTTGTACTTAGGAGAAGAAATAAATCCTCTCATTTGACTATCACAGCCCTTCTCCTTGGCTCATGCATGCACGTGTCCTTTACAATACATCTCTGACACGCAGGTCTTCGTAGGTGTGTTTCTTCAGAGTGCAGCCCATTCTAACGTGAGTAGGACAGGTTGACGTTTGAATTATGTGATGAGGGCCATTTTATTACTCTTTTAGATGTGTTATTTGGGGGTGGACAAATGGTTCAGAATTGATTAATAAAAATAAAAGAAACCGTACTTTTTACGTTGGCTGTGGATTTTTGAGCACAGAAAATTTGCTGCAGATTATAGAAATCTGATGATCTACACTGTCATTTCTTTAAATTCTGCAGATATTTCATGGTGGATTTCACCCAGTTGAAAATTTGCAGTGCAGCAAAAAATACCTTACTTACTCCATCTCAGATCCACAACTACATTCTATGTCGCGGGACCAGCGATAGAATCCTTGGTGGATTTTTTTTTTTTCTTCCGTCATGTGCGCACATGTCCTTCTAGTCCAGAGCTGCATTCACGAATCTTCCACTTGCTATTTTAAGCAGTCAACAACATTTGTTGATTTGTCCCCGGTGAGGGAAAGTCCTTTACACCATAATTTGCCACGTGCAGACTCTGAGGAGTAGCTGCAGAATTATTATTTCAGCTCTGGGCTACAGTAGAATCTACAACCGATGCTTAATACAAGGAAAGCAATGTAATTACCAAGTTGCCCATCTTTTTAGGACTTTGTGGATTATTACATTGTCTTTCAGTGGCTAGGCATCTGCGCTGCTTTTTGCACCAAGAAGGCAGCGTTGCTGTTTTTGAATGCGCTTTGTATCACACAATAAATATAGGTCTCTCTCATTGCATTGTCCAGGGGGCCATGACCAGTGTGAGATCTCATGATTTCATTACATGTGCCAGCCATTACATAGTATACCTAGCTAAGTAGCCCCTGTGAAAACTGCAAGTCATCCAAGACAATTGTTAGTTTTTAGCAAAACTGTGAATATTGTGTGCGGCTTTTTTTTTTTTAGATGATTTTATTAATGCGAGACGCATGTATTCTCTGCTATATACTGAGGAGGAATAGAGTGTTATTGTGGACGTCAACTTCATGGACAACTTGTCATGTACATTTAGAATAAATTACTTTGTGTGATGGTGTCTGAACCCTGCAAGTCAAGAAGTGGCATTACTAAAGTTGTAGTTTCACATCAGTTTAGGCAGCATGGTGGCTCAGTGGTTAGCAGCCCTGTTGCTTTTCAGCGCTGGAGTCCTGGGTTCAAATCCCACCAAGGACAACATCTGCAAGGAGTTTGTATGTTCTCCCCGTGTTTGCATGGGATTCCTCCGGGTTCTCCGGTTTCCTCCCACACCCCAAAGACATACTGATAAGGAATCTATATTGTGAGCCCCGATGGGGACAGCGATGATGATGTCTGTAATGCGCTGTGGAATAATTAAGCATCATCTTAAGGATCAGAAGCTGTGGAGCACTTCCATAGCGGTTGGATCGTCAGTCACGTTTGCCCCTGTTGGACTCGGGATTTGGCAGCTAGAGAATTGATTTATCAAGGTGCCTCGCTGTGTGGGCGCAAGGATAGGTTTTTATATTATCCCACTAGCATGGATCACTGAGCCCCATGCAGCTTCTATGGTTTGTTGGGAATTTTACCAAACAAAATGGAGGTGTGATGTCAATTTGCCGTTGACAATCTTACTTTGCAGCTTTTAATGACCCTAGCCTAAGATATACAATACACAATAAGAGGTTTGCCCTTGGTTAAGGGGAAATGAATGGGTACATAGTTGTAAGTAATTATTTCCAAAGTTTTTTTATTTAAGTGGTAGCTATTACCATAGAGAAAAGGATAGAAAAAGGGTGCGATGTTTCTCCAGGAATGGCACCACTTGCCTTCAGGCTCCATCTGCACCATTTAAAGGGAATTTGTCAGTAGGATCAACCCTCCGAAGTAACATGTTATTCAGCTTCCTATAGCCCCATGTAGACGGCGGCGGAGGGTTCATCCTACTGACCTAAAATGCAAAGGAAATGTGTCATCTTTGACTTTAGGCCTTTTAGAGGTCGTTTCATTTTTGACTTGCTTAAATGTTCACAATAACATTAATCTTGACCCGGGGTGCCCAAACTTTTACATCCCACTGTACCCTCTCTTTTTCCCTAGGACAAATAGAATGAGGGGGGGGGGTGCAATATTAAAACACAAGAATTGCAATGTTCTCGAGAAAAGAAAATTCAATTTTTTTTTTTCCATTCTCATAGAAGCCTTTTATGCAGTCTGTTATTTGCTGTATGGCCGGTCACCTCCCTCTCATACGGATGTAAACCGCAGATGTAAAGAACAAAATGATCAAAAAATTATTTTAATAATGACTAATTAATAGGAATTGGTGCAGAGCATGTGTATTGGCCGGCTCTTCACAATAGGACGTGGCGCTTTCCACAGTATTGTGTAATGTACAATATGATCGTAATTGTTTTATATTCATTATAATGATTTTTTCATTAAATTATTTATTTTTAATGGGATGGATACTAAACAGCAGTATGTGTGTGTGTGAGTGTGTGTGTGTGTGTGTGTGTGTGTGTGTGTGTGTGTGTGTGTGTGTATATATATATAATATTTAAAAGGGCTTGTCCAGAATTAGAATAAAGGTTTCTATGTTATACGTCTTTCCCTCTCTAAAAGCCGCACCGCTCGGGGCTCTAGGTTATATTTTGGTGTTACAGCACGACCCCTTTTACTAGAGTCTTACTGAGCTGTAATCCCATATCCAGCACATGCACAGGAATGGCGCTGCTTCTGGAACTGTAACAATATAGCGTTTGCTCATACTTCAGGTACTCGTTCTCAAAACACTAAACTAGTCACATCGTCCTTCAGGTTAATGACATAGAGCTGCAATACCAGACACCGCCACATGCGAGAGGGGGCACTGCTTTAAGGGAAAATAAGCAGAATCTTTTTTTTTTCTTACTCTGTTCAGTAGTTCACAAGTTACCACTGAAGATTGCATAAAGGAAATGTAGAATGTCCATATAACAATAAAAATACCGAAACGATGGTAAGCGACTCTTAACATGTAATTATTCCGAGATTATATATACAGTACAGACCAAAAGTTTGGACACACCTTCTCATTCAACAGGACAATGACCCCAAACACACCTCCAGGCTGTGTAAGGGCTTCTTGACCAAGAAGGAGAGTGATGGGGTGCTACGCCAGATGACCTGGCCTCCACAGTCACCAGACCTGAACCCAAACGAGATGGTTTGGGGTGAGCTGGACCGCAGAGTGAAGGCAAAAGGGCCAACAAGTGCTAAGCATCTCTGGGAACTCCTTCAAGACTGTTGGAAGACCATTTCTGGTGACTACCTCTTGAAGCTCATCAAGAGAATGCCAGGAGTGTGCAAAGCAGTAATCAAAGCAAAAGGTGGCTACTTTGAAGAACCTAGAATATAAGACATATTTTCAGTTGTTTCACACTTGTTTGCTAATTATATAATTCCACATGTGTTAATTCATAGTTTTGATGCCTTCAGAGTGAATCTACCATTTTCATAGTCATGAAAATAAAGAAAATGCTTTGAATGAGAAGGTGTGTCCAAACTATTGGTCTGTACTGTATATACAATCCTAAATATGACTGACATTGGGACATTGTTTATTTTTGCAATATTTTTCCATGATTGATCCTTGAGCCCTTTTGTCTGATAAGTTCTCAACTTCTAGCAAATTTTTACCTACAGTTATGTGAAACTATCTTTTTTTTTTTTCTGTTTACATAATTTTTAATAATATTCATCCTAGGTTTTTGGAGAATAAACCATTACCGATAGGAGAATCTTCACCGATGCTGGAGATGCTGCTATTAAGGTCCGTTAACCTGGCTCGACAATGAGTCAAACAAGCTCCCGTAAGAATGCTCATTGCAGAGTATTGGCCTGCGATCGTCCAACTAACGAGGGAAATTGTTTTTTTTTTTTCCCGGTCTTAAAATCCTTGTTATCAGCAGCATGTAACACGTGTATATAGTGATGGCAGAAGGCCGACCTTATGGAGGACAGATCGGTCGTGTGAAACAGAGCTCGTTCTAGGCAGAAATCTGCACATGAAAACCCAATGTAAGCCTCTGTGGTTTTCAGTTCCAGCAGATTGAAATGTATAAATGTAAAAGCTGATACTATATAGCATAATATGATAGGTTTTGTTTGCCAACCCCATTTTAGTATGGGCTACCCTCCCTCCAGGATAAGGATTCCCGTACACATTAGACGGCTATCAGTCAAAGGCCGGCTTTACACATGCGCGCAGTTCTGTCCGAGCATAGAGAGCGATGCACCCGCTAGCCGTGGTCAGTTTGTGCATTACGTTCCATGCTCGGACGGATTCGCACAGGCGTCTGAAGAAGCGCTAGCTCTGATAGACAGATAATCCGACCTCCAATGTACATGTGCTCTCAGTAGAAAGAGGTAAGACAAGTTGATTCCTAAGAACAAAACGATCCGCCTTATTGAAATTCCACCGCTCAATCCTTTTCTCCGTCACATCTGCCGTCAGTGAAGGTTGGGGAAGCTCCCATACACAATGAGATGGTGGACCAGTCAGATGTTGGATTTGGTCAATTTCCATCAAGTTTATATGGTCGGTTTTAGTTTTTGGAAAAGGTTCCTGACTTGTCATAAAAGGAGTAGAAAGGACACCGGAAATGTCTTAAAGTGGCCATGCTTATTAGATGATTTAGCCAGCGATTTAGGTGTGACTAGCCAATCATCTGTGTTTTGGGGCGTACAAACCTTCCCTCAACGAGGGAAGGTTTTTCACAGGTTGCATTTCAGCTGGAGATGAGCTGCTGCTAGAGATGTCTGACAAGGGCTTACTGCCATCTTCCTGTTGAGAATGTCAGACATTCATATGTACGAAGAGGTCAGAAGGAATAGCTGAATGAGGGTCCAGTCACCAGCTGTTCAGTTATATGACCACCTTAAAGTGCACTACCAATGTAATTTCCCAATAGGGTTGGGTTTCTTAGACATTATATATTTGTTCATGGTTTCCCGTTACTTTTGGTCGGGTTCGACCATCTAGTGAGTCTTGTGATCCTCTTCCCTATGTCATGACAATACTTGTTGGGACTTGCATCCAGTGTAATGGGGTGGGGGTCATTCGTATGCTCTGCGCATGGTCAAACTCATTAAGCAACTGTTTGTGTCGTTTTTACTGGAACCAATTACCTTTCACCGAGTGTTATACATTTTCACTCTTCAAGACATTTTTAACGCTATTCATTTCGCAGCTCACACCAGCCAAGAGTCATCATTTTAACGTTGATTGTTTAATTAACTTTTGCACATATTTGGCTAAAGTGAAGTAACGCGTCCTGCTGTAAACATGATTTTCCTTTTGATGTTAAATATTAATAAAATATATATTTCCAAAAAAATATGGATGTTCAGAATCTTCACCCACAGAAATTTGAGCTGACCATTAACCGATAAGAGTTCAGTTGCACCAAGTGTTACCACTGGTTGGGGCTTCACCATGAGCTTGTTGGTTCTTCGTGAACGGCAGTGTCTTCTACGGTTTTACACATCTTCCTGTAGGACATTGTTGCACCGATTATTGAGATCGCTTCATCGTCAACCTGATTTTATGAGACTACATCATGGGATCCATGGAATTGGAGGATGCTTATTAAAATGGAGAAATATACCCTACTCATCAAAGATGCCCTAATTCCACAGAACTCACTGGTCTATCAGAAAATTACTTTTTAAATCAGGTTTTTGTGTTACATTTTTTTTCATTTTTTTTTTTATTTGCAATATCGAAAATTTTCACACTGGCCACTGGGACTTTTTTTTTGGATTTTTATTTTCCTTTCAGGAAGCGTTTACCCAAGTTTTCTCATCAATAGATGCAGGATTACAAGGACAGGTAACACCTCAATATACAGCTGATAACACAGGATCCACCAAACACAATAGGTGAGGTCACAGCTCACCTCCTTCCCTCCACAATGACCTTTTGCCACACGCTCAGTAGATGCTTCAATACAAAAAAAAATAGGTTTGGGATTCGACGATTGTGGCAAATGTAGATGCGTTATGTCCTGTAAATAAAGAAAGAGTCTAAAAATGACCCTGTAACCAATGTGAGAATTAGATGATTGTTTTTTTTTTTTTTTTTTTATTATTTTCATGATCATTTGTAACATCGTCTATGCTTTAGATTGGAACACACAGTGCATTTTGATCTTTCTCAACAACTGCCTGATTCTCCTGGATTCATATTTCCAGATGATCTTGTTTTTCTTCCAGTAGAAAAACTATTGAAAATCTTCACATTTTTGTTTTGTTCCCACACCCCAACTTTCCCACAGGAATGCAATGTGAACGTCTCTTGTCTCTCTGTATTTCTGTAGTAAAGTAGGCCCGGTACAGATGCTGGGGCAGGGCAATAAGATATTTATCAGACATGTATTGGAAAGGAAACCTCTGTAGTCAATAATTTTTCTCTCTCCTCCAATGCCTGGATATCTCTCCTGAACATGGACCTTCTGAAGAAAGGGGCGCTGCGGGTCCTTGACTCGCTCATTACACATGCATGATCATTGGGGAGCTCATCCGTACTCCTCTGCACGATACCTGTCAGGACCAGCTAAAACAAATGTCTTCAAAGTACAAAGTACAAGGAGCTGGTCACCATCTTATAAGTTCTCTGCAACTCTATCCCTCAGATATCAGATTAGAAGATCTAAAAACAACTCTATAGACAGCACATAATCGAGCAAGGAGATACCGGGATCTTCTATTTTGGCAAGGAGCCTCATCTCTTGTTGACAGCAAAACATAAAAGGCGAAAGACCACAAAATAAAGGACTCCTTCAGCAGCGTGATATCAGGCCAGGTAGACTGCTCCTCGGAGCCAGAGACCTTTCATTGAAGATCACAAAAATGTTATACCTGCCTTAGACTTTCGGATGTGGAAAGGGATGTCATGAAAGCTCATCAAGGTGTGATGTGTAGGTGTCACATTTCTTAAGCCCGGATAAAGTAGTGCTTGAAAGTTTGTGAACCCCTTTAGAATTTTCCATATTTCTGCATAGATTTAAATTAAAACTATAAGATTTTAACATCATCTCAGTTAAACTAAAATGCTCCAAGTTGGTCTCATGTCTATAACTCAATGTTCAGTAGTCTGGCTTATCCAGGTGGTCTTTAGTAGACTGGAGAGGCTTTCTTCTGCAATCCTGCAATGCGCATCATTGTTCAGTGTCCTCCTGATGGTGGACTCATGAACATTAACTAATACGAGAGAGGCCTTTAATTGCTTAGAGGTGGTCCTAGTTCCTTTGTGGCCTCGTAGACTATGATATGCCTTGTTCTTGGAATGATCTTGGTTGGTTGACCACTCCACGGGACGATAATGTTTTGAATTCCCTCTATTGATACACAATTTGATTGTGGATTGGTGGAGTGAAAATTTTAGAAATTGTTTTGTTACCTTTTCCCGCCTGACAAACGTCAACAACTCCTTCTCGGGTCCTTAAAACTCTCCTTTGTTAATGACATGATATACTTCCACAAACATGTTGTGAAGATCAGACTCTGATCGGTCCCTTCTTGTAAATAAATAAAAATATCCGCCACTCGCAGATTGTTGTCCTAGACTCGGAAGTCACCTTCAAATTATCTGCTAATCCTAAAGGTTCACGTGCTTTTGCCTCAGACTTCTAATGTTGGATCATTTTCTACTTGTAAAACAAAGTCTGATATTTTTGATCCATTTGATTTGGCTCTCTTTTAGACTTGGAACTTTTATAAAACTGAAATATCATTTGGGGTAAAATTTATGCAGAAGTGTGGAAAGGTCTGGAGAATTCACAAACTTTCAAGCAACACTTCAGTGTATGTCCTCAATATTAATAGTATAGTCCAGTGAAGTAGGTCAGACTCCTGAGCAGAACAGCCAATGGGCTGAAGTAGGACTGGGACCACACTGTGACATGCAGCACTCAGCAGTGGAAGGAAGGGCGCTGCTGTAGTGGTCTGGGCCGGATTATACTAAGCAGTAGAAGGAAGGGCATTGGCGTAGCGGTGTGGGCCGTCATACTGAGCAGTGGAAGGAAGGGCGCTGCTGTAGTGGTTTGGGCCGGCTTATACTGAGCAGTAGAAGGAAGGTCAGCTGCCAATTGTGGTTTGGGCCAGCTTATACTGAGCAGTGGAAGGCAGGGCGCTGGTGTAGCAGTGTGGGTCGTCATATACTGAGCAATGCAAGGAAGGGCGCTGCTGTTGTGGTCTGGGTCGGCTTCTAAGCAGTGCAAGGAAGGGCGCTGCTGTAGTGGTCTGGACCAGATTATACTAAGCAGTAGAAGGAAGGGTGTTGGCGTGGCGGTGTGGGCCGTCATATACTGAGCAGTGGAAGGAAGGGCGCTGCTGTAGTGGTCTGGGCCGGCTTATACTGAGCAGTAAAAGGAAGGTCGGCTGCCATAGTGGTTTGGGCCAGCTTATACTGAGCAGTGGAAGGCAGGGCGCTGCCGTAGTGGTCTGGAACGACTTATACTGAGCAGTGGAAGGAAGGGCGCTGCCGTAGTGGTCTGGAACGACTTATACTGAGCAGTGGAAGGAAGGGCGCCGCCGTAGTGATCTGGGCCAACTTATACTGAGCAGTGGAAGGAAGGGCGCCGCCGTAGTGATCTGGGCCGACTTATACTGAGCAGTGGAAGGGCACTGCGGTAGTGGTCTGGTATGGCATATACTGAGCAGTGGAAGGGCGCCGCCGTAGTGATCTGGGCCGACTTATACTGAGCAGTGGAAGGGCGCTGCGGTAGTGGTCTGGTATGGCATATACTGAGCAGTGGAAGGGCGCTGCAGTAGTGGTCTGGTATGGCATATACTGAGCAGTGGAAGGGCGCTGCAGTAGTGGTCTGGTATGGCATATACTGAGCAGTGGAAGGGCGCTGCGGTAGTAGTCTGGTATGGCATATACTGAGCAGTGGAAGGGCGCTGCGGTAGTGGTCTGGTATGGCTTATACTGAGCAGTGGAAGGAAAGGCACCGTCATAGTAGCCTATGCCAGTTTCTAATAAGCATTTAAAAGAAGGGCAGTGTTGTAGTGGCCTAGGCAGGCTCAAGGAGGCCACTGCTCAGTACCCCTGTATGAACTAGAGTGTAAAACTGCTGTATAGCATATAGTGATCCAAGACCATCGGTATGTTACATCGTTGCTCATTCATATCATGTAATATTCCATTTTATCCCAGTATTGTTAATTGATAAATCTGAGTGCTGCAAAACAGTTTACGTGAAACAGAGAATATTGCAGCTTCCGTCCTGCCAATTGGATGTTTATGGGCTCCCTCACTATGGCGAGTAGCCAGCGCATAACTCGGACTAGCTATACGCCAGTGTGAGCGAGACCTTACCGCCAGAATTTTATCTGCTGTCTCCATTTTTTTCTCCCTGGGAGACGCTCTTCTGTAAACGGCGGCTGTTCACCCGACTCTCGGGGTGGACTTTTCTGCCGTTTTCTATAGAACACTGGTTGCCATGACAACTGTGAATGACATAAAAGCCGCGACTTGTCCTTGGGAAATGAACACTAACACTCCATTGTATCTCTCTGCTAACATACTGGACGTGCATCTCTGTGAAAAAGGGTCCAGGAAGCCCCTTAAAATTCACACATTGGTTTATTCAGAATGTCCCTCCGAGTGATGAGAAACAAATATGGTGTGAACTTTACCTAACTAATTACTGGTCCATCGTCCACAAAAATATAATAGCGGGACCTCATTTACCAAAAGTAAGTGATAAACGTCTTGTTGCTTAGAGCAACCTGGCCAGAAATACAAAAGATAATTATAATGATGAGTAAACTAACAAAAACAATATTTTAAAATATAAATTTTTTTACTTTTATAAGCTTTTTTTTTAAAGCCTACCTCACTTCCTTCGCATTTATAGACCGCTCCGTAGGCTGTGTCCTTTATGGCAGCTCTTGCGTAGAGTACAAGGAGTACCCTCTGCATATGGGCATGTTCATACTGATACTTTGAGTGAAGCTTTCCAAATCTTATCCAAAAACTTGAAGTTTCTGTTCCGTTCTTGCTCCAAAGATTCAATTTGCACATACCACAAAGGAACCGCGTTGGTGTCTATAGTGTTACTATCCTGCCTTCATCTATTCAGCAGCTCTGTTTTAAAGAGGTTGTACCCTTTCACAAAACTTCTGCCTTCATGTAAACAACTGGTTTTATTTACTTTGAGTGATATGATGGGACCCCCTGATGAAGGCTTGCGGCGAAACATGCACTCTATCAAAAGTAACCCAATACTGTTTGGGATGTAGTTACTGTATTTCTTGCTCTATTTACCAGTTTGCTAACTTATGTATCTCTCTTGAACCAATTTTATAGATTTTTTTGTTTTAGCATGGCCATTGTGTTGTTTTTTTGTTATTTATATATGTTGTAAGTTTATGGCCATGTAACTTCTAGATTACTATTTAATGTTACTTTTTGGGGGCTGATTATTTCAATGACGTGCTGATGGTAGTTTTGTAGCATTTTAGTGGTTTAATAGTTTACATTTCTACGTATTTATTTTGCCTTTATGTTGTCTTGTTTCGCTTGGTCAGGCGCACCCTCTACGGTGTGATCCCTATGTTTTTAATCTGTTTGCATATACGTCATTAAATAAATGAATTTATATTTTTCTGGCTGCCTATATAGATAGCATTTATTGATGCAGAATGTAGGAACAGAGATTGTAGAAAGGTGAAAGGCTCGCGATGACAGTCAGCCGAATGCAAAGCAGCTGTGCATTATAAATCAGCATCTCACATTTTAATGTTGAAAATAAATAAGACTTTAACATCTATTCCCAGGATCAGTAACTTTCTGATCAGTTTGGGGTGGTGAGTGTCCAAATACTGCGACCCCACCAATGCCAAGAACAAATCTTAGCAGGGACAGCTGGTCATCTAAAGCTGCGCTCAGACGGCCGTGCCGCTATCAGTGGGGTTTACTCTCCCCATCCGGGCACTTTTCTGTATACAGGTTTCCATAATATGTTCTGACCTATTGTTCATTGCCTTTTACCTGGCGATATTTTTGGTACGATACGTTTTTATTTAATTTTTTTTTGGTATTTTCACACAGTTTATACTGACTGTCAGTAATCTGATTGGGTATTTGTTTACTATGATCTTAGTCTATTATCTACTGACCTTTCTCATAATTTTTTATGTTGTGTTTTCTAATACAGGTTGATACATTTGTTGTATCCCTAACCCATGTCCCCATCCCCTGATGAAGCCGCAGATACAGTGAAACATGTTGGGGGACTAGCGTGGTAAATGTCTATGTCCTAATCTGCTAGGTAAAGGTTGGCACTCCGGGGTGCTAACTAATGCACCCAAAAGATGGATTTTTGGCTCTTACCGTAAAATCTCTTTCTTGGAGCCTTCACTGGGGGACACAGATTACCATGGGTGTATGCTGCTGCTGCTAGGAGGCTGACACTATGCGAAACAATAAAAATTAGCTCCTCCCCGGCAGTATACACCCACCGACAGGCACCAAGCACCTCAGTTGGTGAAAAAGCAGTAGGAGAAGCAAAGAAAAAACTCTAATCATATGTACCAACCCAACAAGGGACTTTAAGGCCCAACACGGTACAACTTAGGAGGGTGCTGTGTCCCCCAATGAAGGCTCCAAGAAAGAGATTTTACGGTAAGAACCAAAAATCCATCTTGCTTTATCGCCTTATTGGGGGACACAGATTACCATGGGACGTTCCAAAGCAGTCCCAAGGGTGGGAACAGCAATAAGGAATGAAAGTAACGGAAGGGCTTAGGTCGGCCGGTGGGCCACCGCCGCCTGCAGAACCTTCCTACCAACAACAGCATCAGACGAGGCCTGGGTATGAACCCTGTAGAACCTCGTAAAGGTGTGCAAAGACTACCAGGTTGCGGCCATGCAAATTTGAGCGTACTGAGGGACAGACCCGCTTCTAAACCAGACTGAAGAAACCCAAGGATAGATGGGATAGAAAAAGACATTGGGAAGACTTTTTTTATCATCGCACCAACGGAAAAAAAGCCTTCCAGTACCTATGGTAAATGCAGGAAGAGGCTGGTTTCCTGGCTCTGATCATAGTTTGAATAACCTGACTGGACAGACCTGATTCCTTCAGGATTGCGGTCTCAACGGCCATGCCGTCAAACTCAGAGACTGAGAATTCTAGTGGTAAAGGGGGCCTTGCGAGAGAAGGTCTGGACGGTCTGGAAGCCTCCAAGGAACGTCCGCGAGCATGTTGACCAGTTCCGCGTACCAAGGCCGTCTTGGCCAATCTGGAGCGACTAGAATCACTGGTACGCCTTCCGATTTTATCTTTTTGACCACTCGTGTGATCAAGGCCAGAGTCGGGAACATATAAGGAAGTTGAAACTGGGACCACGAAATCACCAGCGCGTCGCATGCGACGGCTAGAGAGTCCCTGGACCTGGCTACGAACTGCGGCACCTTGTGGTTCATCTGAGATGCCATGAGGTCGACATCCGGGGTGCCCCAACGGTGGCATATCTGATTGAAGACTGTGGGGTGCAGGGACCATTCGCCAGACGCTAGGCCCTGGCGACTCAGAAAGTCGGCTGCCCATTTTTCCACCCCTGGAATATGGATGGCGGAGATTGCCGGAACGTAACGTTCTGCCCAGCGGAATATCTTGGCCACTTCTGACATTACTTGCTTGCTGCGCGTGCCCCCCTGATGGATTATGTATGCCACGGCCGTGGCGTTGTCCGACTGAATACGGACCGGCTTGCCGGAGAGGAGAGGCTGCCAATGAAGAAGGGCCAGGAAGATTGCTCTGATCTCCAGAAGATTGATTGGGAGGAGACTCCTGTGGATTCCAGCGTCCTTGGGCCGCTTTCTGATGGAACACGGCTCCCCATCCAAGAAGGCTCGCATCGGTGGTGATGACTTGCCACTGAGGCGGAAGGAAGGACCTCCCTTGGAGAACTGACGCTGGCCGTAGCCACCAAGTGAGAGATTGCCTCACTCTGAGAGGGAGCAGAATAGGATGGTCCAAGGACATCGTGGTCTTGTCCCAGGCTGAAAGCAGAGACAGCTGGAGGGTGCAAAGATGAAACTGCACAAAGGGTACTGCTTCCATGGAAGCCACCATCTTCCCCAGGACCTTCATGCAGGACCGAATGGGAATGGGAGTAGGCCTCTTGAGAGTTCTGATGCCCTTGGAAAGAGTCGCAAATTTTTCCCTTGGAAGAAAAACACGGGCTAGATTCGTGTCGAATTCCATGCCCAGAAAGGTCAGACGCTGGGTGGGGGTCAGAATGTACTTCTCCTTGTTGACTAGCCAACCGAGGCGGCCGAGAGTGTCCAGGGTTATCTGAAAACTCTGGAGACAGTCCTGGCGAGATGAACCCTTGATCAAAAGATCGTGCAGATCCCTCTGGAGCGAAGGATGGCCATGACGGTCGCCATCACCTTCGTGAAAACACGGGGCGCTGAAGCTAGGCCGAAAGGAAGAGCCGTGAACTGAAAGTGGTCTCCCTGAATCGCAAATCGAAGATACTTCTGATGTTGCACACAAACTGGAATGTGCAGATAGGCATCCCGAATGTCCACCGAGCAGAGGAATTCCCCGGGTTCCATGGAAGCAATCACCGACCGAAGAGACTCCATTTTGAAATGAAGAATCTTCACGTGGCGATTGAGCAATTTGAGGTCCAGAATTGGACGAAGGGAGCCGTCTTTCTTCGGGACTACAAAGAGATTGGAGTAGAACCCGGAAAACCGTTCGTTTGAGGGAACGGGAACAATGACTCCGGCGGAAAGGAGGGAGGAAATGGCCTGCAGAAAACCCGGAGTCTGGGAACGCTGTCGCGGAGGCCGAGACCGGAAAAAACGTCTGTTCGGGGGCGAAGCAAATTCGATCTTGTATCCGGATGCGACGATCTCTCTGACCCAAGCGTCGTCAACGGACAGCCAAGCATCCACGAAAAAGGAAAGTCTGCCTCCCACCCTGGAAGAAATTCCAGGTGGGGGTGACCCGTCACTTAGAAGAGAATCTGCCGGAATTGGTGCCTGAAGATCTGGAATATTGTCCTCTAGATCTCCAGCGAGGAGTGGGTTTGTAGGAAGGTTTCCTCTGATCCCGCTCCCTGGTGGAGGGCGGCCGATCTTGTTGAGCAGATCTCTCCGTGGCAGAGAAGGGACGAAAGGGCCTGAATGGTCGAAAACCCTCTGTTGAAAAAACGTTTTGGTCGAGACTGGGGAAGCGAAGTGCTTTTACCCCCAGTGGCATCGGAAATTATCTGATCCAGCTTTGCTCCAAAGAGTCTAGAGCCATGGAATGGCAGATTGGTAAGCGACTTTTTTGAAGTAGTGTCCGCATTCCATGACTTTAGCCAGAGGACTCGGCGTACAGCAACTATGTGGCTGTTAGCCCTTGCTACGCAGCCGGCCGTGTCCAAGGAGGCGGCCAAAAGGTATTTTCCCGCATGGTTAACCTGATCTGCAAGATCCGCCAACTCGTCTTGAGGAGCTGACGCTAAGATGCCCCAGCGAAGAATTTTAGCCCAAGCGGAGATGACTTTCGCCACCCAGGCGGATGCGAAAATAGGGCAGAGAGGCGCCAGATGCCTCAAAGATAGACTTAGCCAGGGATTCAATCTGCCTGTCAGTAGGATCTTTAAGCGATGCCCCATCTGGCAGAGAGAGCACCGTTTTTGAGGCTATCCGGGAAACTGGAGGATCCACCTCGGGAGCCTTGGACCACTTTGTGAGCAGGTCTGCGTCAAAGGGGTACAGTACGTCTAAGTACTTGCGGCCTGAGAAACGTTGCTCAGGGCGCACCCAGTGTTTGGATAAGGTAGAATCGAAATCTTTGTGATTGGAAAAGGTTCGAGATGGAGGTCTTGCTCGTTTAAGGAGAACCGAGCTTTCCTGAGGTGGAGTCTTATCCTGCTTAATTTTTAGAGTTTGGAAGATAGCTGAAATAAGACTATCGACCATGTCCCGTGTTTTAGAAACGCTGTTCCCTTCTGAACTCCGATTGAGAGTCATCGCCTGACTGAAGGTTGTCATCCGAGGAAGGAGAAGGAAACCTGGGAGAAGCAGAAGGGCCCTGCGAGCTAGAGGACGAAGTAGACCGAGCCCGCTTCCTAGAACTCCTGCCCTGTCTGTCTCTCTGAAGGTCGCGGTCAGGTGCGGACGACTCACCCTGAGAGGCGGTCGGGGCACAGGTGGCTGTAGATGGCAGAGGTAATCGTTCTAAGACCTAGACCAGCGACTGTGATACTTTTGTCAAGTCAGATACAGACTGAGACATTACAACGGCCCACTCCGGGGGGAGGGGGGAAGGGAGAGTGTCCTCAGCCCGGGACTCTGTGCGCTCCTGAGATGCTGACATATTTGAAGGACTGCAGGGGGGGCAGAATGGGGACGACCGACCCGATGCCCACTTCTTTTTACAGCGCGCACAGGCGTAATAGGTAGCGGTGGGCCTGAAGCAGAGATCCCCTGAAGGGTTGGACATAAGTAAACTGCACTGAATGGCCGCAGGAATTAGGGAATAACTGCCGAGGAGAGCTAATCTTTGCCTCAGAGCAGAGCCTACCGAGATTCTGGCGAGCAGCAGAAAAAGCCGAAGTGTCCCCCAAGCAGCGCAGGAAGGAGTGAAAATCCAGGAAATCCTTGTGCTGGAGGCTGGGGGCGGAGCTTAGCGGCTGCACCGTTACTGGCTAACAGCGACGGAGAGGGCATGGCCGAAGGGGGGGGCTGGCATATCAAAAGAAAAGGAGCCCTGTGATGGGCTAGAAAAGGCGCGCTGAAAAGAGCGCGCTCAGGAAGGGAGGAGAGAGAACGCTGAGGGAAAGTGAAAATGAAAGTGAAAGGAAGACGCCGCAGCCCCATGCCTACGCCGACATAACGGTGCCGATCAGACAGTGGCCCTGCTGCTTGTGACGCTGCTGTGGTGAGTGGAGGGATCCCCAGTGTCTCCCTGACTAGTGCAGGGGGAGTGAGAAACGCAAACGGCTGTGTGAGCGCGCGGCAGGCAGAGAGGGCGGGAGATTCAAATAACTGTGGACCTGTAATCACCAGGGGCCAACTTCTCCAATACACGGAAGCTTATGCGGGGCCGGAGGGAACATACAGGCACTTACCTGACGTCCCTGAAGAGGATGACCACAGGGGCCCACGGAGAAACGGCAGGCCGCTGGGGGGGGGGTCCTCTGTACCCGCATCCTGCAGAAGACGGCTTGAACCTCCTGCGATCGCTGTCTTCCTCTCAGCCCTGTCCCGAGAAAGGGGTGAGGAGGGGGATTCGGCAAGGACCAGCCACCTGTCCACAACCCTTATCACCGGAAGGTGATAGGGAAAAAGTCCTGCCTGCGGTACTGAGAGTTGCGATGTGGGTGACACCACACTGCTCGCTCAGCCGCATGATATGGGAAATCAGGGTGATAAGTACACCCTGTTTCCCGACGGAAAAAACCTGAAAGATAAAGAAGAAAAGATTAAAAAGTTCGATCTAAACCCTAAAGGAAAAAATGGATTATTAACTGCGGATCTGGGGAGATCCCGGTCCGCCTCCTACAGACACTAAGCACAAACTGAGGTGCTTGGTGCCTGTCGGTGGGTGTATACTGCCGGGGAGGAGCTAATTTTTCTTGTTTTGCATAGTGTCAGCCTCCTAGCAGCAGCAGCATACACCCATGGTAATCTGTGTCCCCCAATAAGGCGATATAGAAAAAAAAAAGATAGCAGCGAGCACTGTAACAATAATAATTTAAAGAAATTCAGGAAGATTAGAGACATAATCATGTTTTATACCCTAGCTAATTTTTAATAAAAGTTAATATTTAGGTTTTCTAGCGAGGGTTTATTTGGGGTTCTCCCCAATTTAACTTTTTACGTTTGATTACATCGTTGGGCTTTATAACACTCACACACTACATATAGATCATTACATTTGTATGGGATTTTGTCTGTTTATTACTAGATAGCTTTATGGCTTTTTTTTTCTTTTTTTAAGTGTAATGTATTTTGTTTTGATTTATATGTTTAATAAATATTGACTTATGGGTGATCCCTGTTCTCTTCTTACCTCTTTTTTCTCACGTCATTTGGTCATGCATGAGAATCGGGCCGATTGCTAAGGACACTGCTCAATTTCTATCAGAATTAGATCTGCTTGTCCTCTTAGTGTGATCCAGATTCTCTCTCATGACAGAATCGCAGCACGCGTGCGGAGAACTTAATTTCTGCATAATCTGTGTCCACGTAAATCGGACTGCACTCTGATGACAGCCAAGTGCAGTCTGATATTTCACACGCACCCATAGACTTGTCTGGGTGCGTGCCCTCCGATTATACACTGGCGGCATGCTGCAATTTTTTTTCTCCCATGCCGAATCAGCAGGAGAAAAAAAAAACGCTAGTCAGAACTCCTCCATAGTATAGCACTGGGCCAGGTGCTATCCAATGAAACATCAGCTGTATAATACGCTAGTGTGAGCGAGAACTAATTCATGATGAGCTGTGTGCTACCTTATTCCACAAATCTTACTCTAGTCTCTTGCTGTAATAAGATTTGTGCCTATTAAATTTAGACGCCTCTGATTCCACCAAGATGTCTCATCAAGAATGGTGTGAACAACACTGGTCTTGATGAACTGGGGACATGGCGTTGACTAAGCGATACATGGCACGACTGTTTGACAGCTGCAACACATGCAGAGATTTCCTGTTAGCTGCAACACATACTGGGTTTGTCTAACAGCTGTAGGGACTCAAACATATTTTTTGAGCACGCCGAAGACACTTGGTTAGCACCCGAGCGTGGATAACACCTGATCCCAGCATGTTCGCTCATCACTAGTGTTAACGTTATAGGCTTCATTTTGTCAAGTACTCACAACAACCAATGTGAGTAATCTTGCAGCTATATCTTATAAGGTTCAACATATTAGAATTGTAAAGGATTATGCGCGAGTATTTCCACGTTTCATTATTTTTTTTTCCTGATAAGTAAAAGGAGGGTATATATATATCCTTACAGGCGGCTTCCACCTTTGCGACCTCAAAGAAGAACAATAGACAATGACAACTTAAAGAGTAATCATTTTAATTCCATCATAAATAGTAACCAAAATAAAATACAAACATTTTTTACATCCTAGAAATCATCTTCTTTCTTCTTCTGTGCGAGACCTGGTGAGCAAACAAGCCCAATAGGATCTATCCGCCAATAAAATAATGATTTTGAACGGGACTTTCCAACTTGATGCATTTCTGTACCACACATCATTGAAGGACTATTTCAGCTGCTCAGAACGAGACTCCATAGGCTTCGATGGACATCGTGGGACATTACACGCTAGAATTCCCGTTGAGACTTCCTGGATTTATTTTTAATTAATAAAATGGGTAAACGCCACCTCATTACTAACCTCTGGGCTTGATGTCAGCAGACATTACACAGTTGACATCAACCCAAAGTATTACCCAGCTTGCCAACACACCAAAACAAGCTGAAACAGCTGGGCATCATAATTAGTGCATCTAATTGGTGTGCCTATTATGGGGCGGCTGTGGGCTGCTATTTTTAGGCTGGGGAAGGCCAAATATCCATGGCCCTTCCCAGCCTGAGAAGTCTGCTTTACCTTAGCTGGTTATCAAAAAATAGGGGGGACCTCATGCCATTTATTTCTAATAAATTAAAAAAAAAAAAAAAATAGGGGCGACCCATAGTTGTTTTGGTTTTTTTTTTACAACCAGCCAACGCAAAGCAGGCAGCCGAGGGCTTCTCTCGTGCTGGGAAGGGGCCAATATCCATGGACCTTCCAAGTCTATTAATATCAGCCCCCAGCTGTCTGATTTGCCTTTGCTGGTTGTTAAAAATGGGAGAGACCCTAACAAAATGATGTGGGCTCATCAATCTGAAACTAGTGTGCTGCCTTTGTGACAACCGACCACTGTAAATTGAGGTAACCTTACTGACATCACCTCAGTTCACAGAAACCGGATCTCACTGAGTGCAGAGCAATACTCTATAGAGGCTGCTGCTCCAGTCTATGGATCTGTGTTCTCTGAACAGGGCTCCATAGACTGGATGGAGACTGGGATCATCGTGGAACATCCATTTGGGCTACGGGGGACCCTGTGAATTTTTTTTTTTTTTTTATAAGTGGGGGGAAAATGGGAGTTTTTTTTCCAATTAAGATTTTTTTGGCATTTTCTTCTGTTTTTACTTACTGGATTAAGAATGGGGGTGTCAGATAGACCCCTCTCCATTACTAACCTGTGGACTTGATGTCATTGGACATTATACAGCTGACATCAGTCTCATCACTCCAATTGCCACCGCACTAGGGCAATTGGGAAGAGCCGAGGCCAAGCGACAAAATTTCTGGGGTGGCTGAGGGTTGGTCTTATTAGGCTGGGAAGAGACCAATAGCCATGGCCTTTATCAGCCTATTAACATCAGTTCCCAGCTTTCCACTTTGCCTTAGCTGGTTACTTAAAAATAGAGTGGGACTGCATGTCTATTTTTTACGGTCCCCTTTCCGTTGTTAGTAACCGGCAAAGCAGACAGTTGGAGACTGATATTAATAGGTTGAAAGGTCCATGGATATTGGCCCCTTCCCGGAATAATAAGACCAATTCACAGCTGTCTGCTTTCCTTTGGTTGTTACACCACATTGTTTTTTTTTCCATTTATTTCTTAATATTTTTATTTATTTTTCAGCAATAAATGAAAAACAGTATAGGGTTTAATAACCAGTTAAGTGAAATCAGACAGCTTTGGTCTGATATTAATAGGGTGGAACTGCCCATGGTTATTGGGCCATTCCCAACCTAAATGTATCAGCCTACAGCCACACCCAGAAGTGGCAGCATCATATTTGATGCGCCAATTCTGGCGCTTAGCCTCATCTCTTGCCAATTGCCCTGTTGCGGTGGTAATTGGTTTTAGGGTTAGTAATGGAGTGGGTGTCAGTCAGTCAGTGCGTGTTCACTCTGTCAGCATCATTATAGTCTTAAGCCCCCGTTACATGCTACAGAACCACTCAGCACCCAGAATATGTTGTGCAGTTATATGGATGTATAATAGGTTCTATGTGAGATGCATGTCCCTAATGCATCAGCATTCCCCTTTTGTCCGCCCTCCCCCCACCTTTGTAATTTCCACAGTAAACATCGGCAATCTCCGGCCACCTGCGGCTTTGGTAATGTATGTCTGGCCTGCCGCTTTTCTATTGGCCGGCCATCTGTATCTGTGTGATATATTCTGTGTCCTGTGAGTAAAGTGTTGTCAGACTGGAAATACATGGAGAAGCAGTGATCTTTTATAGGCGCCCATGTAAACAGGGAATTCCAGCCAGCGTCATTCATTCAGACTCCAGCCAACGCATAGCGGACCTCCGAAAACACGGGGTGGCACTGAAAGAGGTACCCCAGCTTGGGTAGACCCCGTTACACTGGTGGCAGACAGCAGGGTTTGATACCCTTCTACAGGAGGAAAGGAATAAATGGAAAATAACTACCAGAAGTTAAAGAGGACTACATTAAAAGATCTGGGGGAAGCCCGAGGGTTGATCGCCAGCAACAAAACAAAAGCGGATTTGATAGCAGCCATCATGGAACACGACAGTGCAGCGCCCCCCAATGTGAACGTGGAGGAGACGAAATTCCAGAGGGAGGTAAAGAACAGACTGGCGTTCGATGGCCTAAACCCTGCAGTAGAGATCATACGAGAGGTGATGGCTGATGTGCGTACTGATCTGAAGGAAAAGATTGCCGAGCGGACCAGGATAGAGCTAGCCAAGATGGAGATGGCAGAGCGGACCAAAGTGGAGCTGGCCAAGATGGAGATGGCAGAGCGGAGAGAGGAGAACCAGTGAGCAGGGGGAGCTCTGGCCTTCGACCAGGTACCTTTAACAGTAAGCCACAAAAAGATCCAGTATAATGCCTTCCGACAGTTGGGGGAGGCAGAGGAAGACATTGATGGCTTTCTGCAGGACTTTGAGCGGCAGTGTGCCCTTCATCAATTGAAGCCGGAGGAACGGGTTCAGATTCTGGCCAGCAAGCTGACAGGCCGGGCAGCGGACGCCTATCGCACGGTACCTGATTAGGACTGTATGGACTATGAGTGGATCAAAGAAGTGATCTTGGCCCGGTATGCGCTGACACCAGAGGCCTACCGCCAAATGTTCCGCGGACTTATAACACGCGTAACCGGTACCCACGCTGAATGGGCCTGTAAATTACGGTGGTCACTGCTACAGTGGGTACAAGGGAGCCAACCAACCACTAAGGAGGATGTCCTCCAGCTCTTCCTGTTAGAACGATTCTTTAATGGACTAAACCCCGAGACACAGGAATGGCTTCGGGACAGGCAGCCAACGACTCTTGAGGAAGCCGCTCGTATGGCCGATGAACATCATGAAGCCAGGAGGCCGCAGTTCTCCGGATCAAAGGTGGTCACTAGGGGCCCGCCCATGGACCTGGAGGGCCCCAAACCACCGAAGATTGTAGGGGGACCAGCTAGAAACCCGGCCTACCACAGTCCCCCTGGGGCGCGATGCCACACCTGCCGTCAGCTGGGCCACCTGCAAAGACAATGCCCCAACCGGACTCAGCATACCCAGTGGCCAAAGGCAGGAACAGCTACCTTCAGCCGGGCTGCTGTACTCTGCTACCAAGGCGCAGCTGACCCGGCATTGGGGGCTACGACTAACCAAGGGGTGGAAGAGATGGAGGAAGTGCTGCATGAAGTAGACCCCGTGCAGGCAGCCCGGGCAGATAATCGACAACAGCATCGACAGGTCGTGTGGGTTAATGGGAAACGTATGCCGGGACTAAGAGATTCCGGGGCAACTTTGACCCTTGTGAAGCCTCATCTCGTCAGGGACCAAGAGAAGACGAACCGGACAGTGGCAGTCCGTGTAGCAGGGGGAGCTATACATCGACTACCCACTGCCAGGATTCACCTGAACTGGGGAGTCGGGGATGGCCTTGTTGAGGTCGGCTTGATGTAGGATTTGCCTGCAGACGTCTTGCTGGGAAATGACTTGGGGCCCATGTTGTCTGCATTCTCAGTGGCCCCTCTGGCTGAGACCTATCCTGTGACCACCTGGAGACAAGCTCGAGCTGCGGAGGCGGAATCACACTCAGAGGAGGCCCAGGTAAGACATCCCAGCCCTGCACGTATTCCCATAGCCAGACACATTTCTTGGGCCACCCCAGATGAATTTAAGAGGGAGTTACTTGAGGATCCTTCATTAGAGGGATATCGTGGGAAGGCACAGGAGGGGAGAGGAGTACTGGAAGGGGAACAGTTTGTATGGAAGCAGTGACTCCTCTACCGGATCACAGAGCAGCACCACACAGGGACGAGCCACACTATAAAACAACAGCTGGTAGTTCACAAGAAGTATAGGCAGGAGCTACTGTGAATCTCTCATGATATACCCTTGGCCGGGCACTTTGGCGTCAGTCGCACCAGGCATCGTCTGACACAAAACTTCTTTTGGTCGGGGGTAACCTATGATGTTCGTCAGTACTGCCAGACCTGTGACAGTTGTCAGCGCATTGGCAAGAGGGGGGATCGATGCAAGGCCAAATTACGCCCCCTCCCCATTGTGGAGGAACCATTTAGCCAAGTAGCTGTCGATCTGATAGGGCCATTAGCCAAACCCAGTCCGTTCGGGAAAAAGTATATATTGACAGTGGTAGATTATGCCACACAGTATCCAGAGGCGGTTGCGTTACCTAACATACTGGCAGAGACGGTGGCGGCCACCCTGCTCCAGGTGTTCTCACGGGCTGTGCACCTGAAGCAGAGGATTTAGCCGGACTTCCCTTGCCGGATGTCTTAGGGGAAAGGACTCAGTCTAAAACATGGGACCAGGCACACTTGGGTGAAAACTTAGTCCCTCGGGAGAGACAGCAGGCGGAGGCGTTGTTGAGGCTATGACAGAGGATGTTTTCAGAGAGACCGGGGTACACTCGCCTGGCACAACACAAGGTTGAGACCCAGGATCAGACCCCCCTGTGACAAAACCCCTTCCGCGTCCCTGAGTCTGTACGAGAGGGGATGCGACAAGAGATACAAGAGATGTTGCGTTTAGGGGTCATTGAAGAGTCAGATAGTCCCTGGGCATCCCCCGTAGTGTTAGTGCCCAAGAAGGATGGGACTACACGGTTTTGTGTAGACTATCGTAAGCTCAATGAGAAAAGTGACGGATGCATACCCCATGCCGCATGTGGATGAGTTGTTAGACCGGCTGGCGGGGGTAAAGTATTTGACCACCATCGATCTATGCAAAGGCTACTGGCAGATTCCCCTTAGTCCTGACGCTATTCCCAAGTCGGCATTTGTCACCGCGTTCGGCTTATTCCAGTTTCGAGTTATGCCATTCGGGATGTAGAATGCCCTGGCGACCTTCCAAAGGCTGGCTGACCGGCTTCTGGATGGTCTCCAGGACTATGCTTGTGCCTACCTGGACTACATCGCCATCTACAGTGCGACATGGGAAGAGCATCTAAATCACCTAGAGACAGTATTGGACAGGATCGACCATGCCGGAATCACCCTGAACCCAAACAAGTGTCACGTGGGCAAAGCAGAGGTTCAGTATTTAGGGCATTGGGTGGGAAGTGGGAAACAGCGACCAGAACCAGCCAAGATTGAGGCCATAGCCAAATGGCCCATCCCACACACTAAAACCCAGGTCATGGCGTTTCTAGGGACAGCGGGGTATTACAGGAAATTCGTTCCCAATTACAGCAGCGTAGCCAAGCCCCTCACTGATTTGACCCATAAGAACCAACCCCGCCAGGTAACCTGGACCTCAGAGTGTGAGGAAGCCTTCCGCCAACTAAAGGACGCCCTCACCAATACCCCTGTATTGGCCGCGCCCGATCCAACTAAACGTTTCCTGGTTCACACAGACGCTTCTATGTTTGGATTGGGGGCAGTACTGAGCCAAGTCGGGCCGGACGGCCAAAAAAAACCCGGTAGCTTACCCGAGTCGGAAACTACTGCCCCGTGAAGTAAGCTATGCGGTCATCGAGAAGGAGTGCCTGGCAGTAGTATGGGCACTCAAGAAGTTGCAACCATATTTGTATGGACGACAGTTTTCCCTCCTAACGGACCATAATCCCCTAGTCTGGCTTAATTGGGTCTCCGGAGACAACGCCAGATTGCTGCGGTGGAGTTTAGCCCTACAACCTCTGGACTTCACCATCCACCACAGACACGGCAAACGGAACTTGTACCAACCCCATAAACTTCGGTCATCCCCAAACCGATCCGTTGAGGATCAGACAGTGTATGCCGATCGTGTCGCTGAAAAGGGGAGCCGTATTACATGCTACAGAACCACTCAGCACCCAGAATATGTTGTGCAGCTATATGGATGTATAATAGGTTCTATGTGAGATGCATGTCCCTAATTCATCAGCATTCCCCTTTTGTCCGCCCTCCCCCCACCTTTGTAATTTCCACAGTAAACATCCGCAGACTCCGGCCACCTGCGGCTTTGGTAATGTATGTCTGGCCTGCCGCTTTTCTATTGACCGGCCCTCTGTGTCTGTGTGATATATTCTGTGTCCTGTGAGTAAAGTGTTGTCAGACTGGAAATACATGGAGAAGCAGTGATATTTTATAGGCGCCCATGTAAACAGGGAATTCCAGCCAGCGTCATTCATTCAGACTCCAGCCAACGCAGAGCGGACCTCCGAAAACACGGGGTGGCACTGAAAGAGGTACCCCATTGGGTAGACCCCGTTACAGCCCCCATCACACTAAGCGATGCACCAGCGATCCCGACAATGATATGACCTGGTCAGGATCGCTGGTGTGTCGCTACATGATCGCTGGTGAGCTGTCAAACAGGCAGATCTCACCAGCGATCAGGACCAGCGACGATGTGGGTAACAAGCACGGTAACAGGCGCTTAGCTACCCGCTGTTTATCTTGGATAACAGCGCAAGCACGTTGGCATCCAAGGTACACAGTGGGCAGCTAAGCCACGCGCGCACTTAGTTACCAGCTGTTTTCCTTGGATACCAGCTCCCAGCGTCTGCTTACAACGCTGGGAGCTCGCTGATTGATGGTCTCCCGCTGCCACACGCAGCGATGCACGCTGGCCACCGGGAGGCCAACGATCAAAAAAAGGCCCAGGACATTCCTGAACGATCAGCGATACCCGGCGGGGGGCGGTCGCTGATAGGTGTCGCAAACAGCGATATCGCTGCTGAGGTCGCTGTTGCGTCACAAAACGATCTCGCTGTGTGTGACGGGGGCCTAAGGCTCCGTTGGCGCATACGTCCGAATGCCGCAACGTGAGACACTGAGTGTGTCCCTGAACGCAATTGTAAACCCACCCTTAACCATTACCTACCCACAAATAGGTGCCAATCCTAAGAAGAACGCCTTTGCTCCTCACACAACTGGCTCCAAGATTTCATATCGCCAATACCCCTAAACTCACTACTCCAACTGGCTAGACTTCTCCAAAAGCAGTCTTATTTTTTGTAATTGTAAAGATATCAGAAATGCATGGGTTTTTTTTTTGTTTGTTTTAGAGTGGTTTTCATTCCTAGCGCCTTTTGATGCATTAATACTTTTTTTTTCGGCAACCTTGATTTACATAAAGTTTGTTGCAAGTTCCCCATGAAATCTGCATCGAAGTAGTGATATTTTTCAGCAGCACACAGTGATTGGAGTAAAAATGGCGAGATGAGTCCCTTCCCCCAAACGCCATAGGATTAATGATCGGGGATTAGGGTCTTGTATATTAAAAGTACGTCACACAATGTGAGCATAGATGTTAGATTTCATTTTATTAATTGTAAACATCTTTTAATTGTACCAACATCACACATAATGTAACACCATCAGTCCCAGATATCACAAACATAAAAAACACAAAGCCATCTACAAATGGAGCAGCTATCAGTAAGGGTTGTAGGTAGTCTGGTATTGCTTTTCAATGTCTGCAGCCTTTGAATTTCCTCCATGGAAACCATGAGATCGCCTGAGATCACTCAGTTTTGTAAATGGTTTAAGAAAAAAAAAAGTAAACAGAAATTGCATATACGCTGCAGCCAAGTTATCTGGCCGTACGACGTCACATCTAGGACTAAACATGAAGCCGCTGTTCAGAGTCATACATTGGTATCATTCATGCTTCCCACGTGATCCACGTTTCTTACACACGGAGACGACTTCTCCCGCTCAGAACCGCCAATCATTAAGGCGACAAAAAATATGCTACATTTCAGACATCACCAAAGGACAGCTCTCATGGCCTACGTTGCCATTATGTATTATTTTTTTTATTTTTAATGAGTACTTATGGTTTTTAATAAATTGTTAAAAACTTGCACGAGTCTTGTGTCTCAGTACCCGGCACTGCGACCAGAGTGTGCGGCTGCATGTATTTCTGTGCAGCCGAGCGCTCCGGTCCGAGTGCCGGGTACTGAGGCGCGAGTTTCTCGCAAGTGTGACCCCGGCCTTAGTTGGATAGCAGGCTTCAACCTTTGTTTCTAGCACGGTTGCAGAAATTCATTACCAGGAACACGATTTCAGATGCACGTTCAGTACAGTGGCCAGATACTGTCATAACGCTATTAACCCTATGCGTGCACACGTAGGTATATGGTGGCATATTCTACCGTGTACATGACCAACCAAGTTTAATTTTCAACCTCATGGCCACATCACAAGGAATGCTACAGTCTGAGAGAATCCTCTCATCTAATGGCAGACCAATTGAAGCACATGAAATCTGTTGATTAAAAGGAAGTCACGTCAATGTAATGCAACCTGCGACTGTCTTACGAGTCCAGTGGGCGGTCCTATACATACAGGGAAGTGCATCAATTACTGAGTGTATGTCCAGATAGCTGTCAAACCACCGCATAGGGCCACCCACTGGACTCCAGTCCAGAATAAGCTGAGGTTGATAATACTTGTGTTCTACTTCTCTTTCCCTGTAGAATAAAACAAACCGGCTTCCTTTTTGATCCATTATGCTTGCACAATTGCCTTGTCATACAGTAATTAACCATTTTGGGTGCAATTAAACCTTTACCAGAGGCAGGGAATGTGGCGTAGTTGCTCCTAGCAAACATCCAAATGAGCTTCTGAAATATAGGAGCTGGAATCGGTGAGTAAAGGGCTCGTTACACATAGCGATATCGCTAGGAATATCGCTAAAGCGTCACCGATATTGCTAGCGATATCGCTACATGTGATACTTACCTCCAACCGGCTCCCCCGCTGGATATCGCTGATCGCGCGAGATAGGCCTGGTCCATTTCTCGTTGCTGGCTTCCTGCTGGCGCCGACGAGCGACAGGTAAGTACGATTGCCGACCGCTGCTGCATCGCTAGTACGATCTTCCTGTTTGGCAGCTCACTAGCGACCATTTAGCGATGCACCAGCGATCCTGACCGGTTCGTATCGTGGTCGGGATCGCTGGCGCATCGCTAAATGTTACGGGGCCTTAATCCATTTGCCCTTAAACTAGTTTTGTCACGTTTCTCCCATAGATACTTAATGTATATAGACATACTGGACTAAGGTCAAAGCATAGCCATCCTTTAACGCAAATATCCACATATATGTCCTAGTTTGTGTTAATTTTCCCCATTAATAAGATTATGCTCAGACTAGTAAGTAGCTTAAATTTGCATAGCAGTAAACAGTACTTACCATTAAGAAGCACTGAAACAGATTTGAAAACGACTAGTCTGGCAACGTCTAGAGTCTAGTCTGGTCAGATCAGAGCACATGTACAATGAGGACATGACTAAACTGCAGGGGGTTTAATTTACTGAACCATGTGTAGGTCGTGAGCTGCGTGTTTATGATGCAAGCACGGCTCCTCGTCTTGTAGCACAGATTATGGTGGCTCAGTAGATCCACCAGATGTGAACTGGGATGTTACAGATCTGTCATCTCATGTTATATGAAGACGTATAATGGGGATGAAATGTGGATGCAAGGAATGGGGTCATCTCAATTCTTCCTGAGCTCTTATGAGAAAAGGACCAGAGGAGGCCACTGTAGGGTAACTGTAGAAATACATGAAAGCCATTCTGGTTCGCACAAAGACCCCCTTGATAATGTCCATAAGTAATTTTTTGAAATTCTAAAGTAATATATGGAAACTGTGCTACCACCACAGGGCTGTGGAGTTGGAGTCATGGAGTCGGTATAAAATGGACTGATTCAGGCTCCTAAAATATATAATAAATTGGGTACAGTAGTACAATGCAGGAGGTACTGTAAATGTCTTCATAATAATTTGGGAACGTTATGAAATGTCCTATACATGTCTGTTTTATTCCTGAGCTAAGGATCTGGGCTTTTAGTTGAGCGGAATCTGTGCTGTACTTTATGTACATGCTCCGTAGTGAGGCAGGGCAGTGGAGTTGGAGTCATGGAGTTGGAGTTAGTCGGGAGTTTGGCTTAATAACTCCACAGCCCTGGCCACCTTCCCTCTATTCTTACTAGCGCCTGGAGGAGCACCTCCGTTCTCGATACAGGATAATGGTCATCTCTCTTGTGATGCCGCAACCAACAGATGCTAGAACTGTAGGTTATTTGGCCACATCCAGTACTTCTGTAAAAGGAGGATATCGTACTGGGGTTTCCCATCCTCCCTTACGCTTATCTTAATTTAAACCTACAGAAAACGAGAAGAGACTAAACGAGTCATTTTAAATAAAAACAATTTTATTTATAAAGTCTAGGTGGGCAACAAACCACAGGTGCCCTGAAACAACAAGATTCAAAAGAAATCAGGAAATTAAAAAGGAGGGGTAAAAAAAAAAAAAAAAAAAAAAATAGAATAGAATAAATATGAAAACGTTATATAATTCAGCATGTTTCTTGAATTTTGAAATATGGATTTCAGGAGAATGACTAAAATCATGGCATAGATCAAAAGCAGATTTGCATATTGGAATCTCTTAGAAAGTGTGCGATCCTCAATGATAGACGTGTCAACCCGATTCCTGCAGAAAAATATTTATTTATTCTTTATATAAGGTGCCAATTTTTTTTTTATTGTAAGATTTAGAGTTGTTGCATTTGAACTCCATAAGGATGATGAGGAATTACTATGGAAGATGAATGTGTATGGAAAATGTTCGTCATGGCCCTTATGAAGAAAATGCACCCCCTAAAGTTTTAAGTAAAAGCCCCTTTTAGTAGGTTTTAAAAATATCAAAAAAAAAAAAAAAAAAAAAAAAACACAAAACAAAACCTCCTGTAAATGACATCTACATTCTGACAAAGAGCCACCATAATAACAGTGAATAGCTGTGTTTTTGTGAAAACGTAGAACAATTTACTGTGGAAGGGATTTTTTTTTTTACTTGCTAAAAGGGACTTACTTTTGCAGTTTTCCTCAAGAAGAGATACATTTAAAAGAAGAAAAAAAAAAAAAGTGGCAAAGTTTTCCTGTAGCATCCAAGTCAGTTAGGTTTCCAAAGTGAAGCCAATTTCTGGCATATGCGACCCCTAACGCCAAGCGCCACATTTCTTTATAGCTAGAGCATTGGCATGTTTGGCCAATAGGGGGCGACAATGCAAACTGACTCAATTTCTTATAAAAAGGTGATATAAAGAAAAAGCCAATAACTAATTGGGGGTTGCACTTTTTCCACAGATTTAGGACTGATCATATGGTTTAATGGCAGCATCGTTAACATCCCAGCTATAAATAAGTGCTGCGTGTAATTGGATCAAATGACTATGTAAGGGCCATGCAAAAAAGGCGAATACCTGCCTAATAGAATAAATGTAGCCCTGGTGATATAACCCAGATTTAACCAATAAAATCCACAGCAACATATAAGTGCAGTCGCTCCATTTCCAAAAAGCCTCACTTATCCTGTCCACAAGTCGGCACTGAGACCCCCTTTTTTAAGAACTCACTTTCTATCCACTGCAAATCAATGGTTTATATATATCTCTACATACACTCACACACATTAATAAAAGTAATCAGTACAGGTTCCTTTGTGTATAGGACGTTGAGCCGCGATCTGGATTGTATCTGATACGCCACAATTAAAAAGAACCTATTACATTTTAGCTAGATCATTTTTGTATCCTATTTAAAAGGTCTATTAGCAAAATCCTACTATTGTCATCACACGGTTTTACGCATTCCCAAAACCCGACCAAGAACGCCATGCTTCGATGCTTTTCTGGGTTTTCCGGCTTCTGTTTGCATCAAAGCTTTGCGGCCATGAAGTTGACGTGAGGTTTGACCAGTGGGAAGAGAGGTAAGCTCCTCTTAAACGCCGTCATGTTAATGATGACTTCGGGCTGTGGGAAGAAAGTAATTGGGCGTCATCTGTAGGGTCGTTCTGTAGCACAGATAACACATTGCTATAGACAATTTCTGACAAGTGAAACCAATCTTTTAAAAACTGAAAAAAACATAAAAAACAGTGTCTGCTAGTTTGGTGGATTATTTTATCCATTATTACTGCAATGAATGGACCTAAATTCGCGATGGCTCCTAACGCCTTACAACCGACATTACTTTATGGCAAAGAACATTAATTCAGAAAAACATCTTAGAAGTGAAAAGAATATAGGGTCCTAAATAGCAACAAGATCGCCCTCCAACTTCTAGACTGACTATAAGCCAGAGTGGAGGACCAGATGTCTACATGCATTTCACAGGGGATGCTGCAATACCCAACAATTCCTGTGGAGGCACTGCAGAAAAATGTGACACTTGCAGCTAGGTTCATTTAAAGCTTACAAAAAGGGGTCCTTTAGTTTACAGTTACTGATTTTTTTTTTCCTAGCAAGCTATCTGCCAGGGGCCTATAGAAAAATGCAGACTGCTGAGCAGGGAGGGTCTGAGGGACAAAAATGGCTAAATGAGCAGACAAACAGAAAGTCATGCATGATCTTGTTAAATGGTCCTCAGGGACACTTGGCTCCTGTACAAAATGGCAATGGTGTTTCTGCAGATTGTTGTACAACGGCTCTTAATTTTCCAAACTCATGTTGGAAGCTGCCCGGGCTGTAAACCATTATGGAGGGGGGGGGGGGGGGGAACCATTATCTCCCACTTTAGCCATTAAATGACATCCAAGGTGTCCCATCATGAACACAGCAGCTTTGTGTATGTGGTGACTCTGCATCTGCTTTTCACCACTTGCAATACACAGGGGTCACTACTGAAGACATTGTGATGCAAAGTTTTCCATGAGAAGATCCCCTGGTGGAGCACACATACAGTTTCCTGCTAAAAAAAAAAAAAAAAAAAGATCACACTAATGCATTGTACCTGTGGAAGAGCTGGTGCTGGAGCAAGGTTAACATCATTTTGACTAGGGAACTCCCCAACGACAGGACCTGGGCAGAAATACAATGGGACATTAGAGATCACCTTTTGGAACACAAAAGAACCATATCAAAACTGAATGTCAAAACTTTGCTGCAATTTCTGTTATTGTGATGCCATAATAAAAGTATTCGGGGTGGTGCAAGCATTAAAAGACTTCGTGACCAGTCTTCCCAGTGCCGGCTCTTTTAGCCGCTGTGACCAGAAATCAGACTATCAGCTCACACAGGAATGTGTGTGGCGGAAGTTGATTTCTCAATATAAGTCTATGAAGCCTTGTTTCAAGTCTCGGACGTACACTGGGAAAGCAGCTAGCACCCCTATAGTACTGGAGAGCGGTGACGTGGGGCCAGAAAATCTCCAGCAACGCTACAGCCAGAGATGGAGATACCCTTAAGGTACGGTCACACTTAGCGATGTACCAGCGATCCCGACCAGCGATATGACGCGGTCAGGATCGCTGGTGCATCGCTAAGTGGTCGCTAGTGAGCTGCCACACAGGCAGATCTCACCAGTGACATCGCTGGGGACGGGGGTCGCTACTTACCTGTCACACCAGGCGATCCTGACGTCCTCCTGCCCGGCTCCACGCTCGTCTCCACAGGAAGCAGACGACAAGAAGCGGTCCAGGACGTTCTCGCGTGATCAGCGATAACCAGCGGGGGAGCGGGTCGTAGGTAAGTATCACACATAGCGATATCGCCAGTAATATCGCTATAACGTCACAAGTTATAGCGATATCGCTTAGTGTGACAGTACCTTTACACTACATACTCTCTGACCTTTCCTGGCGCCTGTGCACTGCAGTACTTTCCTCTGCCCTCAACAGGGCAGAGAAGAACACCTGCGCAGGAGCGTGCTGCCGGGGAGCCTGTGTGAATGACAGTGGGGCGCGTCATCCACATGAAGCAAGCAGGAGGGCGGCATCGGACCAGGACCCGTGACACCCATAGGACCGGACCGCCCCCCGGGTGAGTTTAATAAAGGCTATTTTTCTTCTCTTGCAGGTCGGACCGGGGGCTGATCTACAGCATTATAGGATGCTATACATAAGCCCTGAAAGGCGGTGGCCGTATCTTATATATACACCTGGTGACATGTTTGCTTTAAAGGCCCAATGCACATCATGTGGAGTTACACAAGCATAAATTTACACAAATACTTACATGAATCCATCTCTCTAGCGAGTACGTGCACAGACACTTTATGTCTTCTTAGAGCTTCCACAGCTAATAAGTCCTGAAAAATACCTAAATGTCACAAATCCCGCCATACTGTCAAAACAACAGAACACAAACCTTACCAGATTTTTTACAATTTTTACTACGCAAAGAATTCAAGTGTCTTATCGTAATTCATTTACTTCCTGTGACCTTGAAGAGGATTATTTTTGCAGACAATATGTAATTTGTAGGTAGCAAAAGATTTGTCACAAAATTAAAGATTTCGCAGTGCGGGTCAAATGCAAATCAAGAGGCCCGGAAACGAGTCCAGCAGGAACGGCGAGTCAGCATCACAAGGACTGGGAGAACGGATGTAGTAAGAAATGTTCTATGTGCCTTAAACTATGTCCACAGTAGTGATGAGCGAATGTGCCCAGATAAGGTGTTATCTGAGCATGCTCTGGTGCTGAGTGACTTTGGCGTATTCAAAAAAATATGTTAGAGTCTCCGTGTCTGCATGTCTCACAGCTGAACAGATCCAGTTTTGGGAAGTTAGAATTAGTTCAAAGGCGGCAACTGGATTATTGCAAGGGATGGAGTCCATTCACATGGTGAGAGGTTGGAAAAGTTGGGCTTGTTTAGATTAGAAAAAGATGTCTAAGCGGTGATCTCATTTACATGTATAAATACATGTGTGGTCAGTACAGAGGACGGGCACACGGCTTATTCCTTCCCAAGGCCATACTAAGGACCAGGGGGCACTCATTATGGGTGAACGAAAGGAGATTACAGCAGCTATATAGGAAAGGGTTCTTTACAGTTAGAGCAGTCAGACTGTGGAATGTCGACCATAAGAGGTAGTAATGGCAGACGCTATAACCGCTTTTAAAAAAAGGGATGGATGATTTCCTCAGTACACAACATTGCGGGCCATCGATAATTTAGTGACAAAAAAATAGATACCGTATATACTCGAATATAAGCCGAGATTTTCAGCCCGTTTTTTTGGGCTGAAAGTCCCCCTCTCGGCTTATATTCGAGTCATATACACCGGGGGGTCGGAGGGGGAGAGGGGGCGGGGGTGTCAGGTCATACTTACCCGTCCTGACGCTGTCTCTTGAGCCCCCAGCTTCTCCGCGCTCTCTGTTCCTGCCTTCAGCGGTCACGTGGTACCGCTCATTAAAACTCATGAATATGCGCATATTCATGAGTTTTAATTAGCGGTATCACATGACCGCTGAATGCAGGAAGAGAGCGCGGAGAAGCTTGGGGCTCAAGCGACAGCGTCAGGACGGGTAAGTATAGCGATACTCACCTGTCCTGCGTCCATGGCTGCTTGCTGCTGTCTGTCATCGGTCAGTGACTTGAGACAGCAGAGGGCGCGGTGACGTGATTAGTGCGCGCCGCGCCCCCTGCAGTCTGAACATCACTGACTGATGACGTGGCAGATAGCGGTGAGCAGCCATGGACGCAGGACAGGTGAGTATCTGACACCCAGCGACGGAGAGGCGAGTATGTCATTTTTTTTATTTTTACATGCTGCAGCAGCGGCAGCACATGGGGGAATAATCTAAGGAGCTTCTTATGGGGGCAGCATATGAGGGAACAATCTAAGGAGCTTCTAATGGGGGCAGCATATGGGGGAACAATCTATGGAGCTTCTAATGGGGGCAGCATATGGGGGAATAATCTATGGAGCTTCTAATGGGGGCAGCATATGGGGGAATAATCTATGGAGCTTCTAATGGGGGCAGCATATGGGGGAATAATCTATGGAGCATTTCCCACCCTAGGCTTATACTCGAGTCAATAAGTTTTCCCAGTTTTTGTGGCAAAATTAGGGGGGGGGTCGGCTTATACTCGGGTCGGCTTATACTCGAGTATATACGGTAATTGGTGGAAAAAGGTTGAACTTGATGGACCAGAGTCTTTTTCAACCTATGTAACTTTGGAGACACATAGGTTTACATTGGAACGATAGACAAAAACCCCTTAAAATAAATACATTCAACAAGTGATTCGGATCACAAAACTTTTACTACAATGGATAGACGTTTGTTGCAAAGGTTTATTTTTATCAGCTCCATAATAGGAAGAGGCTTTACAATGTCCACTGATTGAGCCAGTCATCTATCTATCCACCCCTCCCCATACATATGCAAGCACTGCCGAGTGTACATAGATTTTCAATAGGGCTGGAGACTGTGTGGCTACAGATGAAGTATTGGTAAGACATCCTTTGTGATGGTCTCTCCTCTGCATAAACAAGAAGATCGGACATTATATTGCCATGCTGCATCCTTCTCTTGCACCTGTTGGGGTGCCCCCAATAAATATTAGATGGTGGGTAAAGTCCTGCGGAAATCAGCAGGTTCAAATGACATCAATGCAATGTGTATGGGGCGTCAGTCATCTGTGAGGTTCTGGAGAGATGCAATAGACGTCTCTTTTCCTCCATATGGGAACATCTCCGCAGGACTAAAACTGTGGACTCTAGGAAAGCTGAGCAACACTTGTCAACAGGTTCACAGGTCTATGGTCAAGTGGCTGCGAGACCGCAGGCCTCGTCTTAAGCTGTCGGCATCCTGGGCCCATTCTGATTAGCAGGCTCATTGCCACGTTATTGTCACCACATACCGATATAGGTATGCCAGACCTACTAATCAGAAGACGCACCAGGGATGCCAGCTGATAAAAGGGGGTATACACGGCCGTGGTCTGGCAGCCACAGACTACTAACCCAGGTCCTGAAAAATTTTTGCTCAACTCTACTTTGGTAGTTCATGTCTGACAATTAGTGAGCATGCGACAGCTCAGGACTGCTCGCCCCGCGCTAGGATACTGGGGCATTGCAGAATCCTCAGACATATACACAAATCACGTACATCATTTTCATTCTCCAGATTTCACACAGAGCATCGGCTTTAGTGCACAGCTTGCTCCTGACTGCAGTATTTAATAAATGATGAGGCTGGAGAGTTTTTCTCCGTCAGAATCAATACAATCAAGCACAAGATCAATTTTTAGGTTACCTTGTAAAATTTTATGATATCATCCTTGACCAGGGTTTTCAGATACGCCACTTCAACATTATCTGCAGACACAAAACAAAAATAGCCATCAGCCCGCTGCCAAGTTACAGGATTTATACAAATTAATTACTGGATCTCAATCACATTTTTATCTGGAAATAGAAATGATAAACGAGGCGGCTTGCTTTATTCTCTAAAATCCCTGAGCAAATGAGCGATCAGTGGGTTATCCTGTTGTACAATGCGTGTCATCCGTACTGTGGTCACAGGCAGCAGCTGCACATCTGGGGCCGAGGCCATCAGTAATCGCAGTCATGCTCACAGCCGGACCTACTGAACGTCGCCGTAATGCGATATTGGTGCGGATGACACTTCTCTGCAAACCCCTGGATGCATGAAAGCAATGCGGAGGTGGGCGACGTATAGAAGTAGCTCAAATACTATGCCCCCTGCTGGTATTTTATCAGAGAATTGAAAACCCGGGGCAGGAGTGTTTTTTTGTGCGCCTCCCCAGTAATTTTGCAAGACAAACAGTTCTTTAACTATTTTTTTTACTCTTATACGTAATACATATTGAAGGGGTATTCCTGTATCAGTGATAAGTGCAATGATCAGTGGGAGCCTGAATTCTGTCCTCCCAAACTGGAGAACTGGTGCGGCGATATTTTTTTGAATGGAGCAGAGCTGTGGCGGGTGGCTGGGATCGGCTCTGCGCGGAAAGAAAGAGGATGCAATGCCGCAGCAGCCCTATTTAATCTCAGGGTCACAGTGGTTAAAATCCCAGTGATCATCAAACAATATATCCTAGTGATTTATCACTTTCACACTCATTTAAAAATGTATTCCCATTGACATTCCGGGCTGTGGAGTCGGAGTAATTGAAGAGTCGGAGGTTTGGCTTACAGACTCCACAGCACTGATGACCGAGCAGAAGATGCTGATCAACCAGTGCAATAAAGCGGGGATCTGCTGAACTCTAGACTCACCTATACAAGGTTATATAGTGGTGGCGACTGCAGTGTTAATGCAGAATTAATTTGACAGTCTGCTTATTGGATATAGGAAAAGTTACTGAGAGATGAAAACCCATGATGGGTAATCTGCCGTTCATGGCACCGTATACAACGGCAGCATTTGTTCCCTCCGGTCTTACCTCTATCGAAGTGATACTGTTGAGAGATAATTTCCCCCCAGTATTTTGCACATTCAGCAGACAGCTTCTTTGGCTTGTCCAGCCTCCGGAGAGCCAGGGCTTGGATGTGTTTCTGGAAGGCCTCATCTGTCATCTCCTCCAAGGATTTCTCCATAGTCTTCAGGAAGGCCTCCACCCGGCTCTCCAGATAGTGTGGCTGCTTCTCTGACTGAATAATGAACCGCAGGCCTTGGATCCCATTTGCCCTGCGCGGACCACTGAACACAATATAACCTGCAAAAAACAAAGTTTTAATTACAAAAAAAATATTTTTTTGTTGCTATTTTGAAAGTGTTGATCACCAGCTCAGAAAGAGAAAATGGCAAAGACTGTCCATTTATCCATCATTATCTTGCCACAGGAGATAATGGAGGCCATACGTACTGGCTTAATTGGAAAACCATGCAGATGTTAGAAGGAAAAAAAAAAGATGGGGCAAGTTAAAATGTAAAAGCCCCAGCTTGTGCTCTGGCAGCCTCAGGTCAGCAGACAGGGTTATGGATTGCTCACCTAGTTGTTCCTTGGTCCGCAGGGTGTTGAAGCACGGCTCCGCAATGATCTGACAGAACAGCTCCAGCAGCATGTTTTCGGACGTACTCTGCATGTCGGTCTGGTAATAGATCTCGATGCCGCAGTTATTGTGCACCTCATTCCGCTGCTGATACACAAACCAGCCCCCTGTAAACGCCAAAAAAATAAACAAAAAACAAAACAAAACAGGGCGTCACGTCACAATTCTTCCGGTATTTGCAGTTAAGATCAGTCTTTCAGTCGCACATGAGATACGTTGGTGTGAATAATGCTATTTCGTCTCTACCCTTGATAGGCATTCTTAAATCACAGGGTCCCCAGGGTCTCATCTCCCCTCTGTACACACACATGCTATCGGTGGGGCCGGAATCTGCCATATGCTCGGTTAGGGGGAAATGGGAAAGGCTCATCCCTGACACACAGGGAGAGGAGTGGGAAGAAATCCTGGAGTCACCAACTAAGGTGTCTCCGTCAATTGACAATAGAATGATACAACTTTATATTATAAACCAGTCATATTTGACTCCGACTCGACATTTTAAGATGGGCCGTTTCCAATCTTCGGAGTGCCATGATTTGGCAGTGTCCGATTATAGCACATTATTGGAAAGAGGGGACGTCATTATTAGCCTCCCTGGCACAGATTCCTGTTCCCCTTGAGCCATTGGTTTGTCTGTTCGGGGTGTGGGATGATGAGACGTGGGGATACTATACGGGGATTTTCCTGCGGGAGACATTGTTCATGGCACGGAAGGTGCTAGCACTGCGGTGGATGGGAAGTTCGGGTTCCTCCCTTAGGGCCTGGATATAATTGGTGAACTCTATTATCCCATATGAGCGTATGCTTTACCAAAACAGAGGGTGCCCGGGTAAATTTGAGAAAATATGGGAGAGGTGGAATTCCTCTCATCTCACGTTGTAGGACGGAGATATCGCATGATAAAGAGCCAAATATATAGACATAGGCTGCAAATAGTTGTTTTGTAGTAGTAATGTTTTAGAAGTAGGCAGGCTTTATTATTTGAATAATACACAGACTAATGTAAGGCAATTGACAGTATGTTTTATTCAATGCACAGTTGATATACACAAGCTGTTTGACATTGATACTCTGTGATATGCATGTGTGTTGCATGATATTTTTGTTGCTGTCAGTTTGCATACTGTATACCCTGCCTTTGGTTCAATAAACGAATTTAAAAACAGGGCGTCATAACCGATCAATAATGCCCTGTTTCAGTAATCAAGTGGCGGTGGACCAGGGACTTGCCATCGGGCAGCTGTACTTCTCTGTATCTGACCAGCTGACTTGGGAGCAGTGGTTTGGTGTGGGCATGCTCTATGAGGGTGTCCTCCACCATCTGCATCATGCCCTGTGCCGTCTGCAGAAGGAAAAAAAAAAAAAAATCCAAAATGGTGATAGCAGTTTTACATTTTATAACACCCATGCTACACATCCACGCACAGACAGTGGGAGAGTATGAAGCCCATCAGATATTTCCAGCAATGTTCATAAGGCAATTTAACTCCTTCTCGCCCCCCCCTTCGCATTTTGCATATGTCAGAAAAAGCTCCCACTATATACATTAAATGCAAGCGGTGACTGAGCCTAACGGAGGCATCGGTCCCACAATGAACTTATGATGTATACATTAACGACTTGATATTATAACCCATTAGTAGACGATTGGCCTCCACTGATGGGCCAGTGGGTGAGGGGCGTCCGTGACATTCCTACAATGGATAAGTTATGAAAATTTAAAAAAAAAAGAAAAAAAAAAAAAGAAGACCTCAGGATGCGTGTAGAATGGTACATAGCGGCACACTTTACCCATAGACTTCTTGGTAGTATAATAGATAGAGATATATATCTCTCTCTATCTATACACACACACAAAATATATTATATATCTCATATATATATATATTATATATATATATATATATATATATATATATATTTTTTTTTTTTTTTCTTTTAAATACACAGAAGTCTACGGGTGAAGTATTATCGATCACATATATTACCCATAGGAAACCGAATGCTGGTGGGGAAAGTAAAGTTCATTTTCTCCCCGCTGAATTTGGCTACATGCATATGCCAGGCATCTGCAAATTGTCTCTTTAGAGAGGAAGAGGACTAGAACTCTAGTGCCACCTATTGGAAGTAGCAATCCTAAAAGTCAATGTCGACCCTTTAACAAGCCTTGTTACATGACTTAGGATAAAAGCCAAAACCAGAATCTCAATTTGCAGACACTGTGTTTCGGGGTACTGTCCCTCGTCAGTGCAAAGTGTGAGAGAGGCGTCTGACTGATATCCAAGAAGTATCGTTTCTCCTTGGGGAGAATGACATGCTAAGCATGCCGAGATGCCGGGCATCATAACGCTATTAACGTGCAGATTAACCACGTAGCTGCAGGTTAACAATGTTATTTCTGTTGACTGGTTCCCTTTAAACACAGAGCACATAGCACACTGATGCTATCCGTGTGCTCTACGTGTTTTTCACAAACCCATAGACTTGTATTTTCATCTGTGATACTGGAAAAACACTGACATGTGAACAGCACCATAGACTGTAATGAATACATTTTGTATCCATAAAGGAAAAAAGGATGTGTAACATGGATGTCTGAATGAGGCCTAACAGTGCATAGCAGCCACAATACAAGAAGGCATTGGGCCCAATTTGCTTGGGACACCTTGAACAGTGCCATGCCCGTTGTGTGGTATACTGTAGCATCCATCATTGTTTGTTATGGATGGCTTGTAATCTCATACATGTGCGGTCAGTAACCAACCTGCTTTGTTATATTGCCATGGAGAAGAGCTTCAACGTGCAGCCGGGACAGCAGCTCAGGAATGAAGGCCTTGAGACGAGGAACGGTAACATCTGGGAGAAAAGAACAGCGGATAAAGCAACGGCAGATCAGTCTGGACTGACAATTCAGGTTTTACAAGAATAAAGCGAATAATCAGATAACCCTGTTATACATCCAATGTAAGTAGAGCATTGATGGCCGCCAGCGATACACAGGTTAAAATATGGTGTGTGGTGGAATAATCACATCAGCAGGGCCAGCAACTACGCCAAGGTCTGAGAATTAAACACAACTCATGAGAACAAGTGTGGGGCATGTGCCCTGCCTCTCTAGCACCAATGCCCCAGTGGTCACATCAGTACTGAGGCCAGTTACTGCCATACATCCACCGCACAATTGCAACCAAGTCATTGCATCAGGAGAGGAAACTAAGACTGGAAACCACAGGGCAGCACAGTGGCTCAGTGATCAGCACAGCGGTTCAGTGATCAGCACAGCGGCACCAAGGTCCGGAGCTCAGATCCCACCAAGAACAAGAGCTTTGTATGTTCTCCCCACGTATGCCTGGGTTTCCCCCCACACTCCAAAAACATACCGATGTGGAAGTTAGATTGCAAGCCCCAATGGGGACAATGATGTGTGTGAAGAACTGTGGAATTAATGGCGCTACATAAATCAAATAAAATAAAGATTTAACTGGTAAAAAAAAAAAAATAATAATTCACCCTTGCAGATGACCTTGCTAAAAAAATGTCCTACAATTTTATGGTTATATATCCTTTGTGTAACCATGATATGCCCACAAACAACCCCTCTATGGTCTACACTTTCCATCAGACTACTCTTTTCTTTTTCTACCCTACATCTCCCTGATGTAAATTCATTTGGCAGATAGTACGAGGATTGCAGGATCTGGTTACAAAGGGTTGATTTGTAGTGAGACCTATAGGAGTGACAGACGAAAAGGTAGAAATGTCTTCAACTCCATTTGCAAAGTTGATTCATTGTGACGAGGTTGCAATTGGCTTTAACAATGAAGTCTTGGGCTTATGTCAGACCCTCAATATCTGGAAGCCCTGTGCCTCCCTACACAGTTCACACTGGACTAAGTAGTATCACCCAGCCTCTTTACCCACGAAAACCCGGCACTGCAGGTGGCACCTCGGACCGGAGCGTGCGGCTGCATAGAAATACATGTAGCCGCACGCTCCGGTCCCAGTGTCGGCGGCAGTGCCAGGTTTTCATGTGAGAGACTCGCACGAGAATCTTGCGAGTCTCTCGCAAGTATGAGCCCCAAGACCTTGTGCGGCTGATCATGTGGTCAATGGCAGCACAAGTTAGTTTAAAAGTCATGAAGCCATTGACATTAGCTTGTAGCGTACAGTCAGCCAGTGTGTCTGGTCTCAGACTTACCAGAATTTAAGGAAGCCCCCTTAAAATTTTGGGGTAATTTTTAAATTTTCACTGCATTCCTCATACACATTCTAATGATTTATTTTTTTCCAGGGCAAGAACTTTGGTATCAAATACGATTATTGTCATTGGCGAGTTTCATGTTTATAACGTGCAAATTGCCTCTTCAGAAAGAAAGAGGACTTTTACTCTACAGCGCCACCTATTGGTAGTAGCGATCCTACAAGTCACAATCAACCCTTTAACGAGTCTTGTAGTATGACTTAGGATACAAGCCAAATCAGAATCTCAATTTGATTTGGCTTGTATCCTAAGTCATACTACAAGACTCGTTAAAGGGTTGATTGTGACTTGTAGGATCGCTACTACCAATAGGTGGCGCTGTAGAGTAAAAGTCCTCTTTCTTTCTGAAGAGGCAATTTGCATATTATTTTCCCAGAGGAGCATTGTACGGCGAATAAGTCTCCTTACCTTGACAAGCCACAGCTGGCATGTCACTCTCCGCAAGGAGAAACCTTACTTCTTAGACCCATGTTTATAACGAACACTTTTAGCATTGGAGAAACTGCTGCTGGGTAAGAAGATTGCCTTTGCTCCTACGACAATCTTCTTATTTGAGCCATTCTGTGATGTATGGAAGCAGTGAACAAAGAAACTCAAGTAATGTTTCCATTTTGCATGAAGTGACCTGAGCGGAGGTTGCGCTCACAATCCACTCGCTGTGACCCAGTTTCTGCATTTATGCTCTGCAATCTTCCGGCACATGTGTTTACGCTCCAGAGCGAATGGCTTCGCTCGCTCAGGTGGTGTAAGGAGATAAAGCTGCGCTCTCGGCAGAGCAGGGAACATGATTTATAGGGCTGCCGGGAAGGCAAATCAAGTGTTATACAACTGGAAAATGGGCTATTAGAACAGCGGCAAATATCACCCACGGCACAAACAAAGGACAGCAAGCAGAGGGAATGCAGCGAGATAGAAATGTGATGTTCTAGAAAAAGAATAACCAAGTGTTCAGTCTGTGCACAGAATGAAGAAGGAAAAAAACACTATACAAATCCACAAATAGAACAACCAAGGTGCAATGTGTGACATACGTAGCCACATTGCGAGTCCATCCCTCTTGGGACTGCATGCAGCTGCATGGCTACCGTGATCGTGGCCAGAAAATGCCAGCAGAACATACTCAGAACGATCATCCATGGGTGCTGTGCTACCGAAAACTGCAGAAATCAACAGTAACATATGCATACCTAATAAGACACCTCCCTCCCGTTACAAGGTGCCCAATTGTTTTGTGAAGGGACAGGTTTTAAAGTCCAATCCCACTTAGACTATAAGCACAAAATTACATATTAAAAAGCCGATGTCCCAAGTAACCTGGAGCTCCTTGTATGGGTTTGGCTCTGGTATTGCACGGTGATTTTTCCCAGGGAGTCTGACTTGTGAGTGTGCACATGGGGCTGCTCTCTAGCCATGAACTGGGGGGTCAGACTGGAGAGGCCGTAGATTTTGGTCTTTCCCTAATTATGGTTATTGAGATCCTAAAAGCTGTGGATTTTTTTTTTTTGTTTTACTCTACGATGACGTGATCACTTCTTGCATTGCAGCACTGTTGCACTGCTTTGTAGTCTGATTGTCAGGCCCTTGGCTGCCGTAGCAGCACATCAGTGACCAGAAATCATCCTGTGGTATTACCTATGGAGGATAGAAAGGGGCCACTCCAGTTTTGGTAAATCCTGAATGTAGGATCTATTTCTAATTCAAGCTTTATGGGACAGTTGTCAGTCATATAATACTTGACCAACGCGGACATATTACGGCGTCTCATGTAAAAAGTGTTTAGTACGTTGCTGGACTGGAGTGAGTTACAAGTCAGTCATTTTCTATGGGATAAAATCTTTTTAAATGTACTCAGTAGACAGAATCCATGGCCAACACTCTGCACTTCCTCAGCACCAGATGACTTTAGTTACGGTTACATTCCCGACATCAGACATTTTTCACCTTCTAGACCTTCCCGGAGCTCGTCTTTGGTCCAGGCCACTTCGGTCATCAGCAGCCTTAGGTAATACATCGCATGCTGGTGAGGTTGTTCTGCACGGAAGTTGTTCAGAGAACGCATGTACTGCAACACAGAAAATCTCACATTGTCATCAAGACACGCGGCAATACCCTACTGGACAGCCACGTTCCTGTGTTTTGTAGACAGACCAGTTTTTTTCCATTTTAAAAGGGGATGTCTAGCCCCACTCCCCCACCACCCAAAATAGTTGCCACCCCTGTCTACAGGTTGTGTGCCATTTTGCTGCTCCATATGCAATACTAATCACTACTAGTGATGAGCGAAAGTGTTAGGATTAGGTGTTATCTGAGAATGCTCATGTGCTAACCGAGAGTCCCCACGGCTGCATGTCTCGTGGCTGTTCGACAGCTGTTGCCCGTTTGTTAGACAATCCCAGCACGTGTTGCAGCTGTCTAACAGCCGCGAGAGACTCCAACATATTTTTCGAAGACACCTGGTTAGCACATGAGCATGCTCAGTTAACACCTTATCCAAGCATGTTCGCTCATCACTACTCATGTACAAGCATGGCTCTGTTTTCTTGAAGGCGAGGAAGAGAGCAAAACTACAGCTGAGCGTTAATCCCGTCAATTTAGAGACAAAATTTGCTTTTATCCATAAAGAGATCCGTTCCAATAATCATACTATTTTAGTGCGGTGCCCATCAGCATTTCTGATCTAATCAATAAAGTGTCTCCAAGCTTCAGTATTGCCAATTATCTGTAACAAGAAAGAAAACGAATGATCCAGAAAAAACAGACTATAGGGCTGGACTTACCGCTTCTTTAATGATCTCAAAACGTTTCTCGTCTATTTCAAAGGTGGCCATTTTCTCAACGATCTTCCTTAGTAAGATATGCTGCTTGTCGTTGTATCCTTTCACAGACAGCTGGAAAAGTAGGGTACGGATCAATGCATCCAGCTCGATACCTTACACACACGGACTGGGTTTCTACATCTGCCAGTGTTAGTTGTGAGTGCTTCTGAATCAGATGTGCAGTTAATAGGCGCGGTCCTACCCTCAAGGCACCACTTTCATAAACAGACTGTTAGTACTGATGACCCAGAACAAGTGAGGCCAAGTTTTTTTTTTTATTTTATTTTTTTTATGGTGGTTCCATTTAAAACCTACTTCATAAACTATTAATTTCTATGCTAATCACATGAAGCGGTTTGAGCAGCCTTTTTTTTTTTTTTTTTTTTAATTTTATTTATTATTTGCCCTTTGTAGAGAGGTTTTGAAAAAACACAAGGTGGGAAGAACAGAAAAAAAAATATAGCGTATTTTTTTTTGCAGTGGATCCTGATGGAATCTGCAGCTTTCTGATTGGCCAGTTTGAATCAAAGAACCCTTCAGCAAAATAAGGAGCTTGTCCTGTAGTAGTTTCCATTGAAGAAACTCGCTTCAAACAACTCTGTGTGAACGTCGAATTAGCTCAGTATTACACCATTACCCAATGGATTTAACTCTATAATGTTGCACTATACTGTGGATTCAGTTTCTGAACACGTGGGATCGGGGTGGAGAGGAGCTGCAATGGGTGTGTGTTTTACCCATGAAAAATGCACAACGAAATGGGGCCTAAGAGGTGATATTCACTTGGGGGGGGGTCCTCATCAGCAAGACTCGGATAGAAGGGTTTCCTGAAATAAGCAAATACTGAAAACGGATTGTTCAAAGAAGACAGTACAGAAAGAGCTATTCCCAGAAGATAGCAAGTGATCCTCTATCATTCAGCATGGGGATAAAAGATTATTTTGAGTCCAGTGGCTTTTATTCCCCAGCCATCTGGTTCCTCGGCCCCATCTTTAGAGTGGAGCTTGATCGACTTCCAATCCACTAACTGATGAGAAAACTAAGTGCTGTGGGTTCCCGGTGAACAGTATACAACTTCTGAACCTATATATAAAAGATCTTCCCAAAATATTAAGTTATCCCCTAAATACAAGGTCATGAGTCCAATTCCACTTTCTTCTAGAGAACTCATTGTCAGATCTAACAGTCTACCTAAAAATATGGGTCCTGAATGTAGGTACCAAGTTTAGTTTGAGGCATTAATCACCGTTCCCTGACCCATTGTGAGGAATACATGCAACGGTTAGGATAATAGCAAGCACATAGTACATTTCCCAGAGAAAATACCTTGTGAACAGTTTGATATTTAACAAATGCAAAACTTTACATCCTAAAGTTGTTGGGCATTAAAACTTATTTACACCATAATGATAATTTTACTAATCTCCAATTCCATAATATAAGAACGTTTATTTAGGTATAGTTTAATCTGTAAAAACTCTATTTACTTAATTTATGGAAAAAACCCCGCAATATATGGAGCAAAACTACACCTCAAGTTTTCAAAAAAGGGGTTGCCTGGTTTAGAAAATACACCTTCATGTGAACTGTGCCAATAATCAACAAATATCTAAAATGTCTATTGTCGGTTATTACTAAGCCCTAATAATTTTGGGGAACGTTAGGGATACTATAAACCCGCAATATAATGGGTGCATGAATGCAAGCAGTTCAGAAATTAATTAGTATCGCCAAAGCATGATTAACGGGGTCATCCAAGTTGCAAATGGGATGATCTCAACAACACCCGTGCAGTTCATTTAATTCATGACACAATGGCCATCGACGGCCCATTATTCCATCATACACTCAACGTTTATTTTTTGATTTTACAATTTAAAAGTCGTAGAATTCTGAAAATCTCAGAATTCACAAGTGAACAATAAGACAACAGGATTTTTGGGTTGCTTACCGTAAAATCTGTTTCTCGGAGCCTTCATTGGGGGACACAGAAACCATGGGTGTATGCTGCTGCCACTAGGAGGCTGACACTATGCACAAAAAAAGGTTAGCTCTTCCTCTGCAGTGTACACCCCACCGACCGGCAGGAAATTCCTCAGTTAGTGAGAAAGAAGTAGGAGAAGTAACAGAATAGATTGAAAACAGAACAAACAACTCAACTGTAACCAACCGACAAACATAAGAACAGGAGTTGTTGAACATGGGAGGGTGCTGTGTCCCCCAGTGAAGGCTCCGAGAAACAGATTTTACGGTAAGCAACCCAAAAATCCTGTTTTCTCTTTCGCCTCATTGGGGGACACAGAAACCATGGGACGCTCCAAAGCAGTCCCTGGGGTGGGAAAAACAAGCTTCCATCAGGCCAGTGGACTCACCACCGCAGCCTGCAGGATCCTTCTACCTAGGCTGGCGTCCGCCGAAGCGTAGGTGTGGACATTGTAGAACCTCACAAACGTGTGAACCGATGACCAGGTTGCAGCTTTGCAAAGCTGCAGCGCGGAAGCTCTGTGACGTACCGCCCAGGAGGCACCCACTGCCCGGGTAGAGTGCGCTCTAATTCCCGGAGGGGCCACTCGATGCTTAACCCGGTAGGCCTCCAAAATTGCCGATCTGATCCAGCGAGCAATAGTAACTTTGGAGGCCGGGTGACCTTTCCGCACCCCATCTGGAATGACGAAAAGAGAGTCTGTCTTTCGCAAAGAAGTCGTCCTAGATAGATAGACCTTCATCGCCCTGACCAAGTCCAGCTTGTTCAAGGATCGCTCCCGAGGATGAGTTGGACTTGGACAAAAGGACGGGAGAACAATATCCTCATTGAGGTGGAAAGCGGATACCACCTTAGGAAGGAAAGGGCGGAGGCCGCAGAACTACCTTATCCTGGTGGAGCACCAAGAAAGGGGAGCGGCAAGAAAGAGCCGCCAATTCCGACACGCGCCGGATGGAGGTGATTGCTACCAGAAAGGCAACTTTCCAAGAAAGGAAAGGAAGGGAAACATCTCTGAGAGGTTCAAAAGGAGGACCTTGCAGAACCTCGAGCACCAGATTAAGATCCCATGGATCTACGGGCGCTCGGTACGGAGGAGCCGTGTGAGCCACACCTTGAAGAAAGGTTTTGACCTGAGGACGGGAGGCCAACGTCTTCTGAAATAAAACGGACAGTGCCGAAACTTGCCCCTTCAAAGAGCTGAGGGCAAGACCTGCATCCAGTCCTGCCTGAAGAAACGCCAGGACAGAAGGAAGCGAAAAACACAAGGGCGCGATGTCATTGGCCTCACACCAAGTGAAATAGGCCTTCCAGGTACGGTAATAAATTTTGGAAGACGATGGCTTTCTGGCTCGGATCATAGTATGAATAACTCGATCGGAAAATCCTGATTGTTTCAAAACCTCGGTTTCAACAGCCACGCCGTTAAATTGAGCGACCAAGGATTGGGGTGGCAAATCGGGCCTTGAGACAGCAGATCTGCCCTGTCTGGAAGCTTCCAGGGGGCGTCCGTGAGAAGGTTGACGATGTCCGCGAACCAAGCCCTTCTGGGCCAATTCGGACAGTCACTGAAGCAGTGCCGGAAAGTTGGGGGACAGGAGGCAGAGGAGGATGTCAGTCTGCAGTCGCAGAGCTACTCACGGTCCGGTGTCCTGTCGCAGCTTCCAGCAAATGAAGGTGCACGGCTCGTCTGGGCTTGCAGGGGGCACGGCAGATAGGACAGCGTCCGGCTGACAGACTGCGAAAATGGCGGCAGCCTGAGAACAGAGCAGGAAGTGCGCGCTTCCCTGCAGAGACAAAGGAAGATGGGCGGGGCTAACCGCCGATGCTAAAAATGGTGCCATCCTATGGAATAGCCAGGCTGGGAGTGGGTACCTTCATCCAGCGTGTGCTGTCATTCCTGTAGAAGAGTATCCGCGCCTCATCCGACCGACAGGCTCTGGGTGGGAGACGGGGAACGAGGACCATCTGGATCACCTGACACACATCCGTGTTAGGGGGCTCTTCGTCCTGCTGTAGAGACCTATGAGGATACGGGGTGGCAGTACACACCGTACTCAGTCTCTTTGTGGGACTACAGATGTTACTCTTCACTCTGTATCCCTCCGGATAACATGAAGGAAAAAAACGAGGCACATTGAGGTAGATAAGGGTCTAAGAAAGACCCGTGTCCACCTCCTACTGACACTAAGCTAAACTGTGGAATTTCCTGCCGTTCGGTGGGGTGTATACTGCGGAGGAGGAGCTAACCTTTTTTTGTGCATAGTGTCAGCCTCCTAGAACCAGCAGCATACACCCATGGTTTCTGTGTCCCCCAATGAGGCGAAAGAGAAATAGTTTTCAAAACCTCTCGATTTTAGTCATTATCTAATTTGAGCACAACGTGCAGAAATCCCCGCACTTATAGCCTTGGCTGCTATCAATGAGCTTAGTAATAGTTGTTTGAGGAATACACTTGGGAAAATCCTCAAGATCCGCTGATGGCTGCTCCGTTTGCAACTGCCGAACAATAATCTACTATAATAAATGCGCTAAGCAGCTTCCGGGTTGTAACAACTTCCGTCCAGTTGTAACTGGTGATGTCACAGCACACCTCTTGCCATGTTAACCCTCAACACACCACTCCTCCTCAACACACACTCCTGTCACCTTTCACTATCTCCACTAACGTCCAGTCGCAGGATTTTAGAATACTCAAGATGGCGTGGCCGCAAGAACATGTCGCCGGCGTGGACAACGTCGGGATTTAGGATGGCGCCGGTGGAAGAAGATGTCGGGGATCGTGGAGCAGCGATGATGACGGTGTGAGTATGAGAGACGGAGTGAGAGAAAGGGTCGATTGTGGAGTGAAAGAGTGAGTGGAGATGGTGAAAGGTGAGAGGAGTGTGTGTTGAGGCGGTGTGTTCAGGAGGAGTGTGTGTTGAGGGTTCACATGGCAAGAGATGTGTCACTATCCTCCCGATGCGATAGCAATGGGCCTTAATCTACTATAATAAATGCGCTAAGCAGCTTCCAGGTTGTAACAACTTCCGTCCAGTTGTAACTGGTGACGTCACAGCACACCTCTTGCCATGTTAACCCTCAACACACCACTCCTCTCACCTTTCACTATCTCCACTAATGTCCACTCGCAGGATTTGAGAATACTCAAGATGGCGTGGCCGCAAGAACATGTCGCCGGCGTGGACAACGTCGGGATCAAGGATGGCGCCGGTGGAAGAAGATGTCAGGGAACGTGGAGCAGCGATGATGACGGTGTGAGTATGAGAGACGGAGTGAGAGAAAGGGTCGTATGTGGAGTGAAAGAGTGAGTGGACGTGAGTGGAGATGGTGAAAGGTGAGAGGAGTGTGTGTTGAGGCGGTGTGGTGTGTTCAGGAGGAGTGTGTGTTGAGGGTTCACATGGCAAGAGGTGTGTCACTATCCTCCCGATGCGATAGCATCGGGCCTTAATCTACTATAATAAATGCGCTAAGCAGCTTCCAGGTTGTAACAACTTCCGTCCAGTTGTAACTGGTGACGTCACAGCACACCTCTTGCCATGTTAACCCTCAACACACCACTCCTCAACACACACCTCTCACCTTTCACTATCTCCACTAATGTCCACTTGCAGGATTTCAGAATACTCAAGATGGCATGGCCGCAAGAACATGTCGCCGGCGTGGACAACGTCGGGATTCAGGATGGCGCCGGCGGAAGAAGATGTCGGGGATCATGGAGCAGCGACGATGACAGTGTGAGTATGAGAGACGGAGTGAGAGAAAGGGTCGTATGTGGAGTGAAAGAGTGAGTGGATGTGAGTGGAGATGGTGAAAGGTGAGAGGAGTGTGTGTTGAGGAGGTGTGTGTGTATTGAGGGTTAACATGGCAAGAGGTGTGTCACTATCCTCTTGATGCGATAGCATCGGGCCTTAATCTAGTGTTCTATATGTGCTTAATGTGAGACAAGCCCTGAGAGAGGACAGGCCAAGGTAGCAAGTTTAGGGCACACAGGCTGCTCACAGTAGCACAAGCAACATGCGGCATGGCGTCTTCATGCTGTCAAATGGCTCCAGGACACTTTGGAGAAATGGTTGCACCACTGGTTCCACAACTATATGCAACGCTGAGCTGTTAACGTATGGTAGCTGGACATCTCTAGTCTTCTTCCCAGATAAACTAAGCCACCCCACACCATAATTGCAGATGTTGGACCATTGTGATATACCCTCATGAAGGCCCCTTCGTTTACATCACGCAACCATTCTCCCTTATGGTGCAGAACAAGATCATGGAGGCTGGAATGGATTGGAGACTGGAATGGATTGGAGACCACGTGGGCAGTGCCATAAAGTGGCCATCATGAGGGAACATCACTACGCTCCTTGCTCCCACGATAATGGTGTTTGGTGGCATAAAGTATGGCAGCCAGCTCCTCTAGTCTTCAGGTCAACAGCTCTGCGTTACATGGATGTGGTGGTAAAACCAATGTTATGGCCATTTTTACAAAGTGTCCCTGGAGCCATTGTTTTTTTTTGTTTTTTTTAACACGACATCAGGTCGCATGTTGCTCGGGCTACTGTGAGCAGCCTGCGTGACTTAAGTGTGCTACCATGGCCTGCAGTATCACTGGACGTGTCTCCCATCGAGAAGGTCTGGGACATCATTGGTTGTTTACCTGAAAGGTAACTGCCAGCAGCGGATCTTGATGATTCTTGAAGTGAATTCAGAATGTCAAAACATTCCTTCGTCCCGTTCTCACACACCTTGGACAACCATTAATAACCTCATCGATACTATAATTGTGTGTGGCTCTCATACTCCATACTGAATAAATCGAGATTATGCAATGTTTTTTTTGAAAACTTTGTTTTCATGTCCATCGATGCTGTGACTTTCAGAATTCCAAGACTTTTTTAACTTGGTACTGCAATGTCACTGATGAGTGTATATATTATGTTGCATCCTAAATCTTTTGACAAGGAGGGGGAAATCCCTGTCCATGTACAAAACCAGAACAAGCACCCCCACACAGTTCTATTTCTTTTCATGCCTTAATGGGAAGTTGCTGCTTTCTTGAGATATTTACTTACAAGAATTGCATTCATCCCTGATGCAATGCCATAGTTGACACCTGCGAGGCGGGCTGCATATGTATACTCTTTTAAATCATCCTTCAATAACCTTAGAAACAGGTATGTCATGTTGCAATGGAGGGGGTCAGCATAGAGGTAACGACTAACAAAAAGAAAAACGGAAAATAAAATGGGAACAAAAAATAAAAATACAAAAAAAAAAAGAAAGAAGAAAGAACAAATGCGCCAAATGTGATAATGCAAGCAATGAGATGAACATGCCAGGAGGAGCTTTGACAAAAAAAAGAGTATGAATATGCAGCTTCACAGTCACATTGTCTTTGGGATGGGATCTGGACTGCACCATGAAAGAAATCATGTTTCTGTGGTTCTGATTTCCAAAAAAGTAATAAAAAAAAAAAAAAAAAAAGTTGGTTCCCCACAAATGATAGCTAAAGAGTAGGTTCTACAGAGGACTAAAAGCCTGAGCAATGGTGGGAGTCTTCCACCCATAATGACCAGGGAGGATATGGAGATGGTCTCGTATCCGCCTTGGCTTCAGGTACTTACATACATCCCATAGATGGTATTTTGGAGGTCATAGTTCAGGCCGGCTAGCTCTGCTGCATATGCATACTCGTTGAGTGAGTCTTTAAGCAGTTCAAGGTATAAATAGGCCATGTTACAATGCAAAGGATCCACATAAGCAAATGGGCTGAAAGAGAATATAAAAATTAAAGTCTGACTTCATCATAGTCATCCCCAAGCTACAAATATCCAAACCAGTAGGTAATCGACCAGCGGCACTCCGACTATGGAACTACAGGGATCAGCCCACAAACCTCCCAAGAATGATCTAAACTGGAGAGTTTCACAAATTGTTTTATCAAGAAATAAGAACAAGAGCTGCAATTTAAAAAAAAGGGGGTATTGCAACCTACCGTTAATACCTATTCATTGGATTGGGGTTAACTGTTAAGATTGGTAATGATCCTAGTGGGGAACCCCATACCAATCGCCTGCCCGGTTATACCCTGGCCACAAAACGGCACTGCCGAGCCATACATCTCCTCCCAGTGCTGCGTTTACCAAAGTCAGATTTAACTTTTGTTTTTATTCTTTGTGCACGTATTATTATTGCAAGAGCTCTGCAAACATGGCAAACAAAGCACATTCATAGGCTCCAATGAACCAGAAAATTTCCCCATTGCCATACTACACTTCTGTTTTTAACACCCCCCCACCCCACAAAAGAAAAAAAACACACAATCCAGGACTTAAGAATTAACCCTATACATAAAGAAAGGCTGACAGCACGCACTGAATTCGGGCGCCCGTTCCAAGGAACCCTCTTGGATAGTCCAGACAGTCAAAAAAATAGAAGGACAGCGCTCCATCCAGGTGTAGTAATAAGAAAAGGACTTTACTCTGCCATATTGCAAACATGGCGGAATAAAGTCCTTTTCTTTTTACGACACATGGATGGAGCGCTGTGCTTCTATTTTTTGACTGTTAACATTTAACCCTTTCTAACTTCTAATCATTTATTTCTTTATGCTAAAACCAAAACCACATTTGTAGGATTATAATCCCTGGCTTAAGTTTTGTAATTAAAACCTTCAATAAGTGCTGTGCGTGCACAAAACATGTGGAGCGAAGGGCTATTGTACAGCTATGGCCACTACAACCTGTGGCTGCACGTCACCGCTACAATGAAGGCTACTGAATACCAATACAAAAATGTCTTAATGCTGTAAACAATATACAAGGATAGTGAACAGGTAAAAGAGGGAAAGAATATACTGAATCCTAACTTTAGGAGTCAGACTGAATTTCAGGAGCCAGTTTATATCTTGATAGCTAGATAAGGTCACACAAACATCAAAAGCAAAAGAAACTTCAGAATTTCATGCAAATAGAAAGTTTCCACGTGCATTGGCTACATAAAGAAACCTTCCTCCTCCTCCCATCAAAGTTTTTTATCCTCTTAATATATTGCACTCATCATATTATACAGCACTTTGTACTTACAATTGCTCATTTTGCCTTTCTACCCAGATAATCCTTCTCTTTTCTCTGCTCTATTTAGAAACAGGAAGTCTCTTGTCCCTGCATTTATCATTTCCCTCTTATCCTCCTGACCCAGCTGTCCTCTCTTCCCCCTGACAGGGACTTTTGCAGTGACTTATGACTCATACAGGGAAAATCAACCTCCTGTTTCTACATAGAGCTTAGAAGGATTCAGCTAGTCCGTTCCGCTATTAATCGTGTGATGTCATGGATCTAATGGAAAAAGAGAAGAATTACCGTATATACTCATGTATAAGCAGAGATTTTCAGCTCCTTTTTTGGGCTGAAAGTCCCCCTCTCGGCTTATACGCGAGTCATATAACAGGGGCAGCGGGGGGGGGGGTCAGAGACCATACTCACCTCTCCTGGCACATGTCTCCAGCCCCTGCTTCTCCCTCTGCCGTCTGCTTCCTGCGTTCAGCGGTCACGTGGTACGGCTCATTAAACTCATGGATATGCGCATATTTATGAGTTTAATGAGCGGTACCACGTGACCAGCTGAATGCAGGAAGCAGACAACAGAGGGAGAAGCAGGGGCTGCCGCTGCAGAGGATACCTTGCACCAGGAGGGGTGAGTATGACGGGGGCAGAGTAATATTCACCTGTCCCCGTTCCAAGCTGTGCACCGCTGTGTCTCCAGGTCCTCCTGCTGTGACGGCAGAGGGCGCGATGACGTAGTCCGTGTGCGCCCTCTGCTGTCACTGACTGCAGAGATCCGGGAGACACAGCGGTGGACGGCGATGGAACAGGGACCAGTAAATATCGCCGGGGGCTCAGGACACTGGCACCTGGCCCCCAGCGACGGAGAGGTAAGCATGTCTTTTTTTTTTTTTTTTTTTAATTGCAGCAGCAGCGGCACCAGCATATGGGGGGTATTTATGGAGCATCTTACAGGGCAGCATTAACCCTTGTGCAGCAGCATATGGGTGATATTTATGGAGCATCTTATAGAACAGCATTAACCCTTGTGCAACAGCATATGGGGGGGTATTTATGGAGCAGCATTAACCCTTGTGCAGCAGCATATGGGGGGTATTTATGGAGCATCATTAACCCTTGTGCAGCAGCATATGGGGGGTATTTATGGAGCATCTTATGGAGCAGCATTAACACTTGTGCAGCAGCATATGGGGGTATTTATAGAGCATCTTATGGAGCAGCATTAACCCTTGTGCAGCAGCATATGGGGGTATTTATAGAGCATCCTATGGAGCAGCATTAACCCTTGTGCAGCAGCATATGGGGGTATTTATAGAGCATCTTATGGGGCAGCATTAACCCTTGTTCAGCAGCATATTGGGGGTATTTATGGAGCATCTTATGGGGCAGCATTAACCCTTGTGCAGCAGCGTATGGGGGGTATTTATGGAGCATCTTATGGGGCAGCATTAACCCTTGTGCAGCAGCATATGGGGGTATTTATGGAGCATCTTATGGGGCCGCATTAACCCTTGTGCAGCAGCATCTTACGGGGCAGCATTAACCCTTGTGCAGCAGCATATGAGGGGTATTTATGGAGCATCTTCTAGGGCCAGCATTAACCCTTGCGCAGCAGCATATGGGTTTTTTTTTTTTTTATCTATGGAGCATCTTCTTGGACCACCATTAACCCTAGGCTTATACGCGAGTCAATAAGTTTTCCCAGTTTTTGTGGCAAAATTAAGGGGGTCGGCTTATACACGAGTATACACGGTAGTTGAGTAGAAAGGTAAAATGAGCAATTGTAAGTGCACCGTGCTATATAATATGATAACTGCAATATATTAGGAGGATGCACATTTTGATGGGAGGAGGAGGGCTTTTTTAACACTTGGGATTTTTTCAGCCCCATTGATAAGATGCCACTCAGAAAATCAACATACTAGGACCCCAAGTGGTGCCTACAATTATGGGCCCAATTTCAGCCCAGTTAGCTGCTAACAAAACATCACTTGTACTCCAATACTAGGTCAGGACCTCAAAAAAGGAATAAACAGTGAAGTTTGCAGCGCAGGTCCAAAAAAATAAAAAAATTTGTAACCAAGTGTATCTTTGGCTGATAGTGTGCTACAATTGTCCCACAATACCTCTTTGGCCCAGATTTTGACTTGATGAGAAGTTTTGCTTTTCTCTCCTTGGCTTTGTATGCCATGGTTAGGGTTTGGAGCTGGAGTACCTGGGCAATGGGGAGCCAGTGAAGGGATTAACAGAGAGGAGAGGCCTGGGAATAGTGGGGGGACAGGTGGAGGGAAGAGAAGGGATTCATACAGTGAGTGTAGGTTGAGGTGTTATCAGATTTCTGCGAGGGTGTGCAAGTTTGTCGAGTGGGTATTGTGGAAATGGAGAGGATAGGGAAGAGAATGTAAGCAGATTGTGGTCAGAAAAACGGAGAGGCGAGTTAGAGAGGTTAGGGTGAAGATTAGGTCCAGTGTGTGGCCATCTTTGTGAGCGACTGTGGAAGACCATTGAGCAAGGCCAAAGGAGGCAATGAGAGACCGAAATGTCAAAAGGAGATGTTGAAGTCACCCATGACAATAGTGGGATGTCAGCGGAAAGGAAACCTCACCCCAAGTATCTTTGCCATTCTCGTCGCCCTTGGCTGGTTGATCACATACACCATAGAAGTCTCTACTGTCGCTGTGATTCAGGCAGACACATCTGCTACATCCAGCTCTGCTACTTGTAAAAGGCTGATGTAGCCTACTGATCTTCAGTGTACAGGACTTTCCATAGCCAGACAACAGCGCAGTGCTCTGTACACACAGAATTCAGAGCGCCGCTCTACTGACCGGTTATGGAAACTCGTGAACACTGAAGTTTGTGGTGCTACATCAGTCTTCGGGTGCAGAGCTGGAGGTAGCAGGGATGTGTACTTTTACGTCGGACGTAGCAGACAGATCTGCCTGATGTAGAAGAATCACATTACACAACGGAGCCAGTCTCTGCAGAAGGCGGCACAAGCCAGAGGACGGCAGAGGAATCCCGGCCCGAAGTGCACCGTCAATGGAAGCCAAATTTGCATAGAAATAAAAGGATGATCTCAACAGATTGGGACCAAAGATGCACCATGTTTATTGTGGCACACTGACCTAGACACAAGTTTGTTTCACCATGGAAAATTAAGCCGGGTGGTTCCCGTTAATGCTGCAAACGTCACCTCTCTCAATTTACTAAAGAAAGTGCATGAGATGGAGATCTGGCGCGTTTACCAGTCCGTCTCTGCAAGTCTGCCAACGTGTATTACACTTCACACCATCCTACGCTGCAGCCATTATATGCGGGAAGCTCCGCAGAGTCTGCTGTACTCTCAGGACTTTAGTTTCCACTATAAAACAAAAGGGGTATTTACATCTTGTAAAAGTGATGAGATCTTTAGAATACACCATTACTTCATGATCAATGTATATTCAGCCGATGGGACCCCACTGATCTAGAATTATTATGTCATTTTTGTAGCTGGCTAGTCATCACTGTGTAAGGGAGATGTAAAAATGCTCAATTAAGATTCTCACCTGTTCATGCTCAGGATTACTGGGCTCCTGGAGACTGGACTCGTGACGTGACACTATACGCTGGCCATCATTTTACAGGATGGGTAAATTGCCTGCATCTACCAGTTTCCCCACTATACATACAAAGTCCTGTGATTACAGCAGACCCTGCAATGTTTTGACAATCTAGAAGTGGTAACATCTCCAGCTTTCCTGTTTATTAACGTTGTTAAAACCATTTCCTTCTCCCGTTCTTACAGATCATATCAACAAGGTCAAATTAAAGTGCTGCATTCATTTAAAGGGGTATTCCCATCTCCAAGATCATATCCTGTAGTAGGTGTAATTATATTAAGCAAATACCTCCAATTAGAAATGTAGTATAGTCCTTCTGATTCACTGTGTCTTTTACTCCATGTGCAGGGCATTGCAGAAGCTTAGATATCCATGGTTACAACCACTAGCAACTAACTAACTGTCACATGAGCGATCGTAACCATGGATACCTAAGCGACTGCAATGCCCTGCACATGAGGAAAAAAAGACATAGCTAATCAGATGAACTATTCTACATTTCTAATTGGAGGTATTTGCTTATATATTATTGTTACTAAATATTGGGGATAGGATCTTGGAGAAGGGAATACCCCTTTAAGTTTCCATTTCAACTTTAGGCAGAAAAACGAGGGAATAAAGCAGACAGCTCTCATTTGCAAATTAGGTTTTTAAAGGAATTATCCAGGGCATAGTGCATTTGTGGGGGTGCCACGTGTCAGTCCCCACCGATGCATACGCAGTTCCCATGGCTGTCACAAGTTAAAGGGAGATAGTTAGGACACCACAGCTCTAGATGGTTGTGTTCGTTCTTGGCTACTGCAGCACAGAAGTAAATGGAAACCGAGATGGAGTACCCAAAATTATCACTACACAGTCTACAGAGCTCTAGTGTCCCAGCTCCATACACTAGGACCTGCAAACAGCTGAATGGTGGGGGTGCAGGGTGTCTGACCTACCCCACTGGTCCAATATGGATGATTTATCCCAAGGACAGGTCAAAAATATTTATAGACCGGACAATCCCTTTAAGTTTTGTCCAGAGGCACGAGATCTAGTGAACCTCCATGCATTCACCATTTGGATTCTTGGCGTAGTTTTGCAAGTGATAAAGTTAAAGTCTCTCTACATGAAGGAACTTTAGAAAAGGATATATATAAATGCATAATAATAATAATAATAATAATAATAAAAAGGAGAAAAATACACAACAAACAAAGCAACTGCAGCATTAACCGCTTAATGTGTTACAGCCAAATATTTCAAGACATAGCCATAAACAGAAAATAAATGATCCACTGTTATGGCCAGTGCTGGATATTATGACAGTTTTATTGAAGTTCAAGCCATAAATTAAAAAAAAGCGAACATAAAAGTGTTGCGTGTCGACACATTGGGCGATTCCTGTGATTACAGCCTGCCACATAAATATTAGTCAGTGCTTATTATCCATGCTCGGATAACAGTGTTCATTAGTATTCAAAATGCTGACAGTGGGCTTCGCATGGGACGTAAATCGCTTATAAGATAGCATCAGCTGCTTAAGACTAATTAAAGGGAATGTACCTACCTAAAAAACTCGAAGTTGAGGCAGGCTTTGGGAAGGAAGAATTTGTCATCTTGCTTGAACCATAATTTACTCATCGCTGTGTCCTAGGAATACAACACAGAAAACGCACTGACATTGAAGGAGAATGATCGACTTCCAATCAAGTTTCATCCCCACTAAATGCTCAGTAGGGATATACAGTGCCTTAAAAAAGTATTCATACCCTGGAGAACACTTCTACATGTTTTTCATGTTACAGTCACAAAACTTAAATGTATTGTATTTTATACGAGATAACAACAAAGTAGCAAATATTTGTGTAAAGTGTAAAGGAAATGATTCAGGTTTCCCCCGCCCCCCCATCTAAAATCTGAAACTTGTGGCGTGCATTTGTCTTCAGCCCCATGTAGTCTGATACCCACAAATAATATCCTGAGTGACCAATTGCCTCCAGGAGTCACATAATTAAAAATTAGTAATTGAGTCCACCCATGTGTAATTTATTCTCCATATAACTACAGCTGTTCTGTGAAGGCCTCAGAGATGCACACCAGACAGGTCAGGGATAAAGTTATGGAGAAGAGTAAAGTAGGGTTAGGTTATTTAAAAAATAGCCCAAACTCTGAACATCTCATGGAGCACTGTTCAATCCATCATAGGCTAGTTTCACACTAGCGTTACCGGGCGCAGCGCACGGCCGCCGCTAAGTTCCGCCCCCTCCGGTCAGCTCCTCCTCTGATCGCATGACGCTGCATGCGATCAGCATACCCTATATTTAGTTTTGGGTACGCTGGCATGATTTTGCCGGCGCTGCGCCGAGCGAACAAAAACGCACTGTGTTGCATTTTTGTGCGCTTGGCGCAGCGCCAAAAGGGCGCAAGCGCCGACAAAAGTGTACCAGCGCACCCAACGCTAAATGTAGGGTACGCTGATCGCAGGCAGCGTCATGCGACCAGAGGAGGAGCTGACCGGAGGGGGCGCGTCCGGGGGCGGAGCTTAGGCCTGTTTCACATTTCCGTTTTTTGACGTCAGTCAAAATCCGCCACTTTTAGAAAAAAATGGATCTGCCCCTTTTTTGGCAGATCCGTTTTTTTCCTCCATAGACTTGCATTAGCGGCGGATTTTGACTGATGGTCGTCCGTCGCATCCGTTTTTTGACAGATCCGTTAGAATTGTAGAGTCTCCTGGGAAGAGGAGACGGACTCTGAAACTTTTTTTGGAGCGACAGACCGCTATTTTCAATTGCGCATGCCCAGCAGATTTGCTCTGCCAAGCATTTTAAGCCTGAATAGCGCTCTGGAAACGCCGAGAAAATTCTCTCTCTCCAGCGGATCCTTCCAAAAAACGGATCCAGTGGCATCCATTTGGCCCAAGATGGAAACATTTTCCGTTTTTTAACACTCTGGCGGATTTTGACTGACATCAAAAGACGAAAATGTGAAACGGGCCTTCGCGGCGGCCCTGCGCTGCGCCTCAGAACGCTAGTGTGAAACCAGCCTTACAAAGATTACTGTACTTGTATGTATTATGTATACCCCACCTCACATGTAGAGCGCCATTGAATAAATGGAGCTATAATAACAATAATACAAAAAAAGAAAGGAGTATGGCACAAATGCAAACCTAGTAAGACATGGCCGTCCACCTTAACTGACATCACAAGCAAGGAGAGCACGAATCAGAGAAGTAGTCACGAAGCCCATGGTCACTATGGAGGAGCTGCAGAAACTCACAGCTACGTTAGGAGAATCTGTCCACAGGACAAAGGATTAGTCGCATACGCCACAAATCCTGTCTTTTATGGAAGAGTGGCAAGAAGAATGTCATAATTGAAAGCAAGCCATAAGTCCTGTTTGCAAAAACCCATGTAGGGGACACAGTGAGCACCTGGAAGAAGGTGCTCTGGTCAGATGAGGCCAAAGTAGAGATTTTTGGGTTCAGTGCAAAATGCTATGTGTGGCAGAAAACTAACACTGCACATTACTCTGAAAACACTATACCCACCATCGCACATGGTGATGGCAGCATTATGCTGTGGGAATGCTTTTCAGCAGGGACAGGGAAGCACGAAATAAACAAAAAACAACCACATGCACAAACATGAAGGAGTTGAGAAGGGGCAAGTGGTCAGTTCATGGTGTGTGGACATCAAACTAGAACTGCAATGTGGTCAAGTGTAGGATTACCTCTATTGAGCCTAAATAGATACTAAATCCTGAATTCTTACCTTAATCAGTGCAGGAGAGGATGTTGCATCCTTTTCTAAAGGCACAATCTCAAAGTTTGTAGGAATGAATTCATTCCTCATTGGTAGATGAAACTTTCCATTTATATCAGCCTTTTGCCATTTCTTAAAAAGACAAACATAAAAACGTCACAACGATCGAGAGGGGTAAAGCCCACAGGTCACTTCCTATACGGAGGCAATAAATGGACATTGAGAAGCTCTGGAGAAGGACAGAAGCGCATACAAAATCGATATTAGCACACGCCTGCAGGCAGAACACCTATAAAAGAGTGGAAAGCCGCTGCTGCTTCCAGAGGTAGAGTGGCAGAAATGGAAGCTGGCACGTTTAGGTGGGCTGCTCTGTGGGAATGAAAAGCCTTGGGATTCCAAAACGGTTTTTACTACCAACGCATTTCTGCGCCTTTCTCACTTGGCTTTATACTTTTAAAAAAAGGTATTCCCACAGAGCAGCCCGCATAAATGTGCCAGATTCCATTTTTGCCGATAAACGGACACTGACTTATACATGAACAATATACAATGACACATTTTCAGAACAAAAAAATAAAGTTGCAAAAATTGAGAATTTTTTTTATATATATTATGTATGGCAAGGTGAAGTTCTGGCATGGAATTTTTTTTCTGTACATAATTATGGAGGCCGACATCTTGCTCCTGCAGAATTTATAGCCATGCTTTATTGTAGATACTCGGAGCATAGGAAACAATCTGTGCAGAGGGCGCTTTGCAGATCACTAACTGGGAAGAGGATCCTGTTTTCTCATTATAGAAGTTTCAGGTTTAAAAATCTTATCTTAGTCTTGTATTTTCTGTTAGAAAAAAGTCATTTTTGATTACTCGCGCCCTTTAACTAGAGTGAACAGCAGGAGTGTAACATTTACAACATCTTCATTGAAGGGAAAAAGTCAGTACAATTTACATGACTAAACCGGTACTAAGCATGCCCGTGGTTACATTCATAGCATTTGCAGGATTGATATTTTTTTATTTTTAATATGTACATATATACTATAGAGTGGGCGTGTTAGCATCAAAGAGAACGTGAATAGTTCAGCACTGGACTGGAGGCAGAGATACGTGGCATATTATATACACCATTGTGCTCAAAAGTTTACATACCCCGGCAGAATTTTTGCTTTCTTTGCCTTTTTTTCAGATAATATGAATGATAGCGCCAAAACTTTTTCTCCACTCATGATTAGTGGTTGGGTGAAGCCATTTATTGTCAGACTACTGTGTTTTCTCTTTTTAAATCATAATGACAGCCCAAAACATCCAAATGACCCTGGTCAAAAGTTTACATACCCTGATAATTTTGGCCTGATAACATGCACAGAAGTTGACACAAATGGGTTTGAATGGCTACTAAAGGTAACATCCTCACCTGTGACCTGTTTGCTTGTATACACATGCATTGCATGCAACTATGAGTAGTGTACATCTACTTTATCTTGGATATAAAGTGCCGCTCATAGTGCAGTGAAAGCGATGCTTACCCATGTGGGAGAGAGGGGATATGAGAAGTCGTGTGTGCCGTAGCCCTTCTTGTTGACAGTATAATTCACACGTATTATCTGCATATATGGAAGCCACATGCAACTACCTCCAGTCCAGTGGGCAGTGGTGATTAGTCATGCTCTTTGCGGCTAGCATGTCCACTCTAGGATTACTATCCTGCACCAGCGCTTTACAGGACAATCAAAGCCAAATTAATGATGCAGACTAATATGTAGGAATATACGGTCAACATTAATTCAATACACCAAAAAAATAAAAGCTGTGGATTAATGGAAGTTACAGGACCAATAGACATGTTATGCAAATGATGTAAAAAATTAAAATAATTTTGAAATTAACATCTCTAGATCAATTTCTGGCCATCATTGGACCCAAGACAAAAGCAGGACTCATTGCTGTAGAGATAAGACCTCCATTCAAGCCTCTAGTTTATATCTGGAGACCATTTGGGCAATGTCATGAAAAAGCTTTCACGAGGGCACTACCTCTGGGATTATCGAGCACATCTGGGACAACATTGTTCAGCAATTGCAAAGGGAGCTGCCAGCAGTGGATCTTGATGATTTATGTGTCCTAATGCATTCAGCGTGGCAGGACACGTAGTGCCTATACAAGATGATTTTTTTTTTTTTTTTTTTTTTTTTTAAGGTTTACTTTTTTTTTCCCATTATTTTCTCAAGTAAATTATATTTTTCAATGTTTATGTCTGATCTAAAAAAAAAAAAAAAAAAACAAAAAAAAAAAACACACACAACAAACACCCACACAAGACAAAAAATATAATGTGATCGCCACACCTGGATGACATCTGCTGGGATGTCTTCTTGCTTGTAATGTGTCCCGTACCACTCTTCTGTACGGTCAGTTTTATCCTCAAAAGACTTGGAAACAACGGCCACCCTGAAGGAGAGGACATATACAAATTATTTTGGGCGGTTTGGTTTAGTCTCAGGCTCAGAGATGACGGTAGCAAATTACTAGGTGTATTAGCTTAAGAGACACTCAAAATAAAAGTAATGCCATACCGCACAATAAGCAACTTCATTTTATTAAAAAAAAAAAAAAAAAAAGACAATGCAAGGACATGGCATTCTGGACTAAAACAATAGCCAATTGATATTTAAAAACAGGTAGACGTTGTATCACCTAGAAACAGGATCGATTATAAATGCTGGGGGCCCCGACCAATCCCAAAGGTGGATTGGTAAGGGAGCAGTAGTATAGACAGGGAATGGACCAGTGGTAGCACATGCCACACACACACACACGGTTTCCTATTCTTTTGCATGGTTTGTCACACAAATGATTCAGATCACCAAATAAATGTTAATATTTGACAAAGATAACACAAATTGCAGTTTTTAAAAGAAGGTCTTTATTATTAAGGAAAAAAAGAAATCCAAACCTACAGGACCCTTTGTGAAAATGTGATTGCCCCACCCCAAAACAAATTAACTGTGGTTTATCGTATCTTCAGGAAGCAGAGTTCAAATTCCCAATCCACATCCAGGATTGATTACTGCCACATCTATTCTCAACCATGAAATCACTTAAATAGGACCTGCCTAACAAAGTTAAGTAAACCAAAAGGTCCTCAAAAGCTAGACATCATGCCACGATCCAAAGAAATTCTGGAACAAATGAGAAAAAGTAGTTGAGATAAATCAGTTTTAAAAATGTTAAAAAGTCATTTGTAAAGCTTTGGGACTCCAGCAAACCACAGTGAGAGTCATTATCCAAAAACATGGAACAGTGGTGAATTTTCCCAGAAGTGGCAGCCGAACAAAATTACCCCAAGCCTCATCCAAGAGATCACAAAAAACATCCAAAGAGCTGCAGGTCTCATTTGCCTCGGTTAAGGTCAGTGTTCATGACTCCACCGTAAGAAAGAAACTGGGCAAAAATGGCCTGCATGGCAGAGTTCCAAGACGAAAATCACTGCTGAGCAATAAGAACATAAAGGCTCCTCTCAGTTTTACCAGAAAACATCTTGATGATCCCCAAGCCTTTTGGGAGAATATCACCCTTCATCTGTGGTGTCGGTCAGGCAGTGTGGAGGTTAGACCTGAAATGTTTATGTCCGGACCTGGTCAACCTTTATCTGCGTTCGCCTTTTCTGGCTCCATGAGAGTGATTCAGAAATGCTTCAGGTACAGATTGCATTCAATATGGTCTTGCTTTTAATACATTTAGTAGGCCGTAATGGCACAGCGAATATAAAAAACGTAGAGTAGGACTGCCCCATATGAGAATGCTTTGGCATGGCGGGGTGGCTCAAATAATTGATCAATTTTTTGCTAAAGGTCTCATTTTGAAAAACAGTTAGAAATCAATATGTGCATATGCACTTAATGTATTGCGTTATGACCATAAGCAGCGCTGGCTTCTCCTCTTTTTTTTTATTTTGGGAGAATACTCTGTGGACTGACGAGACAAAAGTTGAACTTTTTGGAAGGTGTATGTCCCATTACATCTGGTGTAGAAGTAACGCAGCATTTCAGAAAAGAAACATCATACCAACAATAAAATATGGTGGTGGTAGTGTGATTGTCTGGGGATGTTTTGCCGATTCATGACATGGAAGAATTGCTGTGGTAAATGGAACCACGTGTTCACCTACCAAAAAATCCTGAAGGAGAATGTCCGGCCATCTGTTTGTGACCTTAAGCTGAGCAATAAGGTTATACAGCAGAACAATGATCAAAAACACATCAGCAAGTCCACCTCCGAATGGCTTTAGAAAAACAAAAAGAAGACTTTGGAGTGGCCTAGTCAAAGGCCTGACCTTAATCCGATTGAGATGTTGTGGCATGACCTTAAAAAAGCAGTTTGTGCTCGGAAAGCCACCAATGTGGCTGAATTACAACCATTCTGCAAAGATAAATAGGCCAAAATTTCTCCAGAGCATTGTAAAAACAGGATTTTTGGGTTGCTTACCGTAAAATCTGTTTCTCGGAGCCTTCATTGGGGGACACAGAGACCTTGGGTGTATGCTGCTGCCACTAGGAGGCTGACACTATGCACAAAAAAAGTTAGCTCCTCCTCCGCAGTGTACACCCCACCGACCGGCAGAGAATTCCTCAGTTAGTGAGAAAGCAGTAGGAGAAGTAACAGAATAGGTTGACAACATAAACAACTCAACTGTAACCATTCAACCAAAGTAAGAACAGGAGCTGTAAAACATGGGAGGGTGCTGTGTCCCCCAATGAAGGCTCCGAGAAACAGATTTTACGGTAAGCAACCCAAAAATCCTGTTTTCTCGTTCGCCTTATTGGGGGACACAGAGACCTTGGGACGTCCCAAAGCAGTCCCTGGGGTAGGAAACAAACTTCCATCAGGCCAGCGGACTCACCACCGCTGCCTGCAGAATCCGTCTACCTAGGCTGGCGTCCGCCGAAGCGTAGGTGTGGACTCTGTAGAATTTCACAAACGTGTGAACCGATGACCATGTTGCAGCTTTGCAAAGCTGCAGTGCGGAAGCTCTGTGGCGCACCGCCCAGGAGGCACCCACTGCTCGAGTAGAGTGGGCCCTGATACTCAGAGGGGCTCCGCGACGCTTAACACGGTAGGCTTCCAGGATAGCCGATCTGATCCAGCAAGCAATGGTGGCTTTTGACGCCGGGTGACCTTTCCGCGCTCCATCAGGGATAATGAAAAGAGACTCTGTCTTTCGCAGGGAAGTCGTCCTAGACAGATAGACTCTTACCGCCCTAACCAGGTCCAGCTTGTTCAAGGACCGCTCTCGGGGATGAGTTGGATTCGGACAAAGGGACGGTAGCACGATATCCTCGTTGAGGTGAAACGAGGACACCACCTTCGGAAGAAACGAGGGCGGAGGCCGCAGAACTACCTTATCCTGGTGGAGAACCAGAAAAGGAGAGCGGCACGAAAGAGCTGCCAATTCCGACACGCGCCGGACGGAGGTGATGGCCACCAGAAAGGCTACCTTCCAAGAAAGGAGAGAAAGGGAAATATCCCTGAGGGGTTCAAAGGGCGGACCTTGCAGAACCTCAAGAACCAGATTAAGATCCCATGGATCCACGGGCGCCCGGTACGGCGGGACCGTGTGAGCCACGCCCTGAAGAAAGGTCTTAACCTGAGGACGGGAAGCCAACGTTTTCTGAAACAGAATGGACAGCGCCGAAACTTGACCCTTCAGGGAACTGAGGGCAAGCCCCGCATCCAATCCTGCCTGAAGAAACGCTAGGACTGAAGGGAGCGAAAAGGACATGGGCGCGACGTCATTGGTCTCACACCAAGTGAAATAGGCCTTCCAAGTACGGTAGTAAATCTTGGAAGATGATGGCTTTCTGGCTCGGATCATGGTCTGAATTACGTGGTCGGAAAATCCTGCTCGTTTCAGAACCTCGGTCTCAACAGCCACGCCGTTAAATTGAGCGGCCGAGAATTGGGGTGGCAAATCGGACCCTGAGACAGCAGATCTGTTCTGTCTGGAAGCTTCCAGGGGGCGTCCGCGAGAAGGTTGACAATGTCCGCGAACCAAGACCTTCTGGGCCAATTCGGGGCGATGAGAATGACCGGAAGTCCTTCTGCCTTGATCTTCTTCAACAGCTTGGGAAGAAGAGGCAGAGGAGGGAACAGGTAGGGAAGTTCGAACTGGGACCAAGGAATGGCCAGGGCGTCGGCGCCCACTGCCAGAGGGTCCCGAGACCTGGACACGAATTGTGGGACTTTCCTGTTGAGGCGAGACGCCATGAGGTCTACATCCGGGGTTCCCCACCGAAGGCAGAGCAGATGAAACACTTCCGGATGTAGGGACCATTCTCCCGCCGCGAGACCCTCGCGGCTGAGAAAATCGGCGGCCCAGTTGTCTACGCCGGGAATGTGAACCGCGGAAATTGTCGGAACGGAAATCTCCGCCCAACGAAGAATCTTGGACACCTCCGCCAGGGCTGAAACACTCCGTGTTCCCCCTTGGCGGTTGACATATGCCACCGCTGTGGCGTTGTCTGTCTGAATCCGTACCGGCAGTCCCTTGAGGAGCCTTTCCCAGTGGACCAGAGCAAGATGGATCGCTCGAATCTCCAGAACGTTGATTGGTAGCGCTGATTCCCGATCCGACCATCGACCCTGAACAGTGTGGTTGCGGAACACAGCACCCCAACCGAGGAGACTGGCATCTGTGGTTACTATCTGCCAGTGAAGGGGAAGAAAGGAGCGACCCGATAGAATGAGAGGTGACGACAACCACCAGTTGAGAGACCGCTTGATCCGGTAAGAAAGATGGACAGGGCGATCCAGGGACCGAGGCGACCTGTTCCACTTCGACAGAATGGCCTGCTGGAGAGGTCTGGCGTGAAATTGGGCAAAGGGAACTGCCTCTATCGCCGCGACCATCTTTCCCAGGACCCTCATGGCTGTACGGAGGGATGGGAATCGCGAGGTCTGCAGCGATCGTACTTCCTGCTGCAGAGAGAGAATCTTTTCTTGTGGGAGAAAGACCCTTGACCGACGAGTGTCGAACAGAAGACCTAGAAAGACCAGGCGTTGGGTAGGAACCAGACAGGACTTTTTCCTGTTGACGATCCACCCGAAATTGGAAAGAGTGTCCAGGACGATTGACAAACTTTGGGGAGCCTGTTGGAATGAGGGAGCCTTGATCAGAATATCGTCTAGGTACGGGAAAAGAACGAGGCCTCTGACTCTCAACAAAGCCATCAACGCAGCCATGATCTTCGTGAAGACTCTGGGAGCGGTGGCAAGACCGAAGGGCAGTGCGACAAACTGGTAGTGGTGCTGTCGAATCGCAAAGCGCAGGAACTTTTGATGTCCGGAGAAAATTGGAACATGTAAATAGGCATCTTGGATGTCTATTGAGCACATGAACTCCTGCTCCTCCATGGAGGCGATGACCGAGCGAAGCGACTCCATGCGGAAGTGGCGAAGGCGGACCCTCTTGTTGAGCAGCTTGAGATCCAAGATGGGTCGAACTGCGCCGTCTTTTTTCGGCACTACAAACAGGTTCGAGTAGAACCCCGTGAAGCGCTCCGATTCGGGAACGGGCACAATCACCCCGGAACTGAGGAGAGCAGCGATAGCTGTAGAGAACCCCGGGATCAAGGCTGGATCCTTTGGAGGCCGGGATTTGAAGAAACGATCCCGAGGGAGAGAGACGAACTCTATCTTGTATCCTGAGGATACGACCTCCCTGACCCAGGCGTCCTCCACGGCGGCCAGCCAAACGTCCCTGAAGGAAAGAAGTCGACCTCCCAATTGGAAAGGCCCCTCGCCTTATATGATAGTCATGCCTTATATGATAGTCATGATAGTCATGCTGAAGTAGACCGTCCAGATCTAGATCTGAACGGTCTGCCCTGGGAGGAGTGGGGTCGCCAGGAAGGAGTGGGTCTGAAGGAAACTTTCTTTCTCTCCTGGCGAGCCTGCGGTCTCTGTTGGCTGGAGGAGTTGTCCGCCGTATTGAAACGGCGGAAAGTCCGAAAGGGTCGAAACTGACGCCTTAGTGGGGGTCTGCGAGGCTTGGACTGAGGGAGGAGTGAACTCGTGCCTCCGGTGGCGTCCTTAATAATCTGGTCCAATTGGGACGCAAAGAGGCGCACCCCCTGAAAGGGCAGGTTAGTGAGGGACTTTTTTGAAGACAAGTCCGCTTGCCATGCCTTTAGCCAAATTGTACGTCGAATTGCAATAACGTTGCTTGACGCCTGAACTGCACAGGATGCAGCATCCAAGGAAGCGGAGAGAAGATAGTCCCCAGCATGGGAGATCTGATTGGCAAGATTGGCCAAATACTCCGGTTGCGCCTTATCTAAGATGCCCTGCCGAAGGTCGTCTGCCCACGTGGTTATGGTCTTTGCTGTCCAGGATGAAGCAAAGATTGGACACACCGCCGCTGAAGCCGCTTCAAAGGCAGACTTCGCCAGGGATTCTACAATCCTGTCATTAGAATCCTTTAGGGACGCCACGCCTGAAAGCGGGAGAACCGTGTTATTGGATAGCCTGGACACGGGCGGATCGACCGAGGGAGAGGCCGACCAGTTGTCCGTGAGCTCTTTAGCAAATGGGTAGAGTATGCCGAGACGTTTTCCTCTTTGAAAGCGTCTGGTCGGATCCTCTCTTTCCTTGGTAAAAATTTTCCCAAACTGGGAATGGAAAGGAAAAACCCTGGAGGGAGTTTCTGCCCGTCTGAACGAAACCTCCTGATCTGAGGATTTCGCAGGGGAGTCAGCAATATCGAAGGTATGATGGATCGCAGCAATGAGGTCCTGCACTGTGACCTTCATGCTTGCATCTTGGTCTGAATCCAGCTCTAAAATCCCCTCAGATGACCTGTCCGAAAGCGCTTCCCCTGACTCGGGAGAGGAGGCCCGAGAGGGAGGCTGGTGAGAAGGGCTATGCGGTGAGATGGGACTAGGAGAGGATTCCGGCTGGGAATCTTGCCTGGGTCTTTTGCGACTACCGCTGGCTGATTCAGATGGAACAATTTGGGACCTGCTTGGCCCTGCTGAAGAGTCCAGGGGCAACTTATCAAGAACGGCCACCAGGGACTGAGACACCCTGGTGAGGTCTGCCACTGATTGAGATAGCGAGGAGGCCCAGCCAGGCATGGGGGGCTCACTCTCACCTGGGGCCGAAGATGGCTCCTGGACGACGTCAGGCTGAATTGGATTGCTACAATCCAGGCAGAGGGGAGTGGACTGGCCTGAGGGAAGTTTGCGATTGCACGAAGAACATGCAAAGTACTTGATTAAAGTGCAGGGGGGGCGGTAGAGCGGGTACGATCAGACTTAGACATAGTGAAAAGCTGAGGTAATGCCGGAAGGTTGGGGGACAGAGGGCGGAGAAGGGTCAGTCTGCAGTGCAGAGCTACTCACGGTCCGGTATCCCCAGAAGCGATGCTCTGCGACCTGTCAGTGGATGCAGGTCAGAGCGAAATCCGGCCGACAGCCCTCCTGACAAAAAAACAGCTGGAGAAGATGATGTCCAGTGAGGAGTTGGTGCCCGGCTAACAGGCTGGGAAAATGGCGCCGTCCTGAGAAAAAGCGCGCCTTAGGAGAGGAGGAAGGGCGGAGCACCACGCAGGGTTAATGATTCACCGCCCTCTAGCCAATGACAGGCTGGGCAGGTGAAGGACAGGCGGTGGGAGGGCCTGGGAAGAGCGGGAGAGAAGCCCGCTTAGAAGAAAGGGGCGGGGGCGTGGCCGCGACGCAGCGGTAGGCCCGAACTGAAGCCGGGGCCTAAATTAGTTGCGGCGGCCGCCTGTCAGCAGGGGGTCGGCGCGGAGGTCCGAAAAAGAGGGACGCCGCAGACGCAAGTCGCTCCCAATAGGGAAAAAAACCCTGTGCTCCCTGTCCCCAGAAAGGGGGGGGGGGGATGCCCGGCAACATTGAGCTGCCTATAGCCTTGTGGCGACTGCGAGTGACCGCAGCGCCTACAACCGGGGTCCCCTGTGCCATTGAAGAGGTGACCGTCGGGAATGGGCAGCCAGGAAAATAAATATGAAGCCGGGGCCTAATACTCACCCATCCACGATCCATTACCTGTCTGAAGAAGTCTTTGCGTCTCATCCAACCGACAGGCTCTGGTAGGCGAGTGGGAGGGAGACTGGCGACAAGGACCCCTGGAGTCGCTGGCACGTCTTGGTGTCGGCGTCCGTCTGGCTGGTCCTGCCGCGGAGAACTGCAAGGATACGGGGTGGCAGTACACGCCGTACTTGCAGACTCCATGTGGGAGTACAGATGTGACTTTTCACTCTGTATCCCTCCGTAGAACCTGAAAAGGAACGACGCACGACGAGGTAGATATGGGTCTAATAAAAGACCCGTGTCCACCTCCTACTGACACTAAGCTAAACTGAGGAATTCTCTGCCGGTCGGTGGGGTGTACACTGCGGAGGAGGAGCTAACTTTTTTTGTGCATAGTGTCAGCCTCCTAGTGGCAGCAGCATACACCCAAGGTCTCTGTGTCCCCCAATAAGGCGAACGAGAAAGACTCATTGACAGTTATCGTAAACACTTGATTGCAGTTGTTGCGGCTAAGGGCGGACTAACCAGTTATTAGGTTTAGGGGGCAATCATTTTTTCATATAGGACCCTGTAGGTTTGGATCACACACACACACTGTGTCCCTCATATTCCATTTTATCAGTGTACTGGGAAAGGCCACGATTTTCTGCATGTGTCACATACACAACCATGGCCTTTCCCATTACAATGAGTAGTCTTATAATCCAGAAAAGGTTACATCACTAATTTTATTAACCCCATAATTCACATGGTAATTTTATAGCAAGATCTTTATCAGCACAAAATTGCAAGGAAAAAAAAACAAACAAAAAACAAATGATAGCCTTTACTATTGTATTCTAAAAGCTTCTATAGTTTGCCCACAAGAAAGGTAGAAAAAAAAATAATTGAAAAACCTACTACTATAAAAAAAAAAAATAAAATAATAATACCAGTTATCTTATCTGATTTGCTGCTTTGAGGTCCTTAAAAGGAAACCAGTCACCACAAAAATGCAGTCCAATCTGTAGGCTTAGTGATCTACAGCAGTGGGAGGGCACGGATACATAACTGCTTGTCATTTAATCTTCTGCTCTTTCCGGGATTTTCGGCTCAGTGGGCAGTCTATCAATGACTGATATACAAGTAAACCTAAGAGTGCATACAGGAATCGCCGTCAGTCACTGATCGGACCACCCACTGGACTAAAAAACCTGGAAAGAGCAGATCATTAAATTTCTCACAAAATTACATATCAATCTGCTCCAGACTGGACTGCACTTTTGTGCCGACAGGTTCCCTGTAAAGTCCCACAACACAACCTAATTGCCCCCACAGCATTCCGCTGCCTTTCTATCTGCAAATCCGACTTGTCATCAAAAGCTCCCCATATCCCCTTACACATAGTATATTCCCGTACGATGAAAAAAGAAAAAAAAAAAAAAAAAAGAAGAGCTGCCCTCACCTCTCCCCATTCTAATCTCTACAGCATGTCCTGGAAGCTCCGCACAGCAGGCACCATGTAGGGATGTCATGGTGCGTGGAGCTGGTGGCTCCTTGGTCCATCTGCATCCAGGACGTAGATAGGGTAGAAGGTATGAGGATGGGTGGGAAGCACTGGAGCCAGGCTCCATAGTGGCTGTACGGTGCACTGTATACCACTGCTAGGTAAATAATCTTTTATCTAGTCACCTGCTGTATGATCGTGAATTCTGAAGTATCCAATGGGCGCCTATTCTTCAGCAAAGTGTCGGGAACAATTGATGACAACCACCCCCTCTCCACCCCATAATCTTGAATGATATCTCCTGCATTGTATAACATCCTTTCCAGGAGATGTCACAGATAACTTAGGACACTTCACTGAACGAAGAACACCCAGTGGCCGCTTACTGTCATAGGCTGTAGGGTAATGAATGACAGAGCATCTTCTAATGCTTGACCATGGAGGATGTCTTTGCTAGGACTACTGCTAGTGGTACAGCGGTGCATTGCGCTGCATGTGGACAGGTTGTGTGTGTGACTCCTCACTGGACGGAACGGCTGCAGACGATTAAAGTAACAAGCAAAGAGGAGGTCATTCTACAAATCCCACACACCTTTTCCAAAATAAAATCTGCATTTGTGCATAACTCCCATCCATCCGCTCCGCCAGCAGTCACATCAACTTGGTCATTCAGACACCACGCTTATATCAACTCTAAAAGTGCAGGATCAGTGCTAATGTTGGGAGCTACAAGTCCTTTCTACATCAATCCACAAAGGCAACAAGGTTAAGGGCGCAACAGAAGATGGGAAAAAGCAAGTGTGCGAGAGACCCTTCCCCGCAGGGTCTGCAGCAGCGTCTGATCAGCATGCTGGCTGTGCCCCTACAGATGGCAGGCAGAGTCCCATCCAGGATTACGCTACAGATAATGGCGCTCCTTCTGTCTCCAGGGCGGCTTTTCTGCAGTCGTAAACAAGCCTGTGCTTGATCGCGGCAGAGGGGAGAGCATAAAACTCACATTTTATGGTGCAGGACTGAAATATCACAGCATATGGGCACTTAGTATGGGGGGGGGGGGTTCAGCTCATGTTCTCTGCTTACTAAACACAAATCTGCAGAAAGGGTAGAAAAAGGTTGTGGCGTAGAACATCCTCATGTAATCTCTACACGGCCCTTCTGTTACAATGACAAGAAAAAAAAGCAAACAGAACAAATTCCAAATGTCCTTGTTATATGGTGTAAAACACACTTTTTAAAAGTGCAGAAATACATTTTTGAGACCAAAAGGGAATACATTATAGATTGTGCTACTTAGCGTGCGGAAAAATATGATAATCCGGGGAAACCCTGAAGGAGAGAACCAACAGACTGCAATACATACAGACACAACTCTGAGGCCATGTCAATCACTGACTGCAGGGCCTTCAGTCAGTCCCCTGCCCCCGCGGGATCTCCTCTCGCCATGCCGTCCGGCTACAATTGTGATAGTGAGCTCTTTAGAACGAGCCATTCTGATACCAGTGCAGTCCTGTAACAAGAGCCAAGTCTATTCAGGACGTGTTTCCCCCCTGCAAAATATTCCACCATCACCTGCAAGTCATAGTTGTGAAAAGTGGAAGGAATCACAGCAAATCGGCCACAAAGTGGAGCGCACGTAAAGCTACACAGGGTGTGTGTGTGTGTGTGGGGGGTCACAGGTGAGGAGCAGAAAAGTCATCAATGCTCTGATCTAATATCAGCCCAATAACTGTGTACCAAGATCTTCATGGCGTGATGTTTAATAGCGCACAAAGCTGCAGGCAAGTCTTACATCACCAAGCACACTGCCTCACGTCGGATGGAGAGGTGTAAAGCACACTGACCCTGGACTCTGCCAGATCGAGGAGGGTGATCCATCACTCCAAAGAACACATTTTCACCGCTCCAGTCTGATTGATGAATGTTTGTGGTAGAGGAGGGATAATGCTATGGGCTTGTTTTTCAGTGGGTCGGCGCCAGACCCTTCTTTCCAAACTTATTGCTTCATTTAGGACAACTGTAAATTCTAACTTTCTGGAAGTAGTAGCTTGAGGGAAGGCCCTTTTTCTGTTTCTCATGACTGTGCCCAGTAGACAAAACCCATAAACACATGGTTGGGGAGAGAAGTTTGGTGTGAAAGAGCTTGAGAGCTCAAAACACCACTGGTATGGACTAAATGGAGATGGTGAGCCTCGCCCTCTCTTCCAACATCAGTATCTGAGTTAACAAATGCTCATCTGGATGAATGGCAAAAAAAAAATCCTACTTACACCTCCAAAATGTTGTAGAAAACCTCCAAGAAGAGAGGAAATGTTTTAGCTGTAAAAGGGACAAACTCCAAATTAATGTCATAAGAGCCCCTGTAGGTGTAAAGTGTGGGCTTCCCAATACTTATGTCCATACAGTGAATATTTGGATTAAGATGTGCTCTGATCACAGGTATTAGGGAGGACTAGTAATCACCCTTGATTAAATAAATACTGCTATTTCTTATAAAAGCAACAAATTCTTGGGCTATTTTTTTTTTGTTCATCCATGAAATGCATTTATAACTTGGAGATTCCATTGTCTTTAAAGAAGTGAAATCAGTGCATCCTGTGTCGGATATCTCCTTTTTTTTTAATAAGACAAATCACAAGTTTTGCAAAAAATTAAAAAACACACAAAGACAGCATTATAGCCCTTTTAAATAGACAGCAAAATACCAAAATACGCTTCTTCAGTGTTCCAATAAGTTGGCAGATTGATAAAGCTGACCCGAGTACAGACTACGCAAGGTTGTGTCAGGTCAGGACTCTTTAGGTGTTGGACAAAGTGATGAGCAAATGTGCTTGGATAAGGTGTTAGCCGAGCGACTTCAGCATGCTTGAATAATGTGTTTGGAGTCCCCGTGGCTGTCGAACAGCTGCAAGACATGAAGCCGCGGGGACTAACATATTTTTCGAGCACGCCAAAGTCTCTTGGTTAACCCCTCATCACTAGTTAGACATGGTCTCCCAGCAAACTCACCTGACATTCTCTGGCCTGAGTTTATCAAGCACCATTTGTATTAAGTCAGGCCTGAATTCTTCAAGTAAATACTCAGCAGCCAAGACTTCTTCTAGAGGGTAATACTGAGAAAGAGAGAAAAGAAAGTCAATACCCAAGTGATATTCACAAAATATATTTGGATTTAAATGAGAAATAACATGCAGCGAGCTGTACGAGATCAATCCCAGGGCTGTAAGTTTAGTCTGTTCTACCTGCGAAAGATCCCCAGAGAGGGAAGTGAGAAGACCTACTGGACCAGGAGATCAGAAACTTCACAAGGAGTTCTCACAGTTTTCTCAGAACCAAGTTTAAGTGCTCGAGCTCGTAAATGTGTAGTTGGGGAATTGCATGTACAGCGACTGCCCAATTACATAATATATATGGTATTCTAGAATACAGGCTTTTATTAAATGGAAGTCAATAGGCAGTGCATTGGTTGTAATAAACAATTTTCAAGGCAACTGCAGGGACTCTTTAATCGGCATGCAGACAGCTATTGATGGCAGCCTGTATTCAGAGGTATATGAATACTTGCACGCAAAGTTTTCAGGTGGGTCAACTCAAACTGCCCAAAAAGTGCTTTGTGGAGTAAAAAAAAGAAAGAAAAAAAAATCCTGCAAGCCCCAGTGGTCACATTGAATATTGCAAGGCAAAGCTTATAATATGGAGAAAACAAAACACAACAAAATCCGATTTAAACAATAAGACATTCTCTGATGTCAAATTCTCTGTAAGAGCCAATGAGCAGTAGCACCAAGCATAACGGCTTCTATTAACTCCTTCCCCAACAGGAGAATCTGTTTTTTTTTATGGTGCTTTTGTTTTTTCCCCCTCTTACTGCAAGAGCCATGATTTTTTTTTTTACTTTTCTGTCAACAGCCATGTGCAATAAAAAGGCCTCTGCAACGTACCTGTACGAGTCCGGACACTTTAGACGTGTAGCCACGTGGACGCTCTTTATCCTTAAATCGAAAGGCGACAGCATTTAAGTCCTAAAGAAAAATAAAATATTATAAAAGCATAAAATCCATCAGACTAATATGCTATACATGTAATTTAGCTTCAATCGCCGTGACTTTCAGCCATATTGCACCCTGTTTACAGCTGGATGCTGCCAGGGCAGATAACTGGTGATCTGTGGGGGTGCATGGTGGTCAAACACCCACTGATCCAAAAATTGATAACCTATCCTCCAAATAAGTGATTAATATGACAATCCCGGACAACGCCTTTAAGGGTAAAACAGCAGCAGTTGCCAATCAGTGGCCTCAATTGTGAGTCCATCACTGCATTTCATGAGACTGACCAGTAAATGGCAACACCGGTCACATCTGACAAGCGCTAAGGCCCCCCCCCCACCATATGCAGCCGTGTACTATTAAAGGTGCCATAAGACCCCCATTGAAAAAGTTTTTCAGAATGAAAGCCTAATTACTATGCAAGTAATCCCCCACAATAGGGGCCCAGTCGTCTTCATTGTGCTCCAAGTCCAAAAACTGAAATTCAGAATGCAAATAAAACCTGGAATATTGTGTCCAGTTTTGGGCACCACATTTTAAAAAAAGACATCGACAAACTGGAGCGAGTTCAGAAAAGAGCGACCAGAATGGTGACCGGTCTGCAAACCCTGTCTTATGAGGAAAGGTTGCAGGATTTGGGAATGTTTAGTTTGCAAAAGAGAAGACTGAGAGGAGACTTAATAGCTGTCTACAAATATCTAAAGGGCTGTCACATTGTAGAAGGATCATCGTTATTCTCATTTGCACAAGGAAAGACTAGAAGCAATGGGATGAAACTGAATGGGAGGAGACACAGATTAGATATTAGAAAAAACTTTTTGACAGTTAGAGTGATCAATGCGTGGAACAGGCTGCCAAGAGAAGTTGTGAGTTCTCCTTCAATGGAAGTCTTCAAACAGAGGCTGGACAGACATCTGACTGGGATGATTTAGCGAATTCTGCTTTGAGCAGGGGGTTGGACCAGATGGCCCAGGAGGTCCCTTCCAACTCTACGATTCTATGATACTGGGGTAAAGGTAGGTAAATAATGTCATTGGAGGACACTCACCTTACATTCCTGGAAAACCCATTCTTGAGGGCCTTCTGTTCGGAGTTTTTGGATGTACTGAAACATGTGGAAAATGATATCATCCACATGCACTAGATGGAGAGAAAACAATATTACTATGGTAATGCAGGTATACACACATACTCTAGGAGATGCAACCTCTGTTCTTTCAAACATAGAAAGCAACAAAATGCATTAAATAATGAAGATATCCCTAATTACAGGATCACGCGCTCTGCTCTTCACACTAATGCGGACCTCAATTTCACCTTCACTTGTATTGCTGTTAAGTAAAAGCAGAAAAGGATGAAACCTAAGCTGGGAGCAGGAATTGGGTATACTCATAGACAGACTATGCAGAAAGGTCTGTGCCTTGTTCATACACACGAACCAGGTATGTAGAATTCCATACACGTGCTACAGAAGTCACCCACACATATAAAACTAAATTTTGAGTGAAAACTGCATTTTAACCCCTTTACACCCAAGGGTGGTTTGCACATTCATGACCGGGCCAATTTTTACAATTCTGACCACTGCCCCTTTATGAGGTAATAACTCTGGAAAGCTTCCATGGATCCCGGTGATTCTGACATTCTTTTCTCGTGACATATTGTACTTCATGTTAGTGGTAAAATTTCATTCATATAACTTGCGTTTATTTGTGAAAAAAACGGAAATTTGGCGAAAAATTTCGCAATTTTCCAACTTTGAATTTTTATGCCCTTATATCACAGAGATACGGCACACAAAAAACTTAATAAATAACATTTCCCACATGTTTACTTTACATCAGCACAATTTTGGAACCAAAATTTTTTTTTGTTAGGAAGTTATAAGGGTTAAAAGTTGACCAGCGATTTCTCATTTTTACACCACCATTTTATTTTTACGGACCACATCACATTTGAAGCCACTTTGAGGGGTCTATATGATAGAAAATACCCAAAAGTGACACCATTCTAAAAAGTGCACCCCTTAAGGTGCTCAAAACCACATTCAAGAAGTTTATTAACCCTTCAGGTGTTTCACAGTTATTTTTTGAATGTTTTAAAAAAAATGAACATTTAACTTTTTTTCATAAAAAATTACTTCTTGTCCAATTTTTTTTTATTTTACCAAGGGTAACAGGAGAAATTGGACTGGAAAAGTTATTGTGCAATTTGTCCTGAGTACGCCGATACCTGATATGTGGGGGGAACCACTGTTTCGGCGCATGGCAGAGCTCAGAAGGGAAGGAGCGCAATTTGACTTTTTCAATGCAAAATTGGCTGAAATTCAGATCGGACGCCATGTCACATTTGGAGAGCCCCTGATGTGCCTAAACAGTGGAAACCCCCCACAAGTGACCCCATTTTGGAAACTAGACCCCCCAAGGAACTTATCTAGATGTGTGGTGAGAACTTTGAACCTCCCAGGGCTTCACAGAAGTTTATAACGTACAGCCGTAAAAATAAAAAATCATATTTTTTCCACAAAAATGATCTTTTCACCCCCAATGTTTATTTTGCCAAGGGTAACATGACCCCAAAAGTTATTGTGCAGTTTGTCCTGAGTACGCTGATACCCCATATGTGGGGGTAAACCACTATTTGGGCGCATGGCAGAGCTCGGAAGGGAAGCAGCGCCATTTGACTTTTTTGGCTGGAATTCGGATCGGACGCCATGCCGCGTTTGGAAAGCCCCTGATGTGCCTAAACAGTGGAAACTCCCCACAAGTGACCCCATTTTGGAAACTGGACCCCCCAAGGAATATATCTAGATGTGTGGTGAGCTCTTTGAACCCCCCAGTGCTTCAGAGAAGTTTATGACGCCCGGGCGTGAAAATAAGAAAATCATATTTTTTTTCACAAACATGATCTTTTAGTCCCCATTATTTTATTTTGCCAAGGGTAACAGGAGAAACCGGACCTCAAAAGTTGTTGTCCAATTTGTCCTGAGTACGCCGATACCCCATATGTGGGAGAAAACTACTGCATGGGCACACGTCGGGGCTTGGAAGGGAAGTAGTGACGATTTGGAATGCAGATTTTGATGGAATGGTCTGCGGGTGTCATGTCACGTTTGGAGAGCCTCTGATGCGCCTAAACTGTGGAAAACCCCCACAAGTGACCCAATTTTCGAAACTAGACCCCCCCATGAAACTTTTTTATTTTCCTAAGGGTGGTTTATCTGCGGATTAGCCTGCGGTTTGTCACCTCTACAATGGAGCAGGTGGCAAACCACAGCGGAATCCGTAGAAAGAATTGACATGTCAATTCTTTCTGCGGACTTGACACCGCAGCAAATACGCACCGTCTGCACTGCGGTTTTAGATTTCCATAGGACAGAATGGTACTGTACACCGCAGCAAAAACTGCTGCGGATTCGCAGGACCAAAACCGCTGCGGATCCGCAGCAGAATCTGCGTGTGCACACCCCTTATGTGCCTAAACAGTGGAAACCCCCCCCAATTCTAACTCCAACCCTAACCCCAACACACCCCTAACCCTAATCTCAGCCCTAACCCTAGCCCTAACCCTAACAGGAAAATGGAAATAAATACTTTTTTTTAATTTTATTATTTTTCCCTAACTAAGGGCTTGATGACGGGGGGTTTGAGTTACTATTTATGGCGGTTTTTATTTTTAGCAGCTGTCACACGCTAAAAGACGCTTTTTATTGTTAAACTAGTATGTGCATCACCACATATTGAGAGCTATAATTTTTCCATATTTTGACCCACAGAGTCATGTGAGGTCTTATTTTTTGCGGGACGAGTTGACGTTTTTATTGGTACATGTTCGGGCACGTGACATCTTTTGATCGCTTTTTATTCCGATTTTTGGGACGTAGAGTGAACAAAAACCAGCGTTTCAAGAATTTCTTTTGGGTGGTGCGTTTACACCGTTCCACGTGCAGTAAAATTGATAAAGCTGTTTTATTCTTCGGGTCAGTACAGTTACAGCGATACCTCATTTATATCATTTTTTTAAATGTTTTGGCGCTTTTATGCAATGAAAACAATTTTATATAAAAAAATATTTTTGCATAGCTTTATTCTGACAGCTATAACTTTTTTATTTTTTCGCTGATGATGCTGTGTGGTGGCTCGTTTTTTGTGGGATAAGATGACGTTTTCAGCGGTACCATGGATATTTATATCCGTCTATCCGTTATCGCACTTTTTGTTCGGCGGTATGATAATAAAGCATTGTTTTTTGCTTTGTTTTTTAATTTTATTTTTTAAGGGGTTCGCTAAAGGGGTTAACTAATGGGACAGTTTTATAGGACGGGTCGTTACGGACGCGGCAATACTAAATGTGTACTTTTATTGTTTTTTTTTTCTATTTCCAAAAAATGAATTTATTAGGGGTTTTTTTTTTTTAAATTTATTTAGCTATTTTTTATAAATTATTTTTACACTTTTTTTTAACTTTATCAGGCTAGTTTCACACTAGCGCTTTTGAGCGCAGCGACGGCCTGTGCACGGCCACCGCTAAGCCCCGCCCCCTGCCATGCCTCCGCCGGTAGCTCCGCCTACCGGCGCATGACACTGCATGCGTCCCCTATCTTTATCACTGGGGGCGCAGGTCGTGCGCAGTATGCGTTTGGCGGCGCATGGGTCCTTTTGACGGTGCGCCGACCTGCGCTAAAAGCAACCTGCTGCAGTTTGGTTGCGCCGGCGCACCGTCAAAAAGGCGCATGCGCAGCCAAACGCATGCTGCGCACGGCCTGCGCCCCCAGTGATAAAGATAGGGGACGCAGGACGCATGCAGCGTCATGCGCCGGTAGACGGAGCTACCGGCGGAGGCGCGGCAGGGGGCGGGGATTAGCGGCGGCCGTGCGCAGGCCGTCGCTGTGCTCAAAAGCGCTAGTGTGAAACTAGCCTTACACTGTTCCAGGGGGGACATCACTGTCATGTGTGAGATCGCTGATCTGACACATCACAGATCGCTGTGACAGATCAGTGATCGCACACAGGCAGCGCTGAAGGCTTCCTCATGGCTGCACTTTGCAGGCAGTGACGAAGCCGCCTCTCTGCAGGCCCCCTCCGCCATATTGGATCCGGGGACCTGCATGGAAGGGGACCTCCGCAGCAGCGCTGCACATTGCGCTGCTGCGGGGGTCTCAGGGAAGCACGGAGGGAGCCCCCTCCTTGCCGATGCTTCCCAGATCCTCCGGTACACTGCGATCATGTTTGGTCGCAGTGTGCCAGGGGTTAACGTGTCGGGGGCGGTCCGTGACTGCCACTGACACTTAGTGCCGGTTGTTAGCGCTCCCCCCCCGGGGGCGCTGCTGATCGCTATGACATACTATCCAGTCCCCGGTCATAGGGGCCCAGGTCTTGTGGACGGGATAGTACGTCACATGTCAGGAAGGGGTTAAACAGTTTTGGAAAAGTTCTACAAAAAGTATATTGTTCACCAACTTGTGGAAAATGTACGAGTATTGTACATATAGGCAGCAAAAAGAGGATAAGTGTGTGTATGCTCACATCTAAAGCGCCATGGAAGAATAATAATAATAATAAAAATTATTATTATTAACTGTTGTGACAAACTGAGTTTTCTGGCATTGAGAGAAGTCCCACAATAAGAATTCTTTGCTATATTAGCCCTATTTTGGACCTGATGTCTCTCACTATGACAAGGTGATGTATACAGAAACGTGAGCACTAGTGATGAGCTAACGCGATCGGATAATGTTTTAGCTGAGCATGCTCGAGTGCTAATCGAGTGACTTCGGTGGGCTCAAAAAATATGTTCGAGTCCCCGCGGCTGCATGTAGCGCAACTGTTAGGCCATCCCTGCGTGTGTCGTGGCTGTCGAACAGCTGAGAGACATGCAGCCGTGGGCACTCGAACATATTTTTCGAGTATGCCGCTGACACTCGGTTAGCACCCAAGCATGCTCAGATAACACCTTATCTGGGCACGTTTGCTCATCACTAGTGAGCATGCCTAGAGCCAATGCGACAGGTGTAAGTAGAGAGCAGTGTATAAACTGTACTATGTGAGTGGCTCTACAGACAAAACAAATACCCTCAATATATTTTATGTTGCGCATTTATTTGTATACGTTTATTGAAACTTTTTCCTTTAACAAAAATAAAAAAATCCCAGAGCTCACTGCTGGATCATCACATTACTTACACAGGCCTTCTTCCGTAAGATCTACGTTGATGATGAAGAACATGAATCCCTTGGCGCCCTCTTTCTGGCCTCCAACCAAAGTATTTACCCAGCCTATGAAGGAATAGCACAGAGTCAAGAAGTGTCCAACATGGGGTAGATTTACCAAGGGAGGGGAGCCTCAATTAAAAATACTATAATAATCAAGGAGAGAGGCATCATAGGGCAACACCATCAATGGATATGGTTCATCATTCACCCCGATAGTTTTACTTGCTCAACTTGCAGTGTTGTGTGCAGGACACAACTATTAAAAGGGAACTTTTCATGTGGAGCTGGACACAATGTAATAGTGGCTGCAAAAAGGGGAAAAAAAACAAACAAAACCACTGATGTTTTATTCTGTTCTGCAGCCGCCATTACATTGTTTTATATTCATCTATACACACAAATTGTTGAAAGATTCCTGAAGATGTTGGAGCGTCCGCAGGTGCCCCTCACGCATTCAGCGGTGGTCCATAAACCGGCATAAAGCATGAACTTGCCAAAGGGAGAATTCACTTGAATGTGCTGCACACTGCAATCATGTCAGAGGGGTGCGACGATGGCACGCAACGGTGCACACCAAGATTTGCCAGCAGCAGGAGAAGCCCAATGCTGCTCTCTACCGTTGCGTATGTTCGCACAGAGTTTGTTTTTTAAGCAGAAACTAAGATGAAGCTCTCCAAATCCTCCTCAAAAAAACTTGACCCCAGTTTTAGAACAGCTTTTACGCCAGAATTCCATTTACAAGGTTGTGCAAAAGTTTTGAGACTTGGTGTTTTCATTATATTCTCGCTTAACTCCAATAACCTGGGCAGAACTTGGGCGATATGGCACGTAGAGACCCCCACTCAAATTCATGACAAGGGGCAGTGGTGGTCACTGACTGGAGTAAGATTTGTGGCCAGTTGCACGGAAGTGCTCCACTCCGCCCACCAATTGAAAGTGGCATAAAAAACACAAAACACCGGTCTTGATGAATTGGATCCTTGGAGTTATTGCTCAGATTCCACTTCAAAAATTCAGCAAAAAGAAAATAAAAAGACAAATGCAAAATCTGCCAGGAATGAAGCTCAGTTCCTAACATAGCCTCAAAAATGTGGACCAGACATATGACGTAATAGTAGGCCTTATGTCGGTATAGGGTTAAAAATAGGAGGAAAATGAATAGTTTCTGTCTATCTGACCGCTTAGACTGGAATCGCTGAGCCCAAACTGCAAAGGTGGGTGAGAATTAGACAAAAACAGAGCCTTTTTATTTTTCTTTACCTTTGGACTTGAGTTCAGAGAGAAGACTTCCAGGACCTTCATGTCCAATAAGGTGTCCAAGATAATGACCCGGGTTGGACTTGTAGTACTTCTGGAGGTCAGGAATTGGGAACGTGACATATAGATTCCTAATGTCTTTAATAGGCACTATTTTGTACATTTTCTAGAAAAAAAAAAGGAAAATATAAAAAGGTTTCGCTCATAAATTATTGTGTTACCCATCCTCACAAAAGTGAGTGTCTGCCTTCTCCTATTAGTGTGAACAGAGTCCTGACCATATGTCTGGAGGATACAGATCTCCAAATCAGATGCAAAAAAGGCAAACTTTAAAATATAGATTTCGGACTGCGTTCAGCCACCAAAAGAGAGGCGTTTTGGATTGTTTATGGTTTGAAATTTAAAGGGAATCTGAGACCAGCATGATGTAGGGGCAGAGACCCTGATTCCAGAAATATATCACAGAGTTTACTGTGTGCAGGAGTTGTAATAGAATCACAGTTTTCTCTGCTGCAGATCTAGCAGAGCTCTGAATGGTGAGCCCTGTGTAACCCCGCCAACACCATATTGTATACTAAAAGGTGCCAATCAGTGGTAGGTGCATGGATGGACCAGGAGGCACAAGACACCTAGTCCTCTAGTGATAATCTCCTGTTGATAAAACAATGATTGCATTGAAACAGCAACACACAGCCCAATAAATGACAAATTGCTGGAATCAGGTTCTCTGCTGCCCCTACCTACATCATGTTGCTATCAGATTACATAGTAAAAACATGCTGACACATTCCCTTTTACTTGATGATGTGATATCCGGATGTACCTGCAGATATTGCTTTTGGAAGGGATTTTCTGTAAATTCTGGTACTGGGACATTTTTATTCTCAACTTCTGCAAACAATTTCACCAACAATTCTGTTAAATCATCAAGGGTTTCTGTGCGTGAGAAAAAGAAAAAAAAAAAAAAAAAACTTTGTCATCACTGGATGCTGAAAACCTGTACAGACCTTATGATTTGCACAGATGAGAGGTGAATGTAGAGTTATCAAAATTATGCAATCAAGAGCTTAAAAAAGGAAACAGTCACGTCCAAAAACACAATTTACATGCAGATTTAGCGGTAATCCGGCATTTAAAGAGGTTGTCCAAAAATTAGCACTTTCTCCCAGAAGTTAAAACCCAAAATGCTTATAGGTATAGCATTTTCACCTATACGGCTATGTGCACAAGTCAAGTACTTTGTGCAGAATTTTCTGCACCTCTTGGCAGCATAAAAATGCAGCATAAAAATAGGGGCACTTTGCAATTTTTTTTTATATGCATTTTTGGTGCAGAATTTCCCGACATTCATGAGTATTGGTGAAATCTGCAGCAAAAATGGAGAAAGAATTGACATGCTGCAGATTTAAAGCTGCAAGTTCAAAACTTAGCAAGGTGTGGCATAAGGAAAGCCTTCAGGTTTTCGGACAAGTCTGAAACGTGTGCACTGGCTCCAAGTACGAAAACACGCAATAATGTTTAGAACAGATTTAAAAACCACCAAGGGGGAATAAAAAGAAGAGTGTGAACAGGACATGAATTTTAGCCTTAGGCTAGAGTAGAAATAAAAGAAGACAACTAAACAAGAACAGGGCACCAGTTAGCTGCTATGCAGAAGGTATCCCAGCGACAAATACAAGGATGCACAACGCTGCTGCAAGTATCACATTGCTGCTGGCACAGCCCTGGTGACGACTGAAGTTCAGCCTCTGATACTGCCATCTTCAGAACAGGATCCCATTGTTTTTGTTTGTTTTTTACATAGACATTGCGTGATTTAAACAGAAGTATTTTTCGGGCAAAATGTCATATATACAATGTTTGCATACATCTTAGTGCTTACAAAGAAGAAAAACAAAAACAAACAACTGACCAGAACCTCCAAAACAGAACTAGCAAGTGTGAACAGATGCAATAAACAAAAAGCATACAGCAGCACTTTGTAAGCACCAACATGGGCAAACATTGAATGTATGACATTGGACTGCATTACTGATACATAGAATATACTTATATATAAAAAAAAAAAGGAGGTACTTGGCGCATAAATCGGCTAATTCATAAGAGCCCACCAGCCATGACAAGGCGTATCTTTCTTTGATAGGAACTTAAGCTTGACCACACACACATGCTTTCAGCTGAACAATGCTTTGGTTGATTGTTCGTCCAGCAGCCATCTCTCTCATTCACAGGAATGCTCGTCCGGCCAAAAGCTCCTGTGTTGTCTATGAGAAAGCCGCCGACTGACACACGGCCAGGAGCTTATCTCAGGGAGATCAATGCGATCTGTAATCCACAATCAGGAGTGCCCGACTGACATCTCTCTAGACCCCACACATAGAGCCTGCCTATCTGTGGGTTCAGCTGACAGTCTAATGTCTAGGAGGGCCTTATAAGAATATCAAACATGCTTTCTACCTGCCCTTTAAACTAGTACGCTTTTAGCCCGGTAGAGCCATGTTTATTAGGTTTAGGGTCCCATCAAAGAAAGTGAAGTCTTGACAGAGCTGGTGGGGTCTCGTGAAGTGGCCAATTAATGCGCCACATACATTTATTTTTATAAGCAAATACAATAATCAAAAAGCACGCTCTATATAAAGAGGCTGAGAGCATGATAAAGTTAAGCTCTCCCAATATATTGGTCATAAAATTGCAAAAGTAGAGTACTCCAATAATACCATAGACAACTAAAAAAAGGAGTAGCAAAGGACCACCAAGTAATAAAATACAAAAATATCCTTTAAGAATAAATTAAACAACACCAAATTCAAACAAAGTCAAATAAAGCATAATGCAGAAATCAATAAGGGAAAGGGAGGAAACATGCCGGTATACTGAGGAGAGGCTGGAGATCCAGCATAGGACTTGGGCGAGCAGGGAAAAAATGCAGTCACACTAAAGTGCTCAGGAAAAGTGCTCAAGTCATATCACTAAATACAGGTCATATAAGGTTATATAACGCACCTATGTGCTGCCTAAACATGTATTATTGCAATGTGTTGGGTGCTTACCCATTGTAGGTCCGGACTTGAAACAGCCTCCCCACGGCCCTCGACACGCGTTTCGTGTGCTCGCTTTACCATTCCCCCTTTCATAAAGCAAGCACACGAAACGCACATCAGGGGTTGTGGGGAGGCTGTTTCAAGTCCAGACTTTCAATATGTAAGCATCCAATACATTGCAATAATACATGTTTAGGCAGCACAAAGGTGCATTATATAACCTTATAAAAGATCTGTATTTAGTGATATGACTTAAGCACTTTTCCTGAGCACTCTCATTGATGAAAGGCTTTTTTCTAGTTTTACATGATTTGAGCCCTGCCTCTGGGAGTCTATTACGAACTGTTCTTGCCGTGCATTTCACCCCAGCTGCCATTTGCCATTCCTTTCGTAGGTCACTTGGGCAGCAACTAACAGAATGGTTTTTAACAGGGAGAAATGCAAAGTACTACATCTGGGCAATAAAAATGAAAAAAGCATATATAGAATGGGAGGAATAGGGCTAAGTGACAGCACATGTGAAAAAGACTTGGGTATACTAATAGATCACAGACTGAATATGAGTCAACAGTGTGATGCAGCAGCAAAAAAGGCAAATGCAATTCTAGGATGTATTAACAGAAGCATACAGTCTAGATCACGTGAAGTAATTATTTCCCTCTACTCCTCTTTGGTCAGACCTCATCTGGAATATTGTGTCCAATTTTGGGCACCACATTTTAAAAAAGACATCAACAAACTGGAGCAAGTTCAGAAAAGAGCGACCAGAATGGTGACCGGTCTGCAAACCCTGTCTTATGAGGAAAGGTTGCAGGATTTGGGAATGTTTAGTTTGCAAAAGAGAAGACTGAGAGGAGACTTAATAGCTGTCTACAAATATCTAAAGGGCTGTCACATTGTAGAAGGATCAACTTTATTCTCATTTGCACAAGGAAAGACTAGAAGCAATGGGATGAAGCTGAATGGGAGGAGACACAGATTAGATATTAGAAAAAACTTTTTGACAGTTAGAGTGATCAATGAGTGGAACAGGCTGCCACGAGAAGTGGTGAGTTCTCCTTCAATGGAAGTCTTCAAACAGAGGCTGGACAGACATCTAACTGGGATGATTTAGCGAATCCTGCTTTGAGCAGGGGGTTGGACCAGATGGCCCAGGAGGTCCCTTCCAACTCTATGATTCTATGATGTCATCCTGCAGTTGCTGAGTGACATTCGAATAAGATGACGGTCATCCCGTCAGGGGACAGTCGTTGTCGCCCTCTGCCGGTCTGTAGCTTTGTTGTCCCCAATGTCTGCTGCTTTACCTTGTTGTAATGGACTGCTGTCTTAGAAACTTTAAGGATGGAGGCAACATGACGCTCACTGTATCCCTCTGCTATTAAAGCCAGAATTGAGCCCTTCTTTTCCTCACTCAGGACTTTTCTTTCCAACTCCTTTGGCATGGATAAAGTTATATTTTCATTCCTATTACTTTTGGGATATTACTAGCACTTGTTTTGCCATCCAGCTTGTCCTATTGCAAGAGGATTGTGAACACCACAGCAGGGTTTTTTATACATTCCTTCGTTAAATAAGATTTGGTTCAGGTGATCACCTAATCAGAAGCACATTAAGTAGAATGAGGTGTACTCTGGTTGGAATTCAACTGACACTAGAATGGCTGACAGACATGTAGAGAAGCTGATTTTTATAAAACTGTGCAGTGGTCTCTTAGTTTTTACCAGAGCTGTACATCAGGCTATACATTTGTGTAGTGGCTGCTGTAAAGAAGACGATCTCTAAACGTTGTTAACATTAGCTCAGGAAGATGGCCTCCCCCATTATATACAAAAACTAGAATTTAAAAGGACACTCACTAGAAATTAATGACAATGTATCACTCTCTGGGTTTAATCAATTACTAATGAATATCTATTCACTTTAATCCCTGTCACACTATTCCTATTTTATACATGTAAGGTTTATCCACAGAGTGCTGTGGTTCAATGGGTTGAAAGATGAAGCCCTTCACTAACTACCTAGCCAGAGACCACTGCGGCATCTAAGGGGCTAAACTAGTTTGTCAGTAGCTCCGATACTAGCCATTACAGCCGACACATGGTGCACACTCTGAGCCTGTACATTACAGACTGCTTGACGATGTGTCACTTACAGGTCTGTGCTATTACTTCAATAAAAACACCAAAATGACAGCATGCAGATCAGCAAGTGACACCGTCGTAATCAGGATCTCAGCTCCAACTTGCTGCTGTCAGTTTCCCTTTAACTGTTATCCAGCAGCTCTGGTGTCAGGAGTGACCAGTTTTTGCCATTTTATTCCCACTGCTTTTGAGTATTTCCCACCCCCCAATAAAAGAAGTAATCTCAGAGACCGCTAACAGTGAAGACGAGGTGAACAGTCCAATTCTGACATTTTTATGCAGCCACAAAAAGTTTATAAATATCAATGTGATTTCTTTATTACCTCTTCCAAGCACACAAATGGACATGAGGTTAGAAGAATAAAACGTGGAGTGGAATTTCAGCAATTCTTGTCGTACGTCGAGTCCTTCTTTTGTAGGCCTTGTTTCAAGAGTAAGTTTATTACCTGAAAGGAAGAACAGAAATGGAAACTTGTGAATAATGTATTGGGTAAGAAAAATGAAATGACTTGGCATCAACTTCTACTGCACGAATGGAAATAAACTACTACTAGTCCATCGCCGTGCTGCTTCTCCAGGTTACCTTCTTCTGATGCAGACCTCTTCTCGGTGCAAGGACACACTTCTTGCATTAGCCATTATATATTTTTACTTATATAGCACCATGACACTCTGCAGCGCTTTACAGACATCATCCTCCATGTCCCCATTGGGGCTCACAATCTAGGATTCCCTATCAGTAAGTCTTACGAGTGTGGGAGGAAATCCACACAAATATGGAGAGAACATACAAACTCAATGCTGATTGTTTATTTGGTTGGATTTGACCTTAGCAACTCAGTGCTCCAAAGCAGCAGTGCTAACCACTGAGCCACCATACCACCCTGTATATAGTTCAGTGCTAACCACTGAGCCACCATACCACCCTGTATATAGTTCAGTGCTAACCACTGAGCCACCATACCACCCTGTATATAGTTCAGTGCTAACCACTGAGCCACCATACCACCCTGTATATAGGTCAGTGCTAACCACTGAGCCACCATACCACCCTGTATATAGTTCAGTGCTAACCACTGAGCCACCATGCGGCCCTAAACAAACGGGAGACATGAAGACGTTGCCAAATTTCAGACCAGTTGATCGCATATAAAATCTTTGGTACAGGCACATGACCCAAGCCTTACATTTGTGTTTGGGGAGGGGGGGGTGAATAATCTCTAAATTAAAAAAAAAAATGGGATACAGACAGAGGCCATAAAGAGGCATTCAGTAGAATGGGTCAGGAGTCACTTTGCACCGTGGTGTCCTTTCAATGTCAGTTTTAGGGCTTGCTCACACAAGCGTATAACTCGGACGAGCGCTACCCAATGTTTTATCGGCCAGCACACAGTTCAATGTCATTCTATGGGGTAGTGCATATCTGTGTTTTTTCTATCACGAAGATTTGGCATGAAAAAACACAAAAAACATCATGTTGCAAGTGGTGCCGTAAATTGAATCACGTGCACCCATTCAAATCTACGGGTGCGTGTAAAACACTGGACTGCAGTCCGATCTGCGCGGACACAAACAATGGATAAGATGAAAAAAGTTAAGTTCTCCTTCTCCACACCTGTGATATAATAATAATAATCTTTATTTATTTATTATTATTATTATTATTATTATTATTATATCACAGGTGTGGAGAAGGAGAACTTAACTTTTTTCATCGTGATATGAACGTCCCTGGATCACAAGAAACTCACACTGATCAGAGTTTGAGCGGAGTGTCATTGACATAATCGAGCAGACTCTCTCGCATGAGAGAATCATCGCCGTGACCATTGGCATGCAGGTGGAAAGTGTGAATTAAATATTGGCTGAGAAGTCAGATCAATTGTGATGACGAAAACTGTTTTCCTGCGTGCAGACAATGGAAAGGGGGCAGGAAAGCTTAAAAAAAAAAAACTAACTTTTTTTTTGCTGTTAGGGGGGCTTTTTTGGAAGCATAGTTTCAACTGTTTGCGGCAACCGTACACATCAGACAGCTGTCCCATAAACATTTGTCACCTGTCCACAGGCTACGTAATGACCGCTGGGGATCCCGTTGCAGGAGCCACCATAGATCCTCAGAACAGGGACCCTAAGTCTTCAGTGTCAATGACTGAGAACGTGCAGTCACTGAAACGATGGTCTCTCACCACCATCCACTCAAGCATCAGACTTAAGACCCCGACCCTTGTTATCAGAGGGTCTGAGCCCCAGCCATCATATTTATCACATTCTGTGGATAGAGGTAATGGGGTGTTTAGATAAGTGACATAAGGCTCTGTAGGTTGGCAATGTGCCGCCATACAGCAGGTTAGTCCTGTGAATATGGCCTTATACACATAATTACTGCATTATTATATAAAAGGGTAGTGGAGGAGATGGTGTCGTCCCACCCAGGTAACAGTACTTATCCAACAAGCCATGACTATTACCATGCTCCAGTAATGACAATCGCCAACACCCTGCGCTGCAAAAGGGAGAAAACGATGCAGAAGAGTCAATGTATGAGCCATAGAAGAAAACGATTATAAACAATTAGGAGCAATTTTATAATCCTCTCTCCCTCTAGTTACCTGGAGACATTTGGGCTGGACAGAAACACCTGATGAGTAACATAGTACGCCGCACCCAAGAGGTGCAGTGCCTGCCATCTTATACAACTCCTGCAACTACAAGAGGCGGGCGGCCAGAAATAATCGCTAACACTGCACAGTTATCTATGGGGGGAGCCAGAATACACAGCCCTGACCCGTGCAGCACGCAGGAATCCAGAGCGAATATCTGTACATGTGCTAAAGGTTATGCCAGGTCATTATGTGGGCTAAAAACTGAGACATGAAACGGTGCGAAGAATGGTCTGTTTGAATAGACTCTTTAATATCATTATAGCCAAGGAAGCCTGTAGCTATCTGATATAAAGCACTCCTGCAAGCATGGCTTTAAAAAGGGAATCTGTCATGTTGAATAAGTCATCTGCAGGCAGCAGATCGCCGTCCACAGTGGGCCTTGCCACCAAGCCTCCCAGTGGGCAGTCCCACACCAAGCCTCCCAGTGGGCAGTCCCACGCCAAGCCTCCCAGTGGGCAGTCCCACGCCAAGCCTCCCAGTGGGCAGTCCCACGCCAAGCCTCCCAGTGGGCAGTCCCACGCCAAGCCTCCCAGTGGGCAGTCCCACGCCAAGCCTCCCAGTGGTCTCATCAGTGACTGACCGTCATCTGTATACATGCTCATGCCGGAAAGTCACTATTTTCTTCAAGCATGAAAAAGAATAATAGTCGATGCCGGTACACTGGTACATGGCTCTTTTTTAATGTCCACAGAGCGCCAGTCTCAGATCTGCTACCCAAAATACAGTCGTCACATGGGAGCAGCTCTGAAGCAATTAATGAGAAGGGAGGCTTGAACAAATAGATAAGTTACACCCAGCGTTATTATAGTCATCATTGCCACACATTAGCATTGTACATGAAAAGCTCAGCGGCCGTACATATTTGCTTAGGTAATTACAGTGCTCCGTCAACAATTTTGCTGCTGTCACACCACAAGTTGCAATGTGTAGGAGCAGCCTAAAGCCTGCTGTGAAAAGGAAAGATTCATCAAAGATGGAATTTTGTACACGCAATTGCACCAAATTGTTGAACTGAACTGCAGCGCGGTATAAATGATTAAATTGTATCTCTCCATTGTGGAAATATTAACAATCAAAGTATATGGCATCTAATAAGGAAAAAAAAAAGTTAAGTCCAAGTGGGAGTTATCAAACAGTTTTCGTTTGGGACTTGTACGTCTCCCTGTATGACAACGACCAATGACCTAAGCTGGGAGCAACAATCCGAAAAGAAGAACATGTCCACTTCATTGCCTAGAGCAGATTTCTCAGTGTGTGAAGCAGCTCTGATCTCCTGGTCTAGCCATCTGCATGACTTGAAAGAATAGAGGACTAGCCTTTCAGATAAGGTCAAGCGGTCTATGTGCAGGAGGGAGTGGGCAGTGCAGCAGAGTTTAGCTGTGCCAGCTTACAAACCCTTCTATAAGCTCTCCTCCTTTCCAATTATTATGAGCACTGTCAGCTCTGCAGTACTGCCAGTCTCCCACACTGTCAGCCCAGAGATGAAAGCACAAAGTGCCAGAATCACCCTTATATCGGATGTGCTCAGCGCCAACTGTACTCACTCTGCCATTACACCTCACACAGGATTAGTGCAGAACAGGCAGGTTACTCCTGTGTGAGATGTAATGACAGCCTGATCTCACTGCAGAGCAATTACAAGTCACTTAATCACTTTTGTGTCTGCTGTACTGATGCCACGCAAGTGTGATCCCCTGATGAATCTGCCTTTAGCAGTGATACGCTTACGGTTCAGACCCATGAACCATGACACTTTTACCCATCTTCACTTACAGGTCTTTTCAGCCGTTTTGACATCGCATTATTAGTCTTGTAAACACTTATCTTTCCTTTATTTATTGCGATTGGAGCAATAATATTGTCACCTTTTATATATACAAAAATATTAGGGCAACATTACTGTCCAACTGGCCAAGGCGCAATACATAGATAGCATTGCTGTGGTGTTATTTGGATTGCAGCAATTTAGGGATAGAATTAGGGAGATATTTCTAGTTTTCACAGTATTTAATTACCGTATTTTCCGCTTTGTAAGACGCACTTTTTTTCCCCAAAATTTGGGGGGAAAACAGGGGTGCGTCTTACAAAGCGGACATGCCTTACCTAGGCTGTGATCGGGGGCGTCCGGCGGTTGCTGGCCGCTGCTGCGGGTGTGTCCGGTGCCGCGTTGTGTGCCCGTCGATGCCCGGGGCTCTGCCAACATTGTGCGACAGGCCAGAGCCCCGGCATTTCCTCGGTTCCCTGTGTGCCGGTAAAAAGATGGCCGCCGGCGCGTGCGCAGATGAGATCTCGGGACCCAGTTCTCGAGAGATGAGATTTGAAATCTCATCTCTCGAGAGCTGGGTCCTGAGATCCCATCTGCGCACGCGCCGGCGGCCATTTTCCCTGGGTTCCCTGTGTGCGCGCGGTGGTGCCTGCAAAAAAATGGCCGCCGCGCGTGCGCAGATGGGATCTCGGGACCCAGCTCTCGAGAGATGAGATTTCAGATCTCATCTCTCGAGAACTGGGTCCCGAGATCCCATCTGCGCACGCGCCGGCGGCCATTTTTTTTTTTTACCGGCACTTCAGCGCACGTATACAGGGAACTGAGGAAATGCTGGGGCTCTGGTCTGTCGAACAATGTCGGCAGAGCCCCGGGCATCGATGGGCACACAACGCCGCACCGGAGGCACCCGCAGCACCGGCCTCCAACCGCCGGACAAGTGGAGAAACCTGACACCAGCACAAGACTCTGCAGCAGCAACGGCACACATCGGAGCCCCCCCTCATCCCTGAATGCGGCCTGCAGCATCACTCCACGCCTGCCTCCTCCAGCAGCGAGCCTGGGACCCCGCTACACCGCAGCCACCAACCCTGGTAAGCAGTAAGATGCAAGGATTATAAGAGGCACCACCATTTTATTAAAAAATATTTTTTTCTTATTTTTCTCCTCAAAAATTGTGGTGCGTCTTATAATCCGGAGCGTCTTATAAAGCGAAAAATACGGTATATATTGTTTATTAGGGGATATTATATCATACATATTTTATTATTAACTTCCCTTGGGTCTTGTTTATACAAGATAATTAGATTATATTTTCTGGCACACCTCTCTCTACACATAATCATGTCTTGAAGTTGATGCATTGGAATTTATGTTTTTAGATTATGGAAGGTTCTACATTTAATCTATATATATATAAAACTGTAAATGTATGTATGTGTATCACCAACCAATCACAAAGCATCTTTCATTTCACTAGAGCTGTTCAAAAGAAGCGGAGCTGTGATTGGTTGCTATGAGCAACAGTTTTCCTTGCAACCAATCACTAAGCATCTCTCATTTCACCAGAGCTGGTTAAAAGAAGCTGAGCTGTGATTGGTTGCTATAAGCAAGTTTTCCCACTTGACAACACCTCAGCAGACACTGACATGGTGGGAGAAATCTAGCATCCCTGGGAACATAAGCTCCCAGCCATTGTCTGCCCCCCAGAAAGGAGCAGAGAGCACATGACAGAAATGAATCCCCGCCTCCCGTGCCTATATACCCATCACACATCCTTCATACCAAACCGTCAAAGTGTGAAAAAACAGATCCGTTGCAGATTTGCAAAAAACTGATGCACCGGATCCGGTTTTTGGACGGATCCGTCGCAGCAGCCAGTGTATGAAATTTAAAGGAAGAGAACTCTGGAAAAGGGGAGAGAGAGAGAGAGAGAGAGAGAAAGACCCCAGGGTCTCTTAAAGGGATTATTGGTATGGAATTTAGGGCAAATCCATCCAGCGCTTTGGCTCTGACCCCAGGCCTTTCTTAAAGGGATCCCCGGTATGGGAGTCAGGGCAATTGCCTTCAAATGCTCTGGTACTGACCCCAGGCTCTCTTAACGGGATCTCTTGCATGACCCCAGAGTGCTATTAAAGGGATCATTGGTATGCAAGTAAGGGCAAATCCACTCTGCGCTCTGGTTCTCATCCCAGGCTCTCTTAAAAGGATCCCCGGTATGGAAGTTGGGGAAAATACACTCAGCGCTCTAGTTCTGACCCAAGGCCCCTCTTAAAAGGGATCCCCGATATGGAAGCGAGGGCAAATCTACTCTGCGCTTTGGTACTGACCCCTGGTATGGAAGTTAGGACCGTTCCACTTAGCGTTCTGGTTCTGACCCCAAACTGACGGGATGATGTGGGATATTAGGGGTAGTAGTCTGGCAGCTGTGACGGGATGATGTGGGATATTAGTGGTAGTTGTCCGGTGGCTCTGGCTGACGGGATGATGCAGGATATTAGGGGTAGTAGTCCGGCGGCTGTGACGGGATGATGTGGGATATTAAGGGTAGTAGTCTGGTAGCTCTGGCTGACGAGATGATGTGGGTGAATGTGGCTATGCGGAGTGGGCGGGGCTCTACACTCAGTGTAAAATATATATTATAATTTGTTATAACTAACCATAGTTAGTTACTATGCCCAGGCAGCGCCGGGCTCTTCAGCTAGTCTCTTCAATAAAAGTCATATTATATTTTTATATAGGTGTGCACATTGGTGTGTATAATTTTATATATATATTTATTTATATATTATTGTACTGTGCATCTTTCTCCACTGTATACATCTCACACGGAGAAATATTTTCTAAGCTATGATGGGGGCGTGTTCTTTCCTTTGATGCTGCCTGCTTACGATTGGTCAAAAATCATATAGGATGAAAAGTACACTCCCCCAGTGAAAAATTTTTTTTAAATCAAAGTGGGAGTTAACTCATTAGGTGCCAAATACTTTTAATATCTCCACAACGGAGAGGCAAAATTTTATTCCGCTCTGCGTCCACTATTATATTGCGTGTCCTGTTCAACAAGAAGAATTTGGTGAAAGATCCTCCTTAAGAGGAGTTTGTCTCTTAATGAATTTGGTTGCATCTTTTAGCGGCCGTACGCTAGAAATATAATACAGACGTGGACAGGACTATATTTGTTGTAATTTATGCCATCATTTGTGGGGCAATTTATGAATTTCTTAGGCGGTACTATGCTATGCCCACATTTCAAAAATTCAGTGGAGCGGGGGTAAAAACACAAACAGCTGCAAACTTTTTTGTGCAGGTAGGAGTTGTGCAAGAACCTTTCAACATTTTAATCAGTTTTACGTTAGGATTTCTGTTGCAAACTGTTGAATACGTTGGGAACTGTAAAAAATAGTAAGAAAATGATGACTGTATTCCTGTTCTACCGGATCCTTATAATAAAGTAAAGATCTTCTGACAGTCAAAGAACTGTAGTAACATTTGCTAACAGTAATCATTTGAGGGATGTCTCTAGATAAACTGCAAATGAGTATCTAAAGAAGTGCCCAGCACAGAGAGACGGCAATCTGAATCTTGCTGGCTTTCCTCTAATTTAGTATTTAGATTAACTTTAGTGCACACACAGCAGATTCGACAATGTCACACAAACTGCATTTTTGAAGAGGAATAGGGGTTGCCATCTTCAGGGATTGGAAAGTAGCATTGTGGATTCACATTTTGATACAGTAACATGCTCTTATTATCTAATATATAAAGCTCAAGTGTATGTATGTATGTATGTATGTATGTATGCAGGGCTGTGGAGTCGGAGTCGGAGTCGTGGAGTCAGAGTCGGAGTCGGTGCTCATTTTGGTGGAGTCGGAGTCGGAGTTGGAGTCGGTATAAAATGGACCGACTCAGACTCCTAAAATATATAATAAATTGGGTACAGTAATTCAATGCAGGATGTGCTGAATATTTTTTCATAGGAGTTTGGGAAAGTTATGAAATGTCCTATAAATGGCTGTTATATTCCTGATCTAAGGCTACATTCACACACAGCGTTTTTCCTGTGTTTTTTGAGGATACGTTTTTCAGCTGCAAAAGCTGATCATCTTTTTAAAAAACTGCATCACCTGAAAGGTTTTTGAGCTCATAGATAATGTTTTCAATAGCAAAAGCAGATTAGAAATCTGCTCTATCTATCCATTTATCCATATCTGTCTATCCATATCGTATCTGTACCAAAAAGAATGAAAACCGGGTAGTACACCAATATATATTCTGTTCTATCTAAATATCTTGATTATTGGATCATAAAAATGATTAAATGTCTGAGGTTCACATTGTACTACAATAAATTTTTCACTTAAATATAAGCAATATGTGTGGGAGTCGGAGTCGGAGTCGGTATAAGGGAAATTGAGGAGTCGGAGTCACAGGTTTGGCTTACCGACTCCACAGCCCTGTATGTATGTATGTATGTATGTATGTATGTATGTATTAGCTGAAGAGCCCGGCGCTGCCCGGGCATAGTAACTAACTGTGGTTAGTTATAGCAAATTATAATTATCCTCCATCCCATAGTCCCGTGCCCATATACCCATCATACATATCCATCATCCCATAGTTGAGTGCCTGGGATTGGAATCCGCACCGTCGCAGCTAGAGCCACAAAATTTGGCAGTGTCATGTCTGGACCCCGAGAGCGTCATAGGCTATGTTGTGAGGCGAAATTTTAACCCCGTGCGTTCCAATTCACCAAACAATTTTGCCCCTATCTACATAATGGGGGAAAAGTGTGTGCGTATCAAGCCCCGCCCCTCATTATGTCATAATGGTTGCCATGGCGACGCTGATGTCATCATAGGTTTTCCAGCCCCGCCGCTCATTATGTCATAATGGTTGACTATGGGATGGCGGATATGTATGATGGGTATATGGGCACGGGACTATGGGATGGAGGATGTGTGATGGTATATGGGCACTGGACTATGGGATGGAGGATATGTATGACGGGTATATGGGCACGGGACTATGGGATGGCGGATATGTATGATGGAATATGGGCACGGGACTATGGGATGGAGGATATGTATGATGGTTATATGGGCACGGGACTATGGGATGGAGGATGTGTGATGGGTATATGGGCACTCGACTATGGGATGGCGAATATGTATGATGGGTATATGGGCATGGGACTATGGGATGGAGGATGTGTGATGGGTATATGGGCATGGGACTATTGGATGGAGGATGTGTGATGGGTACATGGGCACTCGACTATGGGGTGGAGGATATATATGATGGGTATATAGGCACGGGCCTATGGGATCGTGGATATGTATGATGGGTATATGGGCACGGGACTATGGGATGGAGGATAATTATAATTTTCTATAACTAACCACAGTTAGTTACTATGCCCGGGCAGCGCCGGGCTCTTCAGCTAGTATCCTATAAAAATGTGAACCAGTTTCCTTAAGATTGAATCTTTCCTTCTAAACACTTTAGGGCTGAATCATCATGGTGCCCTGGCGCACGCCTCTCTGAATTTGGAGCATCTTTCAGCTGCGGTGAGCCATAGTAAGAAGCATACTCCAGTCCATTACTAGAAGCTCGTGGTGCAGTTGCAAAACAAAAAAAAAAAAAATCATAAAATGCAATATTTATGAGCAACTATTTAGTGTGCAAAAAAATATTTAAAAAAAGCTTTATGCCAGAATTCTGGAGGAAAGAGTTTATCCATGAGGGCCCATTGATCAATGTTAGGGCTCCATAGGAAACTCATGTGTTGCGCACCTGTTCCAAACTTATGAAAAGGGTGTTGGGGGTCTCCCGTAGCCTTCTCCAGCTGGAAGAGTCTCCAAGCGTCATTCATCAGATTCTTCTCATGCTCAGAATCCACTGCGTTCACTTCCCGATCCTTACAGCTCTCATCAAATAGAGGGCATAAGAAAAACTGTGAAAACCTGAGAGAAGGGAGGATAAAAATCTATGATTATTCATCTTGTATAAATAGGAAAAAAAAAAAAAAAATCAAAACAGCATGTTCCCTAGTCTAAGAGAAGCTCCACCTTACCGCTCTACTCTAGTCTTAAACCGGACAACTCTTAATTCTTCTCACTTGGTTAAAATCTGCAATCATTTGATAGTCAAATTGCTATGTGTGCGATGTGCACATGGTCAGGATTCCCCTGTACGCCCCGCGCACATCGACACTTATGTGACTGCATGATCGTGATTTGACAACTTGCGGCCACGGGCCAATTAGACTCCCTCACTTTTCTCAATTATCTCCTATTGAGAACAGCTGGATGAGACTTGTCGGCACATGACGGGAAGGACTCAAAACACATTCAGGAGGATCACATGACCAGTCAGATGCACGGGGCATACAGGGGAATCCTGAGTGCCAAATGATGACAGTGTGCCTTGGGGCTCAGAGCATCTTCATAATATTTCATAAGAAATAGAAAGAAGTGCAGAGTCCGTCAGGTCTCCTATTCTTATGAATCACAGCCCTGACACCTGCACCACCGCATGTTACCATGTTCCCCAGGATGGGGCGAGTGCTGCATTTCTTTCCATGTCTTATGATTCATTACATGCACTGCACCACCCAGAAGATTTCCTGCGAGGCTAATTAAGAGGACACAGGCAGGTAGTGTGAACACACTCTAATGCTGGATCTTGGTGCCTTAAATTAGCCATCTTTTTTCATTTTCAACATCTTCATAATGTTACATGCCCCAAGAACACACTATTTTTCATTTGAAAGGAATCTATCAGCAGTTTTTTGCTATGTAATCTGAAGACACCATAAGGTAGGGGTTAAGACAGATTTCAGCAATGCCTCTCTAATGAAGCAGTGGTTTTGTTTACTTGCAATGACTGTATTAGCACCAGGAACGTATAATTGCCAGACACAACAGCACGTGAGCTCAGGTCTGACTCCACCCCTCCTGTGATAAGCAGCTCACTGTCTGTGGACACTGTACATGCAGAGCCTGGTGTGGACAGGGTTAGCTTCCTCAGCTCTGAGTCACGATAAATCTAAACACTGTATCAAAACCGCAGCACCCAGTAAACTAAGTGATACATAGTTGGATTCAGGGTCTCTTTGCCTACATCATTCTGTGCTCACGTAGGATACAAAAAACATGCCAGATTCGCTTTAAAAAAATAAAATCTATGAGAAGGTTTTTGCCATGTTATCCTTGAGTAGTACGATTTGAGAGCAGAGACTCAGATTCCAACCATGTGTCATTTACTGGGTTGCTTAGTTTAGGCGTTATAAAATCCCTGTTTTATCAGAAGATTATAACTAGATGACTAGCAAGCCTGCCATCAGAGAAAGCTGCTTTTTCAGTCACTAAAGACAGATTTTAACAGACAAATGATGAGTAAGTATTCAATTCAGGAGGCAGGCTTTCACTTTACTGATATAGAAGAGGACAGTTGGACATAAAGTTCTATGGAGAACAGTTTCAGGAAAATGTGCTGCAGAAGGTCTGTGTCTGCCTCTAGCTCCTCCCCTCCATAGAACTTTATGAGCACCAACGGTAATGGGAAATTCTGTACTTCACCGAACACAGATTTTACTAGTGAGTTGGGAATTTTTAGAATGAAAGATTAGTCTCGGAGAAGAAAAAAAAAGCAGATTTCTCTAAAATTATATATCACAAAGTTGATTGTTTTACTTTTTTTTTTTTTTTTAATACATCAATAGTACACATGAAAATAATGGCAACTTTAAAAGCCTACCATTTCTCCGCCTTGTTTTTTTCTTGTGTATGTACATATGTATGCTATATCTGTCTTCAATAAATGGGAGTAAAAAAAAAAATATTTTTTTCACTCCATATTTGTCCTTTCCAATAGGTCTTTGGGAAACAAGCCCATCATATGGTCTTTACCTGTCCAATGCTCCCTCTAGGTGTTCATGGGACACATCAAAGTAATAGTTGGTATGTTCTCCACTGGTGAAGGCGTTGGAGCTCCCTGCGTGTTCACTGAGAAACTGGCTGTACTCATTTTCTTTGGGGTACTTTTCCGTGCCCAAGAAAAGCATGTGCTCACAAAAGTGGGCAAGGCCTGGTATGTTGTCTGGATCAGACAGGGATCCTGCCAAGAAAGACAGCAGAAAGCACAGTATGCAGAGATAAAGCCTTTATTCCTATAATACAGCTACAATATTTCAAAGGGAACGTTCACCTTACAATCAAAAATTAAAATGAAGCTCTTGTATATGTAGTAAACAGACAGCAAACACATTCAGAGTGGTGTAATCTATTAGTCCCGAGATACGTCCATAAAGAATTTATGCCCGTCATATGCACTGGTGAAATCCATGGGATAAACCCGCTACCAAATCTCGTTTCTGTGGTGACTACCTGGTGGAATCCATGGATTCCTGGTGGGATCCGCTTAAGGGTTCTTTTACACTTCCGGTGGTTTTTGCAGACTTTTTTTGCAGGCTGTATTGCCATGATTTTCACGGTCTCCCGCAAAAAACGGGCCACAAAAAACCTTCTTGGATCGCAGTTTTTCCCGGTTTTGACAATTGGGGGAAAACATACGGCGGTCCGCAAATACGGTGTACTGCAAAAACAAGCTACCGTTGTTTTTGCGGCACCATTGATTTAAATGGGGGCCGTGTCTGCAAGCCGTGGAAAATATAGAGCAAGCTCGATATTTTTTCACGGCCGTAAATACGGCCCTCAAGGCCATACAGCGCACTGACAAATTTTTGCGGGCCGTTTTTGGGGCCCCATAGAAATCTGTTGGGGCCGCAAAGACAGCCCACAAAAACACGGTGAGGGTATGTGCACACGCTGCGGATTGGGGTGCGGATTTGGCCGCGCAGATTTTGTAAAATCCGCAGGTAAATCTGCAGGTCAAAAGACCTGCAGTTTTACCTGCGGATTGTCCTGCGGTTTTTCATCTCCACAATGGGGTAGATGGCAAACCGCAGCGGAATCCGCGCGGAAAAATCCGCACCGTCTGCACTGCGGTTTTTAATATCCATTGGATATTATGGTACTGTATACTGCAGCAAAAACTGCTGCAGATCCGCAGCAGACAAATCCGCAGCGGAACCGCAGCAGAATCCGCAGCATGTGCACACACCCTAATGCTGGTTTCACATTCGCGCATTTTACAGGCAGCGCACGGCGCCGCTAAGCCCTGCCCCATCCAGTCATCGCTTCCTACTATCGCACACCGCTGCATGCGATCTGCGCACCCTATCTTTAGCATAGGGTGTGCAGACCGTGCGCTGGTAGGATTTTGCGTGCGCTGCGCACTTTTGAAGGTGCGCCGAGCGTGCCAAAATGCAATATGGTGCGTTCGGCGCGCACCTTCAAAAGTGCACCGCGCACGCCAAAATCCTACCAGTGCACCCTATGCTAAAGATAGAGTGCACAGATAGCATGCAGCAGTGTGCGATAGTAGGAAGCGATGACCGGATGGGGCGGGCAGGGGGCGGGGCTTAGCGGCTCCGTGCGCTGCATGTAAAATGCGCGAATGTGAAACCAGCCTAAGTGTAAAAGAGGCCTTAATAGGAGACAAGTCACTTTTGAAGTGGTTTACACACACACACGTCGTAGGCTAGCCAGAGGTAGAAGAATACACGACGGCACATGCAGGCATGGCAGCTTGCACCTGTTCACACTTGCTATTTAGTTTTCTGCCTGTTATCATGAAGACATAGCTCCACATGGGACAAAAGAGGAGCGAGATTTGCAACTAATAACTGTTGCAAAGTTTTTTTGTAATTTTACATGCACAAAAAAAAAAAAAAAATGCTTGATGTGGAAAAGGTCTTAAAAATCACACCATGAACAAATTAATGTAAACGGGGATGTCATGGTCGGTATAAGTCTGTGTTACTATATACAGGGTATCCATAGAAGAGGCTTGCATAAGTGTGGATTCCTATAGAGGCCATGGTCAGTCTCAGTAATATCCATCTTCTATGACACATGTCAAACTCTGGCCAATGGGCCAAATCTGGCCACAGGGTGAGTATACTCGGCCCGAGACAGGTTTCCAGCCCTGCATCGCACTTTCAACTCTTAGCATCCTGAATGGACGTTTGGGGATTACTGATGGGGAATCCTACTGTGATGAGGGTCACCATACTGTACGTGTTGAGGGTAAGCTGGGGTATCTTACCGTGTTTGGGGGGGGGGGGGCACTTTTGTTGGCAACTTACTTTATTATTCAAGGTTTTTTACCCTTTATTACATATGTAAATTAGATTATTGGACCATATGCTTTTTAATGTTCTTACATAACATTATTCCTATTAAAATGGGACATTGCCGTTACGTTTGCTTTCTTATGAAAACAAACTTAATAAATATCAAGGTCGACAGGTGACTGCATCCAAGCTTTTAATTCTGTCCCTCCGTGTATTTGCATTTGACATCCCTGATCTATGGCCTGTGCGCCAGTAATGGAAATACATTGATAGGGACATGACAAAAGGAAAGCTCTGAATAATGTGGGATGTGACATTTGCAATGCAAAAAACAGTATTTCAGAAGGCCCGTACCTATGTAAACATCCAGAGCAGCGGAGGATTTGTCGGTGGTGGGGTCACTTATAAGTAGAGCTTTTATCCCATTGGCCAGCTCTATACCCCGATATTCCCTCTTGTCTTCTGGGGATTTGACGATATTATCAACAACTCGTTTGACTGCAAGGGAATTCATTTTGCTGTAGGTTTTGGACTGAAATCTGAAAGAAAAAAAATAAGAAAAAGAAAAAAACATTGTAAATATGAAATACATGTCCTTCTTGAACTGAAATAGAAACACAAAAAACTGAACTGGAGTAGACTTGAATGACACACATGATGTAGAAGCATGTTCACACTGGCCATAAAAGCAAGCAAAACCAAAAGGAAAAAACAATGTGTGTATATACCCTAATGAAAATAAATAAAAAAAAGCAAGTGCATTAAATAACATAGGGGACTTGGTAAACACTGTTTTGATCAAAAAGTATAACGCTGTCCCACCACGGCAAGGTGTACCCATTTGAGACAGTAACTACACTAGCGGTAAAACCTACCTAGTGTGAACGGTGGCAGAGTCTCTGGGCCCCCTTATTTTCATTAGGGTATATACACACATTGTTTTTTACTTTGGTTTTGCTTGAACTGAAATAGGTAGATAAAGCTGTGAACACTATTCAGGGGGCAATGTACGAGTGACGGGTGATGTCCTATGTGAGCGGTAGATTTGCAGTAAGTAAAAAATTTAGTGTAAAAAACTAAAGACTTTTAAGGACAGTTCTCTGAGGTTTCTGAGCCAAGGGAAATCCGTCACTAATGCTGAACACGAGCCAGAAACCATTCAACCCCGCAGCAAAAGTATCATATGATAACACCACGAGCCCGGAGTAAACACGCTGCACCCCCACACAGACAGGCGGAGGAAGGACGAGATTACACAGGGTTACTCCAGCTCAGGCCTGACATACACAGGAGCCGTCATGAATAAGCTCGGCTTTAGTGAACCTGCACTAAACGACTAAGCCACCGCACCAATCACAGGTCCTGCACATCTCGCCCTTTCCAATTAAAGTGACCCGACACCTAAATAATTAAAACGGACACCACATTACTGATGTACAGTCAGTGGCCTCATTTTTGGTTCTGCAGCCTAATTCCTTAGTGGTCCCTTTTCCAAAAATGACCACTGGAAAGGCATGAGGGAAAGTCTGAACCACGGCTCATCTGCTTGTCATAAATAATTAGAAACTGAGACTTACTCACCCTCCCCAGGTCTAGTGTCGGGTATCTGCTGTTGCTCTGCTGTCTGCAGCACTAATGGCACATTGACAGCGCTGCAACCAGTGATCTCAGCAGATGCGGGCTGCTTGTGCCACCAGCACGCGCTGAGCTCTGTGATTGCCTGCAGCGCTGTTGACGTGATGTTAGAGCTGCTAACAGTAACAGACACTGTAGTGAAGCAGTGAGACTCAGCAAAGGGCTGTGGGAGGGCAAATAAAGTAATTTTGTGTTTTCAAGCTGCAGCCGGGGAAGGAAACCAGAAAATCCCATTAGTGGTATTGTCCAGGACTTCTAGGTCATAGCAGATTGGTGTGGGTCCAACAACGGACGCTGCCACTGATGCGCTGCCTGCAGCTGCCACTGATGCGCTGCCTGCAGCTGCCACTACACAGTATGGAAATAAATGCTTTAACGACCTTGTGTATGAACACTGCCCAGCGTACACAGCGATGTGCTAGCTGCAGTAGTAGGAGGCTTTCAGAAGTTAGTGATCGTACAAATCGTTTTTTCCCCCATCTTTTAAGCACATCCCATAACATCTGAAACCTGTGCAACATACAGTAAGTAAATACCCTGGTGAACTAACTATATTGCTGATCATCAGTGATCACAGGCAAACTACCGGCTCCTGTAAATAAGGACAACAGAATGTTATTAGGAGAATCATTGCAACCTAGACAAATCTCAGTCAGAAATATCTAATAAGCAGTTTGCAACCAAAAGTCACTTATCTAGAAGACCATGAAAAAAACAACTCTGCAGCATAGGACAAACAGTAAATAATGACAATTCCCCATTATACACCACCATTACTCTAAACTGAGCGAGAATGGAAGTGATCAGCCATCTGTTTTATGAAAAGCTCAGGACAGCGAAGAACCTTGTAAGAATACGGTACACAGCGAGCCCTGCCCGGTACATAACATGCCATGGGACAACTGTAGAAAAAAACGACAAGGACCGCACAGCCACAAATCATACAGTGATCTGATGCCGCTGGGCAAACATTTACTAAACTGAACATGAGGTTCTTAGCTTACAGGGAACCTGTCAGCAGGATTGTGCACAGTAACCTACAGACAGTGTCAGGTCGGCGCTGTTATTCTGAATGATACTTTAAGATTCTGATTGAACTGTATGAAGCCACATCACGGCAAACTTCTCAGTGGCTCCCTAGCCTTTTTTGTACATCTAAACCCCTGGTGCTGTGTGATGGCCATTGTTGCTGTGGTTTTGTGACTGTGGGGTGCTGTGGCCTGGAGTCATGGGGACTCAGCCTCTCGGCTTGGATGCAGTGAGGCACCAGATCGTCCGCCCTGCTGGTGCACAGTCACATCACAGCATTGAGGTCCAAAGACACGTGACAGTGGGCTTCATACAGTCTGATCAGATTGTTAATACATTTTTTTTTTTTTTACTGACCTGCGATATAAGAAACCAGCATCCCCTGAAGGGTGACATCCAGCAGCTGCCAGCAGCACTCTGTAGCTGATAACTTGCATGCATCAGCCATCATCAGTGTTGGTCACTAACTATAGCCATTTAACCCCTTAAATACTGAGCAAAGTGAGCAATTGTAAGCACACAATGCTATATAATATAATGACTGCAATATATTATGAGGATAAAAATGTTGATGATGGGGAGGAGGAGTACTTCTTTAATCCAGGGCTGGGGAGTTGGAGTTGTGGTGTCAGTATCCATTTTGGTATAAAATATACCAACTCCTAATATATATAATACATTGGGTACAACAGTACAATGCAGGATGTGCTGTAAATATCTTCATAAGAATTTGGGAAAGTTATGAAATGTCCTATAAAGGTCTGTTCTGTTCCTGATCTAAGGATCTGGGCTTTTAGTGTAGATGAATCTGTGCTGCACTTTATGTACATGCTCAGTAGTGAGGCTGGGCTGTGGAGTAGTAGTGGAGATGAATCTGTGCTGCACTTTATGCACATGCTCAGTAGTGAGGCTGGGCTGTGCAGTAGTAGTGGAGATGAATCTGTGCTGCACTTTATGCACATGCTCAGTAGTGAGGCAGGGCTGTGCAGTAGTAGTGGAGAGGAATCTGTGCTGCACTTTATGTACATGCTCAGTAGTGAGGCAGGGCTGTGGAGTAGTAGTGGAGAGGAATCTGTGCTGCACTTTATGTACATGCTCAGTAGTGAGGCAGGGCTGTGCAGTAGTAGTGGAGATGAATCTGTGCTGCACTTTATGCACATGCTCAGTAGTGAGGCAGGGCTGTGCAGTAGTAGTGGAGATGAATCTGTGCTGCTCTGTATGTACATGCTCAGTAGTGAGGCAGGGCTGTGCAGTAGTAGTGGAGATGAATCTGTGCTGCACTTTATGTACATGCTCAGTAGTGAGGCTGGGCTGTGCAGTAGTAGTGGAGATGAATCTGTGCTGCTCTGTATGTACATGCTCAGTAGTGAGGCAGGGCTGTGCAGTAGTAGTGGAGATGAATCTGTGCTGCACTTTATGCACATGCTCAGTAGTGAGGCTGGGCTGTGCAGTAGTAGTGGAGATGAATCTGTGCTGCCCTTTATGTACATGCTCAGTAGTGAGGCAGGGCTGTGCAGTAGTAGTGGAGATGAATCTGTGCTGCACTTTATGTACATGCTCAGTAGTGAGGCAGGGCTGTGGAGTAGTAGTGGAGATGAATTTGTGCTGCACTTTATGTACATGCTCAGTAGTGAGGCAGGGCTGTGGAGTAGTAGTGGAGATGAATCTGTGCTGCCCTTTATGTACATGCTCAGTAGTGAGGCAGGGCTGTGGAGTAGTAGTGGAGATGAATCTGTGCTGCACTTTATGTACATGCTCAGTAGTGAGGCTGGGCTGTGCAGTAGTAGTGGAGATGAATCTGTGCTGCCCTTTATGTACATGCTCAGTAGTGAGGCAGGGCTGTGCAGTAGTAGTGGAGATGAATCTGTGCTGCACTTTATGTACATGCTCAGTAGTGAGGCAGGGCTGTGGAGTAGTAGTGGAGATGAATCTGTGCTGCACTTTATGTACATGCTCAGTAGTGAGGCAGGGCTGTGGAGTAGTAGTGGAGATGAATCTGTGCTGCACTTTATGTACATGCTCAGTAGTGAGGCAGGGCTGTGGAGTAGTAGTGGAGATGAATCTGTGCTGCACTTTATGTACATGCTCAGTAGTGAGGCTGGGCTGTGGAGTAGTAGTGGAGATGAATCTGTGCTGCACTTTATGCACATGCTCCATAGTGAGGCAGGGCTGTGGAGTCGTAGTGGAGATGAATCTGTGCTGCCCTTTATGTACATGCTCAGCAGTGATCAGGGCTGTGGAGTAGTAGTGGGGAGGAATCTGTGCTGCTCTGTATGTACATGCTCAGCAGTGATCAGGGCTGTGGAGTAGTAGTGGAGATTAATCTGTGCTGCTCTGTATGTACAGTACATGCTCAGCAGTGATCAGGGCTGTGGAGTTGTAGTGGAGATGACTGTGCTGCTCTGTATGTACATGCTCAGTAGTGAGGCAGTGCTGTGGAGTAGTAGTGGAGATGAATCTGTGCTGCTCTTTATGTACATGCTCAGTAGTGAGGCAGGGCTGTGGAGTTGTAGTAGGAGATGAATCTGTGCCGCATTTTATGTACAGGCTCAGTAGTGTGGAGTCGGAGAAATTGAGGAGTCGGAGGTTTGGCTTATCAAAGCCAAAACCGCTGTGGATCCGCAGCAGAATCCGCAGCGTGTGCACACACCGTTAGAGCTTTGTGTGTGTGACGAGCTGTAATCATCCGTGACCCCATTCTGGGGTACATATACGGTAACTTATTACCTAGCTTTGTCTAAAAACAGCTGAATTCCTGTGAGGTTTTTGTTTTCCTTAGTTGTAATGTTATGCTACTAACAGGTTTTAGAAATTTATGTATGATTTTTGCATGGAAATTTATGAAATTTTGCAAATCACTTAACTCCATTAAGAGCTTGCAATTTTCCTTTTTTTTTTTCCTCTCCTTCTTACCAAAGCCATAACTTGTTTTTGTAGCCATATGAGGGCTTGCTTGCGGGACGAGTTGTACTTTTAAATTACACAATTGATTTTACCATACAGTGTACTGGAAAATGGGGAGAAAATTCCAAGTGCGGTGAAATTGCAAAAAATAGTGCAATACTACAATGTTTTATTTAATTTACCACATTCGTTATATGGTAAAAGTGATCTGGGAATAGGATTCTCTGGGTCAGTACAAGTATGCAGATACCAAACATGTATAAAGATTTTTTTTTAATTAAGTGGTAAAAATAGAGGCACCAATAAGGACTTTACAATAAAAGCCAGGGTGTAAATAGATAAAAAAAAAAAATAGTTTTTATTCAATACATTAAAAACCACACATAAATGCAGCAAGTAAAATAATTGAGAAGAAAGCACCACAGGTAAACAGGAAAAAGATGGGAAAACCCAGACAATGTATGAAAAAGTACTCAATCAATTATCATACTAATGTAGAACCTCCTGTGCATATATATCAATTCCAAAGGAAAACCGAATCTAAAGTGCAACAATTGGCCACTATAAAGAAACACAATATAGACAATAATCAGCAGTCATTTGATAGCATATTAATACAAGTCTAGCAGCTGCATATCAATCGTTACAATAAGGTAATATATGGCAGAATTGCCCTGTAGGAGAAATCAATCAATAGACCAATGGTTAAATGGCATTTTTATACAAGAACGGCAAATGTTAAGTTGAAAAAAGAACAGAGCAAAATTACAATCAAACAGATTGCTAAAGATACAATTCAGAATTACCAATTGTGTATAAGGGAAAGGATATCCAGAGGAGTACAAATAGTTTTAAATGGTAAAAGGTACTATACCTTATAAGATGGGGACCCACCACAACCGACACGCGTCTCGCTATGAAGTGCTTCGTCCAGGACGAATCTGTTTGATTGTAATTTTGCCCTTTTATATTTTCAACTTAACATTGATATGCAGCTGCCATGATTGAATTCTCCTACAGGGGTCAATTCTGCCATATATTACTGTATTGTAATGATGATATACAAGGATATATAAGGAAATAACATCCGCACCCATAGACTTGTATTTGCACTTTTCATTTGTGCTGCCGGAAAGCAAAAACAAACAAAAAAAGACAGACATGTGACCATCCCCATAGCCTGTAATGGGTGTGCATGTCCATGCAACATTACAGCAGTCAGATCCAGCATAGGATATTTACTACTGGGGCACAACAGATCACATTGACTTTCCATGGGAGAAAAACGCTGAAGCATTTTCTGTAAAATCTACTGAAAAGTGCCGAAATCAGCGCGATCAGACCACAATCACTTAGGCTCCATACATCCTCCCCATGTACATAACACTATCTGGTGACAGTACAGTCACTGACCCTTCGAATGAAAGATTTACGGCCCCTAAAGAAGTTAGATAAGTGTTGACCAGAATTCAACCATAATGCACAATGGCTGGATTGCAAACAGCCGAGCAACAAACTTAATCGTCCAAAAGACTGAATGATATTGGATTTTTTTGAGCAAATTAAAAATAGACTGAAAAAGAAAAAAGAAATCCAATACGTCCGATGAACGTTTGTGTATGGCAGCCTACTGAACCCAAAGTAATCATGGCGTACTCCATCATGAGTGCAGCGGAGGCTCAGTGCTCTGCTGAAGCACTGCCGCCTGTCACATGAGGTCAGAGGCACCAAGCAACAACAAACATGGAGGGGACACTATACAATGCTGCACCATTATACAAGTAATACAAGGTCTGGTATATTGTACATAATGAGTGCTCAGACCGGACCATAATATCCATACACATGATTGGACTATTATAACATGGCTCTGGACTATTATACATACTGTATATTTAAAGGGAATCTGTCAGCAGATTTTTGCTACCTCACCTGAGAGTAGCATAATGTAGGAAAAGAGAAGCGGAATCCAACAATGTATCACTTAATTTGCTGAGTGCAGCCGTTCTGACACAAATCAGCATTTAGATTTCGAAAGAAGCAGAGCTGAGAAAGCTGACCCCACCCACATCCCAGATAAACCCACCCACACAATGCTCTCTGTGTACAAAGTCCAAAGACAATGAGCTGCTTATCACAGGTGACAGGGAAATTGCCAGAATAGTGTAGTTCGGCAATGTTGATCTCTTAGGCCTCTTTCACACTTCAGTTATTTGCATCAGTCAAGATCCGCCGAAAGGACGAATGGCGGATCCGTTTTAGTACTGATGACAACGGATGGCACCTGTCCGTTTTTTTGACGGATCCGACAAATGAAGAATTTTAAAGGAATCGCAGCCTGGAAAAGGAGAGACAGAGAGAGACAGAGAGAGACAGAGAGAGAGAGACAGAGTTTTTTTGTTTTTTTTCCGGCACCCAGAAAGAATTTCGGGTTAAATGAGTGTCTGGAGGATCCGCCACAGAAAAAAACAATGCAAGCTCCGTTTTGAAATCTTTGAGGATGGGGACGGACAGGAACTTTTGGCGGATCCGCAAAAAAAACGGATGCAACGGACGGCAATCCGTCACAATCCGCCAATAATGGAAGTCAATGGGGAAAAAAACGGATCCGTTTTTTCAAAACCTGGCGGATTGTGACTGATTGTAAAAAACGGAAGTGTGAAAGAGGCCTTAGTGATAAATCCTTCGGTTAGTAAACAGCACGAACTGACGAGACATTCTTGAATTCTATGTCTCAGCCTCCATCTCCTGCTGTCCTCAAATTACATAGCAACAACCTGCTGACAGCTTCTCTTTAAGATCTCCAGATCATTATATACATGATTGCGCTATTATAACACCGTCTCTGGACTATTATATAAATATGCAAGCACTCTGCACTATATACAGTGGCATGTAAAAGTTCACCTCTGGTCAAAATTACTGTTATTGCGAACAGTTAAGCAAGTTGAAGAGGAAATGATTTCTGATAGGCATAAAGTCCCGCATTTTCTTTGTAGTTTAGGGGGGAAATTTTTTTTTTTAACATTTTAAAAATTATAAAAGAAAATGAGCAGATGCAATTTTTTGGGCACCTTTGGACATTTGTGTGCTCAGATGACTTTTTGACCAAGGTTTCAGACCTTAATTAGCCTGTTAGGGTTATGGCTTATTCAACATCATCATTAGGAAAGGCCAGGTGATGCAAATTTCCCAACTTTATAAAAACCCAGCCTCCTCTAACCTTGTGCCAAAGAACAGCAGCCATGGGCTCTTCTGAGTAGCTGCCTACCACTCTAAAAATGGTGGAGGCCCACAAAGAACAATTTGGGAAGGAAATAGAACAATGTGGGAAGGGAAGCACAAGGCCAGAAAAAGCCATACACCTGACAAATGCTATTGAGAACTCTGCTATTTGAAGTGGAAAGGAAGAACAAAGACAAAAAAAAAAATCTAAATAATAAAAATATTGGAGAAAGAGAAAATGTTTCTATACTAATGCCCAAAGCATGGGCAACAAACAAGGAGAACTGGAACTACTAACACAGGAAAAGAAATATGATGTCATTGGAATCACTGAAACTTGGTGGGACGATGCACATGATTGGAATACAAGACTAGAAGGATACAACTTACGGTATTTGCAAGAAACAGACTTGATAAACGAGGAGGGGGTGTCGCATTGTATGTTCGAAACGCGTATATCTGCACAGAGATTGAAGCTTCAGAGACTGGGAGTTCTGTGGAAACTGTTTGGGTAAGAATACAAGGACAGAACAATGGAAAGGACACCATTGTAGGCATTTACTACAGGCCGCCTGTGCAAGCTGAAGATATGGATGAACTCTTTATGCATCAAATAACCAAGTTCTCCAAAAAATATGACATAGTTGTCATGTGAGATTTCAACTATCCAGGCATTTGTTGGGAATCTCTCTCAGGCAAAACTAACAGGTCAAGGAAATTCTTATCCTCTGTTGCTGACAACTTTATCTTCCAAAAGGGAGGGGAGAAAACAAGGGGAACTGCTACATGGATCTAATCCTTATAAACAGGGAGCAAATGGTTGAGGAGGTAAAAGTGGCTGGGACCCTAGGAGGTAGCGACCATGCTATTTTAGAATTTTGGATAACTAGAGGAGGAAGACCTGTGAAGACTCAGACGTCAAGGTTAGATTTCAGAAAGGCAGATTTTAAGGGATTCAGAAAGAGAATTGGAGGGATCCAATGGCTGGATATCCTTAAAGACAAAAATGTCCAGGAAGGATGGGAAATCTTGAAAAATGAAATTCTCAAAGCACAATTATTAACAATTCCGAAAAGAGGGAAGAATAGGAAGCATTTAAGGAAACCAGGATGGATGAACACAGAACTTAGGCACATGCTAAAAAGGAAGAAAAAAAATGTTTATAAAATGGAAAGAGGGAGGCATATCTAAAGAAGAATATAATGCTGTCTGCAGAACCTGCAGGGCACGAATCAGATTACTAAAGCTGACAATGAATTGAAGCTTGCAAGAGACGTCAAAAGCAATATTAAAGGATTTTGGGGATATGTCAAAAGTAAAAGAAAAGTCAAAGATGCTATAGGAATTTTACAGGATGAAAATGATGAAATGGTAAGACAGGATGTTGAGAAGGCCGAACTTTTAAATTCCTATTTTGCATCTGTTTTCTCTCAGAAAGGAAATGCAACATCAACTGTTCTTCACTGTCCTATTAAGGAAATAGAAGAATCCAGGATATCTATAAACAGAAAGATAGTGAGGAAACACTTAGCTAACCTAAATGAATTCAAGTCTCCAGGTCCAGATGAATTACACCCCAGAGTACTGAAGGAGATAGCAGAAGAAATTTTTGAACCCCTCTCCATAATCTTTGAAAATTCCTGGAGAACAGGAGAAGTCCCAGAAGACTGGAGAAGAGCAAATGTTGTTCCTATCTTCAAAAAGGGGAAGAAGGTGGACCCAGGCAACTATAGGCCGGTGAGTCTGACTATACCAGGAAGGATCTTTGAACAAATTATTAAACATGTATGTACGTACCTGGATAAGAATGAAGTGATTAAACAGAGTCAGCATGGGTTTGTAACTAATAAGTCATGCCAGACTAATTTAATTTCCTTCTATGACAGAATCACTGATTGAGTGGATCAGGGAAATGCTGTAGATATAGTATATCTTGACTTCAGCAAAGCATTTGACAAAGTATCTCACAAAATCCTTATTGAAAAAGTGACTAGGTATGGAATGGACAAGGCAACTGTTAGGTGGCCTAACTGGCTTAGTGATCGGACCCAAAGAGTGGTCGTAAATGGCTGCACATCCAGTTGGAAGAATGTCTCAAGTGGGGTACCACAGGGCGCTGTCCTGGGCCCTGTATTGTTCAACATCTTTATCAACGATTTAGATGAAGGAATTGAGGGTAAACTGATTAAATTTGCTGATGACACAAAGCTAGGAGGGATAGCTAATACTAGAGAAGAGAGAGAGAGGATTCAAAAAGATATAAATAAACTGGAGCAGTGGGCAGCAGCTAACAAAATGGTTTTTAACAGGGAAAAATGCAAAGTACTACATCTGGGCAATAAAAATGAAAAAAGCATATACAGAATGGGAGGAATTGGGCTAAGCAACAGCACATGTGAAAAAGACTTGGGTATACTAATAGATCACAGACTGAATATGAGTCAACAGTGTGATGCAGCAGCAAAAAAGGCAAATGCAATTCTAGGATGTATTAACAGAAGCATACAGTCTAGATCACGTGAAGTCATTATTTCCCTCTACTCCTCTTTGGTCAGACCTCATCTGGAATATTGTGTCCAGTTTTGGGCACCACATTTTAAAAAAGACATCAACAAACTGGAGCAAGTTCAGAAAAGAGTGACCAGAATGGTGACCGGTCTGCAAACCCTGTCTTATGAGGAAAGGTTGCAGGATTTGGGAATGTTTAGTTTGCAAAAGAGAAGACCGAGAGGAGACTTAATAGCTGTCTACAAATATCTAAAGGGCTGTCACATTGTAGAAGGATCAACTTTATTCTCATTTGCACAAGGAAAGACTAGAAGCAATGGGATGAAACTGAATGGGAGGAGACACAGATTAGATATAAGAAAAAACTTTTTGACAGTTAGAGTGATCAATGAGTGGAACAGGCTGCCACGAGAAGTGGTGAGTTCTCCTTCAATGGAAGTCTTCAAACAGAGGCTGGACAGACATCTGACTGGGATGATTTAGCGAATCCTGCTTTGAGCAGGGGACCAGATGTCCCAGGAGGTCCCTTCCAACTCTACGATTCTATGATTCTATGATCCCATTGGGGCTCACAATCTAAATTCTCCATCAGTATGTCTTGGAGTGTGGGAGGAAACCAGAGAACCCAAACGAAACCCACAAAAACACACATATATATATATATATATATATATATATATATATATATATATATATATATATATATATATATACACATACACTGCTCAAAAAAATAAAGGGAACACTTAAACAGAATATAACTCCAAGTAAATCAAACTTCTGTGAAATCAAACTGTCCACTTAGGATCAAAAACTGATTGACAATCAATTTCACATGCTGCTGTGTGTAACAACCCTGCTGGCATCACTGCATGGCCTCCCATCCCCAGCGCACCAACTTACTTTCTCCTTCAAACCATGCTGTGAAATCTGTCTGTTGCCAGCCCTGAGCTCCATGTGCTATGCCTCTTGTTTTCCTGCTTGCTCTCCATGTTTCCTGACTGTGTGTATAGGGGGGCGGCGCCTGAACTCTCTGGTTCTTATGCGGTCTGGGTGCACCTGTGTAATCTGTCCCTGACCAACCACCTGGAGCCCTTGACTATTTAGTTTCGCCACTCCCACTGAAACATTGCCTGAGCAATGTCTATACTCAGTTAGTATTCCGCTGCTGAGCTAGCCAGGCCCTGTTCTGTTTGTCTCCTTCTCTGGAGGATTCTCTAGTCTTGCTTTGTACCCTGTCTGCCTGCCGGGAGGCTGAATATCCTGGCCCCTGAGTCTTTGTCCCTGTGCCTCTGTCTGAACTCAGTCTTACCTCTGTCTGTCAGTCTCCTTGTTTGTGGTTCCTTCCCTGCCGTGTCTTTCCTTGTGTCCTCTTTATCTGTGCATCTGCACGGCTCCCTAGCCGCTCTGCCTGCCCCGCACTCCTGCGGCTCTGCCTGCCCCGCACTCCTGCGGCTCTGCCTGCCCCGCACTCCTGCGGCTCTGCCTGCCCCGCACTCCTGCGGCTCTGCCTGCCCCGCACTCCTGCGGCTCTGCCTGCCCCGCACTCCTGCGGCTCTGCCTGCCCCGCACTCCTGCGGCTCTGCCTGCCCCGCACTCCTGCGGCTCTGCCTGCTCCGCACTCCTGCGGCTCTGCCTGCTCCGCACTCCTGCGGCTCTGCCTACCTACATCTCCTGTGTGAACAGGTCCAAACCTGTTCTCTCATATACCACACCTTCCTGCTTATATCCATACCTGCATCTCCTGTGTGAACAGGTCCAAACCTGTTCTCTCATATACCACACCTTCCTGCCTAGATCCATACCTGCATCTCCTGTGTGAACAGGTCCAAACCGGTTCTCTCATATACCACTCCTGCTTGCCCTGTGTCTCCAAGCCGTGTCCGCTTGCCCAGTGTCTCCAAGCCGTGCCCGTTTGCCCAGTGTCTCCAAGCAGTGTCTCCAAGCTGTGCCTGCCTGCCAGTGTACCAAGCCGTGCCTGCTTGCCCAGTGTCTCAGCCTGCTTGTCACTCGCACCTGTCCAGGTGTCCTGTTCCCGAGTGGGATCAGCAGCCACAGCCAGACACCACCCTGGAGTGGCACCCGGCAGCTACCTGCCGCACAAGCCTGACCTCACCATCAGAGGCTCCAGTGAAGACCAAGGTAGCTGTCGCAGTCACGCCCCTTCCAGGGTAGTCTGGTCTGTGGCACAGTGGGGCCACAACCCCCGGCTCGCGCCATTCAGCCAAGGCGCGAGCATGACACTGTGCAAATGGAATAGACAGCAGATGGAAATTATTGGCAATTATCAAGACAGCCTCAATAAAGGAGTGGTTCTGCAGGTGGGGACCACAGACCACATCTCAGTACCAATGCTTTCTGGCTGATGTTTTGGTCACTTTTGAATGTCGGTTGTGCTTTCACACTCGTGGTAGCATGAGACGGACTCTACATCCCACACAAGTGGCCCAGGTAGTGCAGCTCATCCAGGATGGCACATCAATCCTAGCTGTGGCAAGAAGGTTTGCTGTGTGTCAGCGTAGTGTCCAGAAGCTGGAGGCGCTACCAGGAGACAGGCCAGTACACCAGCAGACGTGGAGGGTGCCGTAGGAGGGCAACAACCCAGCAGCAGGACCGCTACCTCCACCTTTGTGCAAGGAGGAACACTGCCAGACCCCTGCAAAATGACCTCCAGCAGGCCACAAATGTGCATGTGTCTGCACAAACGGTTAGAAATCCACTCCATGAGGATGTTCTGAGTACCCGACGTCCACAGATGGGGCTTGTGCTCACAGCCAAACACTGTGCAGGACGCTTGGCATTTGCCACAGAACACCAGGATTGGCAAATTTGCCACTGGCGCCCTGTGCTCTTCACAGATGAAAGCAGGTTCACAATAAGCACATGTGACAGAGTCTGGAGATGCAGTGGAGAGCGATCTGCTGCCTGCAGCATCCTTCAGCATGACCGGTTTGGCAATGGGTCAGTAATGGTGTGGGGTGGCATTTCTTTGGAGGGCCACACAGCCCTCCATGTGCTCGCCACAGGTAGCCTGACTGCCATTAGGTACCGAGATGAGATCCCCTGACCCCTTGTGAGACCATATGCTGGTGCGGTTGGCCCTGGGTTCCTCCTAATGCAGGACAATGCCAGACCTCATGTGGCTGGAGTGTGTCAGCAGTTCCTGCAAGATGAAGGCATTGAAGCTATGGACTGGCCCGACCGTTCCCCAGACCTGAATCCGATTGAGCACATCTGGGACATCATGTCTCGCTCCATCCACCAACGTTACATTGCACCACAGACTGTCCAGGAGTTGTTGGATGCTTTAGTCCAGGTTTGGGAGGAGATCCGTCAGGAGACCATCCACTGCCTCATTAGGAGTATTTTTCTTCGGGTATACTCATCAGGATCTTGCCCAGGCGTTGTGCGGAGGTCATACAGGCACGTGGAGGCCACACACAATACTGAGCATCATTTTGACTTGTTTTAAGGACTTTACATTCCACTTTAACCCCTTAACTCTGAGAGCTTTTTTCGATTTTTCGTTTTTCACTCCCCTTCTTTCCAGAGCCATAACTTTTATAATTTTCCATCAATATGACCATGTGAGGGCTTTTTTTTTTTCGGGACGAGTTGCACTTTTAAACGACACCATTGGTTTTACCATGTCGCGTACTTGAAAATGGGAAAAAAATTTCAAGTGCGGTGAAATTGCAAAGAAGTGCAATCCCACACTTGTTTGTTGCTTGTTTTTTTGCTAGGTTCACTAAATGCTAAATCTAACCTGCCATTATGATTCTCCAAGTCATTACGAGTTCATAGACACCAAACATGTCTAGGTTCTCTTTTATCTAAGTGATGAAAAAAAATTCCAAGTTTGTTCGAGTGAGGGCTAATTTTATGAGTGCCGGGCTGATGTTTTTAATGATACCACTTTTGTGCACATACGTTCTTTTGATCGCCCGTTATTGCATTTTAATGAAATGTCGTGGCGACCAAAAAAAAGGTAATTCTGGCGTTTTGAATTTTTTTCTTGCTAAGCCATTTAGCGATCGGGTTAATGCTTTTGTTTTATGGACAGATCGGGCGATTCTGAACACGGCGATACCTAATTTGTGTATGTGTGATTTTTTTATTTTTTTTTTATTGTTTTATTTTGATTGGGGTGAAAGGGGGGGTGATTTGAACTTTTAGTTTTTTGTTTTTTTTTACTTTTGGCATGCTTCAATAGCCTCCATAGGAGGTTTATAACAGCTGACATGTCGCGACTTTGAGGTGGGCTCACCGCCAGAGCCCACCTCAAAGCAGGGGATCCTTACTGATGACGTACTATTCCATCATTGGCAAGGAAGGGGTAATTTTGTGTGGGACTCCAAATCCAGGCCTCCATTGGTTAATAAATTCGATTTCCATTGATGATTTTTGTGTGATTTTGTTGTCAGCACATGAATATTTTGTTCTGCACAAAGTTGAAATGAGAATATTTCATTCATTCAGATCTAGGATGTGTTATTTGAGTGTTCCCTTTATTTTTTTATATATGTCTGCACTGAGATATCCTTAGTATTACCCCCTAAATTGACCATAGATTAAAAACATGAACATAGAAATAATATATGCAGAGGCGTTTATATGAAGATAAAAGGTAAAATTTAGAAGCAGAAAATTATAAAAAAATTCCTTTCCCAATTGGTCCACATTGCTCTCCAGATCCCACCACGTGACTACTGACGTCACAAAGGTCCTGCAGACACTCTGCCTGTGAGATCTGCCTGTGTGGCAGCTCACTAGCGACCACTTAGCGATGCACCAGCGATCCATATCGTTGAAGGGATCGCTGGTGCATCGATAAGTGTAACGGTAGACTTACAGCCAATGAAAACCCAAAAGTCATTATCTCAGTAAATTAGGATAATTAACAAAAACACCTAAAAGGCTCCTAAGCTTTTAAAAAGGTCTCTTACTCTGTTTCAGTAGACTCCACAATCATGAGGAAGACTGCTGACTTGACAGATGTCCAGAAGGCCGTCATTGGCACACTCCACAAGGAGGGTAAGCCACAAAATGTAATTGCTAAAGAAGCCGGCTGTTCACAGAGTGCTGTATGCAAGCATATTAATGGAGAGTTGAGTGGAAGGAAAAACTGTGGCAGAAAAAGGTGCAGAAGGAACCGGGATAATCGCAGCCTTGAAAGGATTGTTAAAGAAAGGCCATTTAAAAAATTGGGGGAGATTCACAAGGAGTGGACTGCTGCTGGAGTCATTGCTTCAAGAGCCATCACACACAGACGTATCCAGGACATGGGCTACAAGTGTCACATTCCTTGTGTCAAGCCACTCATGACCAATAGACAACGCCAGAAGTGTCTTACCTGGGGCAAGGAGAGAAAGAACAGGACTGTTGCTCAGTGATCCAAGGTGTTGTTCTCAGATGAAAGTAAATTTTGCATTTCATTTGGAAATCAAGGTTCCAAAGTCTGGAGGAAGAGTGGAGAGGCCACAATCCAAGCTGCTGGAGGTCTAGTGTGAAGTTTCCACAATCACTGATGGTTTGGGGAGCCATGTCATCTGCTGGTGTAGGTCCACTGTGTTTTATCAAGACCAAAGTCAGCGCAGCCGTCTACCAGGAGATTTTAGAGCCCTTCATGCTTCCCTCTGCCGACAAGCTTTTGGAGATGGAAATTTCATTCTCCAGCAGGACTTTGCACCTGTCCACACTGCCAAAAGTACCAGTACCTGGTTTACAAACAACAGTATCACTGTGCTTGATTGGCCAGCAAACTCACCTGACCCTAACCCCATATAGAATCTATGGAGTATTGTCAGGAGGAAGATGAGAGACACCAGACCCAACAATGCAGATGAGCTGAAGGCGGCTATCAGAGCAACCTGGGCTTCCATAATCCCTCAGCAGTGCCACAGGCTGATCGCCTCCATGCCACGCCGCATTGATGCAGTAATTGATGCAAAAGGAGCCCCGACCAAGTATTGAGTGCATTTACTGAACATACATTTCAGTAGGTCAACATTTCGTATTTTGAAATTATAACACCAGCTTGAAAATTATGTATTCTAATTTACTGAGATAATGACTTTTGGGTTTTCATTGGCTGTAAGCCATAATCATCAACATTAACAGAAATAAACACGTGAAATAGATCACTCTGTAATGACTCTATATATGAGATTCACTTTTTGTATTGAAAAACTGAAATAAGTTAACTTGTATGTGGCCTCTGGACCATTATACACACACACACACGTATGTGGCCTGTGGACTATTATACACACACACACACGTATGTGGCCTGTGGACTATTATACACACACACACGTATGTGGCCTGTGGACTATTATACACACACACACACACGTATGTGGCCTGTGGACTATTATACACACACACACACGTATGTGGCCTGTGGACTATTATACACACACACACACACGTATGTGGCCTGTGGACTATTATACACACACACACACACACGTATGTGGCCTGTGGACTATTATACACACACACACGTATGTGGCCTGTGGACTATTATACACACACACACGTATGTGGCCTGTGGACTATTATACACACACACACGTATGTGGCCTGTGGACTATTATACACACACACACGTATGTGGCCTGTGGACTATTATACACACACACGTATGTGGCCTGTGGACTATTATACACACACACGTATGTGGCCTGTGGACTATTATACACACACACACACACACACGTATGTGGCCTGTGGACTATTATACACACACACACGTATGTGGCCTGTGGACTATTATACACACACACACACGTATGTGGCCTGTGGACTATTATACACACACACACACACACACGTATGTGGCCTGTGGACTATTATACACACACACACACGTATGTGGCCTGTGGACTATTATACACACACACACACACACACACGTATGTGGCCTGTGGACTATTATACACACACACACGTATGTGGCCTGTGGACTATTATACACACACACACACACGTATGTGGCCTGTGGACTATTATACACACACACACACACACGTATGTGGCCTGTGGACTATTATACACACACACACACAAGTATGTGGCCTGTGGACTATTATACACACACACGTATGTGGCCTGTGGACTATTATACACACACACGTATGTGGCCTGTGGACTATTATACACACACACACACGTATGTGGCCTGTGGACTATTATACACACACACACACGTATGTGGCCTGTGGACTATTATACACACACACACACGTATGTGGCCTGTGGACTATTATACACACACACACACGTATGTGGCCTGTGGACTATTATACACACACACACACACACACGTACAGTGCCTACAAGTAGTATTCAACCCCCTGCAGATTTAGCAGGTTTACACATTTGGAATTAACTTGGCATTGTGACATTTGGACTGTAGATCAGCCTGGAAGTGTGAAATGCACTGCAGCAAAAAAGAATGTTATTTCTTTGTTTAATTTTTTTTTAAATTGTGAAAAGTTTATTCAGAGGGTCATTTATTATTCAACCCCTCAAACCACCAGAATTCTGTTTGGTTCCCCTAAAGTATTAAGAAGTATTTCAGGCACAAAGAACAATGAGCTTCACATGTTTGGATTAATTATCTCTTTTTCCAGCCTTTTCTGACTATTTAAGACCCTCCCCAAACTTGTGAACAGCACTCATACATGGTCAACATGGGAAAGACAAAGGAGCATTCCAAGGCCATCAGAGACAAGATCGTGGAGGGTCACAAGGCTGGCAAGGGGTACAAAACCCTTTCCAAGGAGTTGGGCCTACCTGTCTCCACTGTTGGGAGCATCATCCGGAAATGGAAGGCTTATGGAACTACTGTTAGCCTTCCACGGCCTGGACAGCCTTTGAAACTTTCCTCCCGTGCCGAGGCCAGGCTTGTCCGAAGAGTCAAGGCTAACCCAAGGACAACAAGGAAGGAGCTCCGGGAAGATCTCATGGCAGTGGGGACATTGGTTTCAGTCAATACCATAAGTAACGTACTCCACCGCAATGGTCTCAGACGAGCCCGTAAGGTACCTTTACTTTCAAAGCGTCATGTCAAGGCTCGTCTACAGTTTGCTCATGATCACTTGGAGGACTCTGAGACAGACTGGTTCAAGGTTCTCTGGTCTGATGAGACCAAGATCGAGATCTTTGGTGCCAACCACACACGTGACGTTTGGAGACTGGATGGCACTGCATACGACCCCAAGAATACCATCCCTACAGTTAAGCATGGTGGTGGCAGCATCATGCTGTGGGGCTGTTTCTCAGCCAAGGGGCCTGGCCATCTGGTCCGCATCCATGGGAAGATGGATAGCACGGCCTACCTGGAGATTTTGGCCAAGAACCTCCGCTCCTCCATCAAGGATCTTAAGATGGGTCGTCATTTCATCTTCCAACAAGACAACGACCCAAAGCACACAGCCAACAAAGCCAAGGCCTGGTTCAAGAGGCAAAAAATCAAGGTGTTGGAGTGGCCTAGTCAGTCTCCTGACCTTAACCCAATTGAAAACTTGTGGAAGGAGCTCAAGATTAAAGTCCACATGAGACACCCAAAGAACCTAGATAACTTGGAGAAGATCTGCATGGAGGAGTGGGCCAAGATAACTCCAGAGACCTGTGCCGGCCTGATCAGGTCTTATAAAAGACGATTATTAGCTGTAATTGCAAACAAGGGTTATTCCACAAAATATTAAACCTAGGGGTTGAATAATAATTGACCCACACTTTTATGTTTAAAATTTATTAAAATTTAACTGAGCAACATAACTTTTTGGTTTGTAAGATTTATGCATCTGTTAATAAATCCTGCTCTTGTGTGAAGTTTGAAGGCTCTAACTTATTTGCATCTTATCAAACCTGCTAAATCTGCAGGGGGTTGAATACTACTTGTAGGCACTGTATGTGGCCTGTGGACTATTATACACACACACGTATGTGGCCTGTGGACTATTATACACACACACGTATGTGGCCTGTGGACTATTATACACACACACGTATGTGGCCTGTGGACTATTATACACACACACGTATGTGGCCTGTGGACTATTATACACACACACGTATGTGGCCTGTGGACTATTATACACACACACGTATGTGGCCTGTGGACTATTATACACACACACGTATGTGGCCTGTGGACTATTATACACACACACGTATGTGGCCTGTGGACTATTATACACACACACGTATGTGGCCTGTGGACTATTATACACACACACGTATGTGGCCTGTGGACTATTATACACACACACGTATGTGGCCTGTGGACTATTATACACACACACGTATGTGGCCTGTGGACTATTATACACACACACGTATGTGGCCTGTGGACTATTATACACACACACGTATGTGGCCTGTGGACTATTATACACACACACGTATGTGGCCTGTGGACTATTATACACACACACGTATGTGGCCTGTGGACTATTATACACACACACACACACGTATGTGGCCTGTGGACTATTATACACACACACACACACGTATGTGGCCTGTGGACTATTATACACACACACGTACACGTATGTGGCCTGTGGACTATTATACACACACACGTATGTGGCCTGTGGACTATTATACACACACACACACACGTATGTGGCCTGTGGACTATTATACACACACACACACGTATGTGGCCTGTGGACTATTATACACACACACACGTATGTGGCCTGTGGACTATTATACACACACACACGTATGTGGCCTGTGGACTATTATACACACACACACGTATGTGGCCTGTGGACTATTATACACACACACACACACGTATGTGGCCTGTGGACTATTATACACACACACACACACGTATGTGGCCTGTGGACTATTATACACACACACACACACGTATGTGGCCTGTGGACTATTATACACACACACACGTATGTGGCCTGTGGACTATTATACACACACACACACGTATGTGGCCTGTGGACTATTACACACACGTATGTGGCCTGTGGACTATTATACACACACACACGTATGTGGCCTGTGGACTATTATACACACACACACACGTATGTGGCCTGTGGACTATTATACACACACACACACACACGTATGTGGCCTGTGGACTATTATACACACACACACACGTATGTGGCCTGTGGACTATTATACACACACACACACGTATGTGGCCTGTGGACTATTACACACACACACACACGTATGTGGCCTGTGGACTATTATACACACACACACGTATGTGGCCTGTGGACTATTATACACACACACACACGTATGTGGCCTGTGGACTATTACACACACGTATGTGGCCTGTGGACTATTATACACACACACACACACGTATGTGGCCTGTGGACTATTATACACACACACACACACACGTATGTGGCCTGTGGACTATTATACACACACACACACACACGTATGTGGCCTGTGGACTATTATACACACACACACGTATGTGGCCTGTGGACTATTATACACACACACACGTATGTGGCCTGTGGACTATTATACACACACACACGTATGTGGCCTGTGGACTATTATACACACACACACGTATGTGGCCTGTGGACTATTATACACACACACACGTATGTGGCCTGTGGACTATTATACACACACACACGTATGTGGCCTGTGGACTATTATACACACACACACACGTATGTGGCCTGTGGACTATTATACACACACACACACGTATGTGGCCTGTGGACTATTATACACACACACACGTATGTGGCCTGTGGACTATTATACACACACACACGTATGTGGCCTGTGGACTATTATACACACACACACGTATGTGGCCTGTGGACTATTATACACACACACACGTATGTGGCCTGTGGACTATTATACACACACACACGTATGTGGCCTGTGGACTATTATACACACACACACACGTATGTGGCCTGTGGACTATTATACACACACACACACACACGTATGTGGCCTGTGGACTATTATACACACACACACACACGTATGTGGCCTGTGGACTATTATACACACACGTATGTGGCCTGTGGACTATTACACACACGTATGTGGCCTGTGGACTATTACACACACGTATGTGGCCTGTGGACTATTATACACACGTATGTGGCCTGTGGACTATTATACACACACACACACACGTATGTGGCCTGTGGACTATTATACACACACACACGTATGTGGCCTGTGGACTATTATACACACACACACGTATGTGGCCTGTGGACTATTATACACACACACACGTATGTGGCCTGTGGACTATTATACACACACACACGTATGTGGCCTGTGGACTATTATACACACACACACGTATGTGGCCTGTGGACTATTATACACACACACACGTATGTGGCCTGTGGACTATTATACACACACACACGTATGTGGCCTGTGGACTATTATACACACACACACGTATGTGGCCTGTGGACTATTATACACACACACACACACGTATGTGGCCTGTGGACTATTATACACACACACACACACGTATGTGGCCTGTGGACTATTATACACACACACGTATGTGGCCTGTGGACTATTATACACACACACGTATGTGGCCTGTGGACTATTATACACACACACACACGTATGTGGCCTGTGGACTATTATACACACACACACACGTATGTGGCCTGTGGACTATTATACACACACACACGTATGTGGCCTGTGGACTATTATACACACACACACACGTATGTGGCCTGTGGACTATTATACACACACACACACACACGTATGTGGCCTGTGGACTATTATACACACACACACACACACACACGTATGTGGCCTGTGGACTATTATACACACGTATGTGGCCTGTGGACTATTACACACACGTATGTGGCCTGTGGACTATTATACACACACACGTATGTGGCCTGTGGACTATTATACACACACACACACGTATGTGGCCTGTGGACTATTATACACACACACACGTATGTGGCCTGTGGACTATTATACACACACACACGTATGTGGCCTGTGGACTATTATACACACACACACACACACACGTATGTGGCCTGTGGACTATTATACACACACACACACACACGTATGTGGCCTGTGGACTATTATACACACACACACACACACACACGTATGTGGCCTGTGGACTATTATACACACGTATGTGGCCTGTGGACTATTACACACACGTATGTGGCCTGTGGACTATTACACACACGTATGTGGCCTGTGGACTATTACACACACACGTATGTGGCCTGTGGACTATTACACACACACGTATGTGGCCTGTGGACTATTACACACACGTATGTGGCCTGTGGACTATTATACACACACACGTATGTGGCCTGTGGACTATTATACACACACACACGTATGTGGCCTGTTACACTCCGCGGACGCCACAGACGGCCGTTGCTGACTCAGCGCTGTGTCCGGGCGGCGGGGGCGGCACGTACCGGGCAGGGCTCGCGGCGGCGGCTGGAGGGTGCTCTGCAGGCCGCTATCTCACCCTCTTACCCGGCTGTGAGTGGTCGGGACCCTCGGAGGCAGCTGACGGAGAGGAGGAGGCGGCGGGAGACCTGCAACATGTCCCGGCACCGCGAGGAGAGGGGGCGGCCTGTGGAGACGCGGCCCTCCTCCGTCATCCAGTCCTGACCTATGGAGCCGGAAACTGCGCCGCCGCCCCCGCCTCCACACACCTCACAGAGCCGGCCTCCATCTAGGGCTCCCCCGACACCCGATCTTACCCTACTGCTTCCGTAGTCTGTCACCGAGTCCCCCGCTCTGTCCTGAGCAATAATCCGCGCCGCTGAGGGGATTCCCGGGGAGAGGGCTAGAAAACCTCGGGGACTGAGGCCTACACAGGGCCTGGTGTACCGCCACTTAGCAGAAGCAGGAGGAGAGGCAGCTGCTCTGCCCCATGTGTCTTATACGCGGGGGAGGGGAGGCCTCGGCTGGTGGTTAGTCACCGGCACTCACCTGTCTGCGTCCTGGGCGACATCACTGCTTTGTCAGGCAGGAGGAGGCTGGCCGCCATAGCTGATATCAGTGTGATGGGCAGCTGCTGGATGGCACTTGTAGTCCCCCATGACTCACATATATCACTGGCTGGCACTTGTGTCACATGCTGATGTCACATACATGTAGGGGCACATTCACATCCTCATCCGTCCATACAGAAGTCGCCTATCAGCATCCCAAAAATGGGGATCTACCGTGTGCCCATCACGGCTTACCAGAGTCCAAAACATGCCACCGCGGGCTCAGTTTGAGCTTATTTTATGGCCATATCCATTTTGTAAGGTGAAAACTGCGCCATTGATTCTGACTGTAAAGATGGAGGTGGCAGAAAAAGCTTAAGTTGCAGGCTGTGGATTTGAATAATTGAAGTTTATGGCTTTGTATGGGACAATCCTGTTGCTCTTCGGAAAACACCAGCGATTGTCTTACCGCTGTCTCTAACATCATGTCTTTCCTCTATCTGAAACAACCTGTGAAAAACTGAATTCCTCGTGTTTCCTCCCTCTACTAACCTACCTATGCCCGACATTGCCTTTTCTGTGTGTGGTTCTACCATTACTCCCCAGCAACATGACCGCTGTCTTGGGATCATACTTGATTCAGAGCTTTCATTCACCCCCCACATCCGATCACTGGCTCTATCTTGTTATCTGCAACTCAAAAACATTTCTAGAATTCAATCTTTTCTTACTTTCGACTCTGCAAAAACTCTTATTGTTGCTCTTATTCATTCTCGTAAGAAGCAGATGATAAATATCACAGTCATAATCATGTGGGAAAAGATGCAGGCTGCTGCCGAGTGCCTGGAAAGATGCATGCTCTGCTCCCGAGTACTGGGAAACATGCGGGCTCAGCTTCCGAGTGCCTGGAAAGATGCGCGCTCCGCTCCCAGGTACTGGGAAAGATGCGAGCTCAGCTTCCGAGTGCCGAGAAAGAAGCTGGCTCTGCTCCCGAGTGTCGGGAAAGATGCGGGCTCAGCTCCCGAGTGTCGGGAAAGATGCAGGCCCTGCTCCCAAGTTCCAGGAAATATATGGGCTCAGCTTCCGAGTGCCTGGAAAGATGCATGCTCAGCTTCCGAGTGCCGAGAAAGAAGCGGGCTCTGCTCCCGAGTGTCGGGAAAGATGCGGGCTCAGCTCCCGAGTGTCGGGAAAGATGCAGGCTCTGCTCCCAAGTTCCAGGAAATATATGGGCTCAGCTTCCAAGTGCCTGGAAAGATGCATGCTCAGCTTCCGAGTGCCGAGAAAGAAGCGGGCTCAGCTCCCGAGTGCCGGGAGAGATGCGGGCTCTGCCCCCGATTGCCGGGAAAGATGCGGGCCCTGCACCCGAGTGCCGGGAAAGATGCGGGCCCTGCTCCCGAGTGTCGGGAAAGATGCGGGCCCTGCTCCCGAGTGTCGGGAAAGATGCCGGCCCTGCTCCTGAGTGTCGGGAAAGATGCAGACCCTGCTCCCGAGTGTCGGGAAAGATGCAGGCCCTGCTCCCGAGTGTCGGGAAAGATGCGGGCTCTGCTCCCGAGTGCCGGGAGAGATGCGGGCTCTGCCCCCGATTGCCGGGAAAGATGCGGGCTCTGCCCCCGATTGCCAGGAAAGATGTGGGCTCTGCCCCCGATTGCCGGGAAAGATGTGGGCTCTGCCCCCGATTGCCGGGAAAGATGCGGGCCTTGCTCCTGAGTGCCGGGAAAGATGCAGGCCCTGCTCCCAAGTGTCGGGAAAGATGCAGACCCTGCTCCCAAGTGTCGGGAAAGATGCGGGCTCTGCCCCCCAGTGCGGGGAAAGATGCGGGCTCAGCTCCCGAGTGTCTGGAAAGATGCAGGTGCAACTTCTGAGCCTGCATCAAAGTCATGGACCCAGCGTGTGACATTGCTGTACTTCATATGTCATGAAGGGTTATTCTCACATTTAGTCTTCAGGAGCCCACTGTTCCCTTGCCTCTTAGCATCCTGTATGTTGGGGCAGTGCATTCCTGAAGATTGACGGTGCAGACCAGCAGCAAGAAGACGCCGCAGGCCCAAAATAAGTGTTTTCCTAGGCTGCTGCAGTATCAGAGTAGCGCAGTTACACTAAAGCCTTTAGGATTGTTCACACCAGCAATCCAGCCAGCTTCAGATCAGTGCTTACAGGGCTCTAATGATAAAAGTTTGTAAGCACTGCACATGTTCATCCAAAGTGCTAAATCCCAGCAGTGGTTGGTAACCTAGACAACAAGCATTAAACAATAACATTAAAATTCCTCTTTCTTAATAATAAAGAGGATTTATAGTGAAAGTAAAATTGCAAAGTTGCTTTTACAAGAACTTTGAAATTTTAACCATTATTGATGTTGAGACAGCTCCTTTAACATTAATTTTTCAGTCTATGTAGTAGTCTTTATTTTATCTCACATGTAATGTCCTCACTAAAGACTCTAATGATCTACCAACAGCTAAATCTAATGGTCACTACTCCATGCTAATTTTCCTGGATCTCTCCACAGCATTCGACCCTGTGGATTTTCAGCTCCACCTCACTATGCTTTGCTGCATCGGCCTCAAGGACACTGTTCTCTCCTGGTTCTTCTATCTTTCTGACTACTCCTTCACTGTATCTTTTGCTGGTTCCTCCTCTCATCTTCCCCTTAACTGTTGGGGTTCCTCAAGGATCAATCCTATGCCCCCTCCTTTTTTCCCTATATACTGCCCGTATTGGACAATCAGTAGATTTGTTTCCAGTACCATCTCTATGCTGATGACACTCAATTATACACCTCTACTCATGACATCACACCTGCATTATTACAACACAACAGTAATTGTCTTACCGCTGTCTTCAACATCATGTCCTCCCTCTATCTGAAACAACCTGTGAAAAACTGAACTCCTCATGTTTCCTCCCTCTACTAACCTACCTATGCCCGACATTGCCTTTTCTGTGTGTGGTTCTACCATTACTCCCCAGCAACATGACCGCTGTCTTGGGATCATACTTGATTCAGAGCTTTCATTCACCCCCCCCATATCCGACCACTGGCTCTATCTTGTTATCTGCATCTCAAAAACATTTCTAGAATTCGATCTTTTCTTACTTTCGACTCTGCAAAAACTCTTACTGTTGCTCTTATTCATTCTCGTCTGGACTATTGTAACTATTAATCAGTCTCCCTCTTACCAAACTCTCCCCTCACCAACCGTTACACCGATGCCTCTACCATGTGCCAGTCATTACACTGGTTACCCATCCACTCCAGAATCCAGTATAAACTTATAAGGCCGGGATCATATACATGTGAGAAACTGCCGCGGGCACTCCGAAGCGGAGTGCGCGGCCTTACCCTCACAAAACACTCCATGGCTCAGCACCACCCTACATCTCCCTTGTCTCAGTCTACCACCCTTCCCGTGTTATCCATTCTGCTAATGACCTAAGGTTAACATCCTCAATAATCAGAACCTCCCACTCCTGTCTCCAAGACTTCTCACGTGCTGCACCAATTCTTTGGAATGCACTACTCAGGATAATTCGATTAATCCCCAGTACCCACAGTTTTAAGCGTGCCCTAAACACGCATTTCTTCAGACTGGCCTACCGCCTCAACAGATTTATTTAACTATCCCTGTGTTGCTCATTCAAAATTTTCACCATAACCAGGATCCTTGTATCATGTTCTCACACGACTTATGCATTTAATAGCCCTATATGTCGGTACTTCTACGTATTCTGGCTGATAACCGGTTCATGCAGCATTACATGAACACCCGATTTCTTACATTATGGCTGGTTAGAACAATGAAAGCAATTGTTACCATCCACCTTTTCTCTCTCCCCTATTTCCTCATAGATTATTATTAATTATTATAGGGCTATTTATTCCATGGCGCTTTACATGTGAGGAGGGGTATACATAATAAAAACAAGTACAGTAATCTTAAACAATACAAGTCGCAACTGGTAAAGGAGGAGAGAGGACCCTGCCCGCGAGGGCTCTCAATCTACAAGATTGTAAACTTGCAAGCAGGGCCCTCATTCTTCTTGGTATCTGTGGATTTATGTGATTATTGTTATGCTGTAATGTCTTTTATTGTCTGTACAAGTCCCCTCTAAGGCTATGTGCACACGTAGGAAAAGTGGTGCAGAATTTTCTGCACAAAATCCGCATCTCCTGGCAGAATCCGCAGCCATTCGTTAATGGTCATGTGTTGCACTTACATTGTGCATATACATTAACTTACTTTTCTCAGTTCAGATTTGTTTTTTTGTTTTTTATTCATTTCATTGTGCATTCAGTGCATATATGGGTGTGACCGCCCTTTTTCTGAGCTGGGAAAGCCATCCAGTCTGGCCTAAGCTGTTACTAGTGGTTCAGCCACTCGATCCTTATTCACATTCACGTCACTTGGCAAGTGAAAAGGTTTTAAATACTAGAGTAGGGACTGTCCCACAAGGGTTGCCGTGATGTGGCGGGATGGCTTGTACATTATTTTGATCAAAATTATGTTTACTAAATACCCTTATTATTATTATCACCTTTATGCATTATTTGCAGTATATTTTTTACTTTTTAGTTCAGGATATTTGTGTTTTTTGCTTTTTATTAAACCATTGGATGCCTGGTTCAACTTACATTTCAGGAACTCATAACTGATGACAGCCTGCTATATGACAAAAAGATTCATGATGATTTAATTTTTTCCCCTTTTCATCCATTAAATGGGTTTTCATATCTTCTAAGTGGTGGCATATGCCATTGCCACCACTATATGATTGGTAGGAGACCAACTTCTGACTTGCACAGGAGCGCTTACGGCCACCCAGCTGTGCAGTAACTGCAGTCAGACCCATGTACGTGAATCAACCTGGCTGCAGTTTCCAGCAAAGCTGGGTGGCCGGCTGCGGAAAAACAATGAGCTGCTACATCGCTTTCATTCTCAGGTTCAGTGGAAGTCCCAGAGGTTTATCTCCAAACAAAAAAAAACTGCTTGTCTTTTCTCCTGGGGATACTGAATGTTCTAGTCAGTTTCTGATAATTACTAGTTGTGTCTAGCTATTTTTTGCATCACATTATGTGCATATATCTGAACCAAGCATGCAAGTCTATTGCCTCATTCTCACGACCGTATTTTTGGTCTGAGTGCAGTCAGTGAAATTAAACGGACAGCCCTCGGGACCAATGTTATTCAGTGGGCTAGTGCAGATGAGCAATTTATTTCACTGACCAGATCTGCATGTGAAAAAAAAAAATTCCAGCATCCAGTAGCTTCTTCCGTAAATTGGATGGGACTTGCCCATTCAAGTCTTTGGGTGCATGAAAAAAAAAATTTGGATCCCACACAGAGCGACAGTACAGCATCCGTTTCTAATGGATACACTGCAATTCTGTAACATAGGAAACTGTAAATAATCTTGTAAATTATTAATTGCTGCTGTAAAAAAAACGCATTGTACATGGATGACAAGTGAAGAAAAATATGACCAATTTTTTATACACTCGTGTGAACCCGGCCTATGGAGAAGTCTAGAAGATAACTTGTGGGGTCAGCGAAACTGAAAACTATTCTAAGTATGGTGCTTGAACTTCTAAGTTCAAGCAACATATTGTAATCCGATTTCTTATATTTTATTATAGTGCTTTGAAAAAAGCACTGTCATGTAATCCGAACGCTGCTAACTTATTATAGTGCTTTGAAAAAAGCACTATCTTGTAATCCAAACGCTGCTAACTTATTATAGTCCAATCCAGAGAAAACACAGGTGAATGGCACCAAGGTACTAATCCACCAACAAACAGTGCAGGATCAATCACAGGCACACTATGGGCAGCACTCTGCATGGGATAACTGAGATGATCTGCATCCGAAAAAACATCAATGACGCATGAAAAAGAGAAAAAGATGCGGCACTCACCCAATTTGCAGTGCAATATTGCTTTATTCAACCATTAAAGGTCATACAGCATAGGACAGGCAGAAAACATGAGGCATGCGGGGAGAACGAACGGACGACAGCCGTTTCGTGTGCAAAGATGCTTCAACAGGTCCAAGTGTGTAATTACGTGATGTCATTTCCTTAATTAGGTCTATGACTAACATCAAGTGAATAGTTAAAATCATGAACAACATTCTCAATTTAAAAACAAATAACATAATTACATCTTGATGCTGGCTGAACAAACTGAAAGAATCAAAACAATTGTTTTTCTTTTTCTTTTCAAAATAAGCTTTTTACAATGAAGTAAAAAAATAAGTAAAAAATTCCTTACAAAAAGATAGAAAGATCCAACCTGTCATTCACTCCTATTGGATCCAGCGCTTTTGATTTAATTATCCATCTGGTTTCATGTCTCATCAAGACTTTATTATGATTACCACCTTGTGGTGGAAATTTTACAATTTCTAAACCAGCAAGGCGTAATAATTCAGGGTTGGAATTGTGCTTTTCTTGCATATGTTGTATCAAGCGCAAAGACCCTTTTCCTGTACTAATCGAATGGTAATGTTCACGGAATCTTGTTGCAAGTGGTCTAATAGTTTTTCCTATGGAAAAAAATAAGGACAAAACAGAATATATACCACAAATTTACTATTTACAAGAAATAAAATCTTTTACCAAATGCTGAACGGGTCCGATTTTAAGAGGATTAGAAGTCATATGTAAATGACAGTAATTACAATTACCGCATTTAAAATTGCCTTTTGGTGAATTTTTTTGTAACCAATTTTTATCAAGAGGGAGCAAACGATTGTGTACTAGAAGGTCAGCTATATTATGAGTGCGTTTGTATGCAGTTAAACCACGCTCATTGCACTTTAACCCACATCAATGGGGGACGGCAATTTTGGACACTTACTTGCATTGATAAGGTGCCGGGTTGCCGAGTTCAGCTTTCAGGCAAATGAAGCAGCGTGTGACATGTGGGAGTGCGCTCTCAGAGCTACGCTGGTTGATAAGATCCAGCTAACAGGCGAGGACACTCTCTGCCTTGAGTGTGATTTTTGTCCGTAATTCATTTGGAGTTTCTAGGGGCTAATGAGCTTAACTCACACAATGTTTGTGTAATTTTAGCATCACCGCTGTTTATCAGTAACTGTGTGCAACATCAGTTAAAGGCTATATTTCAACTATAACCTTGGTTGTTGCATTTTTTGGCCTTTATTCAACTGTTACTTCTTTAGCATAAGCGCAGTGAAGTGTGTTTTATTCTTAAGTTTGCTATATTATTCTTCAGGACTTGCACAGCGCCTGGTCTTCACTACAGCTATTGCCGTAGTTTTCTTAGGGGAGCGCCAGTGTGTAGAATTTATTGTTTTATTGCCCTATATTACTGTGTTCAAGATAGCTAGACATCACTATGTTCACTGAAGACCCCTTTACTCGGACATAAGAGTACATACAGCTTTTACAGTCACATATCCAACTGTTTATAATCCTGTGAGAATTTGTCTCAAGACGCACGCACATGTCCCTCAGACGCATTCGGAATTCAGATGATAGAATGGGTGGGAGTAGTCAGTCGATATCTATAAGACGGATATGACCCATGGTGGAGTGAGGAAAGAGAATGTATGTTAAGAAACCCGCCGATCCCGAGGAGAAGAGCATTAGATAAGAAGGCATGGAAGAATGTGTTAATGAGTAGAGAGCAGCGTCCCAGCCTCAGGTACTATGAGGTGTTACAGGACCCTGAAGCATTTTATAAGATGGCAGAGGAAGTTAGGAAAAAAAGGCATGAGGAAAGGAATATAATAAGATTGCTGAATTTTATGCAAATCAAATATGTACACAGGAAGATGTGTCAGTTGCAACATCATTTATACTTCTATATACATTCCCGATGACTGGACCTGTGCCAGCCGTCAAACACAGAATATCATGAGACTTGTTCTGACTGTCAGATTCATAGAATCATAGAATCGTAGAGTTGGAAGGGACCTCCTGGGCCATCTGGTCCAACCCCCTGCTCAAAGCAGGATTCGCTAAATCATCCCAGTCAGATGTCTGTCCAGCCTCTGTTTGAAGACTTCCATTGAAGGAGAACTCACCACTTCTCGTGGCAGCCTGTTCCACTCATTGATCACTCTAACTGTCAAAAAGTTTTTTCTAATATCTAATCTGTGTCTCTTCCCATTCAGTTTCATCCCATTGCTTCTAGTCGTTCCTTGTGCAAATGAGAATAAAGTTGATCCTTCTACAATGTGACAGCCCTTTAGATATTTGTAGACAGCTATTAAGTCTCCTCTCAGTCTTCTCTTTTGCAAACTAAACATTCCCAAATCCTGCAACCTTTCCTCATAAGACAGGGTTTGCAGACCGGTCACCATTCTGGTCGCTCTTTTCTGAACTTGCTCCAGTTTGTTGATGTCTTTTTTAAAATGTGGTGCCCAAAACTGGACACAATATTCCAGATGAGGTCTGACCAAAGAGGAGTAGAGGGAAATAATGACTTCACGTGATCTAGACTGTATGCTTCTGTTAATACATCCTAGAATTGCATTTGCCTTTTTTGCTGCTGCATCACACTGTTGACTCATATTCAGTCTGTGATCTATTAGTATACCCAAGTCTTTTTCACATGTGCTGTCACTTAGCCCTATTCCTCCCATTCTATATATGCTTTTTTCATTTTTATTGCCCAGATGTAGTACTTTGCATTTCTCCCTGTTAAAAACCATTCTGTTAGTTGCTGCCCACTTCTCCAGTTTATTTAAATCTTTTTGAATCCTCTCTCTCTCTTCTCTAGTATTAGCTATCCCTCCTAGCTTTGTGTCATCAGCAAATTTAATCAGTTTACCCTCAATTCCTTCATCTAAATCGTTGATAAAGATGTTGAACAATACAGGGCCCAGGACAGAGCCCTGTGGTACCCCACTTGAGACATTCTTCCAACTGGATGTGCAGCCATTTACGACCACTCTTTGGGTCCGATCACTAAGCCAGTTATGAATCCACCTAACAGTTGCCTTGTCCATTCCATACTTAGTCATTTTTTCAATAAGGATTGTATGAGAGACTTTGTCAAATGCTTTGCTGAAGTCAAGATATACTATATCTACAGCATTTCCTTGATCCACCCAATCAGTGATACCGTCATAGAAGGAAATTAAGTTAGTCTGACATGACTTATTAGTTAGAAACCCATGCTGACTCTGTTTAATCACTTCATTCTTATCCAGGTATTGACATACATGTTGTTTAATAATTTGTTCAAAGATCTTTCCTGGTATAGAAGTCAGACTCACCGGCCTATAGTTGCCTGGGTCCACCTTCTTCCCCTTTTTGAAGATAGGAACAACATTTGCTCTTCTCCAGTCTTCTGGCACTTCTCCTGTTCTCCAAGAATTTTCAAAGATTATGGAGAGGGGTTCAAAAATTTCTTCTGCTATCTCCTTCAGTACTCTGGGGTGTAATTCATCTGGACCTGGAGACTTGAATTCATTTAGGTTAGCTAAGTGTTTCCTCACTATCTTTCTGTTTATAGATATCCTGGATTCTTCTATTCCCTTAATAGGACAGTGAATAACAGTTGATGTTGCATTTCCTTTCTGAGAGAAAACAGATGCAAAATAGGAATTTAAAAGTTCAGCCTTCTCAACATCCTGTCTTACCATTTCATCATTTTCATCCTGTAAAAATCCTATAGCATCTTTGACTTTTCTTTTACTTTTGACATATCCCCAAAATCCTTTATTATTGCTTTTGACATCTCTTGCAAGCCTCAGTTCATTTTCAGCTTTAGCTAATCTGATTTGTGCCCTGCAGGTTCTGCAGACAGCATTATATTCTTCTTTAGATATGCCTCCCTCTTTCCATTTTATAAACATTTTTTTCTTCCTTTTTAGCATGTGCTTAAGTTCTGTGTTCATCCATCCTGGTTTCCTTAAATGCTTCCTATTCTTCCCTCTTTTCGGAATTGTTAACAACTGTGCTTTGAGAATTTCATTTTTCAAGATTTCCCATCCTTCCTGGACATTTTTGTCTTTAAGGATATCCAGCCATTGGATCCCTCCAATTCTCTTTCTGAATCCCTTAAAATCTGCCTTTCTGAAATCTAACCTTGACGTCTGAGTCTTCACAGGTCTTCCACCTCTAGTAATCCAAAATTCTAAAATAGCATGGTCGCTACCTCCTAGGGTCCCAGCCACTTTTACCTCCTCAACCATTTCCTCCCTGTTTATAAGGATTAGATCCAAGGTAGCAGTTCCCCTTGTTTTCTCCCTTACCTTTTGGAAGATAAAGTTGTCAGCAAGAGAGGATAAGAATTTCCTTGACCTGTTAGTTTTGCCTGAGAGAGATTCCCAACAAATGTCTGGATAGTTGAAATCTCCCATGACAACTATGTCATATTTTTTGGAGAACTTGGCCATCTGATGCATAAAGAGTTCATCTATATCTTCGGCTTGCACAGGCGGCCTGTAGTAAATTCCTACAATGGTGTCCTTTCCATTGTTCTGTCCTTGTATTCTTACCCAAACAGTTTCCACAGAACTCCCAGTCTCTGAAGCTTCAATCTCTGTGCAGATATACGCGTTTCGAACATACAATGCGACACCCCCTCCTCGTTTATCAAGTCTGTTTCTTGCAAATAAGTTGTATCCTTCTAGTCTTGTATTCCAATCATGTGTATTGTCCCACCAAGTTTCAGTGATTCCAATTACATCATATTTCTGTTCCTGTGTTAGTAGTTCCAATTCTCCTTGTTTGTTGCCCATGCTTTGTGCATTAGTATAGAAACATTTTAGTTTGTGATTGGTTTCTCTTTCTCCAATATTTTTAGTAATTAGATTCTTTCGTCTTTGTTCTTCCTTTCCATTTCTAATAGCAGAGTTCTCAATAGCATTTGTCAGGTGTATGGCTTTTTCTGGTCTTTTGCTTCCCTTCCCATGTTGTTCTAGTTTAAAGCTCTCCTTACAAGTGTAGCAAGGCGACCAATCCAAGTAGTCTTACCCTCTGTCCAACTATATATATATAGATGCCTTATGCTACATCCTGTCCAGCATCCATTATAGTTTTATTAATTAATGTAGTTTATGAAAAGAATAATGAAGAAAAAGAAGAATATGACATGGAGGTATATAATTAAACAGAACAGGAGAAGACAGGAAATAAATAGCTCAGACTGATAATCTACAGTATTTATCGTTATATGGTGGGGGGACATAATCATCATCATCATCTTTTAAGCCTCAAAGCTCATACTTTTGTACACAATCTACTCCACGCAAGGACTCCTGGAAATACCAGGAGACAGATACCCTAGTAAGCAGCTTGCCAGACCCCCATTCTCCAGGATGTCATGCAGGGGAAAGGAGAAACTGTGGATAGATTCTCCACCGATGTAACAAAAATTTTCTGGATCTCAGATTTGAAATGCAAATTTGTCCCCAGTTGGAAGAAGCTTTGACACCCACCAATATTGAGTTTTAGATTTTAATAGGGTACTGGCATACTGAGTCCACAACCCATGAAAGTATGTATACTCTTACAGCCCCCCCACAAAAATACAATAGAGAAACATCTCTCACCCAGACAGAGGTTGAGGATACTCCGCTCAAATTCCTGGTGGATCCCGATGCAATCAGAAGTGTAATCAGGGACATTGATGTATCTGCTGCAGGAGTACGCAGTCCCTCTTCTTTACAGGACAAACCTGGTCATGTGGGCGTTGAATTAATGGCATTGATCCCAGACTCACTGTGGTCATGATGCCCAGAAGATAATGGCTGGCTGAAAATCCAGTTTGTAAAGGTGTGGCTGAAGCTAGTAGCCCTGCTACCAAGGAAATTGCAATATTCATTTTTCCTTTCACAATCTGCAATTATTTCTATGACATTATGGATGATATATGACTTATGTGCTGTCAATGAAGTTATAGTACTGGACACATCTATGGTGCCAAACCCACACACTCTGTTTTTATCAATTCTATTTATTTTTCTATGGTTTACGGTGATTGACCTGGCCAATGCTTTTTTCAGTTTATTTCTACATGCTGCAAGCCACTACCTGCTTGTTTTCACACATGAGGGCCAGCAATATACTTGGACTATGATGTCATAAGGGACACAACATAGCCCCTCTATGTTCACCTGAGCCATGACCACAGTCCTGGAGCCCTGGAAGAGGTCACATCCCACTGCCACTCTCTTACAGTACATGGATGACCTCTTCCCCTGACTGAAGACAGCCAAGCCAATACTGCTTTTCTACACATGCAACCTTTTTATAACTATTTTAAGGTTAACCAAAGAAGGCATCAATGGGTTTTATGTGCTAAATCACATTTTCACAGCTCTAGGACTGCCAGGCTATATTTAACTGTTTTGCCCATTTGTCATGAAGAAGCCTGACCATACAACTGGAGTCCTGACACAGCTTCACGGAGGAAGACAATGCCCTCTTGGCTACTACTCTCCAAGATTTGACCCAGTGGCACGTGCAGCGCCAACCTGCATGAGAGCCGTGTTTGCAACCCACCTGTGCTGGACAAAGCTTGATATTTTTATGGGTCGCCAATTGAAGATGCTGGCCCAAAGCACCTGTCTGCAATGCCCTACTCTGCTCCTGGACAACGTCACCATCTCCAGATGTGCTGTCCATAATCCAGCTACTCTTCTACCTCTGCCAAGGGGGAGGAAGATGGAGGATGAAAACCACATCTCTGACACATTAGTGGAAGAGGTAGTCGACTCTGAAATGGCTCAACGCGATTGTCTCGCTGTCATGAGGCAAGAGAACACCTGGAATATCCTGACCTGATGCTCTTTGTGGATAGACCAAGAAGGCCGTTTGCACACTGGTATAGCAGTAGCCACAGAAGATACATGCTGCCAGCAAAACCACTGCCTACACCCAAAGGCAGGACTGCGGGCCTTGACAGAAGCATACAAGAGGTCCACTCAACATGAAGCTATGACCAATCTGGAGGGAAAAAGACTTCATCATGGCTTACAGAACGCCGGTCAGACACCACAAAGCCATACAAGAACTAATGGAGTCCTTGTTGATGCCAGGAAGAGTTGCAGTGGTAAAAGTCAAAGCACACACACTGGAGACACTTCAAGGAAAGCAATGGGCAACAGACTAGCTGAAGTAACAGCCAAAGAAGCAGCAGTGATACCGCTTGACACAGAAATAGAGGAAAAGGGATAACCCTGGAAAAAGATGTTCTGACATTCCAGAAACAAGTATCCAAGGAAGAAAAGAAGAAATGGACCTAACATGAAGTTACACAGGATGAACTACACCTAAGGATGAACAAGGAAAATTTAAGGCCTCCAACAAAACTCTACATAGTTGATGCTACACAGGAAACAGGGGAGTCATAGCATAAGAGTTTAGTCTTTCCCTTGGGTCACACACACGCACAAATACACACACATAATAGCAGGTCCAACAAAACAGCCCTATAAGATCCTACTTGTAAATATTCACAGTTTAGGATTATATTTTGTTCATTATAATTGTTTATATGCAGACTAAGTTTAAAAACATGTGACTAAGAGTTTTTTATCCATCCCAGATCCACAGGACTTAGGATCCCACCAGATGCTGCCCAATAACTGAGCCCTCATCACCAAGAGGTTCAACAGACGTACCCTTAAACCTAGAGATGACAGCTCGTTCCAAGTCCTGTCAACTATCACAGCAGTCCATGGGTCCACGCTTCCCACTGCAAGGAGATGCCGGATCCAGAGTCCAGTAGCGGCTGCCACTCTTCATCCGTCTGGCACTTATCCTTTTCCTAGCTCAAGGGGTAGTCACTCATGAGAAGGGTATACTGACATTCTGGTATAATGTCTCCACCCCAAGAGTAACATATTAATTTGACTACTGTCTCATAGTAGAATGTCCAGGCCCCATGGTACAGTTTGATATCGGGTTAAGTACACAATTCATCTGTGTCACTACTGCTGAAACAGGGGAAGGTTCAAACTGAGGATTGGTCACTTGTTGGGTGGCACACTGGTGAATGGAGACTGGAGACATCAACCAGTCCAGGCCCTACAGCAAAGGGACAAATGGGTAATAAGCCTATTAAGCCGCATGACCCTGTCCAAAGCACCTGTTAAAGGCCAGAGAGCCCTTCCAGGCCTACCCTTCCCTGCCACCCACTGCCCCAAGAAGGGATGTATAGTTCTGTACCTTACTATGGACAACCCCTCAGAGAATAACCAAGGGTTATATGTACTAGGCTCAAGTACTAAACTTGGGAGGGAAAATGGTGACACAAAAGGTAAATTTTGGCTAAGAAGCATAAATACCAGTGGGGGCACACAGGGAGCACCTGACAAATTCAAAGTCGAGAACGAGACAATAGTTGTGTTTAAACCCACCATCCCTGTAAATAAGAATGCAAAGTGGATAAACTATTTATACAATAATCAACAACGGTTTATAAAATACACTAGGGATGCCATAAAGGCAATTATTGACCCATTAAGTTTACAATAGTTATTTTATGTCCTTTGATCATATTTTCCTTAATTCTATGCTGCATAGATCCATGCCTTAAGAAAATGATGACGATGACCATGGAAACCACAGTAATGACTATGCATGCCGACTTTGAAGATCCCCTATATGAAAGATATTCCTATGAACCCATGAGAAGAATGCCATATCCACCTCCGGAATATGCCTGCCTGAAGCAAACCAACGAGGGATAGTCCAGGATCTGACTTCCTCCTGTGCAAAGTCCGTTAGGAGGGGGTCCATCTACTAGAGATGGGTCGTCTCGTGTATACGGTGAAGATTAGTTAGTTAGGTTCCAGCATTGTTGAGATAGGTAGGCTGGGAGGACAGATCGATAGGTTTGACGAGATTAGGATTTTGATTTTGCATATTTCCAAAGGAGGGACTGTTAAGGGGAGAATATATGGCATATGAATATATACAAGAATCAAAAATTATACCACTATATGGATGTTTTGCTGAATATTAGAATCATGTAGCTTTAAGATATTTCTGGTTCTCCAAGACTGATTTCTGTATTTCTGTATCCACCTAGTCTCATCGAAACTGGGTTAGGCTAGGCCAGAAACAATAATCAGTTGCATAATGATTATATAGTAGATATAGGACATATGAGATCAAAAATAATTTGCTATTTGGGGTAATCAGTAATTTGGAAAGAACCCATGATGTAATGCAATGAGACAGCTCAATTTTTGCTATAAAATGTTGTACACTTCTGGAAATAAATCAGAAATCATTTGAGAGACAATTGCTTGCATTTGTCCCGATTTCTCCGGCCGTTAGACCCCACATTCAATTTGGAAGCAGAACAATTAAGATGAAGACACACACATTCTGTGTGCCATATCAATATCATTCATATCACCCTGATGTACCTAAACTATTGAAACTCCCCACAAGTGACCCCATTTTGGAAACTAGACCCCCCACGGAACTTATCTAGATGTGTGGTGAGCACTTTGAACCCCCAAGTGCTTCACAGAAGTTTATAACGCCCGGGCGTGAAAATAAAAAAAACATTTTTTCCACAAAAATATTTTTGCCCCCAATTTTTTATTTTCCTAAGAGTAACAGGAGAAATTGGACCCCAAAAGTTGTTTTGCAATTTGTCCTGAGTACGCTGATACTCTATATGTGGGGGTAAAACACTGTTTGGGCGCATGGCAGAGCTTGGAAGGGAAGGAGCACCATTTTACTTTTTCAACGCAGAATTGGCTGGAATTGAGATCAGACGCCATGTTGCATTTGGAGAGCACCTGATGTGCCCAAACAGTGGAAACCCCCCAATTCTAACTCCAACCCTAACCCCAACACACCCCTAACCCTAATCTCAGCCCTAACCCTAGCCCTAACCCTAACCCTAATGGGAAAATGGAAATAAATACATTTTTTGAATTTTATTATTTTTCCCTAACTAAGGGGGTGATAACGGGGGGTTTGATTTACTATTTATGGCGGTTTTTATGTTTGGCAGCTGTCACACGCTAAAAGACGCGTTTTACTGTAAAAATAGTTTTTGCATCACCACATATTGAGAGCTATAATTTTTCCATATTTTGATCCACTGAGTCATGTGAGATCTTATTTTTTGTGGGACGAGTTGACGCTTTTATTGGTGTCATGATCGGGCACGTGACATCTTTTTTTTTTAATCAGATCTTTTTTATTAAACATTCAGGAATCAATACAGAAAGAATATGACATCTTATATAGCTAGTAAAAATTACATTGAGAGCAGATATTATTTAAAGGGTAAAACTCTTCCTGTGTAAGAATAAATAAAAAGAAGAAATCTCAAAACACAGATATTTGCATAAAATTGAGCCTATAAACAACATGGCTCCACAAATAAACAAAAATCAAAATTATACATCAGTGCCTCATTTCAGCAGGAAAACCATCCCCGCCAGCCGCGCCACTCCGCATCATATTTCGCCCCCCCGCATATCAGGTCCAATCCACCCCAGCCCCCTCCCACCGTGCCACTCAAAATCTACTTCGCCACAAAGGGCACTAGACTTTATTTTCACCCCCCAAGCATCCCCTCATTGCAAGCACAACAGCAACTGGTCCAACATCGCATCCCGTACCAGTGCGCCCGAGGGGAGACCCGGTGACTCCATCCATGGCTGCCAAATTTTGTAAAACTTTCTTAATGCATTTCTTTTTAAATAAGCCCCCCTTTCCAATCTGATGACATTATTTAGTTTATTTTTAAGCTCTGACAATGTTGGTGGCATAGGATCCAACCAATGATATGCAAGTATCTTTCTTGCCTGATACAGGATGCGTGCTATTCCCAGGGCCACTGCAGAGTCCGGGTCAACCCCCTCCTCCCACAATTTCAACAAACATAGACGAGGTGACGGTCGTATTGTGATATGGTATACTTGGGCTATGAGTCCCAGGGTCTGCCTCCAGAAATCCCCAATGTGCCCGCACTCCCACAAAACATGCATCAAGTGGGCATCATCCTGCCCACACCTAACACATTGTGTATTGGGCCTAAGTCCCATTTTAAATAATAAGCTGGGTGTTTTATATACCCTGTGAATGAGATATATTTGCGAAAGCCGCTGGCACTCAGAAACCGCCATTTTAGGGACCTGTTCTAGAATATCGGACCACTGGTCCACCGTCAGGGGGCCAACGTCCCGTTCCCACTTATTCTTAGCAGCAGTCAGTGGATATGTCTCCAGATGGGCAGGCAATAATCTTTTATATAATTCAGAGATAAGTCCCCTAGAAGACTCAGATGTAAGTAGCATATGTAGTGTTTGATTATGGGGCACGTGACATCTTTTAATCGCTTTTTATTCCGATTTTTGGGACGCAGAATGAACAAAAACCAGCGTTTCATGAATTTCTTTTGGGGGGTGCGTTTACACCGTTTTGCGTGCAGTAAAATTGATAAAGCCCTTTTATTCTTCGGGTCAGTACGGTTACAGCGATACCTCATTTAGGTCGTTTTTTATGTTTTGGCGCTTTTATGCAATGAAAACAATTTTATATAAAAAATAATTATTTTTGCATCGCTTTATTCTGCGAGCTATAACTTTTTTATTTTTTCACTGATGATGCTGTTTAGCAGCTCGTTTCTTGCGGGACAAGATGACGTTTTCAGCGGTACCATGCATATTTATATGCGTCTTTTTGATCGCGCGTTATTGCACTTTTTGTTCGGCGGTATGATAATAAATCATTATTTTTTGCTTCGTTTTTTACTTTTATTTTTTAAGGGGTTCGCTAAAGGGGTTAACTAATGGGACAGTTTTATAGGGCGGGTCGTTACGGACGCGGCGATACCAAAAATGTGTACTTTTATTGTTTTTTTTTTATTTCCAAAAAATGAATTTATTAGGGAATATTTTTTTTTTAATTTAGCGATTTTTTTAAAATTATTTTTGCACTTTTTTTTTTTTTTTAAACTTTATTACATTGTCCCAGGTGGGACATCACTGTCCTGTGACAGATCGCTGACACCCGGCCGCGATCAGCGGCGCTCACCACGTGGGCGCCGCTGATCGCTATGACGTACTATCCCGTCCCTGGGAATTAAGTCCCAGGGCACATGGACGGGATAGTACGTCACATGACAGAAAGGGGTTAATAAATCACTTTGTGAAATGGCTTCATTTAGAACCCCCAATTGGATAACCTCTCCTCAAAAAACGTGTTTTTAATTCCTCAATTTGTTCATTAAAGATATCATCGTTATTATTCATTTTCCTTAATCTAATCATCTGATTAAAGGGAAGCCCTTTCTTCGTGTGCATAGGGTGTGCACTACTAAAATGTAGAAGTGAATTGGTCGCAGTCGATTTTCTATGTACCTTGGTAATCATGTTACCATCTACAATATCGATTTTTACATCCAAAAACTCTATGTTCTTCTGCCCAAAACAAGAAGTGAATCGCATATTTTCCACGTTAGTTTCATATAAATATTTGACAAAATTATTAAATTCATTCTGAGAACCATCCCATATTATGAAAATATCATCCACAAATCTCAAAAAAATACGGATATGCTATAAGAATGGATTGGACATGTTTGTAATATATTTTTCTTCTAATGCTGCTAGAAACAAATTTGCAAAAACGCATGCTACAGGTGTCTCCATAGCGGTACCGATTATCTGAAGATACCATTGGTTCAGAAATTTAAACGCATTGTGAGATAATACAAAGTCCAATCCGTCCAAAATAAAAGCAGTCCAGTCAGGAATCTTATCAGAATTCATTAAAATTTTGTGAATTGTCTCAATTGCATTTTTTTGAGGGATCCGTGTGTAAAGATTCACTACATCGATTGAGGTTAAGAAAAACTTGGCTGCCAATCGAAATTTTTTAGAATAGAAATAAAATCACCTGAATCTTTTACATTAGAAGGAATCTGGGAAAGTAATGGTTTAAGAAGCCAGTCTAAATACTGCGATAACGGTTCTAGCAGTGAATTGATGCCCGAGATTATAGGGCGACCCGGAGGTTGCGTGGTGGACTTACGTATCTTTGGAATGCTGTACCAATGAGCAATCTCTGGATAATCAGGCATCAGATTTTCCGGTCTCTTTTTTGTTAAAACGCCTTTTACGACATTGTTTCTTAAAAAAGTTCTCAATTTATTTTTAAATCTTTCTGTCGGAATTTGATCCAAAGGTACATAAGTCGAAGTATCTTTCAATTGTGATAAAGCTTCCTTAATATAATATTCCCTATCTAGGATGACGATGTCTCCTCCTTTATCCGCCTTGCGGATTACCACATCATCCCACTTTTGTATATCACGCAAAGCCTTCAACTCTTTATCTAACAGATTTTTTCCGGGTGTATCGTAATACAAAGCTTCCACATCTTTTATTACTAAATCCTGAAATATTCAATAACATTCCCTGGGGAAATGGGGGGCATGTAATTGGATTTTACCCCTCCTGTAAACGGTTCTGAGGAGACTGAAGCATTGGTGTTACTAACAGACTCAATACTCACTGACGGATCAACTATACTCATCAAAGCAACAATATCATTCACATCTATTGTATCGGATGACTGAGGCATGAAACCTAAAGTTCCTATAGAAACTGGACTATCCACAATCTGATTGCTGTTAGTTCTATTCCTATCTATATTCACGAAGGATTTATGTAGATGTAACTTTCTGATCGATTTAAAAAGCTCAATTTTAAAGTCCGCTAAATCAAATGGTTCAGGTAAGCAGAAATTCAATCCTTTAGAGAGTACCGAAAGATATAGGAACTTTAGGTTTCATGCCTCAGTCATTTGTCGGATTTGTAGTTTTTGCGCAATTTGCGTTTGAAATTTTTTTTTCCCGTCATTGGAATGCACTGTCTCAATTTTGCCATAGGAATACATGGGGCAGTCGTGAGGTGATTCAAATCGGAGGCTGAGCCACCCCGGCCTCCAAATCAGACCCAGAGTGGCCCCGCCCACCAAATCGGACTCTATGGGACCCCGCCTACCAAATCGGACCCAGGGTGGCTCCGCCCACCAAATTGGACTCTGTGGGGCCCCGCCCACCAAATCGGACCCAGAGTTGACCCCGCCCACCAAATCGGACCCAGAGTGGCCCCGCCCACCAAATCGGACCCTATGGGGCCCCGTCCACCAATCGGACCCAGAGTGGCCCCGCCCATGAAATCAGACCCAGAGTGGCCCGGCCCACCAAATCGGACACTATGGGGCCCTGCCCAACAAATTGGACCTAGAGTGGCCCCGCCCATCAAATTGGACCCAGAGTGGCCCCGCCCACCAAATCGGACTCTGAGGGGCCCTGCCCACCAAACCGAACCCTGAGGGGCCCCGCCCACCAAATCGGACCCAGAGGGGCCCCGCCCACCAAATTGGACCCTGAGGGGCTCCGCCCACAAAATCAGACCCTAAGGGGCCCCACCCACAAAATCGGACCCTGAGGGGCCCCGACCACATAATCGGACCCTGAGGGATCCCGTCCACCAATTCAAGCCCTGAGTAGCCCAGGCCACCGAATCGGATCCTGAGGGGCCCCACCCACCAAATCAGACCCTGAGGGGCCACACAGGCCAAAGTGGCCCCTGAGAGGCACCCACAGTTAAAACGGATCCTGAGTTGAAAGTCTTGCAGGGGCAGCAGGCAAGTCTCTCTTAAAGGGGCAGCCCGGGCACCATTTCAAAGCACTATCTGTACTTTCTTCAGGAAATACACATCTAGGGTCAGGGTTAGGGTTCCACTGGGATCACTTGGGATCCACTAGGGTTAAGGTTAGTTAGGGTTAGGGATCCACTGGGATCTCTTGGGATCCACTGGAATCTCCAAGGAAACTGTAACTTATGGGATCCACTGGGATCTCCAGGGAAACTGTAACTTATGAGATCCACTGGGATCCACTGGGATATCCAGGGAAACTGTAACTTATGAGATCCACTGGGATCTCCAGGGAAACGTTAACTTATGGAATCCACTGGATCTCCAGAGCAACTAACTTATGGGATCCACTGGGATGTCCAGGGAAACTTTAACTCATGGGATCCACTGGGATATCCAGGGAAACATTAACTTATGGGATCTACTGGGATCCACTGGATACTTTAACTTATGGGATCCACTGGATACTTTAACTTATGGGATCCACTGGGATCTCCACGGAGACTTTAAGTTATGGGATCCACTGGGATCTTCATGGAAACGTTAACTTATGTGATCCACTGGGATCCAGTGGGATATTTTGTGATCCACTGGGATAAAAATTGTTATGTTCTGCAATGTTTTGGGCTAATTATTATTATTCAGTTGATTTCCGCAATTAATGCGGCCCGAACCGCTACACGCACAGACTCCGTTGAGGCGTCATTTCGAAGCCAGCGTCCACGAGTGCTGTGCTAAGTATTTTTCGTGTTGTTCGGATTTGTAGTTTTTGCGCAATTTGCATTTGAAATTTTTTTTTCCCGTCATTGAAATGCATTGTCTCAATGCATTTCAATGGGAAAATTTTGCCATAGGAATACATGGGGCAGTCATGAGGGGATTCAAATTTGAGGACCAGTTGCGGCAGTTAAGCTCATTGATATGCGCAGGCACACCCAGTTACTATGCCAACGCCTGCAAACTTTACATGACCCCACCAGGACACAGTTTCTGACAGATAATATCAGCTCTTAAAGCGAAAACCAAAGCACAAATGCAAATCTAACTTCATCACATGATGCATGCCCCTGAGAGAGAATGTGTGCCAAAGTGGATTTAGAAGCCCAGTGCGCTAAACTGGCTCTTAAAGGGCCGACGCGCTAACGTGATTCTTAAAGGGCCGGCGCATCAAAATGAGTCTTAAAGGGCTGGTGCGCCAAATCGAAAGCTGAGTGACCCCAGGCTTTAAATCGGAGGCTGATTGACCCCGGCCTCCAAATCGGAGGCTGAGCCACCCCGGCCTCCATATTGGAGGCTGATCGACCCTGGCCTCCAAATCAGAGGCTGAGCCACCCTGGCCTCCAAATCGGAGGCTGAGCCACCCCGGCTTCCAAATTGGAGGCTGAGCCACCCCGGCCTCTAAATCGGAGGCTGAGTCACCCTGGCCTCCAAATCGGAGGCTGATCGACCCCGCCCACCAATTCGGACCCAGAGTGGCCCCACTCACCAAATTGGACCCTATGGGGCCCCGTCCACCAATCGGACCCAGAGTGGCCTCGCCCCCGAAATCAGACCCAGAGTGGCCCCGCCCACCAAATCAGACACTATGGGGCCCTGCCCAACAAATCGGACCTAGAGTGGCCCCGCCCACCAAATTGGACTCTGTGGGGCCCCGCCCACCAAATCGGACCCAGAGTGGCCCCACCCACTAAATCGGACCCAGAGTGGTCCCGCCCACCAAATCGGACCCAGAGTGGCCCCGCCCACCAAATCGGACCCTATGGGGCCCCGTCCACCAATCGGACCCAGAGTGGCCCCGCCCATGAAATCAGACCCAGAGTGGCCCGGCCCACCAAATCGGACACTATGGGGCCCTGCCCAACAAATTGGACCTAGAGTGGCCCCGCCCATCAAATTGGACCCAGAGTGGCCCCGCCCACCAAATCGGACTCTGAGGGGCCCTGCCCACCAAACCGAACCCTGAGGGGCCCCGCCCACCAAATCGGACCCAGAGGGGCCCCGCCCACCAAATTGGACCCTGAGGGGCTCCGCCCACAAAATCAGACCCTAAGGGGCCCCACCCACAAAATCGGACCCTGAGGGGCCCCGACCACATAATCGGACCCTGAGGGATCCCGTCCACCAATTCAAGCCCTGAGTAGCCCAGGCCACCGAATCGGATCCTGAGGGGCCCCACCCACCAAATCAGACCCTGAGGGGCCACACAGGCCAAAGTGGCCCCTGAGAGGCACCCACAGTTAAAACGGATCCTGAGTTGAAAGTCTTGCAGGGGCAGCAGGCAAGTCTCTCTTAAAGGGGCAGCCCGGGCACCATTTCAAAGCACTATCTGTACTTTCTTCAGGAAATACACATCTAGGGTCAGGGTTAGGGTTCCACTGGGATCACTTGGGATCCACTAGGGTTAAGGTTAGTTAGGGTTAGGGATCCACTGGGATCTCTTGGGATCCACTGGAATCTCCAGGGAAACGTTAACTTATGGGATCCACTGGAATCTCCAGGGAAACTAACTTATGGGATCCACTGGGATCTCCAGGGAAGCTTTAACTTATGGGATCCACTGGGACCCCGGGATAATTTAACTTATGGGATCCACTGGGATCACTTAACTTAAAGGATCCACTGGGATCTTCAGGGAAACGTTAACTTATGGGATCCACTGGGATCTACAGGGAAATGTTAACTTATGGGATCCACTGGATCCCAGTATAATTTAACATATGGGATCCACTGGGTTCCTGTAACTTCTAGGATCCACTGGGATCCTGTATATCCAAGGAAACTGTAACTTATGGGATCCACTGGGATCTCCAGGGAAACTGTAACTTATGAGATCCACTGGGATCCACTGGGATATCCAGGGAAACTGTAACTTATGAGATCCTCTGGGATCTCCAGGGAAACGTTAACTTATGGAATCCACTGGATCTCCAGAGCAACTAACTTATGGGATCCACTGGGATGTCCAGGGAAACTTTAACTCATGGGATCCACTGGGATATCCAGGGAAACATTAACTTATGGGATCTACTGGGATCCACTGGATACTTTAACTTATGGGATCCACTGGATACTTTAACTTATGGGATCCACTGGGATCTCCACGGAGACTTTAAGTTATGGGATCCACTGGGATCTCCATGGAAACGTTAACTTATGTGATCCACTGGGATCCAGTGGGATATTTTGTGATCCACTGGGATAAAAATTGTTATGTTCTGCAATGTTTTGGGCTAATTATTATTATTCAGTTGATTTCCGCAATTAATGCGGCCCGAACCGCTACACGCACAGACTCCGTTGAGGCGTCATTTCGAAGCCAGCGTCCACGAGTGCTGTGCTAAGTATTTTTCGTGTTGTTCGGATTTGTAGTTTTTGCGCAATTTGCATTTAAAATTTTTTTTTCCCGTCATTGAAATGCATTGTCTCAATGCATTTCAATGGGAAAATTTTGCCATAGGAATACATGGGGCAGTCATGAGGGGATTCAAATTTGAGGACCAGTTGCGGCAGTTAAGCTCATTGATATGCGCAGGCACACCCAGTTACTATGCCAACGCCTGCAAACTTTACATGACCCCACCAGGACACAGTTTCTGACAGATAATATCAGCTCTTAAAGCGAAAACCAAAGCACAAATGCAAATCTAACTTCATCACATGATGCATGCCCCTGAGAGAGAATGTGTGCCAAAGTGGATTTAGAAGCCCAGTGCGCCAAACTGGCTCTTAAAGGGCCGACGCGCTAACGTGATTCTTAAAGGGCCGGCGCATCAAAATGAGTCTTAAAGGGCTGGTGCGCCAAATCGAAAGCTGAGTGACCCCAGGCTTTAAATCGGAGGCTGATTGACCCCGGCCTCCAAATCGGAGGCTGAGCCACCCCGGCCTCCATATTGGAGGCTGATCGACCCTGGCCTCCAAATCAGAGGCTGAGCCACCCTGGCCTCCAAATCGGAGGCTGAGCCACCCCGGCTTCCAAATTGGAGGCTGAGCCACCCCGGCCTCTAAATCGGAGGCTGAGTCACCCTGGCCTCCAAATCGGAGGCTGATCGACCCCGCCCACCAATTCGGACCCAGAGTGGCCCCACTCACCAAATTGGACCCTATGGGGCCCCGTCCACCAATCGGACCCAGAGTGGCCTCGCCCCCGAAATCAGACCCAGAGTGGCCCCGCCCACCAAATCAGACACTATGGGGCCCTGCCCAACAAATCGGACCTAGAGTGGCCCCGCCCACCAAATTGGACTCTGTGGGGCCCCGCCCACCAAATCGGACGCAGAGTGGCCCCACCCACTAAATCGGACCCAGAGTGGTCCCTCCCACCAAATCGGACTCTGAGGGGCCCTGCCCACCAAACCGGACCCTGAGGGGCCTCGCCCACCAAATCGGACCCAGAGGGGCCCCGCCCACCAAATTGTACCCAGAGGGGCTCCGCCCACAAAATCAGACCCTAAGGGGCCCCACCCACAAAATCGAACCCTGAGGGGCCCCGGCCACAAAATCGGACCCTGAGGGATCCCATCCACCAATTCAAGCCCTGAGGAGCCCAGGCCACCGAATCGGATCCTGAGGGCCCCACCCACCAAATCAGACCCTGAGGGGCCCCACAGGCCAAAGTGGCCCCTGAGAGGCACCCACAGTTAAAACGGATCTTGAGTTGAAAGTCTTGCAGGGGCAGCAGGCAAGTCTCTCTTAACCCCTTCACCCCCAAGGGTGGTTTGCACGTTCATGACCGAGACAATTTTTACAATTCTGACCACTGTCCCTTTATGAGGTTATAACTCTGGAACGCTTCAACGGATCTAGGCGATTCTGAGATTGTTTTCTCGTGACATATTGTACTTCACTTTAGTGGTAAAAATTTTTCGCTATAACTTGCGTTTATTTATGAAAAAAACAGAAATATGGCAAAAATTTTGAAAATGTTGCAATTTTCAAACTTTGAATTTGTATGCCCTTAAAACAGAGAAAGATGTGACACAAAATAGTTACTAAATAACAATTCCCACATGTCTACTTTACAGCAGCACAATTTGGGAAGCAACATTTTTTTTGTTAGGAAGTTATAAGGGTTAAAATTTGACCAGCGATTTCTCATTTTTACAACAAAACTTACAAAACCATTTTTTTTAGGGACCACCTCACATTTGAAGTCACTTTGAGGGGTCTATATGGCAGAAAATACCCAAAAGTGACACCATTCTGAAAACTGCACCCCTGAAGCTCATACGGTCCCGGGTACCGTGGACGGGATAGTACGTCGGATGTCAGAAAGGGGTTAAAGGGGCATCCCGGGCACCATTTCAAAGCACTATCTGTACTTCCTTCAGGAAATACACATCTAGTTATTATTATTCTACTTCTCCATGTTTTCTGCAATTAATGCGGCCCGAACTGCTCGGCGCAGAGACCCTGTTCAGGTGGCGTTTTGAAGCCCTTCGGTGGGGACAGGTGTGCTATGTATTTTTGGAGTCGATCCGATTTGTAGTTTTTAAAAAAATCGCATTTTAAGCAAAAAATTTCCCATAGGAATTAATGGCGACCTTTCCATGACCTCAAAGTGGCTACCAAGTGGCCAAAGTGGCTACTGAGGTGCCGAATGTGCCAAAGTGGCTTCCAAGTGGCCAAAGTGGCTACCGAGGGGCCGAATGTGCCAAAGTGGCTACCAAGTGGCCAAAGTGGCTACAGAGGTGCCGAATGTGCCAAAGTGGCTACCAAGTGGCCAAAGTGGTTACCGAGGTGCCGAATGTGCCAAAGCGGCTACCAAGTGGCCAAAGTGGCTACCGAGGTGCCAAATGTGCTAAAGTGGCTACCAAGTGGCCAAAGTGGCTACCAAGTGGCCAAAGTGGCTACTGAGGTGCCGAATGTGCCAAAGTGGCTACCAAGTGGTCAAAGACATCACACAGGTACTTTAGCCTGCACCCAATATTATATGATGGTGACATCACTACATCACCCCCATTGGCTTCATATACAACTCATCTCAGGTTGTGCCATCGCTATACACAACATTCATATTCTAACTTTACTTTCTTACAGTCGACACCTGATACACTGCTGTAAAGCTGGCAGTGCTGTTCAAGCACTATGTATTTCCTTCAAGAAATGCCCATGTAGTTGTCATTGTAGTACTGGGCTATAACACAGACTTAGGTTGAGTGCAGACGGACTTTTTAGCCCTGCGGATTTTTCCGCGCAGAATGGAAGAAATCCGCAGGTCAAATGACCTGCATTTTTCCTGCGGATTTCTTCCATTTTTCCTGCGGTTTTCTTGGAGTTTTTGTGCGGTTTTCCACTGCGGTTTTCCCCCTGCGGATTTGGTGACAGGGGAGGTGGAAAACCGCACAAAAGAGGTGACATGTTGCGGATTTTGTACCACAGGAAAACCGCGCGGAAAAATCCGCAGCGTCTGCACAGCGTTTTTTTTTTTCATTGATTTTAAGGCTACTGTACATCACAATGCGGATATGCAACGTTTCTGCGCGGTAAAATCCGCTGCGGATCTGCTGAAAATCTGCATCGTGTGCACACAGCCTTATAACCCAGAACTACTGCAAGATAACAATGCGATGCCTCAAAACAAATTAATATTATGTGGTTTTGTAATATTAACAATAATTATATGCCAAGAATTCCCTTGCTGAATCATTCCAGAACTGATTGCATCAAGTTTTTATGTCTGTGTTTCGTGAATTGAATCCAAATTGGTTTCTTGAACTTGAACTTTTATTGTTTTATGGTCTATTTGTTTCGTAACGCATGATACTAGAAATACTGTCACAATAACTGTGAAGACAGCGTACGTATACTGAATGGCATGTGGCAGAAATATTGCATAAGGCTCTGTTCACAAGTGTTTTTGCTCCATTTTTTTCCACAGGCTCTCTTGGCAGTTAGGAAGCAGGCTCTGCTGTGTCTTCTGCTGTGTATTTGCTGCGTTTTTATTGTTTCTTGTGCAAGTTGATAAAGTTTAGTTTCCCCCACCCCCCCAAAAAAACCATGATGCATCTTCCATTAGGCTCCATTTAATCTCATAGCCTTTGCAAGACAGCTTAAAATTTGCATTAAAAAAAATGCAATGTGTGAACATAACCTAACAATTGTCAATCAAGGAATGTCTTGAGGCGCACATTGTCCTTATTTAAGAACCTAGTGCCAAGTGGGTCCACATACAGCAGTTGTAGGGAACTTTTTTTTACTGCCAGGGGCCACGTGGATATTTATAACATCATTCGGAGCCCGCACAAATTTATCAACTTCATGGGATGGCTGGAGCTGCTTCTCTTTGATATTAATTAGTGGTATGGATGTTGCTACTTGCGACTGCTTAAGTTTGCATTGGCCAGGAGCACACTTGACTCTGGGAAAAGTTTTGTATTGAACTGACCACAGGAATGATGTATATTACACTGCATGTCTCCTCACAGGGGGGAATTAATTACTGCTCATGTAACAGAACTTAAGCGGTAGGAGGTCTGCAGTATATAAATCACATAGCAGACATTGGTGCATACATCAGATAGAAGACAGTGGGACTGGTGTATATACATCACATAGGAGAATGGGGCTGGTGCATACATCACATAGGAGAAAGGGGCTGGTGCATACATCACAGCCACTGGAGCTGATGTATATATATTTGGGACATTAGAGTATATACATCCCATAGGAGATCCTGGAGCTGGTTTATATACATAGGAGACACTGGGGCTGGTGTATATACATACGAGACACGGACTGGTGTATATGTATCACATAGGTTGTGTATATACATCATATAGGAGACAATGAAGCTGGTGTGTACATAAGAGACAGTGGGGCTGTTATACAGTGGGTATGGAAAGTATTCAGACCCTTTTAAATTTTTACTCTTTGTTTCATTACAAACATTTGGTAAATTCAAAAAAGTTCATTTTTTTCTCATTAATGTACACTCTGCACCCCATCTTGACTGAAAAAAACAGAAATGTAGAAATTCTTCTGGCGCCATTTGCTCAGTGTCATGGTGCAGAGAGGTCGCTCCTGCCCTAGTGCTGAAAGTGAACTTGTCAATGAAATAGATAGGATCCTGTCCTGTTTAAAATCAATCTTCCAGCAACAAATTAGATTGTGCACATACTGTGTGGCAGTCTCCGGAAGCCCCATTTGCTACTCCATATCGTTTGTGCTAAAACTGTGTTTCAGTGGCAAATTAGAAGGCCAGATTTCCACTTAAAAATTGTTAGGCATAACAGAGTTGTTCAGGCACACTAAGAAAATAAATAGTGATTGTTCATTTAGTGACGGGTGACAGACTGCTGGGTTCCCAAAGTTGTGAAGCAGCAGATTACAAGAGGGGATGGCTACTTACAATATGAGTCGGGAAAAGCGAGGTTGTGGTTGAAGGGGGAATAGGCTTGGTGTTCGATGTGTACGTGGGTCAGTTGTTAATGTGAATGATAGCTCAACTGAACAAACACAATCTCATCCTATCCAAAGACCACTGACAACATCTGTTACTGGCTGGGCTACTCGACTCCCTTTCTTTGGCAGCCGCAATGCGCTACGCCTTGTAGATGAGGCTCAGAAACAGCATGTGCTACAGTGGATGGCAAGTGCTGAAACAAAGTGGCCTCTCCACCTCTTCCTTCACCTTAACATCACACACAGTACAATCCTCAGCAGAGGTGGCACCACAATCACCCTTGTTTCCCCCCATATCAAAAATTTCCAAACGCCCAAATGTGGGGAACATCAGATAGGCCATTCTGCAGAACTGTTCACACATTCTATTCCATTGGCATCAGAGGTCTGCTCCGAAGAATCACAGATACCAGAGGAGGAAATCATCTGCATCGATGCCCAAAATGATTTCATGTTGGATCCGGGGCCAGACAAAGTAGGGTACGAGCAGAATCCAGACCCTCGTTACCAGACGTTAACCACCAAAGGTGGAGGTGATCCTGATGAGACTCAGATACCAGAGGCGCACACGGACTGTACAGTGATGTCAGAGCAGGAAGAAGAGGAGGGTGACGCTTAGGGTGAGGAGCGTGAGAACAGAGAGGATGATGATGAGGTTGTAGCTCCCACTTGGTGTGAACCCAGAGGTACGCAGCTGAGTAGCTCAGCAGAAATAGAGGAGAAAGATTAAGTTATGTTTTGGCTTCCTACACAGACACAAAGTGATGCAACCATGCAGGGCCGCCATCAGGGCATTACTGCTGTATGGGGGCCGGTGAGCAGAAAGAAAGAGGGGGGCCCCCCTCTTGTGCTTCAGCTCATCGGACCCCAGGGTATTACGTGCTGGAGCACCACACATATCGGCTAGGAGGAGGCTTGAATCTTTCAAAGCCATGCAACTCCATGGCCCTCCACCTCCTCGGTGACGCACTGGGGAATCTGACTGAATGTACGACTGCCTGGTTGACATTCCAGAAGTGGAGCTTCAGGGGTATAGAAAAGGTAAATATAAAAAACATTTTTTATAGAATTAATTCAATGTTCTTTGGGGAAGACCAAATTATCAATTGGCAGTGTGGGAGGGCAGAGAAAATGGTGAATTGGCAGTGGGGGGGGGGAGCTGAGCAAGTAATGAATTGAGAGTAGGGGGGCAGAGCAAATAATGAAATGGGAGTAAGGGGGGACAGTGCAAATGATGAATTGGGAGTAAAGGAGGCAGCGCAAATGATGAATTGGGAGTAAGAGGGCAGAGCAAATGAATTGGGAGTAAGGGGACAGAGCAAGTGATGAATTGGGAATGAAGGGCAGAGCAAATGATGAATTGGGAGTATGGGGGGGTGAGAAAATGAATTGGCAGTCGAAGGGCAGAACAGTTGATGAATTGAGGGTGGGGGCACAGCAAATTATGAATTGGCAGTGGGGGGGCAGAAGAAATGAATTGGGAGTAGGAGCAGAGCAAATGAATTGGCAGGGGGGGCAGAGCAAATTATGAATTGGGAGTAGGGGGGCAGAGCAAATGATGAATTGGGAGTAGGGCAGCAGAGCAAATGATGAATTGGCAGTGAGGGCAGAGCACATGATGAATTGGAAGTAGGGGACGGGACAGCAAATGATGAATTGAAGGTGGGGGAAGTAAATGATGAATAGAGGGTGGGGTAGGAGTGAGAGGCGACATGTCATAATGAATTGAGGGAGTGGGAGGTACAGAATGGGGGGTGTTGAGGATGACTGGTAATGAACTGGGGAAAAGTACAGATGCTAATTAACGTATATATTTATTGGGTGGCAAAAGTAGATATTTTTAGTTAGTGGAAGCGCTGAAGTGGATTACAATTTATATTTCAAATTGTGGGTATAATGGTTGCATAATAAATAATTATATACTCTATTAATGGTGGGTGCACGTCTGTATTCAGCTGCGTATTGAAGTAGTTGGGGAAGAAGTGGGGAATGTGCGATGGAAGCGGTCAGCTATAGATAACTGTTATTTTTATATTTCATATTTGAACCTCCACCATATTTGACTGTAGGTACTGTGATCTTTTCTTTGTAGGTTTCATTCCATTTAAGGTAAACAGTAGAAAAATGTGCTGAATCAAAAAGCTCAGTCTTGGTCTCATCTGTCCACAAAACGCTTTCCTAGAAGGATTTTGGCTTACGTACATTTTACAATTCATGTACATTTTGGCACACTGCAGTCTAGCTTTTTGTTGTCTCTGTGTCAGCAATGGGGTCCTCCTGGGTCTCCTGCCATAGCATTTAATTTCATTCAAATGTCAATGGATAGTTCGTGCTGTCACTGATGCACCCTGAGCCTGCAGAACAGCTTTTCTTTGGAACTTGATTGGGGCTGCTTATCCACCATATGGATTATCCAGCATTGCAACCATTCATAAATTTTTCCCTGCCGTCCACGTCCAGGGAGATTAGCTACAGTGCCATGGGTTTTAAACTTATTGATTATGTTGCACACTGTGGACAAAGGAACATCAAAATCTCTGGAGATGGACTTGTGACCTTGAGATTGTTGATATTGTTCAACAATTTTGATTCTCAACTCCTCAGGCAGATCTCTTCTCCTCTTTCTGTGCTCCATGTTTAGTGTGGCACACACAGACAAACAATTCAAAAATTGAGTCAACTTCTCCCCTTTTTATCTGGCTTCAGGTGTGATTCACACAAGTGAGTTTGAATGAGCATCACATACTTGAAACAAAGTTATTTATCCACAATTTAGAAAAGTGTCAATAATTTTGTCCAGCCCATTTATGGGATTTTATGTGAAATTAGCCTTTTTTATGTTTTTTTTGCGTTGTTTCAAAACACAAAGGCAATAAACATATGTATAACAAAACAATAGCAAAAATTTACTGGGAGAAATACTTCATTTTCTGTGGCCTCGTCCATTACTCATCAGTCAATTGCTTAATTGTCCTGACGATTTGAGGCAGCGGAGTTGCATCCGCTGACAAATTTGTTGTAAGCAGTAGGATCACAGAGCATTAGAGATCTGGGGTGAGCAATCATCCCTGTCACCAGGGCCACAATCACTGCATTACCTCCTTTACTGGCATATGGGGCCCAGTGAGCAGAGGAGCCCCCTCTCCTCTGCTCACCAGGCCCTAGCAGCAGAAATCTGCCGGCTCAGTAACTGATCGTGCTTCCTCAGACACATGTTTAGTTACAATCTATTGCCGTGCAGTAGGTTCCTCCCGCATGGCAACAGTTATCAGCCGCCAGCCAATCACAGGCCGGTAGCTGATGTCAACGTGCATGACGCCGGCGTATGATATCACTGTCATACGCCGGAACACGCCTCAGATGCATCGAGCAGAGGACACCGCTGGACCTCAGCTAGGTAAGTAGAAACTTTTGTTTTTGTGACCATGACTGAGCTTCGGGGGAGAGGTCTATTTATGATGGCGTTATGTTGGGAGAGGCATGACCATGACTGAGCTTTGCGGGGAGAAGTGTGACTGTGATGGAGCTATATAGGGAGGGGCATGACTGTGATGGAGCTATGTTGGGAGAGGCGTGACCGTGATGGAGCTACATAGGGAGGGGTGTGACCGTGATGGAGATATATAAGGAGGGGCATGGCCGTGATGGAGCTATGTTGGGAGAGGCATGACCGTGATGGAGCTATATGGGGGGGAGGCATGACCATGACTGAGCTTTGCGGGGAGAAGTGTGACTGTGATGGAGCTATATAGGGAGGGGCATGACCGTGATGGAGCTATGTTGGGAGGGGCGTGACTGTGATGGAGCTATATAGGGAGGGGTGTGACCGTGATGGAGATATATAGGGAGGGGCGTGACTGTGAAGGAGCTATGTAGGGAGGGGTCTGACTGTGATGGAGCTATGTAGGGAGGGGTCTGACTGTGCTGGAGCTATGTGGGGAGGGGTCTGACTGTGATGGAGCTATGTGGGGAGGGGCGTGACCGTAATGGAGTGCAGTCGACAGAATCATCATCTAATATTTACTATAGGAAGCAAAAGACAATACTGACATTACAGCAGGGGATCACAGAGGATTAATTTAGTGAGGTAAAATATTTTACTGACTGTTTTTAAACAATATTTTACCTCACAAAATGTATCCTCTGCGATCTCCTGCTGTAATGTCAGTATTGTCTTTTGCTTCCTCCCCTGCCCAGGAGCTGTGGTATGTTCTGTACACGGTCAGACACAGGGGTGAGAGAGACAGAGCACAGGGGGAAGACAGCTCAAATGGGACAGCACAGGAGGGGAGAGCACCGCACAAGAAGGAGAGACAGCAGACAAGGGGGATAGCACATGGGGTAGACAGGTCAAAGAAGAGAGCACAGACGGAAGAAGACAGCACATGGGGAAAGAGAGTAGATAGGTGGGTGAGCACATGGGGGGAGATTCTGAACGCTGCAAAGCCTGCCCCATCGTGACATTACCGCCCTCCTGATGGCATCAGGCCTCCGTCTAGTTTACATCATAAAGGTGGCGTAAATGACGACGGAAACGTCCTCCAGTGACTCCCGGACATTTCTGCCATTATTGATGTCACTTGTGATGTGACTGATGATTCTGTCGGCTGCGCTCCGTTACACATCACTCTGCTGACACTTGTGTACGGGCGAAGGGCGAATTCTATCAAAACTGAACGATCAGCACTGTATAATATTTTATATCATAAAAAACGATCAGAAAAAGCAAGTTTTAATATTGAGAAGAAAATTGCAGAATTTGTTGCTGTAGAGAAATACATAAAAGTATTATAACAATTAGCGTACGTTTTGATGGTTACTCTATTAACAACTGCAGCAATAACAAACAATAAGGCATGAAATCATTCCATGTATAAAGATGGTTTACACTGCTATGGAAGAAACCCCTCCTGTGCTGTGACGATTCCCGCGCCTCAGTATACCGCTCACTGCAGTAACCCCACTCTAGCCGCTCCTGAAGTGAGCAGGTGATCACGTGACTGCACCCTAATCTACGCGCAACCGCAGTGTGCTGCTCCTCTCTGCCGTAAAACGCGACACGGAGAAGCCGTCATGGGGCGGAGCTTCTCACAGCACACGTGACGTCAGGCTGCCAGTAATGTGTAAGTGTACTGTAGTTTAAACATGAGCACGTGATACATAGCCCCTGTCCAATCCACAACGACACGTCACCTCCGGACCAATCACCGTGAAGGTGTAGTCGCTTTGGCCAATCTACGTTTAGATGGGCAGCTCAATCGACCAATCAGCGTTCTCGGGTGTTACTGAGGTATGATTGGCTGTTCTTGACGGAAGCGCAATTTTCAAATGTTTTCAGTGTAGCGGCCGGGAGCTGGCGGCCGTGTGCGCTGTGTAACTAACGTCCCCGCACAGTGAGAGCCGGAGCCGCTGACAGGTAGGAGCGGCGCTCTCCTCCGTGTGTGACGGTACCGGGGGCTTCTCCTCTGGGTGGGATGTGTGGCCAGTGTCCGGGCTGACCGCGCTTGTATGTATGTATGTGACGGATGCGCCTTTCGAATATTATTGTCCGTCGCAGCCCTCCGTCCATTAACCTCTTACAGGACGTGGACCGAGACTATATCATCTGTTTTCACTTTCGCCATAATAATTATTATTTTATTGTCTGTCTCTGTAAGTGCGTGTTTTCCTTTTGGTGGGGGAGGGGGGATCTGCTTGTAGCAATGTAAATTGTTTAAGATTGTAACCAGACTCGTGCGATCACGGTGAGGTCAAACTTGGTTAGATAATTTTATTTTCCACCTCTTTTTATTCTTTGTTTTGTCTCCATCTTTCCTCCTGTCTCCTGAGCTGTACTGATGGAGAACCTGGCGTGTCGTTTTTTTAGTTATTACTCCTGGGACGGCCCCTTCTTGATTAAAACGTTTGGCCCCCATAAAATAAATCCTATACTCTCCTCTCGTGTCATCACGCGCTCTGCCGGGGCTCCCGTACACACAACCAATCAGCGCTGCCATCACTGTCCCCACCGTCGGACTAACCAAATATGAAGAGGAAATCGGGGGTCAGCTGATCTCCTCCTGGGCGCAGTTGTCATGTGTTGCAAAAACTGCACGGGAGCCCCAGGAGAACGAGTGCCGACACTGTGGGAATAGCGCCAGCATGGGAGGGGAGCATAAGATTTATTATTTATGAGGGGTATGAGAAGTTGTCTAAGTGGTGCACAACTTCTGTAAATATATAATATTCTATCTAAATCGTTGATAAAGATGTTGAACAATACAGGGCCCAGGACAGAGCCCTGTGGTACCCCACTTGAGACATTCTTCCAACTGGATGTGCAGCCATTTACGACCACTCTTTGGGTCCGAACACTAAGCCAGTTATGAATCCACCTAACAGTTGCCTTGTCCATTCCATACTTAGTCATTTTTCCAATAAGGATTGTGTGAGATACTTTGTTAAATGCTTTGCTCAAGTCATTGGTTGTGATTTGTTGAGTACAATAATTCAAGACCAAATATGCAGTAGTTCTGATACACCGTTTAGCTGGAACACATATCTCAGGTTCTGAAAGGATTAGGCTTCGCAAGAACCACGGCAGCGACGCTGTGACCGCCCGGATTACAAAAATGTGATTTTCATATCTCTAGGGTATTTGGTTCTTATGGTATAGTCTCTCATAGTTTTATTCGTTTCAAACAAAAGTTTTTCCCGCACTTTTTTTTTTTTTCTTCTCTTTCAGCTGAGGCTGAGAGAAGCCAAATGGGGTGGCAGGAAATTGGTTTATGGCACTCGGGGGAAGGGAAGCTGCTGTAGTGTGCAATGTAACTGAGACACTGGCAGGCAGCTTCTCAAAGAAAATGGAGGGTTTGTTAGCACATTGCAACAGAAAACATATCTTGCAGACATTGTACATCACACCTCCCCCCTTAAGAGGGCGCTAAGGAGGCATTACCTCTCGGTAATCGGCCATGCGCACCTCAGCGGGTTCGCCCCGGCGGGACAACCCATCGGCATTGCCGTTTTCACTGCCCTTCCTGTGTTTTACAGTACAATCGTACTGTTGAAGGGCAAGGCTCCAGCGGAGCAATCTTCCATTGGTTCCGGACACTGTGTGCAACCAGCTCAGAGGGTTGTGGTCAGTTACCACCGTGAAGGCACGCCCGTACAGGTAGGGCTGCAAATGCTGCAGTGTCCACACCATGGCCAGACACTCCTTCTCGATGGTCGAGTATGCCACTTCCCTCGGCAAAAGTTTCCGGCTCAGGTACAACACGGGGTGCTCTTGGTCCCCCGAGTCGACCTGGCTAAGCACAGCACCGAGGCCAAACTCGCTGGCGTCGGTCTGTACCAGAAACGGGCGACTGCTGTTGACTGCTCTCAACACTGGAGAGTTGCACAGGGCTGCTTTCAAAGCTTGGAAAGCCGCCTCACAGTCATCTGTCCAGTTGACTGTTTGGGGTAGCCTCTGCTTGGTGAGGTCAGTCAAGGGTTTGGCAAGGGCGCTATAGTCTTGTACGAACCGCCTATAGTACCCTGCAGTGCCCAAGAAGGACTTCACCTGTTTCTTGGTCCTGGGGGTGGGCCAGGACACGATTGCGTCCACTTTTTCTGGCTCCGGACTCATGGAACCCCCGCCTACCCGGTGCCCCAGGTAGTGGACCTCGCGCATGCCTATCTGGCACTTCCCCGGCTTGATGGTCAGGCCTGCCTGGTGAAGACGCTTGAGCACCTCCTGGAGGTGCTGAAGGTGTTCCTCCCAGGTGGAACTGAAGACGGCAATATCGTCTAAGTACGCCACCGCGTACTCCTCCAGTCCCCGAAGCAGGTGGTTGACCATCCGCTGGAAAGTGGCAGGGGCATTCTTCATGCCGAAGGGCATGACCGTGGACTCGTACAGTCCAAAGGGGGTGATAAAGGCGGATTTCTCCTGCGCCTCTGGGCTCAGGGGAATCTGCCAGTATCCCCGACTCAAATCCATGATGGATATGTAGTTGGCGTTTGTCAACCGCTCGAGCAGATCCTCGATGCGCGGCATCGGGTGGGCATCAGAGGTTGTGATGGCGTTGAGCCCCCTGTAGTCCACGCAGAACCTGGTGGTTCGATCCTTTTTAGGCACGAGGACTACAGGTGAAGCCCACGCGCTTTTTGACCGTCGAATCACCCCCAGCCTTAACATCTCATCGATCTCTTGGCGCATGACTTGTTGCACCGTCTCAGAGATCCTATAGGGTGTTCGCTGTAATGGGGCGTGATTCCCGGTGTCCACCTCATGAACCGCTAACTCCGTCCTCCCCGGTTGGTTGGTGAACACGGGCCGGAAGAGTTCCAGGGTGGCCATCAACTGCAACCGCTGGGACACGGTGAGCGAACCACTTATCTCCATGTCCTCAATGGACCCATTGGCCTTGGCCTGGGCCAGCATGTCCAGGAGGGAATCTTCCTCCCCATCCTCTGGCAGATTGCAGACCGGTAGGACGCAAGCTTCACGTTCGTAGTGCGCCTTCAGCATGTTGACGTGAAAGGCCTTGCGCCTACCCCGAGCATGGTCAAGCGTGACCACGTAGGTGACCGGGTTGAGCTGTTGGTGGACGACGTATGGGCCTTCCCAGGCTGCCTGAAGCTTATCCGTTGGTACGGGGACCAGCACCCAGACCTTTTGACCCACCTGGTAGGTCCGCTCCCGGGCGTTCTGGTCGTACCAGCGCTTCTGGTCAGCCTGAGCCTGCGTCATGTTGTCATGCACCAACTGCGTCAAGGTCTGCATCTTGTCACGGAAGCGCATGACATAATCCACGATGGACACTTCTGTGGGGTTTGGCTCATCTTCCCAGGATTCTCTTATCAACCCAAGGGGTCCCCGGACTCGCCTGCCATACAGGAGCTCGAAGGGGGAGAACCCGGTCGAGGCCTGCGGAACTTCTCTGTAAGCGAACAGCAGGTGTGGGAGGTACCGCTCCCAGTCGCACCCTTGGGTCTCAACCAGTATGCGGAGCATCTGTTTGAGGGTACCGTTGAAACGTTCACACAAACCATTAGTCTGTGGGTGATACGGACTCGATACCAGCTGCGTCACCTGCATTTTCTCACAGAGAGCTTCCATTAGGCGAGACATGAATTGGGGCCCTTGATCGGTAAGCATCTCCCTGGGAAATCCTACTCTTGAAAAGATGGTCACCAGTGCGTCAGCCACCTTATCTGCCCTGGTTGAAGACAGAGCTACTGCCTCTGGGTACCGGGTAGCGTAGTCTACCACGGTGAGAATGTATCGCATTCCGGAGCTGCTAGGGACGGACAGCGGTCCTACAATGTCCACCGCGATTCTCTGGAAAGGCTCCTCTATCACCGGCAAAGGAATAAGGGGAGCCTTAAGAGCAGGCCCCGCCTTACCCACTTTTTGACAGGTGGCACAGGAGCGGCAGTAGTGTGTTACCTCTGTCCCCATCTTGGCCAATAGAAGTGTTGAGACAGCCGTGCCTTTGTTTTGCTGATCCCCAAGTGTCCAGCGAGTGGAATCTCATGGGCAATCCGCAACAACTGGCATCTGAGTGCAGAGCAGCCTGGAACTCCATGCTGGAGGCTGCCAGAAGTGACGTCAGGGTCCCCTCTTTACTGGGACCCTCTGGAACCGGCTCTGGGTTCACCTCTGGTTCAGTCTCTCCTGTAGCAGCAGAGGGTCCAGAAGACAGTGCGTTACCTGCGATCTGGGCACTCTGACTGCGTGTGACAGCTGCTATGTATGCTGTCTCCCTGGGGATTTCTACAGACCCACCAGCCGGTGCTGGCTTGGGCTCTACCTCCCCATCCACCCCCAACACTTCAGGAGCAGGGCTACTTATGGGCCAGTTACCTTCCTCGGTGGCACTGGTCAGCTGCATGGCATTACCTTCCTCATGGTCCCCATGCACCTCCCCATTCTCTTGAGCACCGTTGCTTACTCCTGCCAGGGGTTCCTCAGCCGTCTCACTCCGCAGAGTGACGGGGCTGAGCACTTCGGTACCTGTGGACACATCTACCGCTTCAAAGAAAGGGTTAACGGGTTCAGTCGGCACAGATACATCAACCTCATCATCATCCTTCCTAGGGGAAGAATGGTTATCGGTTTGCTTTGGCACATTCACATCAGCATCATACCTGGGGAAAGAATGGTTGTTAGTTGCATCATTACTCATCAAGGCATTAGCAGGTAACACATTCAGTTTCCCGTCATCATCATCATCATCAGGGTTAACGTTACCCTTATTATCAGTTTGGGGAAGGGTGTCAGGGACGTAGTATGCAACCATCCGCCCCAAGTCAGTCCCCGATAAAACATCAGTGCGCAGGTTTTCAGACACTCCCACCTCCCTCAACCCGCTCCCAGCACCCCAATCGAGATAAACTCGTGCCACTGGCAAGGGACAACGGGTGCCTCCAATCCCGGTGACAGTCAGGGTTTTCCCCTCAACAAACTCTTCAGGGGCCGCCAGTCCAGGACGGATGAGGGTTCGTTCAGCCCCGGTGTCCTTGAGGCCTGTAGCAAGACGGGCCCCCACCTGAACAGGTTGAACGTTGTCGTCAGCCCTCCCAACCACACCTCCCACCAAAAGAACAGAGGCGTTGGGCCCGGGGGCCTTGGCTGGGGGGTTCTTCGGCCTGTTCGGACAGGTGTAAAAGAAGTGACCAGGCCGCTGGCAGTGGTGACACAGGCGACTGTCAGTAGCCGGCCTGTTGTTGGCAACAGGGACAGGGCCTCCGGAGGGACGGCTAGCTGGGGCATTGGGGTTGGTTGCTGGCTTACCCCCTTTCCAGCTGGTGGCGACTGGCCTCCGCGTCTCGGGCTTCCGGTTGGCCTCGTGGCTGTCGGCGATCTGCGCCGCTTTGTCCGCGTTCGTTGGTTCGCGGTCCAGGATGAACTGTCGGACCTCAGCTGGGCAGAGATGCAGGAACTGGTCTTTGATCATCAGGTCCTGTAGCTGCTCAAAGGTTTCAACGGACAGTCCATGGATCCACTGGTCAAAGTGGGTCCTGAGTCCTTGCACCACATCACTGTAGCTATCATGTGGGCCACGTTGGAGGTGCCGGAACTTCTTTCGGTATACCTCAGGTGTCAGCCGGTATTTGGCGATCAGCGCCTGCTTTATGGCGACATAGTCGTCATCGGCTTCTGGCGGAAGAGAAGCAAATGCCTCTAGGGCTTTGCCTTTTAGCCCTGGGGTCAAGTACCTTGCCCATTGGTCTCTAGGCAGCTGGTACTGTCTGCAGGCTTTCTCAAAGGCTCGCAGGAACGTGTCCAAGTCCCCGTCCTTTTCCATCACGGGAAAATGCTCTGGCCGGGGTTTAGGAGTCTGGACGCTGCTGGGCTCACGGCTTCGGGCTGTGAGGGCATTCCCACCCCGCTGGAGTACCTCCAGTTCATGGGCCCTCTCCGCCTGCCGCTCGGCTCTCTCCGCCTGCCGCTCGGCTCGCTGCTCTGCTCTCTCTCGAGCTTGCTGGATCAGCCTCACCCGCCCATCACTGTCTTCGGCGGGGAGTTCGTCCAAGGCCATTTGCAGATAGGGGTCCACCCCGTTCTGGTTGAATGTGGGGCCAGCGCTCAGGAGTGGAGCCTCTGCTGCAGCCCCATTGCCACTTGGGCCAACTTCTGCGCTCGCTGGATTCTGGTCGTTGTCCAGCTGCACTAGAGCCGCGATCATTTTATCTTTGGTTCCGCCTGCGGCGTCTATGCCTCGGTACGTGCATAACCCAGCAAGGGTGTCCTTTTTCTGCTTCTGATACCACTCCACTGTCATCGCCGCCATGGTTGCCAAATAAAAGATAGAAAAAGAAAAACGAAGAAACGGGAGGGGGATACTTGCATGTACACACTAATGTCTCAGGACTAGTAACCACTGAGTCTGTTCTCCAAAACCTATGATGCAGGATTCCCGCAGGAACCGTGCAGGTCTTTAGTGAGAGGAATGATTGCTCAAACCAAATCACTAATGCTCTAGGATGATCCCACCGCTCTGCCACCAATATGTGACGAACAGCCCACCGCCGTTCGTCTACTTACGGGCGACACTAACGGGGGTCCCGCTGCCACCAAAACGCGACGGACAGCGGACCCTGTGTCACCACTATGTCACAATCCCACCACTGACACCGGTGTATCAGCGGATGGAGGGGCGTGACACAATGCCGGCACACGGCTATCACAGGCGCAGTGGGGCTTATCTTAGTTATCCCAACACTGGCACCATGTGACCAAAAATATCCAGCAAGCTAATCTCGCTCTACAATTTGCCGCAGGGGGAGTTTAATTTGGATGCCCCACCACTGCTATCAATCTTCCAAGTACTGCGGGGATTTATGTATATCCCACTTTCTCAGTTCCACTTTGGAACTTGCAGCTCTCCGGCGCCCCCCTTACCCTCAGGTCAGTCAGGGAACTGCACCTAGGATAATTGGTCGCCGGACGGGCTGCCTGTTGTGAACCGGCGATTAGGCTTCTGCAGTAAGGGAATTATGAATGCTGGTGCCGCAGCCCCTCATTCAGCTATATAAGACCCTTCTAGACTGCCAGCAAGTCGCAATAGCCGTGCACAACGTGCTGCCACCAGTCACGGTTACTTAATTCACAGTGTTAAATTAAGAGGGTCCGTGGCAAACCCCTTGAATTAGTAGCGATTATCTAACAAAGGTGTATAGTTCGAGTCTTAGAGCATAGAGACAGATCTAAATAATTATTTCATTTATTTTCCGAAAGAGGACAGTGATTACAGATAAAAGTTGCTATAAAATTGAGACATAAAATATGTACAGTACAGGTATAAAATAAAAGTGGAGAAAACAAAGAGAGTACACTCACAGTTCCATATTGTTCCTTAGGCAGACCATGCGGCTAAGGTGGGTGGAGGCGGAGCTGCACTTCTCCGCTCATCTGGGTCTTTCTAGCACGACGACTTGAGCTGTTCTGCCCTGGTTTTGTCCAGGAAATGCTTTATAGACTTGCTATGTGACATCACGGAGAGATGCATGCTGGGTTAATCCCACCTCTCCCTTTTGGATTTAGAATTACACTAGAAAACTTATACTAATCATAACTCCGTGGGGCAGCCCGCACAGACACATATAGGGCATCATTGGTTGTGATTTGTTGAGTACAATAATTCAAGACCAAATATGCAGTAGTTCTGATACACCGTTTAGCTGGAACACATATCTCAGGTTCTGAAAGGATTAGGCTTCGCAAGAACCACGGCAGCGACGCTGTGACCGCCCGGATTACAAAAATGTGATTTTCATATCTCTAGGGTATTTGGTTCTTATGGTATAGTCTCTCATAGTTTTATTCGTTTCAAACAAAGAAGTTTTTCCCGCACTTTTTTTTTTTCTTCTCTTTCAGCTGAGGCTGAGAGAAGCCAAATGGGGTGGCAGGAAATTGGTTTATGGCACTCGGGGGAAGGGAAGCTGCTGTAGTGTGCAATGTAACTGAGACACTGGCAGGCAGCTTCTCAAAGAAAATGGAGGGTTTGTTAGCACATTGCAACAGAAAACATATCTTGCAGACATTGTACATCACAGTGAGTATAATATAACTCCTTTTTCTTCTCTTTCAGAGGTACATCGGGGGCTTATCTACAGCATTACAGAATGCTGTAGATAAACCCCTGATGGCGGTGCTGGCAGCTTATAGGCAAAAAATAGGTGACAGATTCCCTTTTAGTCTGACATGACTTATTAGTTACAGACCCATGCTGACTCTGGTTTTTCCTCTTCATTCTTATCTAGGTACTTACATACATGTTGTTTCATAATTTGTACAAAGATCTTTCCTGGTATTGAAGTCAGACTCACCGGCCTATAGTTGCCTGGGTCCACCTTCTTCCCCTTTTTGAAGATAGGAACAACATTTACTCTTCTCCTGTCTTCTGGGACTTCTCCTGTTCTCCAAGAATTTACAAAGATTATGGAGAGTGGTTCAAATATTTCTTCTATCTCCTTCAGTACTCTGCGGTGTAATTTATCTGGACCTGGAGACTTGAATTCATTTAGGTTAGCTAAGTGTTTCCACACTAGCTTTCTGTTTATAGATATCCTGGATTCTTCTATTCCCTTAATAGGACAGTGAAGATCAGTTGATGTTACACTTCCTTTCTGAGAGAAAACAGGTGCAAAATAGGAATTTTAAAAGTTCGGCCTTCTCAACATCCTGTCTTACCATTTCATCATTTTCATCCTATAGAATCTTTTACTTTATTTTTGACATATCCCCAAAATCCTTTTTTATTGCTTTTGACGTCTCTTGCAAGCCTCTATGGATGAAATGGCTTTGTGTTTAAGGGTGCAGAAGTACTAAAGAAAGTTATTTTTATAAATAAATATTTTTTTATTTCTCGTTCGCCTTATTGGGGGACACAGAGACCATGGGTGTATGCTGCTGCCACTAGGAGGCTGACACTATGCACAGAAAAAGGTTAGCTCCTCCTCCGCAGTGTACACCCCACCGACCGGCAGGGAATTCCTCAGTTTAGCTTAGTGTCAGTAGGAGGTGGACACGGGTCTTTCATTAGACCCATATCTACCTCGTTGTGCGTCGTTCCTTTTCAGGTTCCCGGAGGGATACAGTGTGAACAGTCACAACTGTACTCCCACAAAGAGACTGAGTACGGCGTGTACTGCCACCCCGTAGCCTCATAGGTCTCTACAGCAGGACCAGGAGACCGTACACAGATGTGTGTTAGGCGATCCAGATGGTCCTCGTCCCCAGCCTCCCACCCACTCGCCTACCAGAGCCTGTCGGTTGGATGAGGCGCGGATACTCTTCGTGACAACACACGCTGGATGAAGGTACCTTTATTATAGAGACGGAGGGTAAGTATGAGGCCCGGGTCCCTTTCTCCTCGGCAGCCCCAGAGGTCACTGTGGCAGTACTGCGACGTCTCCGTGCCGCCCCGCGCTTCCCGGCGGCCGCCGCATTTAATTCAGGCCCCGGCTTCTCGGCCTGTTCTGCCGTAACTTGCCCCCAGTGCATTTCTAGGGGGGGGTGTTTCTCCCTTCCGGCCCCAGCGAGCCTCAGGAGCGGTCACCGCGGCAGTGCTGCGGGGCCTCCGCGCCGCCCCGCGCTGACAGGCGGCCGCCTCATCTAATCCAGGCCCCGGCTTCATCTTGGGCCTTGTCCTGCGTCGCGGCCACGCCCCCGCCTTCTTTCTCGGGCGGGCTTTCCTCCCGCCCGCTTTAAGCCTGCCCACCGCCTTCTCCCCTCACTCTAAGTCTTCCTGAGACGGCGCTGTCTCCACCCACCCCAGTCTGGCTAGGACGGCGCCATTTTTAACATCGGCGGTTAGCCCCGCCCATCTTCTTCCTCAGTCTCTGCAGGGAAGCGCGCGCTTCCTGCTCTGTTTTCAGGCTGCCGCCATTTTCACAGCCTGTCAGCCGGACGCTGTCTTATCTGCTGTGCCCCCTGCAAGCCCAGACGAGCCGTGCACTTCATTTGCTGGAAGCTGCGACAGGACACCGGACCGTGAGTAGCTCTGCGACTGCAGACTGACACCCTCCTCTGCCTCCTGTCCCCCAACCTTCCGGCACTGCCTCAGGGACTGTCCGTCAGTATGTCTAATTCTAAGTCTGACCGCTCTCGTCCTCCTGCCTCCTCTTGCACCTTAGTTAAGTACTTTGTGTGCTCTTCTTGCAATCGCAAACTTCCCTCAGGTCAGTCCACTTCCCTCTGCCTGGATTGTAGCAACCCTATTCAGCCTGACGCCGCCCAGGAGCCATCTAGGGCCCCAGGCGAGAGTGAACCCCCCATGCCTGGCTGGGCCTCGTCTCTATCACAGTCAGTGGCAGACCTCACCAGGGTGTCTCAGACCCTAGTAGCCGTCCTGGATAAGTTGCCCCTGGACACCTCTACAGGGTCCAGCAGGTCCCGAGAGATTCCATCTGAGTCGGCCAGCGTTAGTCGCAAAAGACCCAGGCAGGATCCCCAGCTGGATTCCTCTCCTCGCCCCATGTCACCACATAGTCCTTCTCGGCAGCCTCCCTCCCGGGCCTCCTCTCCAGAGTCAGGTGAAGCGCTCTCGGACGGATCATCTGAGGGGATCTTAGAGCTGGATTCGGATCAGGATGCGAACATGAGGGTTACTGTGCAGAACCTCATTGCAGCGATCCATCAGACCTTCGACATTGCTGACCCCCCTGCGAAATCCTCAGATCAGGAGGTTTCGTTCAGACGGGAGGAAACACCCTCCAGGGTATTCCCTTTACATTCCGAGTTTGGAAAGATTTTTACCAGGGAAAGAGGGGATCCGACCAGATGCTTTCAACGAGGGAAGCGTCTCGGTGTTCTGTACCCGTTTGCTAAAGAGCTCACGGACAACTGGTCTGCTTCTCCCTCGGTCGATCTGCCCGTGTCCAGGCTTTCTAATAACACGGTTCTCCCGCTTTCAGGCGTGGCGTCTCTTAGGGATTCTAATGATAGGATCATAGAATCCCTAGTGAAGTCTGCCTTCGAAGTGGCTTCGACGGCGGTATGCCCAATTTTTGCTTCATCTTGGGCAGCAAAAGCCATAGCCACTTGGGCAGAGGATCTTCGTCAGGGCATCCTAGAGAAAGCACAACCAGATCGATTGGCCGATCTTGCCAATCAGATTTCCCATGCGGGGGATTATCTGCTTTCTGCTTCTTTGGATGCCGCATCCTGCGCAGTCCAGGCATCAAGTAATGTTGTGGCAATCCGACGTACAATTTGGCTCAAGGCCTGGCAGGCGGACCTGTCTTCTAAAAAGTCTCTTACTAATCTGCCTTTTCAGGGAGGGCACCTCTTTGGATCCCAATTAGACCAAATTATTAAGGACACCACCGGAGGCACGAGTTCTCTCCTGCCTCAGGCCAAACCTCGCAGACCCCCACTGAGGCGTCAGTTTCGACCCTTTCGGGCTTACCGCCGTTTCAATACGACGGAGACCTCCTCCAACCAGCAAAGACCGCAGGCACGCCAAGATAGGAAGAAAGTTTCCTTCAGACCCACTCCCTCCTGGCGCTCCCACTCTTCGCGGGGCAGACCATCCAGATCCGGTTAGGGTCGGCCCACATCAACATGACTATCCTCGGACTCCCGAGGGTCCCTCCCAATTGGGAGGTCGACTCCTGTTCTTCAAGAACGTCTGGCTGGCCTCGGTAGAGGACGCTTGGGTCAGGGAGGTTGTATCGTCAGGATACAAGATAGAGTTCGTCTCTCTTCCACGGGATCGTTTCTTCGAATCCCGTCCTCCAAAAGATCCAGCTTTGATCCCGGGGTTCTTTACGGCCATCGACTCTCTCCTCAGTTCCGGGGTGATTGTGCCCGTTTCCGAATCGGAGCGGTTTACAGGGTTTTATTCAAACCTGTTTGTCGTGCCGAAAAAAGACGGGGCGGTCCGACCCATCTTGGATCTCAAGCTGCTCAACAAGAGAGTTCGTCTTCGCCACTTCCGGATGGAGTCGGTTCGTTCGGTAATCGCTTCTTTGGAGGAGCAGGAATTCATGTGTTCGATAGACATCCAAGATGCCTATCTACATGTTCCCATATTCTCCAGACATCAGAAGTTCCTGCGTTTTGCGGTTCGCCAGGAACATTACCAGTTCGTCGCGCTGCCCTTCGGTCTCGCCACCGCTCCCAGAGTCTTCACGAAGATCGTGGCTGCGTTGATGGCCTTGTTGAGGATCAGAGGTCTCGTTCTTTTTCCGTACCTCGACGATATTCTGATCAAAGCTCCCTCTTTCCAGCAGGCGCGCCTAAGTTTGACGATCGTCCTGGACACTCTTTCCGATTTCAGGTGGATCATCAACAGGAAAAAGTCCTGTCTGGTCCCTACTCAACGTCTTGTGTTTCTGGGCCTACTGTTCGACACTCGTCGGTCAAGGGTTTTTCTCCCACAAGAGAAGATTCTCTCCCTGCAGCAGGCTGTGCGATCGCTGCAGACCACACGATTTCCGTCCCTCCGAACAGCTATGAGGGTCCTGGGAAAAATGGTGGCGGTGATAGAGACAGTTCCCTTTGCCCAATTTCACGCCAGACTTCTCCAACACGCCATTCTGTCGAGGTGGAACAGGTCGGCTCTGTCCCTGGATCGCATGATGTTCGTCTTTCATGCCGGATCAAGCGGTCACTCAACTGGTGGTTGACGTCACCTCTCATCCTCTTGGGGCGGTCTTTTCTTCCTGTTCATTGGCAGATTGTAACAACGGATGCCAGCCTCCTCGGCTGGGGTGCAGTGTTCCACAATCACACTGTTCAGGGTCGTTGGTCGACTCAAGAATCTGCTCTGCCGATCAACGTTCTAGAGATACGAGCGATCCATCTGGCTCTCGTCCACTGGGAGAGACTCCTCAGGGGCCTGCCTGTCCGGATTCAGACAACGCCACAGCGGTGGCATATGTCAACCGCCAAGGAGGGACACGGAGTGCCTCAGCCCTGGCAGAAGTGTCCAAGATCCTTCAGTGGGCAGAGATTTCGATTCCGACAATCTCCGCGGTACACATTCCCGGCGTAGACAACTGGGCCGCCGACTTTCTCAGCCGCGAGGGTCTCGCGGCAGGAGAGTGGTCCCTACACCCGGAGGTATTTCTTCAGCTCTGCAGTCGTTGGGGAACCCCGGACGTAGATCTGCTAGCTTCTCGCCTCAACAGGAAGGTCCCACAGTTTGTATCCAGAGCTCGAGATCCTCTCGCAGTGGGCGCCGACGCTCTGGCCATTCCTTGGTCACAGTTCGAGCTCCCCTACCTGTTTCCTCCCCTGCCTCTTCTTCCCAAGCTGTTGAAGATCAAAGCAGAAGGAATTCCAGTCATTCTCATCGCCCCGAATTGGCACAGAAGGTCTTGGTTCGCGGACATTGTCAACCTTCTCGCGGACGCCCTCTGGAAGCTTCCAGACAGGGCAGATCTGCTGTCTCAAGGTCCGATTTGCCACCCCAATTCTCGGCCGCTCAGTTTAACGGCGTGGCTGTTGAGACCGAGGTTTTGAAACGGGCAGGATTCTCCGGTCGAGTAATTCATACCATGATCCGAGCCAGGAAGCCATCATCTTCCAAAATTTACTACCGTACTTGGAAGGCCTATTTCACTTGGTGTGAGGCCAATAACATCGCGCCTATGTGCTTTTCGCTCCCTTCCGTTCTGGCGTTTCTTCAGGCAGGGCTGGATGCGGGGCTTGCTCTCAGTTCCTTGAAGGGTCAAGTTTCGGCACTCTCCATTTTATTTCAGAAGACTTTGGCCTCCCACCCTCAGGTCAAAACCTTTCTTCAGGGCGTGGCTCACACGGCCCCTCCGTATCGAGTGCCCGTAGATCCATGGGATCTTAATCTAGTTCTTGAGGTTCTGCAAGGTTCTCCCTTTGAACCTCTCAGAGAAGTCTCCCTTTCCCTTCTCTCCTGGAAGGTAGCCTTTCTGGTGGCCATCACCTCCATCCGGCGCGTGTCGGAATTGGCGGCTCTTTCTTGCAGCTCTCCTTTCCTGGTACTTCACCAGGACAAGGTAGTTCTGCGGCCTCCGCCCTCTTTTCTTCCGAAGGTGGTGTCCTCCTTTCACCTCATTGAGGGTATTGTTCTGCCGTCCTTCTGTCCGAGTCCAACTCACCCTCGGGAGCGGTCCCTGAACAAGCTGGATCTGGTCAGGGCGATAGACTCTCATCTGTCTAGGACGTCTTCCTTGCGAAAGACAGACTCTCTTTTCGTCATTCCAGATGGGGCGCGGAAAGGTCACCCGGCTTCCAAAGCTACTATTGCTCGCTGGATCAGATCGGCAATTTTGGAGACCTACCGGGTTAAGCATCGAGTGGCCCCTCCAGGGATCAGAGCGCACTCTACCCGGGCAGTGGGTGCTTCCTGGGCGGTACGCCACAGAACCTCCGCGCTGCAGCTTTGCAAAGCTGCAACCTGGTCTTCGGTTCACACGTTTGTGAAATTCTACAGGGTCCACACCTACGCTTCGGCGGACGCAAGCCTAGGTAGAAGGATTCTGCAGGCAGCAGTGGTGAGTCCACTGGCCTGATGGAAGTTTGTTTCCCACCCCAGGGACTGCTTTGGGACGTCCCATGGTCTCTGTGTCCCCCAATAAGGCGAACGAGAAAACAGGATTTTTGGGTTGCTTACCGTAAAATCTGTTTCTCGGAGCCTTTATTGGGGGACACAGCACCCTCCCATGTTCTACAACTCCTGTTCTTACTTTGGTTGATTGGTTACAGTTGAGTTGTTTGTTCTGTTTTCAATCTATTCTGTTTCTTCTCCTACTGCTTTCTCACTAACTGAGGAATTCCCTGCCGGTCGGTGGGGTGTACACTGCGGAGGAGGAGCTAACCTTTTTTTGTGCATAGTGTCAGCCTCCTAGTGGCAGCAGCATACACCCATGGTCTCTGTGTCCCCCAATGAAGGCTCCGAGAAACAGATTTTACGGTAAGCAACCCAAAAATCCTGTTTTTTTTACCTAGAGTTAAAAATTGTAGGTGATTTTAATTTTTTTTTTGCAACTTTTTACACTATTTTCCTCTTTCCCCATTTGAGACTTGAAGCTGTGATTATTTAGTCTGTTGTATTTTATGCAGCAGAACCGTATTGTTTCAGTATGCAGTGCAAATCGCGGTCTTTTATAAAGCTCAGACTTTGGCTGGGTGTTAAAGGAGTGATGAGGGTCTTCAGCTGGCCCCTTGGTACACCATCATTGTCAGGTCACAGCGTGAGCTGATGTGCTACTTTGGTGTGTTTCAAAGGAGTATTCCCATCTCCGAGATCCTATCCCAATATGTAGTAGGTGTAAATAAAATTCGTGACTGCCTCGAATTAGAATTGTAGTATAGTTCTTCTGATTCGCTATGTTGCTTACCCCATGATCAGGGCATTGCAGTAGCTAGTAGCTTAGGTATCCATGGTTACGACCACTAGCAACAAACTAACTCACTATGAGTGGTTGGATCTATGGCTACCTAAGCTATTGCAATGCCCTGCTCATGGGGTAAGCGATAGCTACAACCTACACAGTGTCAGGTCGGCGCCGTTATACTGATTACAATGAGGTCACTGATCCTTCACTGACCGGCCCCCCAAGTTTACTGCATAGAATATCTTTAGGCGGGGGGCATTCATCATGCAGGCAGCGGCGCCTGCGCTGTACCATGTTACGATCTATGATATCCATATTGTCATTTGATTTTGACATATAAACTTCTTGAGGGAGGAAAAAACATCTTAGTCAATCAAAACGACGCCAGCAGCCGTGCCTGCGCAATGTCATAATTTGGATGGCAACAGATGCTACTGCGGAGGCTCCACCGGCGCCATTTTGCTAGAGGAAAAAGATGACGGTGGCAGATCCCGGGAGCAGGGCTTATAGATGATGGAGATGCCTTATTTGGATTCAAAGTATAATAGCGAGTTGCATAACATAATAACTTAGGTTTATTTAACTACATCTTGTTTGTAGCTGGACAGCCCACCCCCCCCTTATGGGAACCTGTCGCCAGGTTTTTACAATATAACATAAGGCCAGCACCTGTACCCGATGGGTGTCTCTTGTCTTGATCCTGCGCCTCTTGATCGCCATCCTCCTTCTTGCTTCATGTGGATGACACGTCCTATGTAATCTACATGATTGTGCAGGCGCACTTCTCTCTGACCTTGTGATGGCAGAGCACAGTACTGTAATGCTCGTGTGCGGGGAAAAGGCAGAGCGGGCGGGGGCACGATGGAGGGACGCTGTGGATGTACGATGCGTCATCCATATGAAGAGAGAGGAGGCGCGGGATCAAGACGACCGGACGGCGGTATAGGTGAGTATAATGGGTCTTTTATTTTGTTATACACAACGCGGATGCATATAAACATTCTCGGATGCCTTATATCAGGGCTTACAGGTGCTGGCCCTAGTTTAAATAGGAAAACCTGGTGATGAATTTCCTTTAAGGCTATGTACCCACGTGTGCAGGAAATTCCCGACTGAAAACCGGACTCGTGTGTTTTTTATGCGTTTTTTTCCGGAGTGTCCCCAGTCTCATAGAAAATAATTAGAAATGCGGATTTTTCCGCAAAATTAATGACGCTGCGTTTTTTTTACCCCGATGCGTTTTTTCGCGGAAAAAAGCGCATCAGTATGCACAAAAAGTGCAGAATTCATTAAAATGGTTGGGATGCTTCTTGTAAGCGTTTTTGCTGGTAAAAACGCTTACGTGTGCACACACCCTTAAGGGTTATTTCCATCTTCATTGGTGGGTGTTTTTACACCCTCTATACACCAACAATCACTTTTACAGTTTACTGCTTATTATAACTTGCAGTTGTTCTTGAGATATTCAGACTTTTTTTTTCTTTGTAGCTTGTTGACGAGGAGACCGACCACCGCTGCTTGTAATCACCGAGCTGTCCGGAATTAGGAGCGAACGGTGCGATCCTGGCCTGCCTCAAAACAGCGCTTACAAGCTCCATAGATAAGAGCATGCAATCACTGCTCATGTTCTGGAGTGTGGCAGAGGTGGTCGGTCTCCAAGGCAAGAAGCTATAAGCAAAAAGTTAATATCTGAAGAAAGGCTGAACGGCTTAAAGTGCACCTGTCACCTCGTTTTGCTGTTATAAGATGCGGCCACCGCCTTTCAGGGCTTATCTACAGGATTCTATAATGATGTAGATAAGCCCCCGACCTGCAAGAGAAGAAAAATACGTTTTATTCTACTCACACGGGGGGCGGTCCGGTCCGATGGGTGTCACGGGTCTTGGTCCCTCCCATCTTCTTGTGACGCCGCCTTCCTGCTTGCTTCATGGCTCCCGGTTTCGCGCTCCTGCGCAGGCGCACTTCTCTTCCCTGTTGAGAGCGCAGAGCAAAGTACTGCAGTGCGCTGGGAAGGTCAGAGAGGCCAAACCTGGTGACAGGTTCCCTTTAATAAGCAGTAAATTGTGAAATAGTTTTTACAAGCATTGTATGCCAATGCTCATTTATAAAGATGGGCATAACTCCTAGGGGGTCATGAGGGGGTTTAAGTCAATCATTCTGTAAATCCCCTCCACTGTCCTACATGGCTGCAGCGACAATAACAGCCAACGGCTCTGGTGTGAGGCATCTAGCAGGCGGCACAGAGACTGCTCAACTGCCGCTCACATCAGGGGCTGGCCGTCATCTGGGAGCATCGGACTCGGACGCTCTGCGGGCCTGTACTTTGGCAGCGCTGCCGACTTCGCTGACACGCTGTCAAATTGTGCCCATAAGAAATGTTCCATCGTCGGGGTAAGCACACATGACTATGCCACGGCGCGTGAGAACGTGCATTTGATGCCAGAAATGTCATTGGTATGTTTTTTTTTTTTTTGGTTTTTTTTATGGAGTTTCTGTATCTATTTTTAAATATTTTGGAGGAATTTTTCATATACAATTGTGGAGCTGGAACGTGTCTCCCCCACCCTTCCCCTTTGGATTTACAAGGTGCGTTGGGACAGTAAGAAGGTTCTGAGTCCTGAGTATTTGTCTATGGAGAGCTGCCCACTTTCACCTTTTTATAAACGTCTCTAAACCTACCTCAAGACTGTCAATAACACATATTAGGGGATCCAACTTCCCGAACTGATCAGATTGAAGGTGCCGCAGTGTGCCTGGCACAGCGCCATAGATTGTATAGTGGCTGTGCATGTTACTGCAGCTGTCTCCATAAGTCAGGACAGTACCACTGACAACCTCTACAAAATGGACAGCGTAATTCCGCTCCTGATGCACTGATTTTCAGGAGGTGGTAGGGGGAGTCCAACCTTGATCAGTCTCGGTAAGCGCATTTAAAGGGTTTATCTGTCATTACATTCTCGTTATCTATCGTATTTTTCGGATTATAAGACGCACCGGACCATAAGACGCACCCCAATTTTCAGAAGGAAAATAGGGAAAAAAATAATGTGTCAAATGGGGGTCCATCTTACGGTCCGAATTCAGCTTACCTGGGAAGGGATCCGACACAGATGGAGGAGTGGTCACAGGAGTCATTCAGTGGTCCAGGCTCGTGCGGTGGCGGCAGGTTGGTTGTGCTGGGGCAGCTGGGCTGTGCTGTGCTGGGCTGGGGCAGCTGGGCTGGGCTGGGGCGTCTGGGCTGGGCTGGGGCGTCACATCCCTTGCTGGCCGCCGCCATGTTGCGGTGGCCTCCGGGAACATGGCCGCTGGTCCGGGGACAGCGCATGCACAGGTTCAGATCTCGTTACGAGATCTCGGGGGACGAGATCTCGTTGCTGAGATTTGAATCTCATCCCCCGAGATCTCGGGACGAGATCTGAACTTGCGCATGCGCCGTCCCCGGACAGGCGGCAATCTCCCCGGCGTCCATGTTCCTGGAGGCCACCGCAACATGGCGGCCAGCAAGGGATGTGCGGGGGCCTCCGGGCTTGGAGGAAATGCCGGCGGAGCCGCCACCCCTGCACCGGAGCACAGAGAGCCGCTACCCCTGCATCGGCGCACAGCCCGCTGCCACCACCGCACTACAGAGCCCCCGCGGCACCCGCACCAGCCTCGGAGGTTAGTACATTGCGACCATAAGACGCACCCCCCACTTTCCCCAAAAATTTTGGGGGAAAAAAGTGCATCTTATGGTCCGAAAAATACGGTATATATTATTATTATTATTATTATTATTATTATTATTATTATTATTATTATTATTTATTGTTATAGCGCCATTTATTCCATGGCGCTTTACATGTAAGGAGGGGTATACATAAAAACAAGTACAATAATCTTAAACAATACAAGTCATAACTGGTACAGGAGGAGAGAGGACCCTGCCTGCGAGGGCTCACAATCTACAAGGGATGGGTGATAATACAGTAGGCGAGGGTAGAGCAGGTCGTGCAGCGGTTTGGTCGATCGGTGGTTACTGCAGGTTGTAGGCTTGTCGGAAGAGGTGGGTCTTCAGGCTCTTTTTGAAGGTTTCAATGGTAGGTGAGAGTCTGATATGTTGTGGTAGAGAGTTCCAGAGTAGGGGTGATGCGTGAGAGAAATCTTGTATGCGATTGTGGGAAGAGGAGATAAGAGGGGAGTAGAGAAGTAGATCTTGTGAGGATCAGAGGTTGCGTGCGGGAAAATACCGGGAGACGAGGTCACAGATGTATGGAGGAGACAGGTTGTGGATGGCTTTGTATGTCATGGTTAGGGTTTTGTAATTGAGTCTCTGGGCAATTGGGAGCCGGTGAAGGGATTGACAGAGGGGAGAAGCTGGGGAATAGCGGGGGGACAAGTGGATTAGTCGGGCAGCAGAGTTTAGAATAGATTGGAGGGGTGCAAGAGTGAGGGGAGGCCACAGAGCAGGAGGTTGCAGTAGTCAAGGCGAGAGATGATGAGGGCATGGACTAGGGTTTTTGCAGATTCTTGGGTGAGGAATGAACGGATTCGTGAAATATTTTTGAGTTGAAGTCGGCAGGAAGTGGAAAGGGCTTGGATATGTGGTTTGAAGGAGAGATCAGCGTCAAGGATTACTCCGAGACAGCGAGCTTGTGGGACTGGGGAGAGTGGGCAGTCATTTACTGTAATTGATAGGTTCGTAGGGGGGCCACGTGAGATGGGGGAAAGATGATGAATTCTGTTTTGTCCATGTTGAGTTTCAGAAATCTAGCGGAGAAGAAGGATGGAATAGTGGACAGACATTGAGGGATTCTGGTTAGTAGGGAGGTGATATCTGGTCCAGAGATGTAGATCTGTGTGTCATCAGCGTAGAGATGATACTGAAAGCCATGAGATTCTATGAGCTGTCCCAGGCCAAAGGTGTAAATAGAGAACAGCAGGGGCCCAAGGACTGAACCTTGTGGGACTCCGACAGATAGGGGGCGAGGTGAGGAGGTGGTGTGAGTGGGAGACGCTGAATGTCTGGTCTGTTAGGTATGATGAGATCCAGGATAGGGCCAAGTCTGTGATGCCGAGGGATGAGAGGGTCTGTAATAATAGGGAAATGGTCCACTGTGTCAAAGGCAGCCGACAGGTCCAGGAGGAGGAGGACAGAGTAGTGTCGCTTGCTCTTGGCGGTTAAGAGGTCATTGGTGACCTTAGTAAGGGCAGTTTCAGTGGAGTGGTGTGACCGGAAGCCAGATTGTAAGCGGTCGAAGAGGGAGCAAGAAGAGAGATGGGAGGACAGTTCAAGGTAGACGTGTTGTTCCAGTAGCTTGGAGGCGTAGGGGAGAAGTGATATAGGACGATAGCTAGATACAGAGGATGGGTCAAGAGAGGGCTTTTTGAGGATAGGTGTGATGGAGGCATGTTTAAAGCTTGAGGGGAAAACACCAGTTGTTAGTGATAAGTTGAAGAGATGGGTTAGGGTTGGGATGAAGACTGTGGTGAGGTTTGGTATGAAGTGGGATGGGATCGGGTCGAGTGCACAGGTGGTGAGATGTGATCTTGAGAGTAGAGTGGAGAGTCGATCTTCTGTAATGGTGGAGAAGTTGGTTTTGAAGGTGGAGGGCTGGGAAGTCGGGGGGGAAGGGCTCTGGGGGGTTGTTGACCAAAACTGTCTCTGATGTTATCAATCTTCTGGTTGAAAAATGAGGCAAAGTCTTCAGCTGAGATGAGTGGGGAGGGAGGAGGTGCTGGGGGGCAGAGGAGAGAATTGAAGGTGTTGAATAACTGTTTAGGGTTGTGAGACAGGGAGGATATGAGAGATGAGAAGTAGGTTTGTTTAGCTGTGGCGAGTGTGGTCTTCAAAGTAGTGAGGGACTGTTTGAATGCGATGAAGTGCTCGTTGGAGTGGGATCTTTTCCATCTGCGCTCAGCAGCCCTGGAAACTTGCCTCAGCTCTTTGGTCAGGCTGGTGTGCCAGGGCTGTCTGTTGATTTTGCGAGTTTTGGTATGTGTAAGTGGGGCAGCGGATTCCAAAGCTACAGCTATTGTGGTGTTATATAGAGCAGCAGCGTCATCCGCATTGTGTAAGGAACTTATATCTGTAAGAGGGAGGAGGGATTCAGAGAATGAGTGTAGGTCAAGGTGTTTAAGATATATCAAAATATAGCTTTATTATTATTCGTTTCCTGTATAATAGAAATGCCAAACTTTATACTAGTAAAACTTGAGATACCTCTACAGGTCACCTACCCTCCATTGTCCTCTTCTAGGTCACCTCTTAGTGAATATGTCATCTCAAACTTCCAACATGTCCAACAAGAAAGAAGACAAGGGAAAAAACATCCAAGTCGTCGTAAGATGCAGGTATGTGTCCTGTTCTACAGCGCTCCATGTACAGGGAGCAGACAAATGTGTGCACCATCTCCTGTATTGCCTATATATTATATTTATTTCATATTCTGCAGGAGGGACACTGAGGAACTGGCAATAGGCTAGGTGTGCAGAGATTCAGCAGCAGGGAGAAGGGACACTGAGGAGCTGCCAGGCTAGGTGTGCAGAGATTCAGCAGCAGGGAGAAGGGACACTGAGGAGCTGCCAGGCTAGGTGTGCAGAGATTCAGCAGCAGGGAGGAGCGACACTGAGGACCTGTCAATCAGGCCAAGTGGGCATAGTTTGAGTTACTATCTCATAAATCAATTCTGTTATGGATTATCAAAGCAAATACACCAGTCTAATCAGGGATAAAATATATATTTAGTATCGTGCAGTTAAATTGTGAAATCAGTTGACAGATCCCATCTAAGGACATATCTGTATATAACATATGAACTACAAGGTGGGCCATTTATATGGATACACCTAAATAAAATGGGAATGGTTGGTAATATCAACTTCCTGTTTGTGGCACATTAGTATATGGGAGGGGGGAAACTTTTCAAGATGGGTGGTGACCATGGCGGCCATTTTGGATCCGACTTTATTTTTTTCAATGGGAATAGGGTCATGTGACACATCAAACTTATTGAGAATTTCACAAGAAAAAAAAATGGTGTGTTTGGTTTTAACGTAACTTTATTCTTTCATGAGTTATTTACAAGTTTATGACCACTTATAAAATGTGTTCAAAGTGCTGCCCATTGTGTTGGATTGTCAATGCAACCCTCTTTTCCCACTCTTGACACACTGATAGCATCATTGCAGAAGAAAGGGTAAACGCCAACACTGCAGGGGGTAAAATCATGTAACATGTATAGGAGGGATGGGGCGACATGGCTGTCGGCCAAAGAAGGTTATGGGATGTGATCAACGCCAGATAACATTGGAGTTTAGCAGTTGTCCCATTGGCAGTGATAAGTTACTGACCATCCTCCTCCGTGTATGTTGCGTCATTTCTGTCTTTTTCCCTTCCAGACCCTTCAATCAGTTGGAGCGAAAGGCGAATTCTCATTCTGTGTTAGAATGTGACCCCCAACGTAAGGAGGTTTCTGTCCGGACTGGTGGAATAAATGATAAACTGGGGAAGAAAAACTACATGTTTGATATGGTAGGTGACTCTCATCCTGTAACATAGAAGGGGTAGCTGCTTTTTCTTACTTTTTGGGGGCTAGTCTGAAGGTGCCTGTGGTTGTGACCTTGGAAGATATTAAAAGCCGTTATCTAACTATCAGCATTTATTACCTATCCCCAAAATAAGATGTGTGATTGCTGGGACCTCCGCTAATTACTCTTACAGGGGTCCCATGCCTCCTACCATCCCATTACTTACCCGACCTTGTATATCTGCTCATCTGCATGGAGTGCATGTACAAAATAAGAGCTTTGTGCACAGGAAAGTTGTCATGTGACTGTAGCACTGGGTACTAATACCATTTCTATGTATCTGCAGGTATTTGGTCCTTCAGCGAAACAGATTGAAGTGTACAGGAGCGTAGTCTGTCCCATCTTGGATGAAGTCATTATGGGCTATAACTGCACCATTTTTGCGTGAGTACCTGTCATATGTTATGTCTTCCAAGCATTCCTGCCGAGAGCGGTGATTTAGACAGGAATGAAGCGGCACAACGAGTTTTAAGAGTTTTTACCAAGCTGAGAAGTTTTCCTCCATCCACAGGGTAGGGAATAACGTGTTGATCATGGAGATACTCACTTACCTCAAGAACTGGTTTTTCTGCGCTCTCTGGTGGCACGGAGGTGCGGTTGAACATATGTATCTCATTCCTTCTTAATTGGAGCTCGGGAAACAGCCTAGAACCACTGAATATTGAGATCAATGGGGGTTCCAGCAGTTGGAACCCTTACAATTAGGACGTTATCCCCCCTACTTTGTAATGCATCTTTGTATACACCCTTTAGGACAAGTAGGACCTGCCTGAGTGGCTGCTCAGAGAATTTGGTTTCTGTCTCTTATGTTTGTTTGGCGTGAATGAGGCTTTCTAAGCTCGGATTACACTGATATTGACACTTTTTGTACTTGTTTTTGCAAATCCAGTATTGTCATGTTGGCATATTTTTCTGAGTACCTCATTGCCTACATTCTTTTTAGCTATGGTCAGACTGGCACAGGGAAAACCTTCACCATGGAAGGTGAAAGATCTGCTGATGAAGAGTTTACTTGGGAACAGGTATTCTATATATTTTTCTTGTTATTGGGGTCGTGAACCATTAAGTAGCGCTTGTAAGCCCCTTTAAAACATCAGTTTTTAATTTCTTAAGAAGCACTGCTAAAAGGGCCAAATTGTGTAGTTCTTTACTCTCGGGAATCCTTTGTTTCCCCTGTAACTGGGGCTCCAATCACTCAGTAATCTACAAATTATAAAGCTGGAAAAGAAGACAGAAGCAGTTATAAACCGCTGCTACCTTCTAGGGAATACCTTGGCTAAAAGACAGATCCATTCGAAGCCTAGGACTGCTGAGACAGCGGTATTTTAATTCTTCCCTTCTATATTCCTGACAAGCTTGTCTTCCACACAGGACCCTCTGGCCGGTATCATTCCTCGGACTCTTCACCAGATATTTGAGAAGCTTTCTGAGAACGGCACAGAGTTCTCTGTGAAAGTCTCTTTGCTGGAAATCTACAACGAGGAACTCTTTGACCTTCTGAGTCCGGCTCCTGATGTTGGCGAGAGGCTGCAGATGTTTGACGATCCCCGCAACAAAGTAATAAACCAAATCTGTTCCTCCTGTAGCCTCCTATAATATTCTTCAAATATAGAAAAAAGACGGCAATCTAACGCCGTAATGTCACTGTGTCATAGAGGGGAGTGATAATCAAGGGCCTGGAAGAAGTCACCGTCCACAACAAGGATGAGGTGTATCATATCTTGGAAAGAGGAGCAGCAAAGAGGACCACGGCGTCCACCCTAATGAACGCCTATTCCAGGTCCGTCTGTACCTTACGTATATTTCTATAGTTCTGTAAAACCTTAAAATTCTATTAAATAATGTTTAACACAAAATAGACGCATTTAGAAAAAAATACATAAATCATGAGTAGTTTCATAAAAACTTCCCCCCCATGGGATGATTTTTGCTTTGGCAGTAGCTCAAATTGTTTTGACTCTTACCCTCCACAGTCGTTCTCATTCAGTGTTCTCCGTCACCATCCACATGAAGGAAACTACAGTTGATGGAGAAGAACTGGTGAAAATTGGAAAACTTAATTTGGTAAGGTTTTTGATTTGGTCATTAATCTATAAAGTGCGATTTCCCATCATTAAAATGGTGGAGTATTATTAAGATTGAGTGCCAGGACCCCTCTGATCCTCCATATTGAAGAATGAATGGCATTGTGGCCCTTTAGCATGGTTTTTTTTCTTCTCCATATACAGCTTCAACTGTGCAGAAAACCGTTGCGTCAGGAGAACCACGGTCCTAAGAGTTGGTTTAAAGAATATAATGATATAATACAGTATATTATGGCATAATAATATAACACTGGAATGCCGCTTTAACAGGATATTCTCTACTTTTTAAAAACTGATCAGGGGGGAATGGATTTTTATACAATAAGTGTTACATACCCCTGCTGCTGCTCTGGTGGTCTCACCCTGTACCAGAAGTGATGATGTTCCGTACAATTGGTCACCTGATCCTTTCACCGGTCAGTGACCTTGGAGGTGGCCAGGACGTCACCCTTGTCTGTACTCACAGAGACCATTATAGTTTCATTCCCATCACTGCTGGGCCGCTGTGCACGGAACTTCACATCTCTAGCACTAGTTACCATATACTTTTTTTCCCGTAGGTGGATTTGGCTGGAAGTGAGAACATCGGTCGCTCCGGAGCTGTAGACAAGAGGGCCCGTGAAGCTGGGAACATTAACCAGTCTCTTCTGACATTGGGTAGAGTCATCACCGCTTTGGTAGAGAGAGCTCCACACATCCCATACAGGGAGTCTAAGCTCACCCGCATCCTGCAGGACTCTCTAGGAGGAAGGACAAAGACCTCTATTATTGCCACAGTCTCGCCAGCCTCCATTAATTTAGAGGTAACTTATGCTCAATCTCGGCTCTCCAGTGTATGATTACGTGTCCTCTAGAGCCATTACATATAATGGTAGTGAGAAAGGATATTAAGGAGGTAATGGCTTAATGTATAGATATGCATGCTCAGCTCTACAGAGTGTACACTCAATGGGGGAAAGAGGGTGCTAGACATCTCTAGTGATGGCATATGTACTCTGAAAATGAAAGTATCAGGCATAATTGATATCCTTCATCTGCAGTCCACTGACAATCGCCAAAATACTGTATCGGCCATCAAATGAAGTTTAATTTCATTTTTTCCCACCAATAGGAAACTGTAAGCACTCTGGAATATGCCAACCGAGCAAAGAACATCATGAATAAGCCGGAGGTGAATCAGAAGCTCACCAAGCGGGCGCTGATCAAGGTGATTAACACTTCTGATAAATATATCTCTCTTCTAGCTACTGGACTTGGGCTTCACTGGACCCTTCGTCGCACATTCCTTCAGATTAGCTGGAATCTTCGGCTATATTTTTCTGGCAAAATGAAGGAAACCGTGACTGAGGCCCAACAGTCCCTGGCTTCTGTCGCTCACCGTGACTGGAGATTTGGGGATTCGACAGTCCCTGGTTTCTGTTCACTGTGACTGTGGGCCAGATGGTCCCCGGTTCCTGTCGCTCTCTGTGACTGGGGATCCGACGGTCCCTGGTTTCTGTCGCTCACCGTGACTGAGGATTCGACGGTCCCTGGATTCTGTCGTTCACGGTGACTAGCCTGACGGTCTCCGGCTCCTGTCGTTCACTGTGATTGTAGATCTGGGGATTCGACGGTCCCCGGCTCCTGTCGCTCTCCGTGACTGGAGATGTGGTGTTTCGACGGTCCCTGGCTTCTGTCGCTCACCGTGACGGGATCCGACGGTCCGCGGCCCCTGTCGCTCACTGTGACTGGGGATCCGATGGTCGCCGTCTTCTGTCGCTCACCATTTGTATCTATTGTTTTTTTTTTTTTCTTTGGTTTCTTGCTTTTAGTTCTGAACAGAAAAGTGGAAAATCGAACGTGTGGAAAGTGTCTTGCTTGGAGGTGCATATTGGTTCATTGGCCGTGTCAGTGATCAGTGGCTGCTGGAATGGAGCCCTGAAAACTGCCTCTTACCTAGCGGCTTTCCTGGATACTCTTGATTAGCTGGCCTGACGCGACGTCATTGTTGCAGTGTGAAACACGTGACTTTGTTCGAGGCCAGCTAGTCTAAGGATCCGCTGATTCCATCCGGTAAGAGACAATTATCTGGACTCCTGTCCTGCTGCCTCAGAGCACTGATGTCCCAGATGGACCGGGTTCGGCGAATCGATTCACGGATCCATCTCTTATCATTGGATAATGATAAATACGTTTCAGTTTTGCATGGTCAAGCCTAATGGCAGCCGTGCTAAAAAAGAGAGACCAATTTCATGAATGAAATTTATAATAGTAAGGCATTACTTTGGCTCATTTACGAGTGTGTAACCCTGTCTGAGTGGGATATGCCACCGTTAGAGCAGATCTACATGAATAACTGATCTCTGAAACTGCGCTGCAATCCAATCATGCACCACAAACTGTCAAAAGGGCAAAAGTCTCACTGCAGATAAGAGAATTTTGTTTAAAATTAATTTACATGCATATGTTTAATTATCTTAAAATCTGGTAGAATCTTGCCAAGCTTTATAAAAGTTATCCTGATTTCTTATAGGAATACACTGAAGAGATTGAGCGCTTGAAGAGGGACCTTGCTGCAGCCAGAGAGAAGAATGGGGTCTACATGTCCAGTGAGAATTACGAGTAAGTTGAGCTAAACAGGTGAAATTAGAGTAATTAAGGTTGGGGCTATACAAGGACAGGTCGCCGGACCGGAGATCTCTGTATGCATCAAATTATAGTGCAAGCGAATAGGGATTCACTGCGACCTTCAAGGTACGGCAATGGGCAAATCTCATAATATCCAACTGGTTCTCACTTGTTGCGCCTTACTTGTCACACCGACCTCATTTACCACCATTATCTCTGTGTGGTCACAGCCTAATCAATCCATTTTCTCGCTGTTCAGGCAGCTCCAGGGTAAAATAGTATGCCAAGAAGAACAGATCTCCGAATACACGGAAAAACTCGCCATTCTCGAGGAGGAGCTGAAAAGGGTGAGTTCAGCCTTGGTGTTACCAAACCTAAACATCACTAAGGCTATTGCCAATTAGATATATAATTTTTTTTTTTTTTTTTTTTTTCCCCTCTTTTCTGGCAGGTCACTGAGCTATTCTCGGAGAATAAGAAGGAGCTGGAGGAGTGTAACACTGTGCTGCAATGTAAGTCTCAAGAACTAGAGGAAACCCAGAAGAATCTCCAGGATTCTAAACTTCAGCTCGCTCAGGAGGAGTTTGTGACATCTGCCTTAAACATCACAGAGAAGAAACTTCACCTTACAGCTAATAAGGTAACTTCATCAAATCCATTGCTGCATGTCCATATGCACCCAATCCCTCCTTTAGAGGTGTGTTTCCTGGTCAGTAAGTGATGGCATATAGTTAGTATATGGTGAGATTTCTGCAGGCCTAACTTCTGGAGACCAGGAACCAATCTCAAGAATTAAGGGGCTTCAGCACTGCACCCTTTCAGCCTTTCATCTGCACAAGAAAGGTTGCTGGCCACTGCTACAGCACTGCTTTATTAACAAAGAAAAGCCTGACTGGTACACAGCGCTGAGCACTTTCATTCACATTAATGATTGTTGGAAGTTCAACTTCTGGGAACCCAACAATCCGAAGTCCTGGCATATCCTAGAGTTATTACACTTACTAAGATGGAAATAATCCATTTAACGTAATTCATACTTTTTGAAGGGAGCCTGTGGAGGTGATTCATGTTGTCTGAGCCATGGGCATTCTCCCTTCCTGGTTTTGATTGACAGGTCGTTCTCTGTGTATACGAGAATACGTCTCCCTGCTATAATGTAGCCCTGGATGCTGTCTGTGATTGCTAGTTTTCTTAAGCATACATCCATGGAGATTAGTGGTTTACTTGTGTATTATTCATAGAGAGATGTGTCCTCAGACACTTACTACGATGCTGCTCCTGCTTGTCGTCTTTAAGCTTTTGGAAAATCTTGACTATGCAACTACTCCTCCTAGTTGCTGAGCACGGTGAAAGAAACCACAACGGATGTGTCTGGTCTCCATGCCAAACTGGATCGCAAGGCAGCAGTGGAGCAGCACAACGCCCAGGTCCAGGGGAATTTTGCAGAAGAAATGGATAAAATGTTTGGCAGAATTCAGAAATCTGTGGAGGAGTACAGTGCAAAGCAGCAAGGCAAGCTGGATGTATATACTGGCTCAATAAGTAAGTGCATCAATGAAAATTATAATATTGCACTAATGGTGCTTTATATAAATGTAGTGGAGGACTTATCACAAGTTTGAGCACGTTAAACTGGCCTCATGGAATAGTGGATGCAGATGCACATGGGCACACAGACTGCAGTGATGAGATCTGGAAGTATTTGTAATGATACACAAATCTGCTCTGCTGTAGCTACAGAGATCCATAAGGAGAGAAGGCTGTTTATTTTATTTTTTCGCCCTTGTGTGTTGCTGCCTGCTTATGATTAGTCAACCACATGCAGGGGAAGAAGAACTTGGCTCCCAGAGACAAATCTCTGCAACGGACAGAACTGTTTTATTCACCCTCCTTGGGGTCCATCGTTGAGTCTCCACTACTGCTTTCTAAGTCTGTTATGGTCTTCAGCGCTGACGGCACATCCGCACTATGGCAGCCAATCAGTGTGAGCTCAGTCTCTTTTTCCAAGTAGACGATAACACGTGTGTGGGTTTTGTTGTTTTTTTAAAGTTTAAAAAACTGCTCCCATGGGCAGAGGTTTTCCGAAACTAGAGAAACCTTTTAAATTATCCTCCTAGTGTTGTAAGGGTGCATATTTCTATATTAGTAATAAACAGAGGACCTCATTTTCTCAGCCTTAGTTGTTTAGATGGACAATTGCAGATATGGGATAGAGGTTTGGACAGTCTTCTATTTATAAACCATTGTTCTTGCAGGTGACCTCCTGTCTGCCAGCTCTTCAGCACTAAGTGCCACGACTGCCGCTGTGTCCAAATCTTTTAATACGGTTCAAGATACTGTGTCCAGGCAAGTCGGTCAGAGCATGGATGGAATAACTAAGCAAGAAGGCCTGTCTGCAGAAGCCAAGGCTGAGCTGCAGAAACTGATGGTACGTAGCAATGGATTTATTTTTTTTTTAAATCAGATAATTTTTATTAACAGGATTCAAATTGACATTGCACACAATTGTGTCCAAAAAAAAAGGAACAAAAAAGGCGCATAGACCTGTTTACAAACATTTTAAAACCAATCCCCCAGTTCCCTCCCTCCTCCCTCCCTCCCTTAAATCCTCTATAAACGATAATGAGACATTAACACCCATTGCTTACACGTTAAAACAGCATCCCTCCGGAATCAGTTTCTCTCCACCCATGGTTTCCAAAGTGATTCAAAAGATTTCACACTTTTCCTTTTCTTATAAATATCCTTTTCCATTTTAATCACTACATCAGACTGTCTATAAAATTCCCGCAGAGTCGGCGGCTTCCCACTCAACCAATGTCTGGCAATCAATTTACGTGCAACATACAATAATCTAGCTATGGCCAGTTTATGATGATTTGGAACTCGGATCTCCTCTACATACCCCAAAATGCATACCACAGGATCCCATGTGATTGTACATCTATACGATTTCCCAATTGCTTCTCCCACCTCCGACCAGTATGTATTCAGTCTCGTACATTGCCATAGCATGTGCAGAATCTCCGCTCCCTCAGACCGGCACCTAGGACATTCAGAAGTCTGTCTCAACCTTGCCTTATAAAGCCTATCTGGAGTTCTATATACTCTGAAGTACATAATATTGTGAAAGTCTACCCGGCTCGCTTAGTGACAACTGAGGAATATACGCCATGACATCTTCCCATATATCCTCTTCTATCCTTCCCAACTCCTCCTCCCATTTCTCTTTTGCTTTAATGGGAAATCTATTAAGAAAGGTATGTAACAAATCCCTGTAAATATCTGAAACTACCCCTTTCGTTCCTCCCACCGCACAGACCTAGTCCACTAGAATATCCCTACTAATTTTCATATCCATCATTTTACTCTGCGCCAGATAGGCTTGTCTCAGCTGTCCATATTGAAACCTACTGGTCTCCCGCAACCCATACCTCCCCTGCAGAGTCTCAAAGGACAACAGCCCCCGTGCATCCTGAATCTGATCTACATATAGTATACCTAGTGATATCCAATTTTTGAATTCCCCCATTTTAATAAATTCAGGTAGTACTTCATTATTCCAAATTGGGGAGAGATTTGTTAATGCTCCCACTTCTCTTGTCCTTTTAATTGCCTCCCAAACTCTGTGGACTAGCATCAAAGTAGGATAGGTCGCCCCAAAACTCCCTGCCCTTCCCACCATTCCCACCAACCAAACAATAATCCTTTGGACCGAACCCAATCCATTCTCTCTCCATCCTCTCAACTGTTGACCCTGTGCTGCCAAAAAATAAATCCAAGGATTCGGAAGAGCCAGTCCCCCCCCCCCCCCCCCCCCATCTTTAGGCCTCTGCAGGAGTTCCAGCCTAATTCTTGGCTGTTTTTTCCCCCAAACAAGGTCACGAAATATAGAATTGATGGTATGAAACCACTTTCGGGGCAACCAAACGGCGGAGTTATGCAATATATATATATATATAACAATTGGGGCATAAGAATCATTTTAGTTAAGTTTATCCTACCCACCACAGAGAGGCACAGCCTGCACCACACCCCCCTACTTTCTTCCTAAATTTGTCCAACAAAGGGGACAGATTTAAATCAACATAACTCGAAAGAGGAAGAGACACCTGAACTCCCAGATATTTGAACCGCTGAACCACCGGCAACCTGCTACCCTCCAGTGCCATCGGAATATCCCCGCCCCCCTCATCTACCAGCAAGATATTTGACTTTGCCCAATTAATCTCCAGACCCGATACATCCCCAAATGCCCTAAGAATGTTCATCACCCCCTCCAATGCCTCTCTAGAATTTTTTAAGAATAATAGCATGTCATCTGCGTATAGGGCTATTTTCTCCTCTTTCATGCTGTATCGGAACCCCCTAACCAAAGTCGAATTCCTGATTGTCTGTGCCAGGGGCTCCACTGCCAACGCAAAAAGCAGCGGCGACAGCGGACACCCCTGCCTAGTCCCCCTATATAAACCAAAACTCCCAGAGACCCCCCCATTAACTCTCACCATAGCAGTCGGAGAAGAATACAATAGCCTCACCCACGAGACAAAAGTTGGTCCGAAACCAAAAGATCTCAACACCTCCCAAAGATAGCACCATTCAACACTATCAAACGCTTTACGCACATCCAATGAGACTAAAATTCTACTCCCTTCATTATCCGACGGCAGCTGCAAGTTCAAGAATAATCTACGTAGATTTATCACTGTAGACTTATTTGGCATAAAGCCAGACTGATCAGGATGGACCAGACCCTGGACCACACTTGCCAGCCGGCCGGCCAAAACTTTAGCTAAAATCTTAACTTCCGCCGACAATAACGAAACTGGCCTATACGACTCCGCCAATTCCGGGTCCTTTCCTTCCTTTAAAATCACTACTATTATCGCCTCTCTCATGGACGCCGGCAGCTCTCCCACCCTTAACGCCTCCTCAAAAACTTTTTTTAATTTGGCCACTGAAATGTCCATTAAATTCTTATATATCTCAACCGGGAGTCCATCAGCCCCAGGAGCCTTGTTGTTAGCCATTGACATAATAGCAGATCTAATCTCCTCCTCCGTTATAGGTTCATCCAACCTCCCCCTATCGTCGTCCCCAATCCTAGGCAGATTCGCCTCACCCAGGAAGCTTTCAATATTCCCCACTATATCTCCCAACCCAGATGAATACAGCTGCTCATAAAAACTTTTAAACTCCCCCAAAATATCCTCTACTTCCGTCAATACAGTCCCTTCCCCCGTTCTTAATTTGTACACATACCCTGATTCTCTCTGTGCAGCAGCTACCACCGAAAGTAAGTGCCCCACTCTTTCCCCATCCTCAAAAAACTGTAATTTCTGAAAAGCCCTTCTCTCCGCCTTTTTCATATATAGCTTATTAACCGCTTCCTGAGCTTCTTTTAGACTACACTTAGTTATTTCTGATGGGTCCAACACCATATCCCTTTCTGCTTTTTCCAAATCGTCTATGATCTCCTTATCTTCCAACCTAGTCCTGGATTTACATCTAGAAATCTCCCTAAAAAGAAGACCCCTCAGAAAAGCTTTCATTGCATCCCAAACCACCCGCCTCTCCGCACTTTCCTCATTAAACTGCCAGTACTCTGTGATTTCCTTCTTAATGATATCCATATCAATATGTTCAAGCCACAAGGGATGAAATTTCCATCCCACCCCCTGCCCCTGCCTCCCACCTGTCCGTCTAATCAAGAGCTCTATAGGCCTATGGTCGGAAATCACCCTCGGCAGATATTCTATTCCACAGATCAAGCGCGTCATTAATACATTTCCCAGTGCCAGGTCAATCCTGGAGAGGGAGCCATAAGTTGCCGAATAACAGGAGTAACAAATTACGTTCTCATTCCTCACCCTCCAAAGGTCTACCATCCCCATCTCCGTCATATAATTTCCAAACTTCGACAGTTTTTTAATACCTTTGCTTGAATCTTTCTTATGTCTATCCCACCCTTCGTCCATCACATTGACATCCCCATACCCCGTTTGTATAATTCAAATATTTCTTGTACCTTTTTCCCCGAATATGGGGGTGGGAAGTAGACAGCCGAAAGACATAGTGGCTACCCATAAAGTTTGCAGAATAACAGAACATATTGCCCATCTCTATATGGCTCTCAATTTCTTCAAAGGGCGTAGACGCCCCAATCAACACCGATACCCCCTAGCATACGAGGAATACGTAGAATGATAAGACCTCCCTATCCACCTTCTTTTTAACACATCTTCTTTTTCTGCAAGCAAATGTCTCTTGGAGACAAATGACATCCGGGCCCCGTCTTCTCACATACTCCATTATTGCCGTTCTCCGATTCCCCTCCGACAGTCCTCTTATATTCCAGCTAACAACTTTAATTGTGTCTCCCCCCATGAAACCTCACAAGTACCAATTCCTGACCCCTTAAAATAGGACACTGCTCCCAGCAAACTGTAAGTCTCACTTCCCCGTAACAGCCCCCAACCCTCCCCTCCCTCTTCCCCCCCAATATTTCTTAACACAGTAACCCATAACTAATCCGCTGTTGTCGTTCACCTCTCTTACCAGAGAGTAGGTAGTCCAGCTTCCACAGTACCTGCGATCCGCTGTTACTAAAACATCTCCCCCACCCCTCCGCATATAAAACAACATTATGACAATAAGTCCTCCGGAAACCACAATAAACTATTAAACCAGAGTCCAAAGGCAGCAACATGGCAGCATCTTCTTCATTTCCTGCCTCGTCCCTTCACTTCCCTCTTTCTTTATTAGCCGAGAGCTTCTGCTGATTTAAGTCCAGCCAATTATTGGCTTCTTCTGGTGTTGGAAAAAAGTGAACCGTCCCTAGAGCTACAACTCTTAATTTTGCTGGGTAGAGAGTAGAATACATCAACTTCAAATCTCTCAATCTCCTTTTAACCCCTCCATAGCTCATCCTCTGTTTTTGTACCTCAGCCGATTAGTCTGGGTAAATGGAGATCTTCTGGCCATTAATACACATGTTTTCAGCCATACGAGCACACCTCAATATGGCATCTCTATCTCTATAGTTCAGGATCCTAGCAAGGACCGTACGAGGGGGGGATCCCATCGGAAGGGGTTTCATAGGAACTCGGTGAGCCCTTTCCACCACAAACATCTTAGACAGGTTATCACCACCTATCTTGTCCTGGAGCCATTTTTCAATAAATTTTGTAGGGTCATTTCCTTCAGTCTTCTCAGGGATACCCACTAATCTTACATTGTTCCTCCGTGAACGATTCTCCAGATCATCAGTCTTATTAATCAGAGCAGCACATTTTTGCAGACACTGAGTGTGGGACTTTTGTATTTTAGAGAGATGGTCTTCCAGTACACTCACTCTCTCCTCCACCTCTCCCACTCTCTTATCCATTTTGCCCATGTCTGCCTTTATTGTAGTAACTTCTGCTATAGTTCCATCCACTCTGTGAGTTAACGTTGTTATTGCAATCTTGCATGACCTGATCAACTCATAAATGTCCCGTAAAGTGGGTTCCCCTGTAATAAGCTCCTCCACATTCTCTTGCTCCACACCATCCTTTCCCCCTCCATCTTCCCCCTCTGGCCCTCCCTGTACCGTATCATCCTCAGAGCCTTCTCCTTGCTCATTTCTCTTCTCTCCAGCCTGTTCCTCCTTCTCTTCAGCCATCTCCTGCCGTGCTCCCTCCATCCAGGCATACTTTTCCAGCTTGGCCGCCACTTCTAGCCTCTTTGCATATGAGGCGTTTGCCGCGTCCGCTCTCTCCGCCGCCTCCATGCTGTCGGCGCCATCTTGGGTCCGGATCCCCGCTCCTGTCTTGGCGTCTTGCTGCCTTCTCCGGCCCATCTCTGCAGCTCCGCACCGCCTCACCCGTCGGGGCCGACCTCCTGAGTCTTCCCTCAGTCGCCCACAAAATCACCAGCCTCCAGAGGGGTCCTATCGTCAGGATAAATGCCGGGTCACAGCGGAGGAGCTCCAGAAGCCGACCGCTCACATCAGGTGCTAGGCCACGCCCCCTAGCAGTGGATTTATTAGTAAGTGACGTCTTCTCAGCACCGACCACTTGTGACCAATACAACACTGGCTGCAGCAGTCACGTACCATACTAGCGTTATGTCTCCCAGTGCGGAGCTGTGTTTCCAGTAATAGGGTGTGTGACCCCTGCGACCATTGACTGGATGCAGTAGTTGCATGTCAGCTGCATGTAATGCAAGACCAGTGGGGGATGCCAAGGTTAGGAACCCCAACTCTATTAAAGGGGTTGTCTGCAGGAATAAGTTGAATGCAATTGTGGCACACATGATATATGTGGCAAAACGAGAAAAAGCGTTTTTTTTCTTTCTCAAAATAATTCCCTCAATAAACAAAATTTGTCATTAAGGTTATACCACATATATACCTATACTATGACTAGTGAAGACAAACTGCAAACTATACATAGAGCACACTGAAGAACAAGCAGTCAAATAGCCCCATAAAACATTACTTTTATTAAATATGCATTATAAAATAATGGACAACAAAGTACATGGAATGAAGGGGGAAGGATTGCGTACGACCATGGCGTGCAAAAAAACGGACTTGCTACCCACCCAGCTAACTACAGCAGGTGACCCTATAAGGTAGATGTAAACCATCATGAAGGTACAAAGCCGGTAACACAATCATGAAGCAAGTGCTTATATCCTAAATGGCAGTCAAGATATTCAACATGGCATTATACCTTAGGGCTGTAGGAGCGGAGGCAAGGGACTATTTGCTGCTTGTTCTTCAGTGTGCTCAAGGAATAAGTTGATCAGCTATCCGCAGGATAGGTAATAGCTTGATGGGGTCTGACTGCTGGGACCCTGCACCAATCAGCAGATCAAGTCCCTTTTTATCTTTGTTACAAAATGAAGCGACATTTGTCTCCATTTATTCTCTATGAGACAATCAGAAAAAGACCAGCGAAGCACTTGACGGCTCCATATAGAATGAATGGTGTGGTGGTTGATCTTTGTAACTGGGACAAAGTTTCCTGTTGTGCCTATCTGTGCCTGCCCCAGTAGTCGGCCCCCCACCAATCATCCTGCGGATATGGGATAACTTGTTCTCCCTTTCTATCCCCATTTCTATTAGACTGAGCATTTAGTATCTTCTGTGGTTTCTGTCTTCTGGCAGGATGAGCACAGGTTCTCTCTGCAGAAAGCCCTGGCATCTGACCTGCTGCCAATTGTCACCTCTGTTTTGGATCTGAACTCTCAGATGAGTCGATGCTTGCAGAATTTCTCGGCTGTAGCAGATAAGGTATGTAAAGACTGGCTAGTGATATAATGGCATATGTCAATATATCACTTTTTTTTTTAAGTTTTGGTGTTGCCATCACTATTAGTGGTTCTACAAATCACATAAAGGAACTTTAACTACAGCTATTCAGATAATGTCTTCATCCTGTGGCTTACTGGAGTGACAGAAGTTTTCAGATAACATCGTTGCTGTGTTTGAATGTTTAGAGTGGTTCATGCGAAAACATGGAGACGTGCAAGATCTTGATCTTTTCTGAGGCCTCGTGAGGCTTGCAGAAATCAATGCAGTGGCTGGAGGAAAGGCCCCATTTACAACGTATAGGGCACAGCAAGTGTAGAATATATTAAAATACTCACCTTTAGACTATATTACTCCAAAAGGTAGGCGTAACAATCCGATGTCGTAAAAAAGGTTAAAAAAAATCCATTTTGTGTGTAAATGTTCACAAGCAGATATGTTCTCACTCGTTGCCATTTGTTTAGCTCACTGTAATGTACCTCTGGTTATAGGTTGATTCCCATAAAGAAGAGATGGACAGATTCTTCACAGAACACTCCATGATGCTGCACAAGTTACGTCTGGATGCCACTTCTGCTCTTTCCACTATTCAGGTTGAGTCTGAGAGTTTGAAAAAGGAGCTGCAGACTGCCCGGACCCTCCATTCCCAGGTAACAATGTGTAAATGTTATACATATACCTCCGTTACTCAGGCAGCAACCTAGGGGAAGGGGGATGGCGAGCTCAGGCAGGATGCAACCAAGGAGGGGGGGCAGGCTGCAACCTACGGAAGGGGGATGGCGAGCTCAGGCAGGATGCAGCCAAGGAGGGCGGGCAGGCTGCAACCTACGGAAGGGGGGGTGGTGGTGGCCTCAGGCAGGCTGCAACCTAGGGGAAGGGTGGTGGTGGTGGTGGCCTCGGCAGGCTGCAACCTAGGGGAGGGGGGGTGGTGGCAACCTTGGGCAGGCTGCAACCTGGGGGGTCTAGGCGGCCTCGGGCAGGCTGTAGCATAGGGGAAGGGGGCCAGGCTGCAACCTAGGGGGTGGGGTTAGGGCTGGGTGGTTTCATAACCGGTGAAGTTACACCTTGCAATTTGTGGAGCCATACTGAGTGAAATCAGAGTTGTTTTTTATCTATGGTCACACATGGTGAGCCATATCCTTGAAATGAAGAATATTAATAATTTAAACCTACATTGTTTCTCTTTTATTTAGGGACTGAACAATCTTCTTGGTTTGGTACAAAACCAGATGAATCTTTTTGCTGTGGAAACAGATCAGAGCTTCGAGGACCTTCTTGTTAAAGGAGGAAAGATGACAAGTTCTGCCGGGCAGTTCCAGCAGAATCTGGATAAGTAAGCCGAGAACGTATTTGGGGCACAGTAATGAATTGTTTTATAGGAGTTTTCCATTTTAAGTAAAGTAGACACCTATCTTTTTATAACCCTGACAGAGCAGATATCCTCCTTCCCTGGATTCACTGCTGGCTCTCCGCCGCTGCTCTGATGTTTTGGTTGCAGCAGTGACAATCGCATCACCCCTGCGGCCAATCACTGAGCTCAGAAGCTCTGATAATGTCTTCCGTATGAGCTGCCAAGCTCAGTGATTGGCTGCAGTGGTATTGTTCATGTCACCCACTGCAGCACAGACACAGTAACAAGAGTGCCAGGGAAGGCAGGGTGCGAGTACCTGCTTGTTTGTTACATGTATGAGAGTTTGGGGTCTACTTTTCTTAAAGTGGAAAAAACCCTTTTAACAGTCTTGTGTATTTTTTGTGCTATTTTAGAGATGTGTGTCCTGCACGGTGTCCATGACCTTTTTAGAGAATGGTTGTGGCTTCTGATGTGAATGCAGACATTAGACATGATCCTGTGCGCTGTGCAGTAACCCGACTTTTGCATTTTTCTTGCAGTGTTACATCGGAAGCCATTGAACTTGCTTCAAGTCATCACAAGGTATTGGTAGACCAGAGTGGAGATGTAGCCAGCGAGATCCGGCAACTATCAGGATCCAACATGAGGACCATAGCGGAATCCAACAGCCTGTTTGAGAACCTGAGCAGCAACATCACTGCCCTATCTGAGGACACTGAGAGCTGGTGTGAGACCACCAGGGCCAAGATAGCTTCCATTATGGATCAGCACGACTGCTACTTACAGGATGCAAAAGCTCAGCTGCAAAGCTTCCACAGGGTAAGCCCCCGGTCACATTCCTATAGTAATCATGTAGACACTGGCCATGCAAATGCTTAAAAGGCTATTCCTAACATAATCCCCTATTCACAGGATCAATGTGGTTATGCTGTGTTTGGGGGTCTGACCACCAGTCCAAAATGCTAGGAAAAAAATGGGGCTTCAGTCATTCTTTAGAACTGCTGTAGAAGCTGAGCACTGTAGAGGGCTATCCCCCGTAGTCCCATTGAGAATAAATGGAGTGGGGGTGTGCATGTGCAACCAATGCTCCATTCTTAAAACTGATGGGGGGGTTGTCCACAATTCTTCTGACCCACAATAATTGGAAAGTTTAGAATCCTTTCAAGGGGGCTGTGCTTGACTGTCTCAGGAGGTACCATAGAAAATAAGTGGAGGTGCACATGCTCAAACACCGCTCCATTCACATGGGATTTTCAGAGCACTGGTGCTGTGGACTGGTGGGGATCCTACCACTATTTCTTCACCCTAACCGCCACCCAATCTATCCCCAGCGCTTTGGAAGTTATACCCGGTCTATAACTTATAAAATTTGGTACAATTGTGTGGCCAGTTTCAGCATTCCCGGGCTATTTGTTATTGCTGGGGGACCTCTTTCCATACATTATATGCGAGAAGTGAAACGTGTTCCTACTTCCTCAAAGTGTGGAGAGAAAAACATCAGCGCTCCCTTTTTGTTGCAAATAATGAGGAAGCTTGAGACCACGCCACTGCCCAGTGTTTGTAAATGCACGTTCAAGGGGAAAAAAGGGTCCAGGTTCTAGATTAAACAAAAGGTAAAATCAGGATTTTATGGTTAATCCATTAAAAAAAAAATGTGTATGTGTGTGTGTATATGTATATATATATATATATATATATATATATATATATATATATATATATATATATATATATATATATATATATATATATATATATATTTGCGCACACGCACTGAAGAAATAAAATAAAAGGGGAGACCTCTGTGAAAGCAATGCGTTTCGAAAGCCAAACATTCTTCATCTTAATACAAAATTAGGATTAAGTGTTTAGCGTTTGAAACGTGTTGGTTTCACAGAAGTTTCCCCTTTATTTGATTTCTGCAATGTATATATCTTTTTAATGGGTTAACCATAAAATTACGCTTTTACCTGCAATTGAGTCTGGCAGCTGGACCCCTTGAACTTTTATTCCTACTTGCAGACATGTTGCAGATGAATTGATCATTGTCACTTTTGATTTCTCCTGCAGGGTATGGCCGATGGCTGCACCTCCTCAGTGGCTGAGATTACAGACATGGTGAACCACCAGAAGCTCGCCGAGGAGGCAGCCGAAGCCAGCCTATCTGAACAGGTCAAGAACGGGAAAGAAATGATTGCGGAGCAGCAGCTGGAGCTTCACGATCAAGCACAGGCTGCTCTGGATAAAGTCAATTCTTACATTAATGAAGAACTCCGAAATGACCTACCAACAGGTGAGCAACCAAGAAACAACAAGCCTTCATCTTGTTGGGTGTTAAATCTGAGTTCTATACTGAGGACTTTCACCCCTTTCTGTTGCAGGTGCCACTCCCCAGAGGAGAGAATATATTTTCCCCAATTCTCTCATAAAGTCGCAACCAAGAGACGTCCTCCTGGAACAATTCAGGAAGCGACAGGAAGCGTTTCAAGCTGCTGTCAACAGTGTGGTCTCCATTTCTGAGGAGCCTGTGGACCAGGTGAGCAGATGGTAACTGCGGAAAGGGGGCGCTGACTGAACAGTATGTTGGTAGCAGTGCACTTAGGCCCGACAGTCATGACCGCACTTTTCCCTTTTTTTTAACCTTTGATGCATAACGTCCCAGTTTCAGAATTATTACAGCAAATTTTCCTCATTGCGATCAAAATCGCTTGGCATCGAAAACTCACACAAATTCCGACGTTTTTTTTCATGCATCAAAAAAGGTGAACATAACCTGAAGGTTTTCACTCCTACTTGAGGGACTGTGCTGACCTGTGGGATCATACGCTTTGAAAGCTGGACTGAGACAATATGGGGAAGACTAATCCGGTGCCGCCCTCCGCCGGCTTCACCCTGTAGATGATTACACACATGGTAGAGTCCTGTCAATCAACTAGAGCGGAGCGGGGAGAAGCCACCCGGGAGCGGCACTGGACTAGTCTCCTCTTCAGCTATGATTCCCATCCAGATCTTCAAACATTTTCTCTGAAATGCCACAACTTTTAAGAGAAACATATACCTTGATTGCCAGGCTGATTCCTGCTGCCTGACGCTTGGGCCGCATTAATCGACAGGTTCCCTTTTAATCCTCCGTAGATTTAGGGGGAGCACAGATTATCTGTGTTATCCCTTTGCTTTCAATAGATTTGACAAATATTTCAGTCATATAAGACATGTCCATTGTTCTGACTCATTCTTTCTCAGGACTCCCTTGAAGATGAACCAGCCGTTAATGACAGCATCATAAGTGAGAAGTCCATCATAGATGTCAATGTTGTTTGCCAGGAAAATGGCGGCATTCCCTTTTTCCAAGTAAGACCCTGTCCTGAAAATTTGCTTCAGTCATTTTGATTATAATTTCTTTTTTTAAATCAGATTGTTTTTATTAAACAGCTTTAACATACAGATTTGAGACATACCTCTTACACACAACCCAAACACCCCCCCCCCCCCCATTATCAAATTATAACTATTGTTACCGGGGGAACCTTAGAATGTGACCTATAAATGTATAGTAGAAGAAAACAAACAAAAAAAATTCTTAAGGGGGACAATATGAAACAAGCGAAGACTTGTACAGCATAGAACTATGAACAGTCAGACACATAGTACAAAATGAGCAATAGACATATTCATGAAACCTATTCATAAAGCAAGAGATATGGAACCAAGAGGGAATAAGGGGTACCATAATTAACGAAGCATAGGGAACAGATACTCCAGCAGCAAAGTTTGGGATGGCAGACCGCAGGTGTTAAGCCAGGGGTTCCAGATTTTATCAAATTTTCCAATAATTTTGATTATAATTTCTACCGGAATTTGGGTGTTCTGGTGGTTCACAAATTAGAGCGAATAAAAAAATTTGAAAGACAAGACCAGGAGCAGATGTTCCCTTTAACCCCTTAACCCCCAAGGGTGGTTTGCACGTTCATGATCGGGCCAATTTTTACAATTCTGACCACTGTCCCTTTATGAGGTAATAACTCTGGAACGCTTCCATGGATCCCGGTGATTCTGACATTGTTTTCTTTTGACATATTGTACTTCATGCTAGTGGTAAAATTTCATTCATATAACTTGCGTTTATTTGTGAAAAAAACGGAAATTTGGCAAAAATTTGGAAAATTTCGCAATTTTCCAACTTTGAATTTTTATGCCCTTAAATCACGGAGATATAGCAAACAAAAAACTTAAGTAACATTTCCCACATGTTTACTTTACATCAGCACAATTTTGGAACCAAAATTTTTTTTTTGTTAGGAAGTTATAAGGGTTAAAAGTTGACCAGCGATTTCTTATTTTTGCAACACCATTTTATTTTTATGGACCACATCACATTTGAAGCCACTTTCAGGGGTCTATATGATAGAAAATACCCAAAAGTGACACCAATCTAAAAACTGCACCCCTTAAGGTGCTCAAAACCACATTCAAGAAGTTTATTAACCCTTCAGGTGCTTCACAGGAATTTTTTTAATATTTAAAAAAAAATGAACTTAACTTACTCTGTCGCCTAATTGGGGGACACAGAACCGTGGGTGTTATGCTGCTGTCCACTAGGAGGCGACACTATGCATAATCTGAAAAAGATTAACTTTGGCTGCTCCTCTGCAGTATACACCTCTGGACGGCATCAGCCTTCTCCAGTTTTTGCTTAGTGTCGCAAGGAGGCACACCTTTTTTCTTCCGTTTTTTTCCTTTTTTCGTCCGGAAATACAGATGAAGAAAAGTGGGTCTCTAGCGAGACTCCCGGCATGGCTCCCTCCTCGGTCCCCTATTAGGGGTACCCGGTTGAGGTCGAGGTGGCTATTCCCCATGTCGCTCCCTCCCCAGTCCCTCGGGTCCTGGTTCGAGGTCGAGACCCCCCTCCTTCCCCAACCCCTTTAAGGGGTCTGGGTTGAGGTTGAGGCGAGGATGAAGACCCCCTGACGGTGACAGACGCACCCTCCCTAATCTCCCGCAGGGGGCATTAGGTTGAGACGCCTCAGGTAGGGTCGGAGATCAGGCAGCATTCCGCAGCTTCCAGGGACCCCAGGCCGGCTGAGGGATCCTGTTGGGGCCGGGGGAGGGTGCGGACTGGATGGCACAGCAGAGACAGGGCTTTTCTGCGTCCCTGTCTCTGCAACAGCAGCGGCTCCATAGCGCTTCAGGGGCCCCCCATACAGAAACCGCTACCCCCACCGCTATCCAGTCGACCATTCTGGGGGGGGTCTGGTAAAAATCCGCCCCCCCCCCCCCCGGACTACCGCGCCGCTCTGGAGCCCTCCTGGGCATCAGGCCTCTAATTTAGTCCGCGGCTTCGGCCTAGCCGAAGCTGCCTTTTCTCCGCCCCCCGGATGACCAAAATGACACGCTGGAGTGTCATAGAAGGGGCGGATTGAGGCAGAAAGGGCGCGTTTTTACACAGCCCAGCGCGCCCTTTTCAGCTCTCCGCCCCCTCCTCCCTCTCCTCAGAGTCCCGGTGGCCATTTTTTCTGGATGAGATCCAGGAGAGGAGCATCACAGCGGTCTCCGGGGGGCACAGAACTGGGATCTGTCGGCGCTCGTACTCTGATTATTTTACATGTTATTTTTTGATATGTTAGGCACCGCATGCCAGTTTTCTCCTCCTAAAGACACCTCAGGGTGTTACGTTTTTCAGATCTCCAACGTACATTTTCCTTGTAGAAAGGAAAATGTTTAGAATACAATTTGGCCATATACAGTGGGGAAAATAAGTATTTGATACACTGCCGATTTTGCAAGTTTTCCCACGTACAAAGAATGGAGAGGTCTGCAATTTTTAGGTACACTTAACTGTGAGAGACAGAATCTAAAAATGAAAACTAGAAAATCACAAACAGCTGGGTTCTCATTACTCAGCTGAGAATCTATACTTCCTATAAGGCTCTCTGTGGGTTCCCGCTGCGTAGCCACCCCTGTACGATCCCTTATAGCCAGCCTCTGTGCACTATGCCGGGCTCAAGGAAGAGAACCAGGCAGGAATGTTTCTATGCATTCTGCACAGCCTGCAAAGCCACGCTCCCTAGTGGCAGCACGTATCCGCACTGCCGGGACTGCATCCAGAACTCTGGGTCAGAACCCCAGGGAGTCCCTACTGACGCTTCAGTGTCACAGGCCACGCCGGAATGTGCAACTCAGATGTCTCAGTCTATGACACAGTCCATAGACAACCTAACTGCCACATTGCTGCAAGCTCTGCAGAGTCGGGCCCCGGCTATGGACGTTACACAGCAAACGGACAGCTTGTCTCAGGAACATGCTGCTTCCGACTTTCACAGACGTAAGCGGACCCACAGGTCTCGATCACCTGAGTCGCACTATAGCACAAGGTTGTTCCTCTCCAGGGAGAGACAGCGTCATTCCAGGTCTCCTGGGCAGTCCCCTGCCACAGACAGACAGTGCAATTTACCACAGGGATCCCCCACCACAGAAGACCCCCGCCCCAGGTCGCCCTCCAGGGATCACCTTAGCGAGGCACAGGATTCGGAGGGCATCTGTGACTCCGACTCAGATAACGAAACGGACAGGTCCGTGGTACCTTCTCCCCCTAGCAATACAGCGCTAGTTGAGGACATAATTTCTGCCATTCATCGGGTGCTAAAAATTCCAGAGTCGGCCCCGGAAGTCCCAGAACATAGGATTTGCTTCGAAAGTGTTCAGAAACCACCTAAGGTCTTCCCTAATCACCATGAGTTTGAGAAAATACTTACCAAACAGTTTGCGCAGCCTGAGAAAAAATTCGCTAATCGCAAATATTTGGAAGCGAAGTACCCCTTCCCACAGAAAGACACCAAACAATGGACAGATCCACCTGAAGTGGACCCTCCGGTTTCTAGGCTAGCAGCGCAGACTTGACTCTCTCTGCCGGATAGCTCAACCCTCAGGGACGCAGCAGACCGGCAAGTAGAACGCATGGCTCGTTCTATTTTCGAAGCGGCAGGCGCCTCTCTGGGCCCTGCGTTTGCTTCAGTTTGGGCAGCAAGGCCATCCTGGCTTGGGCCAAAAAACTACAGGAGGGTCTTCAGGCTTCAAATCCTGAGCTCTCGGACCAAGCGGTCCAGATAGCAGTGGTAGCAGACTACATGATTCATGCAGCCCTGGATTCCGCCAGAGGTGTAGTGGGAATAGCATCAAACGCCATCACGATCAGACGCATCCTCTGGCTGCGAGAATGGAAAGCGGATGCGGCCTCAAAGAAGTCCCTCACGCGACTTCCGTATTTTACTGGAAGACTTTTCGGCGAAAAGTTGTACACCATGATAGCCAATGCCACTGGGGGTAAGAGTACCTCTCTCCCTCAACTAAAACCGAAACGCACGTTTAAACGAAGAAACCAGACGCGATTCCGATCCTTTCGGAATTCCTCGGGCTGGTCCGTTTCGCGCCCAGTGCAAAACCAAAACCGTAACCGTTCTCCACGCAGGGACAACCCACGGACGCAGTAGTGACCGGACAGGGCTTGGCAGTCGAAAGCAGGCCAAGCGAAACCCAAGGGAGGAAAACCTCAGAACTTCGCTTCATCATGACTCGCGACCTCCGGAAGACACCCCACCAGTAGGCGGCCGACTTTTACTCTTTCAGCAAGTCTGGCTGCCTATTACAGAAGACAGGTGGGTCAGGGAAATAGTGTCTTCCGGATACAAGATAGAGTTCACTTCTGCTCCACTGAACCGGTTCTTCCTTTCTATTCCTCCAACACCACCAGAAAAGGCTCGTGCTTTCCACCAAGCGGTTTCCTCTCTCCTTCAATCAGGAGTTGTGGTGCCGGTTCCCGCGAACGAGAGATTCTGAGGGTTCTACTCAAATTTGTTCGTAGTCCCCAAGAAAGGAGGCGGCGTCCGGCCCATACTGGACCTAAAACAGCTCAACAATTACGTACGGGTCCGTCATTTCCGCATGGAGTCCCTCCGGTCCATCATTGCATCCATGGACCAGGGAGAATACCTCGCCTCCATAGACATACAGGATGCGTATCTCCACATACCAATTGCTCCCGCCCACCAAAGGTTTCTCAGGTTCGCGGTCAACCAAAACCACTACCAGTTTGTCGCCCTTCCGTTCGGACTCGCCACGGCTCCAAGAATGTTCACCAAAGTCTTGGCGGCCACCATGGACGTCCTGCACTCAAGAGGCATTCTAGTCGTCCCGTACCTGGACGACCTCCTCATCCAGTCTCCCACTTTCAAAGACTGCGAGGTCAGTGTCTCAATCACACTAGACACTCTGAGTCGCCTGGGATGGCTAGTCAACCTACAGAAATCGTCGACTATCCCAACTCGGACTCTAACATTCCTGGGAATGGTATTCGACACCGCCAGGGGCCTGGTGCTCCTTCCCAAGGACAAGACACTGGCCATCCGTCTGGGAGTTCGCACACTCCTTCACAGTCCTCCTCGATCTCTCCGGTTTGCCATGAGAGTCCTCGGCCGGATGGCAGCAGCAATAGAGGCAGTGCCATTTGCCCAGTTTCACCTCAGGGTCCTTCAACTAGCCATACTCAGATCTTGGGACAGGAACCCTTTCTCCCTCGACAGGGAGTTCAGGTTGACGTAATCAACCAGGAGGTCCCTGCATTGGTGGCTCAAACCAACCTCGCTTACACGAGGGAAGCCATTCCTCTCAGGACAATGGAAGATCCTGACTACCGATGCAAGCCTGACGGGCTGGGGGGCGGTGCACCTACATCACAGGGCACAGGGCAAGTGGTCACAGAGGGAAGTGACATTGCCCATCAATGTTCAGGAAATCAGGGCCATCCTCTTGGCACTGAGAGCCTTTCATCACTTGCTTGCAGCCTCGCACATACGGATACAGTCGGACAATGCCACGGCTGTGGCATACGTGAACCACCAAGGCGGGACCCGCAGCGCCCAGGCGATGAGAGAAGTGGCTCATATCCTCCGCTGGGCGGAAGACACGAGGTCGGTACTTTCTGCGGTACACATTCCGGGTGTAGAAAACTGGGAAGCCGACTTCCTCAGCAGGCAAGGAATGGACTCGGGGGAGTGGTCTCTCCATCCCGAGATTTTTTACCAGATCTGTCAACACTGGGGAACCCCGGAGGTGGACCTAATGGCATCCCATCTCAATACCAAGGTCCCCAATTTCATGGCCAGGACACACGACCCGCGGTCGCTCGGAGCGGATGCCCTGGTCCAGGACTGGTCCCAGTTTCGACTCCTGTACATTTTTCCACCCCTCCCCCTAATCGCCAGGGTCGTGAGGAAGATCAAGCAAGAGGGAGTTCCGACCATCCTCATCGCGCCAGACTGGCCCAGACGTACATGGTACGCCGACATCGTCCAACTTACAGCAGACGCCCCCTGGCGTCTACCTGACCGTCACGACCTTCTGTCTCAAGGTCCGTTCTTCCACCAGAATTCAGGGGCTCTCAATTTGACGGCATGGCCCTTGAAACCTGGATTCTAACCCAGGCAGGTTTTTCACCGGCAGTCATTGCAACTATGATCAGGGCAAGGAAGCCTGCCTCCGCCAAGCTCTATTATCGTACCTGGAGAGCTTTCTTTTCTTGGTGCGAATCTCATGGACAAGTCCCACTCCCTTATTCCCTCCCGAAGGTACTAGGTTTTCTTCAATTGGGCCTAGATGCCAAGCTATCCTTAAGTTCGCTTAAGAGTCAGGTGTCAGCGCTTTCAGTCCTTTTTCAAAAGCGCATTGCTATTAAACCGCAAGTAAGGACTTTCATCCAGGGAGTTTCCCGATTTGGTTCCTCCCTACAAACGTCCGCTGGATACGTGGGACCTCAATCTGGTCCTGACAGCATTGCAAGCTCCACCCTTCGAACCTCTTAGAGGAGTTCCACTCTCCATTCTGTCTCAGAAAGTGGTTTTTCTAGTGGCGATCACCTCTTTACGCAGAGTGTCGGAATTGTCAGCACTTTCCTGCAGACGGCCTTTCCTAGCCTTTCACCAGGACAAGGTGGTTCTCCGCATGGTACCATCCTTCCTTCCGAAGGTTGTGTCCAACTTTCACCTAAATGAGGAGATTTCACTGCCTTCCCTTTGCCCGGTTCCGGTTCATAGAGTGGAGAAGGCTCTGCATACGCTTGACCTCGTCAGAGCATTGCGGATTTACGTGTCCAGGACTGCACCTTTCCGGAAATCTGATTCCCTCTTCATTCTTCCGGAAGGTAGTCGCAAGGGGTTGCCGGCTTCCAAGGCTACCCTTGCCAGGTGGATCAAGTCCACCATACATGAGGCCTACCGACTTAACAGTTCCCCTCTTCCGGCTGGTATTGCGGCACACTCTACACGGGCAGTAGGGGCCTCCTGGGCCATTCGGCATCAGGCTTCGACACAACAAGTGTGTAAGGCGGCCACTTGGACTAGCCTACACACGTTTACGAAACACTACAGTGTTCATACCCAGTCCTCAGCGGATGCGAGCCTGGGTAGACTGGTTCTGCAGGCGGCAGTACCCCAAGTCTAGGGATCTGTCAACACAATATTCGTCCACTGCTTCCCACCCAGGGACTGCTTTGGGACGTCCCACGGTTCTGTGTCCCCCAATTAGGCGACAGAGTAAAGGAGATTTTTGTGTACTCACCGTAAAATCTCTTTCTCTTAGCCTTTAATTGGGGGACACAGCTCCCACCCTGTTGCCCTTACGGGCCGTTGTTTACTGTTGAGTTCTCATATTGTTCTTTGAGCTCGTACATAGTAGCCTTCTTACAGGCATGGTTGTTATTTGGTTACGTTCCTCCTTATGCTTTGGCACAAAACTGGAGAAGGCTGACGCCGTCCAGGGGTGTATACTGCAGAGGAGGAGCCAAAGTTAATCTTTTTCAGATTATGCATAGTGTCGCCTCCTAGTGGACAGCCGCATAACACCGACGGTTCTGTGTCCTGCAATTAAAGGCTAAGAGAAAGAGATTTTACGGTGAGTACACAAAAATCTCCTTTTTTTTTCACAAAAAAAATACTTCAGGTTCAATTTTTTTTATTTTACCAAGGGTAACAGGAGAAATTGGACTGGAAAAGTTATTGTGCAGTTTGTCCTGAGTACGCTGATACCTGATATGTTGGGGGGAACCACTGTTTCTGCGCATGGCAGAGCTCAGAAGGGAAGGAGCGCCGTTTGACTTTTTCAATGCAAAATTGGCTGGAATTCAGATCGGACGCCATGTGACGTTTGGAGAGCCCCTGATGTACCTAAACAGTGGAAACCCCCCACAAGTGACCCCATTTTGGAAACTAGACCCCCCAAGGAACTTGTCTAGATGTGTGGTGAGAACTTTGAACCCACAAGGGCTTCACAGAAGTTTATAACGTACAGCCGTACAATTAAAAAATCATATTTTTTCCACAAAAATAATCTTTTCACCCCCAATTTTTATTTTCCCAAGGGTAACAGGACCCTAAAAGTTATTGTGCAATTTGTCCTGAGTACGCCGATACCCCATATGTGGGTGTAAATGACTATTTGGGCGCATGGCAGAGCTCAGAAGGGAAGCAGCGCCATTTGACGTTTTTGGCTGGAATTGAGATCGGACACCATGTCGCGATTGGGAATCCCCTGATGTACCAAAACAGTGGAAACCCCCCACAAGTGACCCCATTTTGGAAACTAGACCCCCTAAGGAACTTATCTAGATGTGTGGTGAGCACTTTGAACCCCCCAGTGCTTCACAGAAGTTTATAACGACCGGGCGTGAAAATAAAAAAAATCGTATTTTTTCAACAAACATGATCTTTTAGTCCCCATTTTTTTATTTTCCCAAGGGTAACAGGAGAAATTGGACCCCAAAAGTTGTTGTCCAATTTGTCCCGAGTACGCTGATATCCCATATGTGGGAGAAAACTACTGTATGGGCACACGTCAGGGCTCGGAAGGGAAGTAGTGACGTTTTGAAATGCAGACTTTGATGGAATGGTCTGCGGGTGTCATGTGCGTTTGGAGAGCCCCTAATGTACCTAAACAGTGGAAACTCCCCACAAGTGACCCCATTTTGGAAACTAGACCCCCCACGGAACTTATCTAGATGTGTGGTGAGCACTTTGAACCCCCAAGTGCTTCACAGAAGTTTATAACGCCCGCGCGTGAAAATAAAATCATTTTTTTCCACAAAAATGATATTTTTGCTCCCAATTTTTTATTTTCCTAAGGGTAACAGGAGAAATTGGACCCCAAAAGTTGTTTTGCAATTTGTCCTGAGTAGGCTGATACCCTATATGTGGGGGTAAAACACTGTTTGGGCGCATGGCAGAGCTTGGAAGGGAAGGAGCACCATTTGACTTTTTCAACGCAGAATTGGCTGGAATTGAGATCAGATGCCATGTTGCGTTTTGAGAGCACCTGATGTGCCCAAACAGTGGAAACCCCCAATTCTAACTCCAACCCTAACCCCAACACACCCCTAGCCCTAACCCTAGCCCTAATGGGAAAATGGAAATAAATACATTTTTTTTATTTTATTTTCACTAACTAAGGGGGTGATAACGGGGGGTTTGATTTACTATTGATGGCGGTTTTTATGTTTGGCAGCTGTCGCATGCTAAAAGACGCTTTTTATTGTAAAAATAGTTTTTGCATCACCACATATTGAGCTATAATTTTTCCATATTTTGACCCACCGAGTCATGTGAGGTCTTATTTTTTGCGGGACGAGTTGACGTTTTTATTAGCATAATTTTCGGGCATGTGACATTTTTGATCGCTTTCTATTCTGATTTTTGAGACGCAGAATGAACAAAAACCAGCGTTTCATGAATTTCTTTTGGCGGGGTGTTTACACCGTTCCGCCTGCAGTAAAATTGATAAGGCGGTTTTATTCTTCGGGTCAGTACGGTTACAGCGATACCTCATTTAGGTCGTTTTTTATGTTTTGGCGCTTTTATGCAATGAAAACAATTTTATATAAAAAATTATTTTTGCATCGCTTTATTCTGCGAGCTATAACTTTATTATTTTTTCGCTGATGATGCTGTATGGCTGCTCGTTTTTTGCGGGACAAGATGACGTTTTCAGCGGTACTATGGATATTTTTTTTTTATTTCCAAAAAATGAATTTTTTTTTTATTATTATTTTTACTTTTTTTTTTTTTTTTTTTTTTTTACTTTATTGCATTGTCCCAGGTGGGACGTCACTGTCCTGTGACAGATCACTGTGACAGATCAGCGATCTGTCACAGGCACTGCACAAGGCTTCCTCCTTGCCTGCGCTTTGCAGGCATGAGGAAGCCAGCTCCCTGCAGGGACCCCGAAGGTCCACGTCGCCATCTTGGATCCGGGGACCTGCAGGGATGGAGCCCCCTGCAGCAGCGCTGCACATTGCGCTGCTGTGGGGGGCTCAGGGAAGCACGGAGGGAGCCCCCTCCCTGCCGATGCTTCCCTTTAACCCCCGGTACACCGTGATCGTATTTGATCGCGGTGTGCAAGGGGTTAACGTGTCGGGGGCGGTCCGTGACCACCCCTGACACATTGTACCGGGTGTCAGCTGTGGTCAGCTGACACCCGGCCGCGATCAGCGGCGCTCACCACGTGGGCGCCGCTGATCGCTGTGACGTACTATGCCGTCCCTGGGAATTAAGTCCCAGGGCACATGGACGGGATAGTACGTCACATGACAGAAAGAGGTTAAAGGAAATGTGTGTCCTACAGAAACACTATTTATCTGCAGGTATATGGCAATTAATCTCTGTAGTCTGCTTACTGGAGCAGCGGCTACAGGTAGATGTTATATTTTTCCTGCAGCTGCATGCTTTCAGTCATCTGGGCAGTGCGTTGATAACCTTCTCTGCACGCTGCATAACTGTCAGTCAAATGCTGGGGAGTGTTTACAGTGCACACTGTCTAGCTAGCAGTAACTAACCGCTCCCTAACCAGGGGTAGTCCTGTTTCAATTCAGAATTGTCAAATAAAGTACATGGGCTTTATAACTTAATTTTGATTTCCTCCCTTATTTAATAGCAAAAGAAAGGACACAAAAAAGAAAAGGAAAACAAAGCGAACTTAACAATCCTGGAGCGGTTGAAGCTCACAGAAGATGGAGAGACCTCAATCCCCAGATCCAAACTGCCCCTGAGGAGCCAGAACTGAGCGGCGACGCTCCTCCTGTACATAGTTGTCGGTCTTACCAAGAATATTTTTACATTTTTTTTTTAAACTTTTTCTTGTGTTTTTTGTTTTTATTTCATGACTTTCTTTATTCTTGTTGTGTCCACGTGACCTTTTTATATGTTTATACCTCGCACCTCACCATCCATTGTTGGCAGCTGGAAATACTATTCGGCAATAAACTATTTTCTTTTTTATTTTTATTGTTTAAATAAATGTTACACTTTCCAGATTATTAATTAAAATATCTATTTGTATATTTAAAGATGTCGGTGTGGTGGAATGATAGAAAGTGGGCCTGATATTTTCATACGTGTATGGTTAAAATGAGGTTTGGCGTTAAATAACTTTAAAGGGGTGTTTCCAGCTTGACACCTTTATGATGTATCATGTGCCACATGCTCGATCGGTGGGAGTCATGCATACTGTATGTCCCCATGTAATGAACAGGACAAGCACAATTGCTGATGATTAGAACGTGTTTTGGATGGAAACTTCATTGCAATGTGGAAGGCAGTGGTACTGGAGAACTTTTTTTTTTATATGCTATCTTGCTGCTGTTGCTCCATCTTGAGTATAAAAACTATAGAAAATCTCACTTGGCTATAGAAAGTGATTGGATTTCTTATTAGAAATAACACTGATGCATAAATCTGTTTGAGAGGCAAGGTCTGATTCGTCTATACATGGTAATGCTCACTCTTCCAATTGCTCTACTGATAAACTTGTGTTTGAACAGTGCCGAGAAATGAGAGCTGTCTTCTCTCTCTCACTCCATGGTGTTCACCATCCTGCAGCTCCTGTGTGATTCTGTAGTGGGCACTGTCCCATCTCATTTGTTTAGCGCTATATTAAAGACCCCCAAATGTTTTTTTGTTTTTTTTTAAAATATATAACGCCTACCAAAAATAATCCAAGAAAAGGACAACCGGTGATCTAGTGACGGAGTTATGATTGACCAAGGCTTATTGATAGGGGGACTTGCAGGCTCACCTGTCTGCTCTGCTCCCAGAGAACAAGAGCCACTGTAGCACAAATTGTCAAAACTGCTAATGCTGGTAATGATTGTAAGGGCATACGAGCTGCACCGCTGCTAATCCCTGTGCACCAACTATATTGCAAGCAACAGACCAGCACCATGCACAGATCCACGGTTTTGTGTAGAAAGCTGCCATTTTTTTTCCAATCCTCATCAGGCCCAGTTAGAAAAAGAAATGCAACATTCTGAATCATTAATATGATGTTGAAGGATGGATATTTTTTGCTACTAGTTTTCCCATGTAATTGTGAACTTCTCAGGCGCTTCATTACAGGACATGAGAAGGTGTATGCTGACACCACCAAGAGGCTGAAAACTACTAACTTTGTGTCGTGTAGAAAGCAGCCTGGGATCTGGAGTCCCAGACCGATTTCTACCTATGGTGTTTTTCACAGAGCAAAGACTGATCTGAAGGGGGGCGTGGCTATGTAGCGACGCAGTGAGGATGCGTGTGGCAAGAGCTTCTGCCATCCTGATGACATTTAGCCAGCAGATTCTTACCTCTGCGGCACATTCGCCAGTCCTGGGACCCCTGCAGGAGAGCGGGGTTGGATTCCTTGGTGCCTGCGGCTGTGAAGACCGGGGCGGCCGGCGGGGGCCTGCACGGGGCGGCGGCCATCTTGGAGGCGCGCGCTCTGACTGAGAGTCGCAGTGCCGGGTTCCCATCTCTGCAGCACTGGAGGACGGTGAGCAGATACCCTGAATATTTGTGAGGGGCAAGCGGTGAGTGCCCTGAAAGATTGGGCCCCGTGTCCCCCTCTTTGCTACATCACCTGGCCTGCCAGTGTCATTACTGTAGGGACTTGGATCCCTCCCTCTCTGACTGCTGTCCCTGTGGGGTGCTGGGGATCTCTCCCTGGGCTATAAGGGCCCTTGTCTGCCGTTGGTGCTGGACATTGCCTCCCTATGTGATGTTGTGGGTCTGTGCTGCTCCTGAAACCCTGCAGCCACCATCTGATTATTTTATTCCATTTATAACCTCGATTAAGGGGACTCCGGAGTGCGCTGTCCCTGATATCCGGCTGTGCCCCATTGCTATTAAAATGAGTCGTTCCAAGGGGTCTGGAACAGCGGCTGAAGGAATATGCCAGAGTAGACTATGCTGAAGGCTCAAGATCTCTTAAAAATAATCCTTCAGTCTCAGCGTAAGAACCGCCCCTCTGAGGGTGGGGAGGACAGTGAGCAAGAAGAATTAACCCTTAAGCAGGCGTCTGAACAACTCATGCAGGCTATCTCCTTAATCAGGACGTCTCTGGGAAGATGGAGAACGTGCACACCGAGGTGGGACGCCTCCGACAAGACATGCAAGCCATGAAGGGCTGCATTATGGAGGTGGAAACGCGTGCATCCCAGGTAGAACACACCATTACACCCATGGAAGCCAAACTAACGAAAGTGGCAGGCTCTATGAACGCGTGGAGGCAAAAAGCAGATGACCTGGAGAATAGCATGCGTCGGAATAACATTCGAATTATTGGTCTACCGGAGCGCTCGGAAGGACAACATCCGGAGCAATTCCTAGAAGATTGGCTTAAAACCACTTTGGGAGACGAATTCACCCCAATCTTTGCGGTGGAAAGGGCTCACAGAGTCCCTACTAGGCCTCTACCTCCTGGAGCCCCACCTAGAACTTTTCTGGCGCGTCTCCTCAACTGCAGGGATAGAGACGTGGCTCTGTCTGGCGCGACAAGAGTCCTATCAAGTTCAACAATGCCACGATTTCGATTTTCCCAGACTTCTCTATGGAACTCCAGAAACAACGGGCAGAGTTTACGGAGGTCAAAAGACCTCTACGGGAGAGGAATGTTATGTACTCGATTTACCCGGCCCGGCTCCGGGTGGTCCACGAGGGTTCTGTTTTATTTTTTACAGATCCAGCGGAGGCGGCGGAGTGGCTACGGCTGCAAAGGAATCCTAACGTATCTATGGCTAGTTGGTATTTTTCTATTAATCGACTGATTGGAGCTCTACTTGAAAGCGTCCACGTTACCAACAATACCGGACACTGGGCTCAGTGATGGTATCCCCTTGTTTGCTTTGTGATGGGAGTACATTGCTCTGCTCCCGCGTTGTTGTTTTTTCACTTTGTTTTTTTTCCGTTGTGGTTTTTAGTATTTTTTAGGTAGTAATCGCAGTCGACAACAATTTCTGTCTCTAGGTGATGTCTCTAAATTTTGCCCGGGTAATATTATACATTATATTCAGCGGAGTAAAACATGGGGTCGAAGTTGATATGAATGACATGGAATGTGAGGGGTATAAAAACTCGAAGAAAGATCAAGGTTTTCTCACAGATCAGACATTGTGGCCTTGGTGGAGACATACCTGACTAGGGATACAGCGCGGTGCGTACAGAAGCCTTGGGTACAATGGTCTGTCCATACATTCCACACCAGCTACTCAAGAGGGATCTCACTTTTGGTACATAAAGATGTTAGATGAGAAGCTAGGGAGACTCGGAGGGACCCTGAGGGTCGTTTTATTTTTGTCCATGCATTGATAAACACCAGGAAATATGTAGTCTTTTGTATTTATAATCCTCCTCCGGCTCGCATATCCATTCTGCAGAAGGCAATGAGTTTTGCCCTTAATTACCCAGACGCAGATGTTATTTGTATGGGAGACTTTAACATGGTTATGAACAACTGTCTTGATAAATTGTGGTTGGATGATGGAGCGACTGGGGGGTCCTCTCCACCGACTACAACCCTGTTGTCATTATTCATGGGTGGTGGCGGGTGGTTGGACTTGTGGAGGGTGCGTCATCCTGAGTTAAGGGAATATACCTGTCACTCCTCCACTAAACGCTCTCTATTACACATAGGCTATATATTTGGTTCTAGCGGTCTGGCAATGTGGGTGACTGATATAGAACATGGAAGCAGGGGGATCTCAGACCATAGTCCGGTTATCCTTAAGCTCAAATATGGGCATGTAAACAATGGGATAGCTTGGAAGTTGAATCCTTTCTGGTTAAAATTGATGGGACCCCCGAGACAGAACGATTGGTCAGTTGCATTGTTTCATCGCGTCCCACCCGGAACCTCAAGATATTAATTTATTTTGGGATGCATATCTGAGGGGCTGTTTGTCCTCCACGATCTCTTATATTAAGCGGGTAACCTCGGAGAGGGATGATGAGGTGGAGCAACGACTGGAAAATTCAGAGGCTACATATATCTCTAACCAAACCAGTGGGAACAGGAGTGAGTGGTTGGCTGCCCAGAGGTTATATACTTAGCATGTGGACACTAAATCTAAACGTAAGCTATTCTTTACCTGTCAATTCTATTTTGAATTGGGGAACCAGACAGGCAAGTTCTTGGCCTATCTGGTGCGCCAACATAACACCTCCAACACGATATTATAGATTCGTAGGGCGTATGGTATATTGGTGTCTTCGACTGAGGCGATTCTTGGCTGTTTTCAGGATTACTACAGGTCACTATATGAATCTAAAAGTGACTCTGACACTTTGGGGTGTCTAGACTATTTATCAGATGTATCATTCCCCACATTAGATCCTGAGCAGTGGGCCCTTATGGACGCTGTGTTCACTGCAGAGGAGATAGAAAATGCCATGACAGACATGGCTTCTGGGAAGGCCCTTGGACCTGATGGGTTCCCTATTGAATTATATCGGAAGTACCGGGATATATTGACGCCACTTTTGGTGAAGGTATTTCGGGGAATTTGGGAAGGGAATTCTATGCCTGAGTCCTTTTACGAGGCTAACATCATAGTGCTTAGGAAGGAGGGGAAGGACCCTTTGGAATGTGGATCCTATCGTCCCATTTCGTTAGTGAATTTGGACTATAAAATTTTCAACAAAATTCTAGCTACTAGACTGAATTCAATTCTATTGAAACATACATCCTGATCAAACGGGCTTTATGCCTGGTAAAAGTACTTCCATTAACATCAGACGAGTCCAGTCAATAGTCCAATATAGCTCCCTAATGCCAGACAACAGATGGGCTTTGGCATCGTTGGATGCTGCCAAGGCTTTTGACTCTCTTGAATGGCTTTACCTCTCCTCTCCGCATGCTTGCAAAGGTATGGCTTTGGCAATAAATTTATAACATGGATCAAAGTACTATATATGAAACCTAAGGCCCGTATTATAATAAATAATTCTATATCTGAGTCTTTCGCATTGCATAAGGGAACCCGTCAGGGTTGCCCTCTTTCCCCGGCCCTCTTTGCCCTTGCGATAGAGGCACTAGCAATATGTATAAGGTCCTCCCCTAACATCTGAGGTATAGATATAGCAGGTCGGGTGGATACCATAGGCTTATATGCCGATGACATGGTGATATTCTTGAATGATGTGGAAGAAACTTTGCCACAGGTGATATCCCTTATAGATAGATTCAGTAAATATTCAGGTCTACATATAAATTGGGAGAAGTCTGCCCTGTTATGTTACCCCTTTCCGATGCCCCAGCTGGAGGCTCTCTCCTCGCTACCTACTGTATCTAGTTTTAAGTATTTGGGCATCCACATATCTCACAATAGTACGCTTGATCTACAACTTAATGTCCACCCACTGCTGGAACTAGCTAAAGTTACATTTGCGTCTTGGAGTAGGCTCCCATTGTCTGTGGCCGGACGCATTAACCTGATTAAAATATTACTCCCTAAATTTAGCTACTCGCTTCAGCACAGTGCGGTAGCGGTGCCCAAGTCTTTTTTTTTTGTTAATCTCAATTCCCTGGTCACATCCTTTATATGGGGGAAAACTAGGCCCAAACTTAAACTGTTCATTTTACAAAGACCAAAGAACGGAGGTGGGGCGGCGTTGCCAGATTTTTTCCTATACTACTTAGCTGGGCAGGCTAAAGCTTTAAGTAAATGAATGCCGGGTAATTGCTTCCCTAATTCTGAAAGTCACTTGCTCCACGCTGCACAAGCGGATTGCCCATTAGGTTTCATGGAGTTGGAGAAAACTAATGTCCCACGTCTGCTGCCCCTGCTCGGGCTGGCACGATTAATATGGAGACAAATCAAGAACGTAATTGGGTTTAAAGATTTTATAGCTGAAATGCCCCTGTGGAATAATAACTATTTTCCGGGGTTGTTGAATCATCCATCCACCGTTTTTTGGATTCAGTATGGCGTCTCTTCAATGGGAGACTTGTATAACCAAGGGATCTTAAAATCTTTTGAACGATTACAGGCCACACATGATATTCCGAGATCTCAATTTTTTCGTTATTTGCAGTTTATAGCGTCTCTTCAATCACATATGAGGGGTAGGGGTGTGCGTCGTACTATTTCATCTTTACCTCTGATAGGAATCCTTAATTCACAGGGTCCCCAGGGTCTCATATCCTCTTTGTATACATACATGCTGCCAGTAGGGGCAGAATCGGCCATAGGCTCTATTGAGAGGAAGTGGGAACGACTCATCCCTGATACGCGAGGAGAGGAGTGGGAGGAGATTCTGGAGTCTCCGATTGGAGTATCACCATCTGTTAATAACAGAATGATACAATTGTATATAATAAATCAATCATATTTGACTCCGGTGCGACTCTTTAGGATGGGTCGGCTTCAATCATCAGAATGTATGCGATGTCACTCGCCAGATGCTGATTTTATCCATATGGTGTGGCAATGTCCCATTATCCTACATTACTGGAAAGAGGTAACTACACTACTGACATCCCTGGTGCGGGCCCCTGTCCCTCTAGAGCCATTGGTCTGCTTGTTCGGGGTATGGGAGGAGGAGACTTGGGATCGCTATACTGGGGTCTTCCTGCGTGAGACACTGTTTATGGCACGGAAGGTGCTGGCATTGCGGTGGATGGGGGGTTCATGTCCTTCCCTTAGATTCTAGATCGAGTTGGTAAATTCGATTGTTCCATATGAGCGCACGTTATACTAAAACAGGGGATGCCTGGGTAAATTTGAAAAGATTTGGGAGAGGTGGAATTCCTCTCACCTCACTTTACAAGGCGGAGACATCACACGCGACATAATATGATATAGGAGACCAGGCTGCGGAAATAGTAGATATTAGTTAATGTAATGGTAGTTGTACTTTAGGAATTTTAGTTAGATTTTATTTCTGAGTGATATGACAAGGTTTGTGAAATTGAATTGATATACATGCTGGAAAATGTATAAGCAATTATCCTTCATGTGTGCTTGGAAGGATATGTACATATCACCTTATAATAATAATAATAATAATACATTTTATTTTTATAGCGCCGACATATTCCGCAGCACTTTACATTTCAGAGGGGATTTGTACAGACAATGGACATTACAGCATAACAATAATCACATACAGTAGATTATAACAAATACCAAGAGGAGTGAGGGCCCTGCTCGCAAGCTTACAGTCTATGAGGAAAGAGGTAGACACAAAAGGTGGGTGGTAACAGTTGCCCTGATTGTATGGACCAGCCATAATGTTAAGTGTGTAACAGTACAGACACAGAGGGCTAATGGATGCATAAAGCATGTGGGAACATGATGCGGGAAATCTGGTTATGGTAAAACTTTTGGCTGTGCCACACAGGGATAGATTAGGTTAATGTGTTGAGGCGATAGGCCAGTCTGAATAAATGCGTTTTCAGGGCACGCTTAAAATTGTGGGGATTGGGGACTAATCATATTGACCTGGGAAGTGCATTCCAAAGAATTGGCGCAGCACGTGTATAGTCTTGAAGACGGGAGTGGGAGGTTCTGACTATTGAGAATGCTAACCTCAGGTCATCAGCAGAACAGAGGGCGCGGGTAGGGAGGTATACTAAAACAAGGGAGGAGATGTAGGGTGGTGCTGAGCCATGGAGGGCTTTGTGGGTGAGGGTAATAAGTTTATACTGAATTCTGGAGTGGATGGGTAGCCAGTGTAATGACTGGCACAAGGTAGAGGCATCGGTGTAACGATTGGTGAGGAATATGATCCTGGCTGCAGCATTCAAGACAGATTGGAGAGGGGAGAGTTTGGTAAGAGGGAGACCGATTAGAAGAGAGTTACAGTAGTCGAGACGAGAATGAATAAGAGAAATAGTAAGAGTTTTTGCAGAGTCAAAAGTAAGAAATGGTCGAATTCTAGAAATGTTTTTGAGGTGCAGATGACAAGAGCGAGCCAGTGATTGAATGTGGGGGGCAAAGAAAAGCTCGGAATCAAGTATGACCCCAAGACAGCGGGCCTGTTGCTGGGGAGTAATAGTGGAACCACACACAGAAATAGCAATGTCGGGTATAGGTACATTAGTAGAGGGAGGAAACACCAGGAGTTCAGTCTTTGACAGGTTCAGTTTCAGATATAGTGAGGACATGATATTTGACACAGCATTTAGACAATCGCCGGTGTTTTCTAGAAAGGCTGGCGTGATGGCAGGAGAAGAAGCGTATAATTGGGTGTCATCAGCATAGAGATGGTACTGGAAACCAAATCTACTGATTGTTTGACCAATAGGGGCAGTGTACAAAGAGAAGAGGAGGGAGCCTAGAACCGATTCTTGGGGGACCCCAACAGTAAGGGGAAGGTGAGAGGAGGAGGAACCGGCAAAAGATACAGTAAAGGAGTGGTCAGAGAGATAGGAGGAGAACTAGGAGAGAACGGTGTCCTTGAGGCCAATGGAACGGAGCATAGTGAGGAGGAGCTGATTATCCACAGTGTCGAATGCTGCAGAGAGATCCAAGAGAATTAGCATGGAGTAATGACCATTTGATTTAGCTGTTAATAGATCATTAGAGACTTTAGTGAGGGCAGTTTCAGTAGAGTGTAAAGAGCGGAAACCGGATTGGAGAGGGTCGCGTTTTCTGAGAGATAGCGGATAAGACGGGAGTGGACCAGGCGTTCCAGGAGTTTAGAGATGAAGGGAAGATTAGAGACAGGTCTATAGTTAGCGGCACAGTTTTGGTCGAGGGATGGTTTTTTAAGTAGTGGATGTATGATGGCATGCTTAAATGAGGAGGGAAAAATACCAGAAGAGAGAGAGAGGTTAAATATTTTTAGTTAGGTGAGGGGTGACAGCAGGGGAAAGGGACTGGAGGAGATGTGACGGAAATGGGTCACTGGTGCAAGTAGTTGGGCGAGAAGATGCAAGGAGCCTGCTTACTACTTCTTCTGTGACTGGTTCAAAATCAGAGAGTGAGCTAGATGCAGTGGGGGAGGGAGGACAGTGCATGGTATGAGGTGATTGAGAGATAATTTCCTGTCGAATCTGGTCAATTTTTTTCTTTGAAGTAATTGGCCAGATCGTCAGCTCGGAGCTCCGTGGTTGAGGCCTGTACTCTTGGATTGAGTAGAGAATGAAAAGTGTCAAAGAGACTTTTCGGGTTATTGGACAGTGAGGTGATGAGGGTGTTGAAATAGGCTTGTTTGGAGAGGTGAAGGGCAGTGTTGTATGTTCGAAGCATAAACTTATAATGGATGAAATCTTCGTGTAGATTGGATTTTCTCCACAGACGTTCGGCACACCTGGAGCACCGCTGCAGGAAACGTGTTTGCACCGTGTGCCAGGGTTGTCGCCATCTGCGTTGTGGTGTTCTATTTATAGGGGGTGCAAATTCATCCAGGGCACTTTGAAGTGTTTCATTGTAATGCTTCAATGCAGAATCAGGACATGAGAGGGAGGAGATAGGGGCCAATGAAGACTGCAAGTTCTTCATAAGTTTCTGGGTGTTAATGGCCTGTATGTTTCTATAAGTCTGGACAGTGGGGGTGACCTGAGCAGCCTGGCAGTTCTTGATAGAGAATGAAAGAAGATTGTGGTCAGAGAGTGGGAGAGGGGAGTTTGTGAAATCATCCACTGAACAAAGCCGAGAGAAGACCAAGTCGAGGGAGTTTCCCGTCTTCATGCGTTGGAAATTAGAAAGCTGTGAAAGGCCAAATGAGGAGGTTAGAGATAAAAGGTGAGTAGCAGATGATGAGAGGGGAAGAGCAATGGGGATGTTGAAATCTCCCATGATGAGGGTAGGGATGTCACAGGAGAGAAAATGTGGAAGCCAAGTGGCAAAATGATCCAGGAACTGATGGGAGGGGCCGGGAGGACGATACGCCACCGCCACTCGCATGGAGAAGGGGGTGTAGAGTCTGACGGCATGGACCTCAAAAGAAGGGAAGACAAGTGAGGGTACTTGAGGGATAACCTGAATGGTACATTTTGGTGATAGGAGCAGACCAATGCCTCCACCTGCTCTATTGTGTGATCATGGGGTATGAGAGAAGTGTAGTCCCCCGTATGAAAGAGCAGCAGCAGCAGCGGTAGTGTCTGACTGCTGGATCCAGGTTTCAGTAAGAGCCAGGAGGTTAAGAGAATTAGAAAGGAAGAAGTCATGAATGAAGGAGAGTTTGTTACACACTGAGCGAGAATTCCAAAGTGCACAATTAAGAGAGACAGATGGCATGCAGGGAATATTAATAAGATTAGAGGGGTTTCTGAGTGTAGCAGTTGGGGGGTTTGACTTTCTATAACATGGGGGACCAGGGTTGGGAGCAATGTCTCCTGCGACTAGGAGAAGGAGGAAAGAAAGAGTGAGCAGATGGTTAAGTGATTTGTGAGAGCGTCTCTGATGTTGAATGGTGGGACTGACTGGATCTGTGCAATTTAACAATGTGAAAAGAGCGTGAGTGCTATACATAGAAGAGGAAAGGAGCGAGGGGCCGATATGGATGGAGTGTAGAGAGTTAATGCCAGGGGATGTGTGTGAATGCAGCGGCCAGGATATAAATTACACAAATGCATATGGTATACATTTGTTGTACTCCTAATGTACAGGGAGTAGATGTATATGTTTATAAGAGTGTGCAATTTCTCTGCATTATATTTTACAATGGACGGAAACATGTGTGCTATGTATAATGCTTGTTATCATAAGTCATTGTGTATGTTGTACATTCTTTGTGTCCTGAGGTTCAATAAACGAATTAAAAAAAAAAAAAAAGAAAGACTGATCTGAAGACTTGGAGCACAGAACCAAGCTTCGTCCTGACAGGCGAATACAACCCCTGGCAAAAATTATGGAATCACCGGCCTTGGAGGATGTTCATTCAGTTGTTTAATTTTGTAGAATCCTGTCCTATCCTGTGTGCTACTGACTGGTCAGCCGTGTATCTAATCCTATCCTGTGTGATACTGACTGCTGAGCTGTGTATCTAATCCTATCCTGTGTGATACTGACTGCTGAACAGTGTATCTAATCCTATCCAGTGTGATACTGTCTGCTGAGCTATGTATCTAATCCTATCCTGTGTGATATTGACTGCTGAGCTGTGTATCTAATCCTATCCTGTGTGATACTGACTGCTGAGCCATGTATCTAATCCTATCCTGTGTGATACTGACTGCTGAGCCGTGTATCTAATCCTATCCTGTGTGTTACTGACTGGTCAGCCGTGTATCTAATCCTATCCTGTGTGATACTGACTGCTGAGCAGTGTATCTAATCCTATCCTGTGTGATACTGTCTGCTGAGCCGTGTATCTAATCCTATCCTGTGTGATACTGTCTGCTGAGCCGTGTATCTATTCCTATCCTATGTGATACTGACTGCTGAGCTGTGTATCTAATCCTATCCTGTGTCATACTGTCTGCTGAGCCGTGTATCTAATCCTATCCTGTGTCATACTGACTGCTGAGCTGTGTATCTAATCCTATCCTGTGTGATACCGACTGCTGAGCCGTGTATCTAATCCTCTCCTGTGTGATACTGGGCTCCCCCTCCAGTCTGTGTCAGAGGGTGCTCTGTGTTGGCACGGTAATAAATTGTGTTATTTCCAGCTTTACAGAAGGATGATAACACCATAGAAATGATAAGAATAATAGGCCTCAGTTACCACAACTGTCTGCAAACAAAACTGTTGCTGATAGCAACCAATCACAGCTCATTTTTCATCTCTTAAACAGCTCTGGGACAGCGTGGCGAGTTTTGAGTGGCAACTTTTGTGTTTTCACTTTTGTGGCGAGGTTGGTGTATGTGTGGTGAAATGTGTGCTGAGGGTGGTATATGTGTTGAAGTACGTGGTATTGTGTGGCACATTTTGTGTGTGTGTTCATATCCCTGTGTGTGGTGAGTATCCCATGTCAGGGCCCCACCTTAGCAACTGTACGGTATATACTCTTTGACGCCATCGCTCTCATTCTTTAAGTCCCCCTTGTTCACATCTGGCAGCTGTCAATTTGCCTCCAACACTTTTCCTTTCACTTTTTCCACGTTATGTAGATAGGGGCAAAATTGTTTGGTGAATTGGAACGCGCAGGGTTAAAATTTCGCCTCACAACATAGCCTATGACGCTCTCGGGGTCCAGACGTGTGACTGTGAAAAATTTTGTGGCTGTAGCTGCAACGGTGCAGATGCCAATCCCGGACACACACACACACACACACACACACACACACACACACACACACACACCACTGAGCTTTATATATTAGATGTAGTGACAGCCATCTCCCAAGTGCCTTTACCTGACATACAGCCCCATATCATCAATGATTGTGGAAATTTGCATGTTCTCTTCAGGCAGTCATCTTTATAAATCTCATTGGAACGGCACCAAACAAAAGTTCCAGCATCATCACCTTGCCCAATGCAGATTCGCAATTCATCACTGAATATGACTTTCCTCCGGTCATCCACAGTCCATGATTGCTTTTCCTTAGCTAATGTAACCTTGTTTTTTTTTCTATTTAGGTGTTAATGATGGCTTTCGTTTAGCTTTTCTGTATGTAAATCCCATTTCTTTAGACAGTTTCTTACAGTTCGGTCACAGATGTTGACTCCAGTTTCCTCCCATTCGTTCCTAATTTGTTTTGTTGGGTATTTCCTGTTTTGGAGACATATTGCTTTAAGTTTCCGGTCTTGACACTTTGATGTCTTCGTTGGTCTACCAGTATGTTTGCCTTTAGCAACCTTCCCATGTTATTTGTATTTGGTCTAGATTTTAGACGCAACTGACTGTGAACAACCAACATCTTTTGCAACATTGCGTGATGATTGACCCTCTTTTAAGAGTTTGATAATCCTCTCCTTTGTTTCAATTGACATCTCTCGTGTTGGAGCCATGATTCATGTCAGTCCACTTAGTGCAACAGCTCTCCAAGATGTGATCACTCCTTTTTAGATGCAGACTAATGAGCATATCTAATCTGATGCAGGTATTAGTTTTGGGAATAAAAATTTACAGGGTGATTCCATAATTTTTTCCTCGGAATTGAGTGACTCCATAATTTTTTCCCAATACTTGGTTTAAAAAAGTAACCATTACTGACTGTCACATTTATTTTTTTGTTCTTGATTTCTTTTAGTGTTCCTTAAAGCCAAAAAGTTGCCATTTGAATTGACTTTATTTTTGTGCCATATCTGTGATCTGCTTTTTTTCTACAAAATTAAACTGAATGAACATCCTCCAAGGCCGGTGATTCCATGATTTTTGCCAGGGGTTGTAGATCCTCACCCCTTATCCCACTGCGTTGTGCTGGTTTTTGGCCCACATCTGCTGAATTTTCTGTCACAGCATTCCCATGTCTTCTTCTGGTTTCTTCTCTTTTTCTAGCCTTAGGGATTCTCTTGGCTCTGCTGTTTTTTTTTTTTACATGCTTCTCCTGGGCTTTAATTAAATCCTGGCTTCTATTATGGCCTTTTCCATGCCACCCTTTTTCTCAGTCAATCAGGCTCTCACATAGGTTCTTTTTCTACTCTGCTCGCCCCTTCCTCTTCCCTGGTGCCACCATTTTAGAACACTGCACATGTTCCCTACTGATGCCAGCAGCCTCCGGCGGTGCTGTCTAGTGGAGATCCCCCATCGCCAAATCAGGTACCGCTCTTCTCCTTGGTCCTCAGACCCGGACTGGTGGGCTGTCTGCCCCTTCATGTCATCAATTAACTCTATTTTCTCTGCCTCAATTTTTCTACTGTCACCTCTCTACCATGTCGGGCCCCAGAGAGGACCACGTACATCAGCTCACCCAGACTCCGCTGATCACACCTTTTTCCTGTGCATCATGAAAGTGCCAATTCCTGGTGGTACAACCCATTGTTGACCTGGCTGGTCATTGCTTGCGTTGAGAAACACGTGATGGTGTCTCCGCGGCTTCTGTTTTGCATGTTTTACATATTTCCCATAAGGGATGGGGGCTGTGCTCTAGAATCACTGCGTTGAGAAACACATGATGGTGTCTCCGCAGTGTCGGATGTTGATCTCCATGAGTTCATTCATCCTCCTCTTCATAGTCTTTTTACTAGGCATTGCTCCTACCAGCCAGTTTCCTACTCCACACTGATGAGGGGCAATACCCCGAAACAGCTGTATGTGGATGGATACCATGTTTTGGCATAGGTGGTTTCCTTCATTGGAGACTGCCCTTCCCGTGGTTGTTCCTTCCCGGGCAAAGACCTGGCTGGTCATTGCTTGCGTTGAGAAACACGTGATGGTGTCTCCGCGGCTTCTGTTTTGCATGTTTTACATATTTCCCATAAGGGATGGGGGCAGTGCTCTAGAATCACTGCGTTGAGAAACACGTGATGGTGTCTCCGCAGTGTCGGATGTTGATCTCCATGAGTTCATTCATCCTCCTCTTCATAGTCTTTTTACTAGGCATTGCTCCTACCAGCCAGTTTCCTACTCCACACTGATGAGGGGCAATACCCCGAAACAGCTGTATGTGGATGGATACCATGTTTTGGCATAGGTGGTTTCCTTCATTGGAGACTGCCCTTCCCGTGGTTGTTACTTCCCGGGCAAAGACCTGGCTGGTCATTGCTTGCGTTGAGAAACACGTGATGGTGTCTCCGCGGCTTCTGTTTTGCATGTTTTATATATTTCCCATAAGGGATGGGGCAGTGCTCTAGAATCACTGCATTGAGAAACACGTGATGGTGTCTCCGCAGTGTCAGATGTTGATCTCCATGAGTTCATTCATCCTCCTCTTCATAGTCTTTTTACTAGGCATTGCTCCTACCAGCCAGTTTCCTACTCCACACTGATGAGGGGCAATACCCCGAAACAGCTGTATGTGGATGGATACCATGTTTTGGCATAGGTGGTTTCCTTCATTGGAGACTGCCCTTCCCGTGGTTGTTCCTTCCCGGGCAAAGACCTGGCTGGTCATTGCTTGCGTTGAGAAACACGTGATGGAGTCTCCGCGGCTTCTGTTTTGCATGTTGTACAACCCATTGTGACCTGCGCTTCTTGCACCCATTCATCGCCAGCGGCTCAGGAGACCATCTCGGCCTTCGATGAGAGCATGCCCCTCTCAGCTTGGGTCATTAACGTCTATAGTTGAACTGACCCAGTTGTCGCAGACCTTGGTCACTGTTTTGGCGTGGTTATCCACAGCTAATACCATATCTGGTATTCTGCCCACTGCCCAGAGTTAGACCCACTAGCTACTCTGTATCAAAATGGCAGATTGAGTCAGCGGTCTAAACACCCTCCTAGATTGCTCTCAATGTCTTACTCCTTTCCTGGTATTCTTGGCTTGCCTTAGTCAATAACATGTGGGTCAGGGAAATTGTCTTCACTGGACACACAAAATAGGATTCACCACTCTACCGCAAGATCGTTTTCATCTCTTTGTGCTTCAAGAGGTTTTATTCAAACCTTTTTGTCATCCACCAAAAAAAAGATGGCTTGGCTTGCCTGAGTCTGGACTTAAAGCTACTGAGCAAGCCTGTGTGGCTTTGCCACTTCAGGATGGCGTCCCCTCATTCGGTTGATGCCTTCTTGGAATGCAGAGGATTTCTTTGCTTAGTGGATATCCAAGACTCCTATCTCCACATTCCCATTTTTCCAGCACTAGAAGTTTTTCTGCTTTGTGGTCAGTCACCTTTTTCAGCTTGTGGCTCTCAGATTTGTACTGGTCGTGGCCGCCGTCATTACCCTTTTGCTTGTTGGGGATAGTGTTCATTCCCTACTTAGACGATATTCTAGTCAAAGCTCCTTACTCAGAGAACATTGAGAGTGTGCAGATCACACTGGACGCACTGTTCCACTTCAGAAGGATTATTAACTTTTCAACACTGATCAAGTGAAAGTTTTTCTTCCAGAAGACAATCTGTGCTACAGACCTGCACCTAATCTCTGAGCCGTCCCTCACCTTTTCCCCTCCGCTTGTGTGTGTGTTCTGGGCAAGATGGTGACTGCCATCCAGGTGATCCCATTTGCTCCGTTCCATGCCAGGTCTTTACAGCTTGCTGTTCTCTCTCGTTGGGGCAAGTCTTCTTTCTAAATCATCTGGTCCTTATTCCCCCCCTGCATCAGGCAATCTCTGATCTGGTGGGGGGACAGCCCTCAATCCTATTGGTCTTTTCTTTCAATTCACTGGCAGATTTTGATGACTGACACTAGACTTCTCAGTTGGGAAGCAATGTTCCAGAAGTTTACTGTTCTGCATCAATATAAAAGTCATGAAGCCCTTCTTCCCATTAACGTCCTGGAATACCCATCAATTTGTCTGTCCCTTCTCCATTGGCAGGTCCAACTGTGGGGTCGCCCAGTTCGCATTCAGAATGGGAGGTGGCGTTTCTAATTGCTATAACTTCCAACAGGCGAAGATCTGAACTGGCAGCTTGGTCCTGAAGCTCTATTTCCTGTTCTTCACCTGGACAAGAAGGCTTTGTATATGGCAACCACTTCCCTTCCTATTGTGGTTTCTTTTCACCTTAAAGTGAACCTGTCATCATGACAATGCAGTTCAATCTGCATGCACCAGGTTATAGAGGAGCAGATTTATATATAATTTCCTCAGTATATTCAGTATAACCTGTGTTTTCATGATTTAACCCCTGCTCTATCTGGGAATTTCAGTCCAGGGGGCGGGCCTCTCAGTGACTGACAGCTTTCTTTGTATAAGAGTGAATAGTGAGACAGCTGTCAGTCACTGATAGGACCACCCCCTGGACTGAAAGTCCCAGATAGAGCAGAGGGTTAAATCGTGAAAATACAGGTTATACCGAATCTTTTCTCACAACACTATATATCACTTTGCTCAGCTCTTCCTGCTCTATGACATGGTGCCTGTATATTGGACACCATTTCTATGGTGACAGGTTCCCTTTTATGAAGAGATTGTTCAGCCTTTGCTCTGTCCTCCCTCACATCCGATTCTGGCACAATCTTGATTCAGTCAGAGCTGTACGTCACTAATTTTAATTGATGGCTGCATTCATACGCTCTGTCATTCCTGAAGTCTCTCTCTGGAGGACTTGGGGTGGTTACTAAACATCAAGAAATCTTGGCTACAACCCTTAGGAGTGCAGCAGTTTTTGGGCCTCATTTTGGACCCTGAAAGGCAGGAGTATCGTCTACCATCTGTGGCGCCCTGCGTCTTTACCACCACAAAAGGGTTAAATATGTACTGCTTTGCATGTGTTTTGTAAGCAATGAGAGTTATGCTTTCTCTGCTAGAGACCACAACACACCCACACAATTTACCTCACTCCCTTACTTGTCTGAAGCTTAGAGCTTTGCAGACATACCCTAACTGGGAGGGGGAGGAGTCAAGACTTGTTTTCAGTGTGAAGAAGAAAGAGAAGAAGAACGCACCTGGAAGCCATGATGACGTGGTCCTTCCAGGAATAAAGCTAATAAGCATCAGGGAATCAGCCCTGGGCCATCCATGCTTTCAGAGCAGGGTGGTAAGCTGAGAGACTGTGTGAGTTTATACAACCACCAGCAGAGTGTGTCCCCCGGGAAGACTGCCACAAACTAGGATCAGTGAAGGATTGTGCAATCACACAGGAACCAAGCTGCAAGTTGCCCTAGGAGGAAAACACAGTGAGTAGAGGCTATACTAGAAGTTCTAAACTCCGGGAAGCCTTGGTCCCAGAAGGGATTAGAATAGCAGGAAGTTACACTGAGTCACAGCAGGGAAAGATAACTCCCATTCTCTAGAGCAGACTGTAACCTGGTGAGAGTTGTAATATCTCCTCTGAACTGCACCTGAACTACAGTAAATGATAAAGTGACTTTCCTTGTGTCCTGCATGATTACTCCATGCCTTCTACTTCCATCACAATCTCTGGGGGTCAACCCTGGTTGGAGAGGGTTAAACATCTGCACTGCAATCACCATCTACTCCCCCAGGGATCATCTGCAGTGCTGGCTATACTACAGTCGAACACTCCAACTGGTGTCACGAATCAATACATAAACTTTATCCCCATCCAATTCTACCCCTTTTACATGACCGCCTGAGGCCACGGACTGGGTCACTGCCACTGTGACAATTCCCATTGAAGTTAACGGGCCCGGCGCCGAGTATCCCACGGCCTCTGGTGCGCGTCATCTGACAAGCTGATTCGCCTTCATCACCAGGTTTTGAAAGCATCAAACAATCCCACCATGTCCCTTAGGCAAGCTATGTCGTTGTTGGGTTCCATAACATCATGCATCCCGGTGGTCCGATGGGTGCAATTTCATACAAGGACCCTACAACGAGACATCTTAGTTAATGTTAGGGCCCTTGGGAAATTCTTGAAGGGATGGCTGACCTAGTCCCCGGCTTCTATAAGGTCCCTTAGGTGGTGGCTAAACTGGAGTAACCTGTCCAGGGTGGTTCCCTGGGAGAATCGCATAACCCGAGTGGTCACCACGGACGCTAGCCCTGCTGGTTGGGGGTCACATATGGGAGAGATCATAGTCCAGGGCCTATGGGATCAACGGATAAATAATTAATCTAACCTGAAGGAGCTAACAGCGGTAGAACTGTCAGTTAAAAGACTCCTTATATACCTGCAGGGTCATCACGTAAGGATCCTCTCTGACAATTAGGTAGCGGTGGCCTACATCAACCTCTAAGGTGGAACTCGATCCAGTCCCTTAATGGAAGTAACAGAGCCCCTGTTTCAGATAGCAGAGGAGCATTTTCTATCTGACAGTGCTGCACATAAAAGGAAAGGACAATACCAGGGCAGCCTTTTTGAGACGCAACTTGCTAAGGCAGGGAGAATGGATGGTAAAAGGTGCCATCTTCGACCAGATTGTACGGATGTGGGGTTGGCCGGACATAGACCTCTTTGCCACCAGGAGAAACAGGAAATTGAAACAATCCTGTTCTCTGGACCCCAGAAAGAGTCCTCTGGTGGTGGATGCTTTCCTGATGAAGTGGGACTTCAACCTGGGTTATGCTTTTCCCCCCTTAGCTCTTTTGCCTCTAGTGGTGAGGAAAATCACAAAATCACGGAAGACAGGGCAAGGATTATAGTTGTTGCCCCCTTTTGGCCCAGAAGGGCATGGTTCTCATGGCTAAGGACCATTTCGGTCTCCGATCCATGGGTGTTGCCCATCCATCCGGATCTCCTCTCCCAGGGTCCAGTCTACCATCCACAAATGGTGGGACTCCAACTGACGGCGTCGAATTAGAAAGGTCGTTACTGAGGAATAGAGGATTCTCCCCCAATTTAATAGCCACCCTTCTAAAAAGTAGGAAGGTAATTACAAACAGGATCTATGCTAGGACCTGGAGGAAATTTCTAGCTACCTCAGAATTTAGAGACGGGGAGGGGCAGCCAATAGGCCAAATTCTGGAATTCCTTCAGAAGGGTATGGAAATGGGTCTTTCCACTAGTACCCTTAAGGTGCAGGTGTCAACCCTGGGGGCCTTATTTAGCTGCGACATCGCTAGTAACTACTGGGTCACCAGGTTTATTAAATCAGCGGGCAGATATAGGCCCATACATAGAAAAATGTTTATGCCATGGGACTTGAAGTTGGTGCTCACGGTCATGACAGAGACCCCGTTTGAGCCTATTACATCTGCCTCGGCAAAAGTGCTCTCCCTCAAGGTAGCCTTCTTAGTCGCGTTAACATCAGCACGGAGGGTGAGTGATATCCAGGCTCTATCAGAACTCCCGACATATACGCAGTTCCTGGATGACAGGGTAGTGCTTAGGCCAGATCCAGCTTACTTGCCCAAGGTTGCCTCAAGATTCCACAGGTCACAGGAGACAGTTCTTCCTTCTTTCCTCCCCAATCCTACTAACCAGAAAGAAAGGAAGCTCCACACTTTAGACGTTAGGAGATACCTGCTAAGTGCCTATCGGCCAGTAATCCTTGGAAGAAAGACAATGCCTTGTTTGTATCCTTACAGGACGTCAGGAAAGGTCTTAAGTCCAGTTACATTTAGCGATGCACCAGCGATCCCGACAATGATACAACCTGGTCAGGATCGCTGATGCATCGCTAAATGGTCACTAGTGAGCTGCCAAACAGGCAGATCTCACCAGCGACATAGCAGCGGTCGGCGGTCGTTACTTACCTGTCAGACGGCAGCTCTGGTGACGACTTCCTCCCGGGTCCATGGAGTCGCTCATCGGCGCCAGCAGGAAGTCGACAACGAGAAATGGACCAGGACGATCTCGCGCGATCAGCGATATCCAGCGGGGAGCCAGGTCGGAGATGTCACATGTAGCGAGATCGCTACATGTGACACAATCGTCACAAAATCGGTGACGCTTTAGCGATATCGCTAGCAATCTTGCTATGTGTGAAGGGGGCTTTAGAGTGTCAAAGAGCACTTTAGCTAGGTGGATTAGAGAGGCTATTTCTTTAGCATATACATCGAGTGGCAGGCCGGCATCGGAGGGGCTAAGGGTGCATTCCACTTGAGCCATGGCAACCTCATGGGCAGAGAGATCGGAAGTCTGCATCGACCAGATATGTGAGGCAGCTACTTGGTCTTCTTCCACCTTTTATAATCATTATAGTTTGGATATGGGTGCTTCCTCAGATCTCACCTTCGGTATGAGGGTGCTGCAGGCTGTAGTCTCTCCCTAAGTCTGTTATTACCTCTCTGTAAATCTCTTGGGGTGCTGTCATGGGAGACCAAATAAAGTCTTAGTTACTTACCGGTAACAGTATTTTTCGGAGCCAATGACAGCACCCATAGATTCCATCCCTTCACATGTGGGTGTGCACTTCTTCCTCGTATAAGTTTTCACGTGTGTGCAATTGCTAGGTGTTAGAGTATTGTACATAATTTTGCCATTATTCATGGCGGGCCTCTCGAGCTCTGTAATCCAACTGATGCGTGGGAGAGGTGCCGCCCTTTTATCTGTAGGTTTCCTGTCCCTGAAGAGCAGATCCCCTCTCTCGTGGTGCTGTCATGGGCTCTGAAAAATACCGTTACCGGTAAGTAACTAAGACTATCGTAGCCTTCATTTGTGGACATAGGACCCGCTCTTTAATATTCCAACTCTCCATAACCGCCAAGGTTACGGAGTGTGCCTATATAGACAATGGAAGTGTATTGTACCTTCCTAAGGCCACGTTCACACTATCCTTATTTGGTCAGTATTTTACATCAGTATCTGTAAGCCGAAACCAGGAGTGGGTGATAAATACAGAAGTGGTGACGTGTTTCTATTTTACTTTTCCTCTGATTGTCCCACTCCTGATTTTGGCTTACAAATACTGAGGTAAAATACTGACCAAATACTGAACGTGTGAACATGAATTAATGGCTGCTTTATTATATTGTATTTATTATGCTTTCTTATTAAAAGATACCCTTACAGTTTCATAGTAAATGTAGACGTAGAAGTGTTGCTGTCCTCCTATGTAACAGATGCAGCTCCAATATCTGTAGCCCCAAAATGTCCTATTGCAGGAACCATATAGAAAGGCTTTGAAAAGCTATATAAATACATGTCGCATTCTCATTTTTGGCCACTAGATGGCATCATTCTCTCTTTCCAGACCCGCAGCTTATCAGCTGATCTCTCCATTATCTGAGCAATTAACACTTTGTTAATGTTAATGCTTCTCTAATAGAATAAGGATAAACATTGTGCATTTAGTGTGATCTAATTAGAAGTTCCCTGCGGATGTAGAATTACTTACATTGTATATGTCATGTCGCTCATTAGACTTTACATAAACATTACTTTAACCCCTTTATGTAATTAGCTAACTTGCCCAAAGAATCAACTTGTGAACATTGTATACACGGTGCCTTTATCATTCAAACACTGCCATATTTAAGGCATATTTTTATGTAAAGTAGTATACGGTGAATAGTTTTTCCTTGTATATATTAAATATTAATCAGGTTAAAAATTATTAAATGTGTATTTTATGGTACATGCATTAAATAATGTATTTCTATGTGTCTTATAATTAAATGTGTGTTTTATGTGTGTTATAATATACATATTTTAATACATATTTAATTGTATGTATGTTATAATTAAATATTAAAATATGTATATTAAACCTGTATTTTCTGGTATATGGATATATCTGGCTGAGGACTGCATAAAGTAAAAAAAAAACAAAAAAAAAAACTATATGGGTTGTCGTCCAGCAGTGAAATGCATGAGAAATTCTCCATCTTTCTAAAATACTACGACTCCATTTCATTGCTTACATTGAAAAAAAAAAACACAGTCAGGCTTTACCCTAAATTCATCAAAATGGGCGCACACTCAAAGATGCTTTTTTTTTGGTCTTTTTTAAGGAACTACAAATTAAGCAAAACAAATTGCAATATATCAAAAAGTCACACATGAATTAAGACATCTACAGTGAAGAAAATAAGTGTTTGATCCCTTGCTGATTTTGTAAGTTTGCCCTCTGACAAACACATGAGCAGTCCATAATTTTAAGGGTAGGTTCATTTTAACATTGAGAGATAGAATATCAAAAATAAAATCTAGAAAATCACATTGTATAAATTATATAAATTTGCATTTTGCAGTGAGAAATAAGTATTTGATCCCTCTGACAAACAAGACTTAATACTTGGTGGCAAAACCCTTGTTGGCAAGCACAGCAGTCAGACATTTTGTGTAGTTGATGATGAGGTTTGTGCACATGTTAGGAGGAATTTTGGTCCACTCCTCTTTCCAGATCGTCTCTAAATCATTAAGATTTGAGGCTGTCACTTGGCAACTTGGAGCTTCAACTCCCTCCATAAGTTTTCTATGGGATTAAGGTCTGGAGACTGGCTAGACCACTCCATGACATTAATGTGCTTCTTTTTGAGCCACTCCTTTGTTGCCTTGGCTGTATGTTTTGGGTCATTGTCTTGCTGGAAGACCCAGCCACGACCCATTTTTAATGTCTTGGCGGAGGGAAGGAGGTTGCCACTCAGGCTTTTATGGTACATGGCTCCATCCTTTCTCCCATTGATGTGGTGAATTAGTCCTGTGCCCTATGCAGAGTAACAACCCCAAAACATAATGTTTCCACCTCCATGCTTGACAGTGGGGATGGTGTTCTTTGGGTTATCTGCAGAATTTCTCTTCCTACAAACACGGCGAATTGAGATAATGCCAAAGAGCTCAATTTTTGTCTCATCTGACCACAGCCGCTTTCCCCAATCATTCACAGAATCATCCAGGTGTTCATTGGCAAACTTCATACAAGCCTGCACATGTGCCTTCTTGAGCAGGGGACCTTGCGGGCACTGCAGGATTTTAAACCTTTACGGCGTAATGTGTTACCAATGGTTTTGTGGATTTTTCCACGCAGATTTGTCTAAATCCGCAAGTAAATCCGGTTTATCTGCGGATTTATTGCAGTTTAGCCTGCGGTTTTCCCCTGCGGTTTGACACCTGTCATGGAGCAGGTGCCAAACCGCTGCGAAATCCACACAAAGAAGTGGCATGAGGCGGATTTAAAACCGCAGCAAATCCAAGCGGAAAAATCCACACTGTGGGCACTGTGGTTTTCATTTTGCCTTGACTTAAATGGTACTGTACACCGCAGCAGAAACTGCTGCTGATCCGCAGAGCCAAATCCTCTGTGGATCCGCAGCAGAATCCGCAACGTGTGCACATACCCTTAATGGTTGGGAGGGGATCAAATACTTATTTCTCACTGCAAAATACAAATAAATTTATATAATTTATACAATGTGATTTTCATATTTTATTTTTGATATTCTATCTCTCAATGTTAAAATTAACCTACCCTTAACCCCTTAACCCCCAAGGGTGGTTTGCATGTTTTTGACCGGGCCAATTTTTACAATTCTGACCACTGTCCCTTTATGAGGTAATAACTCTGAAACACTTCCATGGATCCTGGTGATTTCTTGTTACATATTGTACTTCATGCTAGTGGTAAATTTCATTCAAATAACTTGCGTTTATTTGTGAAAAAAAGGGAAATTTGGCGAAAATTCAGAAAATTTAGAAAATATCGCAATTTTTCTACTTAGAATTTTTATGCCCTTAAATCACAGAGATACGGCACACAAAAAACTTGATAAGTAACATTTCCCACATGTTTACTTTACATCAGCACAATTTTGGAACCAAAATTTTTTTTTTGTTAGGAAGTTATAAGGGTTAAAAGTTGACCAGCGATTTCTCATTTTTGCAACACCATTTTATTTTTACGGACCACATCACATTTGTAGTCACTTTGAGGGGTCTATATGATAGAAAATACCCAAAAGTGACACCATTCTAAAAACTGCACCCCTCAAGGTGCTCAAAACCACATTCAAGAAGTTTATTAACCCTTCAGGTGCTTCACAGGAATTTTTTGAATGTTTAAAAAAATGAACATTTAACTTTTTTTCACGAAAAAAAAATACTTCAGGTTCAATTTTTTTTATTTTACCAAGGGTAACAGGAGAAATTGGGGACAAAAGTTATTGTGCAATTTGTCCTGAGTACGCTGATACCTGATATGTGGGGGGAACCACTGTTTCGGCGCATGGCAGACCTTAGTAGGGAAGGAGCGCCGTTTGACTTTTTCAATGCAAAATTGGCTGGAATTCAGATCGGACGCCATGTCATGTTTGGAGAGCCCCTGATGTACCTAAACAGTGGAAACCCCCCACAAGTGACCCATTTTGGAAACTAGACCCCCCCAAGGAACTTATCTAGACATGTGGTGAGAACTTTGAACCCACAAGGGCTTCACAGACGTTTATAACGTACAGCCGTACAATTAAAAAATCATATTTTTTCCACAAAAATGATCTTTTCACCCCCAATTTTTATTTTCCCAAAGGTAACAGGACCCTAAAAGTTATTGTGCAATTTGTCCTGAGTACGCTGATACCCCACATGTGGGTGTAAACGACTATTTGGGCGCATGGCAGTGCTCGGAAGGGAAGCAGCGCCATTTGACTTTTTGGCTGGAATTGAGATCGGACACCATGTCGCGTTTGGAAAGCCCCTGATGTGTCAAAACAGTGGAAACCCCCACAAATGACACCATTTTGGAAACTAGACCCCCCCAAGGAACTTATCTAGATGTGTGGTGAGCACTTTGAACCCCTCAGTGCTTCACAGAAGTTTATAACGCCCGGGCGTGAAAATAAAAAAATCGTATTTTTTCCACAAACATGATCTTTTAGTCACCAATTTTTTCATTTTCCCAAGGGTACAAGGAGAAATTGGAGCCCAAAAGTTGTTGTCCAATATGTCCTGAGTACGCTGATACCTCATATGTGGGAGAAAACTACTGTATGGACACACGTCGGGGCTCGGAAGGGAAGTAGTGACGTTTTGGAATGCAGACTTTGATGGAATGGTCTGCGGGTGTCATGTTGCTTTTGGAGAGCCCCTGATGTACCTAAACAGTGGAAACCCCCCACAAGTGACCCCATTTTGGAAACTAGACCCCCCACGGAACTTATCTAGATGTGTGGTGAGCACTTTGAACTCCCAAGTGCTTCACAGAAGTTTATAACACCCGGGCGTGAAAATAAAAAAATCATTTTTTTCCACAAAAATGATATTTTTGCCCCCAATTTTTTATTTTCCTAACGGTAACAGGAGAAATTGGACCCCAAAAGCTGTTTTGCAATTTGTCCTGAGTATGCTGATACCCTATATGTGGGGGTAAAACACTGTTTGGGCGCATGGCAGAGCTTGGAAGGGAAGGAGCACCATTTGACTTTTTCAACGCAGAATTGGCTGGAATTGAGATCAGACGCCATGTTGCATTTGGAGAGCACCTGATGTGCCCAAACAGTGGAAACCCCCAATTCTAACTCCAACCCTAACCCCAACACACCCCTAACCCTAACCTCAGTCCTAACCCTAGCCCTAATGGGAAAATGGAAATAAATACATTTTCTTTTAATTTTATTATTTTTCCCTAACTAAGGGGGTGATAACGGGGGGTTTGATTTACTATTTATGGCGGTTTTTATGTTTGGCAGCTGTCACACGCTAAAAGACGCTTTTTATTGTAAAAATAGTTTTTGCATCACAACATATTGAGAGCTATAATTTTTCCATATTTTGACCCACTGAGTCATGTGAGGTCTTATTTTTTGCGGGACGAGTTGACGTTTTTTTTGGTACCATTTTCGGCCACGTGACTTTTTTTATCACTTTTTATTCCGATTTTTGGGGCGCAGAATGAATAAAAACAGCATTTCAAGAATTTCTTTTGGGGGGGGTGCGTTTACACCGTTCCGCGTGCGGTAAAATTGATAAAGTAGTTTTATTATTCAGGTCAGTACGGTTACAGCGATACCTCATTTAGGTTTTTTTATGTTTTGGCGGTTTTATTCAATGAAAACAATTTTACATAAAAAATAATTATTTTTGCATCGCTTTATTCTGCGAGCTATAACTTTTTTATTTTTTTGCTGATGATCCTGTGTGGTGGCTCGTTTTTTGCGGGACGAGATGACGTTTTCAGCGGTACCATGGATATTTATATGCGTCTTTTTGATCGCGCGTTATTGCACTTTTTGTTCGGCGGTATGATAATAAATCATTATTTTGTGCTTTGTTTTTTATTTATATTTTTTAAGGGGTTCGCTAAAGGGGTTAACTAATGGGACAGTTTTATAGGGTGGGTCGTTATGGACGCGGCGATACCAAATATGTGTACTTTTATTTATTTTTTTATTTCCAAAAAATGAATTTATTAGGGAATATTTTTTTTTTTTTAATTTATTCAGCGATTTTTTATAAATTATTTTTACACTTTTTTTACTTAACTTTATTACATTGCCCCAGGGGGGACATCACTGTCATGTGACAGATCGCTGATCTGTCACATCACAGATCGCTGTGACAGATCAGCGATCTCACACAGGCGCTTCACAGGCTTTCCTCATGCCTGCACTCTGCGGGCACGAGGAAGCCGCCTCCCTGCAGGCCCCAGAAGGTCCCCGTCACCATATTGGATCCGGGGACCTGCAGGGAAGGAGGCCCCCGCAGCAGCGCTGCACATTGCTCTGCTCCAGGGGTCGTAGGGAAGCACGAAGGGAGCCCCTTCCCTGCCGATGCTTCCCTAAACCCCCGGTACACTGCGATCGTGTTTGATCGCAGTGTGCCAGGGGTTAAAGTGTTGGGGGCGGTCCGTAACTGCCCCTGACACATAGTGCCGGGTGTCAGCTGTGATAATCAGCTGACACCCGGTCGCGATCAGCGGCGCCACTGATCGCTATGACGTTCTATCCCGTCCCTGGGAATTAAGTCCCAGGGCACATGGACGGGATTGTACGTCATATGGCAGAAACGGGTTAAAATTATAGACTGTTTATGTCTTTGTCAGTGGGCAAACTTACAAAATCAGCAAGGGATCAAATACTTATTCCCCCACTGTATATATCCAAAACCACGGCCATAACTGTGAAGAATAAAAGAGATAAAAATAAGTTGACATAAAAAAATGCATCACAAGAAAAAAATCTATTGGGTGTTTATGATAATTTCTATAATTTCTCTTTTTTGTTTTTTTATTTTTCAAACTCTGTATTAAAAAAGTAGAAATCTTGCAATTTTCACAGTGGCCACGGGGCCTAATCTAGACTCCTATTTTCTGTTCTTTTCATTAAATTCAGTTGTACATTAGCAGCAAAAGACGGATCTAGCTTTTCTATTGAAGCAACTAATAAGCATGTGTAAAGGTCTATGTGCAGGGGAGGAAGTGAGCTGTGACACCGCCTGTTGTGACTGGTGGATCCTGTGTTATCAGCTGTTATTGTAATCCTACCTCTGATGATAATGAGACTTCTGAAAATTCATTTAGAAAGAACAGGAAATGTGAGTCTACAGTACTCCCAGTGATGCAAGATTTGATTTTTTTTTTGATATATGAAAAACAACATTTCCAAAAATTATTAAAGAATACTTTTAATGCAAAAATCAAGTTTCAACAGTGTGACATTTTTTCCTGATAAATTTCCTTTACAAAAAAAATATACAGCACATTAATGAATAAAGTACAAACAAAGAAGTCAAGAAAATAAAAAAATCAGAGAGAATCAGCACAATTATGCTAATCACAGTTTGATCAGAGTTTGATCAGAGTGGGATCCAATGTTCTTGAAGGTGGAGAGAAAGAAAAAAAAAGGCTCTCCACTTTCTCCATTATGTCAGTCTGTTAAAATCCGATCTCACTTGGACGTCATCCGAGTGCAGTTTGATGTTTTCCACGGACCCATAGACATGAATGGGAGAGTGCCATCCGATTATTGGAGACAACGTGCATGCTGTGGATCGAATGGTCCGAGGAAAAAGATCAGACATGCACCCGGCCTCATAGAATAACGTTGGTATGAGTGCAATCCGTCAAAAGCCCTTAGATCCATTTCTACTCCAGAAAAAAGCACACAAGCAAAGATGAATGGATGCCAATATGTTTCAAATTTTTGCTATTTTCATGATATTAGTTTGCTGTCAGTGAATGACGACCATCTTGTTTATATTCATGTATTTAGCTGATCCTGTGCTTTTCCGAGAAGTGGATCCCATGTATCTAATCTACACAATGCCCCGTGAGCTGCAACAGCAAAAATCTTGGTTATACACGATAAGAAAAAAAATGTCCCCTCCTCCAAATTATTTCACTCACGCGCCTTGCAAACAAGTACAAAAAAAATCAAGCACAATCTCCATAGACAAATACTGGTAAATGTTTGGGTTGTACTGAAAGGTTCCTGAAGTTCGCGGTGAGGCTACACGGCAACTTATGGCACGTAAGATCATCTGTCCTAGGTCTTAACACCCACCGTAATGCTGCTTCTCAAAGTGACATCAGCTCAAGAAGTGCGCGTCGGGGTGTACCTGTTCAAAAAGATGCACAAAAGCCTTACATCACCAAGCGCAATGTCACAGTTTAACTGAACTGGGGTAAAGTACCCAGCACTGGAGCAATGAAAACATACACTGCTCAAAAAAGTAAAGGGAACATTCAAATAACACATCCTAGATCTAAATGAATGAAACATTCTCATTGTATACTTTGTTCTGTACAAAGATGAATGTGCTGTCAACATAATCACACAAAAATCATCAATGGTAATCAAATTTTTGATCCAATGGAGGCCTGGATTTGGAGAGACACCCAAAATTAAAGTGGAAACAAGTCAAAATGATGTTCAGTAGCGTGTGTGGCCTCCACGTGCCTGTATGATCTCCCTACAACGCCTGGGCATGCTCCTGATGAGGTTGGAGTTGGTCTCCAGAGGGATCTCTTCCCAGACCTGGACTAAAGCATCCGTCAACTCCTAGACAGTCTGTGGTGCAACGTGACGTTGGTGGATGGAGCGAGACATGCTGTCCCAGATGTGCTCAATCGGATTCAGGTCTGGGGAACGGTCGGGCCAGTCCATAGCTTCAATGCCTTCATCTTGCAGGAACTGCTGACACACTCCAGCCACATGAGGTCTGGCATTGTCCTGCATTAGGAGGAACCCAGGGCCAACCGCACCAGCATATGATCTCACAAGGGGTCTGAGGATCTCATCTCGGTACCTAATGGCAGTAAGGCTACCTCTGGCGAGCACATGGAGGGCTGTGCGGCCCTCCAAAGAAATGCCACGCCACACCTTTACTGACCCACTGCTAAGCCGGTCATGCTGAAGGATGTTGCAGGCAGCAGATCGCTCTCCACGGCGTCTCCAGGCTCTGTCATGTCTGTCACATGTGCGGAGTGTGAACCTGCTGCCTGCAACATCCTTCAGCATGACCGGTTTGGCAGTGGGTCAGTAATGCTGTGGGGTGGCATTTCTTTGCAGGGCCACACAGCCTGCTATGTGCTCGCCAGAGGTTTCCTGACTGCCATTAGGTACCGAAATGAGATCCTCAGACCCCTTGTGAGACCATATGCTGGTGAGGTTGGCCCTGGGTTCCTCCTAATGCAGGACAATGCCAGACCTTATGTGGCTGGAGTGTGTGTCAGCAATTCCTGCAAGATGAAAGCATTGAAGCTATGGACTGGCCTGCCCATTCCCCAGGCCTGAATCCGATTGAGCACATCTGGGACAGCATGTCTTGCTTCATCCACCAACGTCACGTTGCACCACAGACTGTCCAGGAGTTAACGGATGCTTTAGTCCAGGTCTGGGAAGAGATCCCTCAGGAGACCATCTCCAACCTCATCAGGAGCATGCCCAGGCATTGTAGGGAGGTCATACAGGCACATGGAGGCCACACTCACTACTGAGCATCATTTTGACTTATTTCCACTTTCTTTTTGGGGGTCTCTCCAAACCCAGGCCTCCATTGGGTCAAAAATTTGATTTCCATTGATGATTTTTGTGTGATTTTGTTGTCAGCACATTCAACTTTGCACAGATCAAAGTATTCAATGAGAATATTTCATTCATTCAGATCTAGGATGTGTTATTTGAGTGTTCCCTTTACTTTTTTGAGCAGTGTATTCTCTTAGCTTGATGAAGAAAATTGGGTTAGCAACAAATTTTGACAAAGTAAAGCAAAACCACAGCATTTTGGTGGAAAAATTGTGAAAATGATTGAAAAGACGGAAAGTAAATATCGACTAGAACAGGCCTCATAAATACACCCGACACTACAACTGCAAGTAATGTAAGCTGAATACAGGCTGTTTATGTAGAGTGAGCTTAGCTATGGCTTTCATAGATGTTACCACCACGGATATTAACCTTATGGTATTATTTAATTTATTTTCCCGTTACCAAAGCCTGGATTTTTGAGTATTTTTTTAAATATCTTTAAAAAATAAAATAATAATAATAATAATAAAAGCCACCTCTACACAGTGTGGATATTGTCCATTGCTTTTGTTTTTCACGCACGTTACATTGCGAGTACCTGTAAAACCGGAGTAGCTCCATGCGTCTTGTTCGCCAGACACATGCAATTTGTTGGCCGCTGCGAGGATCACTTTCCACATAAATCTCAATTTATTCTGAAGCCAAATCTCTGCTTTTACGTCGTTGGACTGAATCAGAAACATGTGTGGACAGCCCTGTTTATAATGCTACATAAAAAGCTAAGCACCTTCAGGTAAACATTGGTTTGATTAAAATCATAAACAGCGTCGTATGAAACAAACCACCGATTTTATGGCAATAAGGACCACGCTGCTTTAACAGAGCAAATAAAAGCTCGCTCAGCTGGAGGGTTCACTATGGAGGAGCCTGGATCGCCCTAATCCTGTAGCGCAAGGTTTGGCAAGGCTAGGATCAGCCAGACTAGCCTCATACTTGTTTTTCTTTTTTTTTCCCGATACATCATTTTTTATTCCTGATTGACAGAAAATAAACTTTTTTTTGTATGAAAACACAAACAAAACAACTTTTTGTCCCATATAGGAGACATCCGCTCATGAGCTCAATTTTCTAACATATATATATATATATATGTGTGTGTGTCACCGAGCTCATTCATCCATTTTTCAACATTGTGCTGGATCCAATCTCCGTCCATTTTTCATCTGTTTCTGTTTCCACCATTTTTCATACATTTTTCCTTTATGCAAAAGAAAAAGATCTCCAAACTTCTACCTTCTAAAGAATTTTAAAGAATTTTAGCCTGTTTCAAAAGTAATGAAATTTTGCGAATCACTTTATTGGAGGATTGGTCTGTAAAAAAAAAAAAAAAGAAGAAAAAAGAGTGGGAGAAGAGGGTTCTGATGTAACCTGAAAGAGAAGAAAAACACGTTAGATTTTACTCACCGAGGTGGGAGGTCTGGTCCGATGGGTGTCGCCGTCCCGTCCGGCGCCTCCCTTCTTCATGCGATGACGTCCTCTTCTCCCGTCCTGTAAGGGGAGTTTCACACGTCAGTGTCTCCGGTACGCGTAGTGACAGTTTTCTCACGTACCGGAGACACTGACACACGTAGACACATTCGAATGACATGTCCGTTTTTGTGCAACAGCACGGATCACACGGACCCATACAAGTCAATGGGTCCGTGTAAACACGTACCGCACACGGATGCTGTCCGTGTGATGTCTGTGTGCGTTTTTAAAAGTCAAAGGGTTAACATTGAAAATTATTTTTCAAAAACACGGACAGCACAAGGATGGTACACACGGACATACGGGTAGCACACGGATGTCACACGGATGGCATACATATGCACACGGACACGGATAGCTCCGGTACCGGTTTTTCCAGTACCGGAATTATCTGGACGTGTGAAACTGCCCTAATGGCTCCGGCGCAGGCGCACTGCTCTGCCCTGTTGAGGGCAGAGCAGAGTCCTGCAGTACGCAGGCGTCGGGAGAGGTCTGGCGCCTGCGCACTGCAGAATTCTGCTCTGCCCTCAACAGGGCAGAGCAATGCGCCTGCGCCGGAGCCATTTCAGGACGGGAGAAGAGGACATCATCGCATGAAGAAGGGAGGCGCCGGACCGGACCGCAACACCCATCAGACCGGACCGCCCACCTCGGTGAGTATAATATAACGTGTTTCTCTTATCTTTTAGGTTACATCGGGGGCTCATCTACAGCAAAACAGAATGCTGTAGATAATCCCCCGATGTCTATGCCGTCAGCTAATAGGGAAAAAAAGGGTGACAGATTCCCTTTAAATGGATGAAATAAGGAGCTACCACATGTGACGCCTAAGGAACACAGTAGAATTTTAACAGCAAGTAAATTAATAAGTTTCTTATTTTTTTTTATATTCTTTACAATTCTTTAATAATCGGACCAGAAAACCCCTTTAATAATTTTTAAAGGGATATTCTGGTTTCAAAGTAAAATGACCCAAATTCTGTATGTGAACAAAACAAACGAAAATAACAAAAAAAAATTACCGTATGTTACTTACCTACAGAATTTACTGCTGTTCGAGCACCTCCTCTACTACAGTGACATTACGTCCACAGCACTTGACCGCTGCAGCCAGTCACTGAGTTCTGCATTATGGTGCCATCTAGAGTTGAGCGAAACGGGTCGAAAAAATTCAAAAGTCGCCGACTTTTGGCAAAGTCGGGTTTCATGAAACGAAACCCGACCCTAGGATGAGGTCGGCCACGAGGTCGGCGACTTACGCGCCAAAGTCGCGTTTCAAAAGTTTGTTTTGCGCTCTTTTTCAGCCAATCAGGATCCACGGACACTGTGGGCAACGTGATGACATAGGCACGGGTCACCACCATCTTTCAGAAGGGCATGCAAGTGATAGGCTTGCTTTGGGGGGCGTCACAGGGGGTATAAAAGAGCGTGCACGCCGACCGCCATGTTACTCATGCTGATCTCAGAATAGGGAGAGCTGCTGCTGCTGCTGATTTTGTAGGGAGAGCGTTAGGCAGGGAAGAAGACACCAAAAACTGCTTCTGCTGCTAGCGATTTTGCCTGTACAACACACCAGTCACTGTGCAGTGCAAGGGGAGGCTATATAGTGGTGTATCAGTGGTGTTGGTTGTTGGGCTGCCTTCTAAGGCTTCCTGACATTCCTGCATTGCTGTTTACCCACTGCTCCGCAAGCTGCTTTTTTAAAAGCAATCCCAATTTTTTTTTTTGTCCTGCTGAGAAGAAGAAAAAAAAACTGCTTCTGCTGCTAGCGATTTTGCCTGTACAACACACCAGTCACTGTGCAGTGCAAGGGGAGGCTATATAGTGGTGTATCAGTGGTGTTGGTTGTTGGGCTGCCTTCTAAGGCTTCCTGACATTCCTGCATTGCTGTTTACCCACTGCTCCGCAAACTGCTTTTTTAAAAGCAATCACAATTTTTTTTTTTGTCCTGCTGAGGTACTGAGCGTGCATTTTTTCACACCATACAGCGGTGTACGCTCCTCACACAGTACCGTGTAACGGCTGTTATCACAGCCACAGTGAAGCTATCAGTGAGTCACTCTGTGAGAATAAGTCGAGGACATGTTCCGTTCTTACAGACCTGCACTCTAGGGAGATTCCAATTCTGCCCAATTCTACATACACCTTGTAGTTTGTGATACACTAGCCAATTTCTGCCTGTGACATAGCGCTCAGATACTCAGTGGGCCTCACACAATCCATAAGTGTCCAGTGTCCACAAGTGTGTGCAGAAATTAAAAATCTCCCTTATCCTCTAGTCACTTTGGTCACAGCTCTGCCATCGAGCCTGTGACAGAGCGCTCAGATACTCAGTGGGCCTCACAAAATCCATAAATGTCCAGTGTCCATAAGTGTGTGCAGAAATTAAAAATCTCCCTTATCCTCTAGTCACTTTGGTCACAGCTCTGCCATCGAGCCTGTGACAGAGCGCTCAGATACTCAGTGGGCCTCACACAATCCATAAGTGTCCAGTGTCCACAAGTGTGTGCAGAAATTAAAAATCTCCCTTATCCTCTAGTCACTTTGGTCACAGCTCTGCCATCGAGCCTGTGACAGAGCGCTCAGATACTCAGTGGGCCTCACACAATCCATAAGTGTCCAGTGTCCACAAGTGTGTGCAGAAATTAAAAATCTCCCTTATCCTCTAGTCACTTTGGTCACAGCTCTGCCATCGAGCCTGTGACAGAGCGCTCAGATACTCAGTGGGCCTCACAAAATCCATAAGTGTCCAGTGTCCACAAGTGTGTGCAGAAATTAAAAATCTCCCTTATCCTCTAGTCACTTTGGTCACAGCTCTGCCATCGAGCCTGTGACAGAGCGCTCAGATACTCAGTGGGCCTCACACAATCCATAAGTGTCCAGTGTCCACAAGTGTGTGCAGAAATTAAAAATCTCCCTTATCCTCTAGTCACTTTGGTCACAGCTCTGCCATCGAGCCTGTGACAGAGCGCTCAGATACTCAGTGGGCCTCACACAATCCATAAGTGTCCAGTGTCCACAAGTGTGTGCAGAAATTAAAAATCTCCCTTATCCTCTAGTCACTTTGGTCACAGCTCTGCCATCGAGCCTGTGACAGAGCGCTCAGATACTCAGTGGGCCTCACAAAATCCATAAGTGTCCAGTGTCCACAAGTGTGTGCAGAAATTAAAAATCTCCCTTATCCTCTAGTCACTTTGGTCACAGCTCTGCCATCGAGCCTGTGACAGAGCGCTCAGATACTCAGTGGGCCTCACACAATCCATAAGTGTCCAGTGTCCACAAGTGTGTGCAGAAATTTTAAAATCTCCCTTATCCTCTAGTCACTTTGGTCACAGCTCTGCCATCGAGCCTGTGACAGAGCGCTCAGATACTCAGTGGGCCTTACACAATCCATAAGTGTCCAGTGTCCACAAGTGTGTGCAGAAATTAAAAATCTCCCTTATCCTCTAGTCACTTTGGTCACAGCTCTGCCATCGAGCCTGTGACAGAGCGCTCAGATACTCAGTGGGCCTCACACAATCCATAAGTGTCCAGTGTCCACAAGTGTGTGCAGAAATTAAAAATCTCCCTTATCCTCTAGTCACTTTGGTCACAGCTCTGCCATCGAGCCTGTGACAGAGCGCTCAGATACTCAGTGGGCCTCACACAATCCATAAATGTCCAGTGTCCACAAGTGTGTGCAGAAATTAAAAATCTCCCTTATCCTCTAGTCACTTTGGTCACAGCTCTGCCATCGAGCCTGTGACAGAGCGCTCAGATACTCAGTGGGCCTCACACAATCCATAAGTGTCCAGTGTCCACAAGTGTGTGCAGAAATTAAAAATCTCCCTTATCCTCTAGTCACTTTGGTCACAGCTCTGCCATCGAGCCTGTGACAGAGCGCTCAGATACTCAGTGGGCCTCACACAATCCATAAGTGTCCAGTGTCCACAAGTGTGTGCAGAAATTAAAAATCTCCCTTATCCTCTAGTCACTTTGGTCACAGCTCTGCCATCGAGCCTGTGACAGAGCGCTCAGATACTCAGTGGGCCTCACAAAATCCATAAGTGTCCAGTGTCCACAAGTGTGTGCAGAAATTAAAAATCTCCCTTATCCTCTAGTCACTTTGGTCACAGCTCTGCCATCGAGCCTGTGACAGAGCGCTCAGATACTCAGTGGGCCTCACACAATCCATAAGTGTCCAGTGTCCACAAGTGTGTGCAGAAATTTTAAAATCTCCCTTATCCTCTAGTCACTTTGGTCACAGCTCTGCCATCGAGCCTGTGACAGAGCGCTCAGATACTCAGTGGGCCTTACACAATCCATAAGTGTCCAGTGTCCACAAGTGTGTGCAGAAATTAAAAATCTCCCTTATCCTCTAGTCACTTTGGTCACAGCTCTGCCATCGAGCCTGTGACAGAGCGCTCAGATACTCAGTGGGCCTCACACAATCCATAAGTGTCCAGTGTCCACAAGTGTGTGCAGAAATTAAAAATCTCCCTTATCCTCTAGTCACTTTGGTCACAGCTCTGCCATCGAGCCTGTGACAGAGCGCTCAGATACTCAGTGGGCCTCACACAATCCATAAGTGTCCAGTGTCCACAAGTGTGTGCAGAAATTAAAAATCTCCCTTATCCTCTAGTCACTTTGGTCACAGCTCTGCCATCGAGCCTGTGACAGAGCGCTCAGATACTCAGTGGGCCTCACACAATCCAAAAGTGTCCAGTGTCCACAAGTGTGTGCAGAAATTAAAAATCTCCTCTGTCCTATAGACACCTTGTACCTTGTTTTACATTACTATATAGTTTGTTGGATTTTGTCTACATTTCTACCAAAAATGAGGAAGGCTGGTGGAAGAGGCCGTGGAATTGGGTGGGGGTTGGCAGCTGGTAATGATGGTGTTGGTGGTGGATCTGATGGTAGTGGCAAGAGCAAAATAGGACCGAATGCAGGAGGTGTTGAGCCTGCGTCATCGTCTGGCTACATAAGGCCTCGAACGCTTAGTTTTCTAGGAGTTGACAAACCGCTTTTAAAGCCAGAGCATCAGGAAAAAGTTTTGTCTTACATTGCTGACTCAGCCTCCAGCTCTATCGCCTCCTCTTCTTCAGTTGTAAAAAGTAAAAGCACTGAGTCGTCATTGGAGGCTCATGTTCATGAACCACACCTTTCCTTGTGTCCTTCACCCCAACCAAGATTGAAGGATGACGCAGGCCATAGTACTGATTACTCCATGGAGCTGTTTTCACATACCATGCCTGGATTATCAAGTGAAATGGTAAATTACCCAGGCCAAGATGAATCTGACATGGAGTGCACTGATGCACAGCCGCTGATGGATGATTCTGCTGGTACATTCACTCAGAGCACTACATTGTCCTCACAGTGTACAGAGCCAGATTCTGACCCTGATGAGACTCAGGTGCCCCTTCCCGCACACTATACCACCATACACGGTGACACAGAGGAAGGTGCACATGACATAGAAGAGGAGGTGATGGATGACCCAGTTGTTGACCCAGATTGGCATCCATTGGGGGAAGAGGGTGCTGCTTCCAATAGCTCAGATGAGGAGCATCCACAGCAGACATCGACATCGCAACAGCTGTTATCTGGCAGGCCTGGAGCACTCCAAAGACAGGTTCCAAACATCAAAATAGTTGCTGGACAGCTTGTCCAGAGGGTCAAAAGATCACAGCGTGCTAGGCCGCAAAATGTCTGCCAAAGTAGGAAGAGTGCAGTGTGGCACTTTTTTGAACAAAATCCTCATGATCAGGCCAAGGTTATCTGTAAGAAGCGCGCAAAGACCTTTAGCCGAGGGAAAAATCTGAAAAATTTGAATACCAGTTGCATGCTTAGACATTTAACCAGCATGCATTTGCAAGCGTGGACACAACACCAAACCTCAAGTGCCACATGTGCAACTGATCACAACGAAAGTAGTCAGCAACGCTACATTGTTTCCCCCACTGTAAGCCCACCGGTTACCACAGCAGCAAATGTTGAGGTGTCGTTGCAAGGCCACAGCAGTCAGGGAATCCCACTGTTATATCAACGAAAGACTGATTCTAGGCCATCAGAAAGAACAACAACTCCATCACCATCATCAACCCTCTCTCAGTCCTCCCTGTCCACCGCTACTTCCACCATATGCAGCTCTCAAGTCCAGCTCACCCTCCCAGACACTATGAGTAGGTCAAGAAAGTACTCAGTCTCTCATCCGCGTACACTGGGTTTGAACGCCCACATTGCCAAACTAATCTCGTTTGAGATGATGCCCTTTCGGTTGGTGGAAAGCACAGCTTTCCGCGAACTCATGGCCTATGCAGTACCACGCTATGACCTACCCAGTCGCCACTTCTTCTCTCGCAAAGCCATCCCAGCCCTCCACCATCATGTGAAAGACCGCATTGTCCATGCACTCAAGCAGTCAGTGAGCGGAAAGGTGCACCTCACAACTGATGCATGGTCCAGTCGGCATGGCCAGGGCCGTTACGTGTCCATCACTGCGCACTGGGTTAATATGGTGGATGCAGGGTCCACAGGGGACAGCGGTGGTGGGACAGTGCTGCATAGCCCACGGTATAGGAAACAGTTGGCTGCAGGCGTTCGACCCTCCTCCTCCTCCTCCAGAAGCGAAAGCTCGTCCACAGAGCGCAGTCGTACGAGCACTCCATCTGCAGCTGCCACTGTTGCACACGATGTGTCCCCCTATCGAGCAGCTAGTGGAAAGCGTCAGCAGGCTGTGTTGCAGATGATGTGTTTGGGCAACAGACACACCGCCGAGGTGCTGGCCGAGTACTTGAAGCGACAAACTGAGTCATGGCTGGGCAGCGTACATCTTGAGGCAGGCAAGGTAGTTAGTGATAACGGCCGTAATTTTGTGGCAGCCATAGCCCTTTCAAAACTCAGCCACATACCTTGCTTGGCTCACACCTTGAACCTGGTGGTGCAGTGCTTCCTCAAAAATTATCCGGAGTTAACAGCCCTGCTCCAGAAGGTGCGAAGACTGTGCGCGCACATCCGCCGGTCGCCTGTACACTCCGTTCGTATGCAGAAGCTGCAGCGATTGCACCACCTTCCCAACCACCGCCTCATTATCGACATTGCAACAAGGTGGAACTCCACCCTGCACATGGTGGAGCGGCTGTGCGAGCAGAGGCAGGCCATAATGCATTTGTGGGAGGATACACGGCCAGGCACTTTGAGAGCAGACATGGAGTTGACAGGTGTGCAGTGGTCGAAGCTGAAAGACCTTTGTAAAGTCCTTCAGTGTTTTGAGGAATGCACACGGCTGGTAAGCGCAGACGACGCCATCCTAAGCATGAGCATCCCACTTATGCGTCTGCTCATGCAAACTTTGACGCACCTTAAGGAGCAGGCGTCTGCAGCCAATGTTGATGTGGAGGAAGAGGAGGAGGGAATCCTTGATGACATTCAGCCATTGTCTGCTCAGGGACCTCTCCTGGACGAGGTGGAGGAAGAAGAGGAGGAGGAGGATGATGATGGGGATGATTACTTAGGGGAGGAGGATGCATCTCGTGGGGCAAGTGAAAATGTTGGCGTGGCAAGGTCTGGTACAGGGTTTGTGCATGACTGGAGGGATGTGGATTTGCCAGAAAGTGCTCCTCCAACCAGCACTCGCAGTGCATCATTGACACCGGGAACATTGGCCCACATGTCAGATTATGCCTTGCAGATCCTAAAAAGGGACCCCCGCATTGCCAAAATGATGAACGATGACGACTACTGGTTGGCCAGCATCCTGGATCCACGCTATAAAGGCAAATTACAAAACATCATGCCACAGGAGAACCTTGACCTAATATTGGCTAATAAACAAGCAACTCTGGTAAATCGGTTGCTTGAGGCATTCCCAGCACACAGCAGCGGTGATGGTTCTCACACGAGCCGTACGGGCCGGGGGCAGCTTGGCAGAGGTGTTCGTGGTGCACACAGCAGAAGTGGCGTTGGAGACAGGGGTTTCATGACAATGTTGTGGACTGATTTTTCAAATACCGCTCACACAACTGGTAATACTGCATCGATGGAAAGTGACAGGAGACAGCAGTTGTCAACTATGGTTACAAACTACTTTTCCTCCCATATCGATGTTCTCCCACACAGGTCATTCCCCTTTGACTATTGGGCCGCTAAACTGGACACCTGGCCTGAATTGGCCCAATATGCCTTACAGGAGCTCGCTTGCCCAGCTGCAAGTGTGCTATCGGAAAGAGTCTTCAGTGCAGCTGGATCAATCCTGACAGAAAAAAGGACCCATCTGTCAACCCAAAATGTGGATGATCTAACCTTCATTAAAATGAACCATGCATGGGTTTCCAAGGATTTTGTCCCACCTTCCCCTGATGACACATAGGGTGACAGAAAAATGGCTTGCTTTGGTCCACCTCTTCCTGGGACTTCACCTATTTCGCCTTTTGCATCAGCTGAATGTCCAACATCAACATATGCCACTTTCTAAAACTCCCTAACTGTGCTGCCTCCCCCCCCACGGCCGGGGTCACCACCTAGCGCACGACACCGTGCGAGTGCCGTTGCACTGGACAGGTGGGTAGGCCGACTCTTGGGCGCGGGCACTGGCACAGGGTCCCTCATAGTGCAATCAAGTGTCTCTGACGGTGGTGGTGCACACCCGCCGTCAGACACACCACTGTACTATGAGGGGCCCAGTGCCAGTACCGACGCCCACGAGTGGGCCCCCCTTGCTTGGGCAGGGCCCCAGCATTTGCAATCTTTACCTCTCCCTGCTCCACCGCTGTGTAATCTGGGCCGTCAAATCCATACTGTGCCTGACACCGTCTGAGCCTGCCTCCTGATGTATAGACATATATTTTGAATGTGTACGCTATCCATACATGTTATCCGGGGATACGGTACCCTTTCTAACCTTTGTGCAATCACGTGCAATCCATACTGGGCCTAACACCGTCTGAGCCTGCCTCCTGATGTATAGACATATATTTTGAATGTGTACGCTATCCATACATGTTATCCGGGGATACGGTACCCTTTCTAACCTTTGTGCAATCACGTGCAATCCATACTGGGCCTAACACCGTCTGAGCCTGCCTCCTGATGTATAGACATATATTTTGAATGTGTACGCTATCCATACATGTTATCCGGGGATACGGTACCCTTTCTAACCTTTGTGCAATCACGTGCAATCCATACTGGACCTAACACCGTCTGAGCCTGCCTCCTGATGTATAGACATATATTTTGAATGTGTACACTATGCTATCCATACATGTTATCTGGGGATACGGTACCCTTTCTAACCTTTGTGCAATCACGTGCAATCCATACTGGGCCTAACACCGTCTGAGCCTGCCTCCTGATGTATAGACATATATTTTGAATGTGTACGCTATCCATACATGTTATCTGGGGATACGGTACCCTTTCTAACCTTTGTGCAATCACGTGCAATCCATACTGGGCCTAACACCGTCTGAGCCTGCCTCCTGATGTATAGACATATATTTTGAATGTGTACGCTATCCATACATGTTATCCGGGGATACGGTACCCTTTCTCACCTTTGTGCAATCACGTGTAATCCATACTGGGCGTGAGAACGGCTGGCGAGCTGTTAAGCAAGCTACAGCACCTGTGGTTTGCACACGTAAGTTTTTAATTTTTTCAGGAATGACGGTTGGGCCTAATTCCGGAACTGCGGTTGACCTGCACTTACTGGGAAATCATCGTTCGCGGGTAATAATTGTAATCACAGATCCCCATCACTAACGTTGTTCAGCGGGTTATCTGCACCTGTAAGCGACAAACGCTGGCCTTTTCAGTGTAGCGCAAATGCAGCCACGGACATGTAAGGGCATGACACACCAGTTATTGGCCAATCTCATGTGCCAGAGCCTCACGTGTCCCTCTAGTAAGCCGGACTCGGACCGCGGGGCATGACGGAGTCTCGTTCGTTAACGGAATTAAGCTTGCAATGTGTGCATCTGTTCTGTAGCTGGCATGGTTGAGGTTTCCCAGGTGGAGTCGAATTTAACCGTAGGCTCCACTCCTGGTGGTGCCCTTCTGGACATTCCTTTAAGGTTCAGCTTTGCAACCATACTGCCCACGTAAAACAAACACTTTGCCTTCATGAACGCTGTTTGGAGGGTCATGACTCGTGGGAATAACGCCGCCCAATCAGTTAGCCTGCTAGAGAGATCCTTCGTTGCTCCCAAGCATGACATCACACTCCCTAGGAGGAAGGTAATGCCACTGTGGCGACCGTACTCCTGGGGGCGACACAAGTGCACTGATGCCCAGCCACTGCTCGGTGAATCTGCTGGTACATTGACCCAGACCACTACATTCCCCTCGCACGCTACACGGCCTGAATCTGACCCTGATGAAACTCAGGTTACCCTTCCCATATACAGTTCCATCTTACACGGTGACAAAGAGGAAGCTGCAGATGAAAGTGCAGGTTCGGCCCACCCGCCATCAGACACACCACCGTACTATCAGGGGCCCTGTGCCAGTGCTGTCGCCAACGAGTGGGCCCCCCCTGCTTGCTCAGGATCACAGCACTTGCAAGGTTGAAATACTGTGCAGTGAGATGGAAGATGGGGACGACGAGGAGTCCAGACTAGTACAGGGATTCCCTAGCGAGGAGACTTATTTCATTGTTTTCAATGTTGGGACAGCAATTTTTGGGGAGCACTATACTCTGGAGAATGATAGATGGGGCCCACCATACACTGGAACATTCCAAAGGTGGACATCAGACACTGGAGCAGCATTTACAGGGCCCCTTATACACTAGAGCATTAGAAATGGGGCCCATTATGTTTGGAGCATTATTTGGGCCCATAAGACAGTGGAGATTCATCCATGGGGACCAACATATACTGTAGCATTATGTGGAGCTCATCATATACTGTTTCAAACATTATATGGGACCAATGATTCTGTATGGAGAAATAGATGGGCCTCGTCATGAGATGTAAAAAGTGAAGTATTTTTCATTGTACTATACCGCTATTTCTCTGCCGTATCGGAGCATGATGAGTTGTGGTATGTGTTAAAGGGGCACTCTTTCGCCCAGGGCACATGAAAACCTGGAGCCAGCCCTACCCCCCCACAACTTTAGCCAAATAACCCCCATTTTTCAGTGCGTAACTTGTATTATGAAGTTAATTAAGGTTGACAAGCTTAAGTAAGAAGAATTGATGCTTTTGGCATTCAAATCGGCACTGTAGGTGTGTTTCCTGTCCTCCTCTCACTGCTGACTTTTATTCCCCATTGACTTACATTGGGTTTCGTGTTTCGGGACGACCCCGACTTTTCCCTATAATCGGACGATCTTGCTCGACCCGACTTTTGGAAAAGTCGGGTTTCACGAAACGAAACTCGACCCTAAAAAACCAAAAGTCGCTCAACTCTAGTGCCATCTATTTCAGCGTAACTGATAATCAGCATTTTAAAATCCACATCATGTCAATTTATTTTGTAGATTTCATTGCTGATTTCACTTCTTTTAATTTATAGTGATAAAATCCATTGTGGATCCCACCACAAATCCACAGCAAATTATTAGACAAGAGGATTTTGCTACAGACTCACCGATTCTGAAAATCTCAAACCCAACGTTATAACTGTAAAATACAGCTGATATTGTATCTGCAAAATCACTCTAAAATCATTAAACTTTTAAAAAAAAAAAAAAAAGCTGAAAAATGCATGGTGCCCAATTCATTATTCGTGATGAACCTTATTTCAAGCAGGCATTGGAATGAAATGCGCCACAAAAATGTAATACAGTCATATTGTGCTGGTTTTGATTTTTTTTAACTTATTTTGCTTTTTTCCTAATAGCAGATGTAGAGTTCTGGTCCATTTTGCACGAAATTCTTGTGTAACTAATAGGGAACAGTGAATAGTCATGTCTGTCCAGCTAAGCACCACCTAATTTTTTTAAAAGTATCAAGGTCAGTGCAAATAGTTGCAAAACTTTTGTGCAAATGTGTCTTGTGCAAAAACTTTGCAACTTCCTTATTCTAGAAAATGTTCCTATTAATTTTTAGAATATGACCATAGCTCTTTCTTACTGACAACATAAGACACTTTTTCCTGAAAACACTGTTCATAAAGGCGCCTTTAAAGAGGAACTGTCAGTTGCCATAAGTATGTATTTTTTTTACCTGATGTAAAGCTATTTTTTACCTGGTGTTAAGCTATTTTTTAACCTGGTGTAAAGCTATTTTACCTGGTGTAAAGCTATTATTTTTACCTGGTGTAAAGCTATTTGTTTTACCTGGTGTAAAGCTATGTTATCTGGTGTAGCGGCTATTCTCCTTAATCCGGCGATGCTTTCTGAGATATGGCCCCTTCTTAAATCTAGTCTTATTTGTCAACTGGGAGTGATCCTAAAGAAGACAACTACAGTGGATGTTTGAAGACTACGCCCAGTTGTGTAATATAAGTATATTTACTTACAAAGAAGAGGACGCCATATCTCTGCAACCCAGAGGCGCAGGATCAAAAGAAAAACAACGCCGGATTTATGGCAAGTGATCCGTTTAAAAAAAAAAATCCATATGATAATATTGTTATATGGAACACTGCAGCATTATTTCATTGTAGCAGCAGTCAGTGCGGTGTCAGTACATGTCCTATAAGTAGGTGGACGCTTGTAAAGCCTTGTATAAATACTTGGAGTTTATAATACCCGCTTCCACATATTTTGGCAAGATAAAAACACAAAAACAAATTAAACTGCTTCATAGGTTGCAGCCAATCCAATTATTCTTTACTGTTTTCCCAGTTTTATTGGTGGCATTTGATTGCTTTTCTGTTTACAGGAGATATTCATTGCAGTATAAAGCGCTGCATTATTCACTATGATAAGGATAATTAAATTGAGATGGCTTCTATAAACCCCAAGTAAACACATGCGCTGCCAATGGCTGATCTATTAAGTCAGTTTAGTAGATGGTTTTATTTGTGCAGTGGAAATCAATATCCTGTTGTTTTATAAAACAGGAAATGCAATGGAAATCCTATAAGTTCCCGCTCTGTCTGAGGGTCTCTGGTGTGCAGTCAGCTTTTGATGCTATATTTGCCTGCTGGTGGATATAGAAATGAGATAGAATTGTTTCTATGCATCCAGGTCGGTTGGTATCACCGCTGGCTCAGATAAACCTGCAGACGGTGAGATAAACTGACCACCTCTTCATATTGATCCCCAGGTTTGGAGCCACCAGCTGATAATCAATTCATTGTGATTGCGGAAACTGGCAGCGACTCCTGATTAGCACGCTGTCTCAGCACTGCCCTCGTCTGGCGCATCACCTGTCGTTACACCCCGCTGTTTTTATACTGCGCTTATCAACAGGAGGCAAAAAGAAAGCCATTTACCCCCAGACATTGATTAAAGACGTGATTGGAAACATGCTAGCCGCCCTCCGGGGGTTAATCTATTAGCCATTAATGTATATTCAAAGCCATTTCCTAATTCATTATGAGGACAGACATCTGGGAGGTGTGGAGGTCTCTGTAGCAAGTATGGCTTGTGTTAGGCCATGTTCCCACCTAGCAGTAATGCTGTGCTTCTTCTGCTGCTTTTTTTATGCTGCTGCACTTAACTGTCTGAACAAAGAGGACGTGATGCCATGAAAAGTCATAAAAAGCAGAAAGTTTTTTTGAGCTCACCCTTGACTTGCTCTTGATGAACTTGAGGAGAAGCACGGAAACGCGTCTCGTGCCTGACGTCGAAGTAATCACTTGTGAAGAAAAGGAAATCCAGCTTCATCCAATAAAATCAAAGAAAAACTTTATTTGTGTTCCATATTTAAAAGAAAATGCTGCTAGGACATATTGGACTAGTTCAAGAAAGGATGGTGGTGACTACTCAACGCGTTTTGACCACAGCGTGTGTTCTTAAGCTCAGTAACTGGCAAAATAAAAAACAAAAAAACACATATTTGGTATCGCCATGTCCAGAAAGACCTGATCGATAAAATTGTCATACTAGTTAACCACTTCATTGAAGATCGTAAAAAAAAAAAAAAAAGGAAAACTATGCCTGTACATCATACCGCTGGAAAAATGTGTAATAAAGCGCGATAAAAAAAATACAAATAAAAATGGTATTGCTGAAAACGTCATCTTGTCTTGAAAAAAACAAGCCGCCATTCAGCTCCATCAGTGGAAAAATAAAAAGTTGTAGCTCTCAGAATAAAGTGATTCCAAAATAATTATTTTTTGTACAAGTTTTGATTGTGTAAAAATGCCAAAACATAAAAAAATGACAAAAATGTAATCTTACTGACCTGAAGAATAAAGTTCCCTTATCCATTTTACCACATGAAAACCCCTCGTCCCAAGCAAAAAAAATCCCGAATTGCTGTTTTTTGTTCATTCTACCTCCCAAAAATCGGAATAGAAAACGATCAAAAAATATCATGTGCCTGAATATGGTACCAATAAAAACTTCAGCTCGTCCCGCAAAAAACAAGCCCTCACATGACTCTATTGGCTGCAGTATAGAAAAATTAGACCTCTTAAAATATAGCAATGCAAAAACATATGGTGCCCCAGATCGATGTCAATTGACAGTCATTTTGTATTTCTTCCATTTTCTTACTATTACACCAACAGTTGTTTCCTTCTCCCAGTGTCTTACTTATGGTTTTGTAACCCATTCCAACTTTGTGCAGGTCTATGATCTTGTCCCTTACATCCTTATAAAGCTCTTTGGTCTTGCCCATGTTGTAGAGGTTACAGTCTGACTGATTAATTGAGTCTGTGTATAGGAGTCCTTTATAAAAGTGACTATGTAAGACAGCTGTCTTTAATGCCGGTAACGAGTTGCTTAGGAGCGTCTTAGGCCTCTTTCACACTTCAGTTTTTTGTGTCAGTTAAAATCCGCCAAAAAGGCGGACAAGCGGATCCGTTCTTAACTGATGTGAACGGATGCCACAGGATCCGTTTTTTGACGGATCCGCAAAATGAGGAAATTTAAAGGAACCGCTGGCCGTGAAGGAAGGAGCGAAAGAGAGAGAGAGAGAGAGAGAATGAATTTTTTTGTCTGGCACCCAGACAGAATTTCGGGTTAATTCAGTGTCTGGAGGATCCGCCGGCCAAAAAAACGTTGCAAGCTCCGTTTGGAAATCTTTGAGGATGTTGACGGACAGCAACATTATGGCGGATCCTCACAAAAACGGATGCAACGGACAGCAATCCGTCAAGATCTGCCAATAATGAAAGTCAATGGGGAAAAAAAGGGATCCGCAAAAAAAAATTGCGGCTCCGTTTTTTTCAAAACCTGGCGGATTTTGACTGATTGTAAAAAACGGAAGTGTGAAAGAGGCCTAACTGGTCTGTAGGAGCCAGAACACTTAATGGTTGGTAGGGGATCAAATACTTATTTCTCACTGCAAAATGCAAATAAATTGATATAATTTATACAATGTGATTTTCTGGATTTTTTTTTTATATTCTATCTCTCAATGTTAAAATTAACCTACCCTTCAAATTATAGACTGTTCATGTCTTTATATGTGGGCAAATTACAAAATCAGCAAGGGATTAAATACTTATTTCCCCCACTGCAGCACTTCTCTGTCATTTCCACATAGTTTTCAAAGGAAATATTCCTTATGGGCCAGTTGCAGGCGTATATTAATAGCCTAGGTTATGGATATTAGCCCACTCCCAGATTAAAACTTCAGCTTTCAGCCATCCCAGAAATGGCGCATCCATAAGATGCATCAAATCTGGCAATTAGCCTAGCTCTTCTCACTTGCCCTGATGTGGTGGCAAGTGGAGTGATAGTATTGTGATTGACGTCTTCTTTGCATTGTCAGGTGACATCAAACCCAGGGGTTAGTAATGGGGAGGCGTCTATAAGATGCCCCCATTATTAACCCCATAGCAAATTGTCAACAAAATAACACAGAATAAAGTCCTGTATTTGAAGAAATGATACATACTCCTTTATTGACAGTACACTGAAGCCAATGACCCCTGTAAAAGAATTAAACTAATAAACAACCATACTCCTCGCCTGTCTTCCAGAAGATAATAATCCAATTGGCCCACAATGTTTTTGATATGAACTTCGCTCAACTTTAACACGTCACCGCAAAGCTCTGAGCTGAGCAAATACACACAGCTCACTGTCTCTGCTGGATGGCAGGCTGTATAGTCGCATCATGCAACAATACAGCCTGAGGTAGCATAATCAAAAAATTTTGGCACTCAACTTGTTGCAAAAGTGAAGAATTTTTATTTGCAGTCACAAATATAGACGTTTCGGCTATATCAATAAGCCTTCATCAGTATGCTGCAGAATTAATGAAAACACATATCATACAAATCAGATGCTACAGGTAATCAATAAGTAAAGATATCAATAACCAAAAGAAAAAACTTTCATAGCTGCACATGTGATCGGGAGGACGGCTAAAGGTATTTAGAGGATATGGCTCATAAAAGAAAAAGAAAGGATAAGTAAAAAATAAAAAATAAGAAGTAAGAAGAGCTTAGACCTACTGATCATATCTCAATACATTTCGGGATATTATCATGTGTCGCCATTACTGGAGTATATAGTTGAGGATACTACCATCCATAATGAAAGAACGGGTATGGATACCTAGTTCAAAATAATAAATCTATGACCATTCAATAGAAATATGTAGGAACATAGTGATATATAATGGTACACAAACTGACCTGTGTAATTCAAAGAGGGGAAATGATGGGAAAATATCCCAAAAGAAATCCCTTGTGGAATCTAATGTGAACAAAAGAAGGGGGGATAAGAATCACTAAGCTCTAGGCTCTCTAATGTGATTACTAGGTATGCCATAATAAAACTCACTCACTTTAAGGCTGTGTGCCCACGATGCGATTTTTAAGCGTTTTTGCCGCGATTTTCGGGGCAAAAACGCAGCGAAAACGTTTAAAAATCGTGTACAAAACGCCCCCCATGCATTCCTATGGCATTCCGCACATGCTGTGCTAATGCTGCGCTTTTTTCCGCGGCGGAAACGCATCGCGGAAAAAATCGCAGCATGCTCATTCTTTTGTGCGGAATCGCAAAGAATTGCCGCGATTCCGCACCCATAGGAATGCATAAGAATCGCTTACTTCCCGCATGTGGCTATGCCCACCATGCGGGAAGTTAAGCGTCTCATGTGCGGTTGGTACCCACGGTGTGGAGGAGAGGAGACTGTCCTCCAGGCCCTGGGTACCATACCCCTGTAAAAAAAAAGAATGAAAAATAAAAAATCGGGGTATATTTACCTTCCGATGTCCCGCGCTGCATTCCCGGCCTAAGCGTTCCCAGTAATGCCTTGCGGCAAGGTCCTGTGATGACGTAGTCTCGCGTGACTCTAGTGGTCTCGCGAGATCGCTATAGTAACGCGAGACCAACGTCATCACAGGTCTCGCAAGGCATTACTGGGAACGCTGTGGCCCGAGAATGCAGCGCGGGACGCCGGAAGGTAAATATACCCCGATTTTTTGTTTTTTTATCATTTTTAACATTCTATCTTTTACTATTGATGCAGCATAGGCGGCCTCAATAGTAAAAACCTGGTCACACTTGTCAAACACTATGTTTGATGAGTGTGACCAACCTGTCAATCACTTTCCAAGCGATGCTTCAAATCGCTTGGAAAGTGCTTGAGAAAATCGCGGCAAAATCGCTGTAAAATCGCGGTGAAATCGCACGGAAAAAAACAGCGTGATTTCTGGGAAGGAGTCTGGTTTTTAGTGTGCGTTTTAAAACGCTACGTGGGCCCATAGCCTAAATCTATAATTTAGAGTACCCTGAAAGTAGGCTGAAAAAACAGATGCTGGCCTTAATTTCAAACGGCTATATCTGAGGAGACAATATAGGGTTAAATCCGCTGTAATGCCTATATTGTCTCCTCAGATATAGCCGTTTGATATTAAGACCAGCATCTGTTTTGAACTAGGTATCCATTCCCGTTCTTTCATTATGGATGGTAGTATCCTCAACTATATACTCCAGTAATGGCGACACATGATAATATCCCGAAATGTATTGAGATATGAGCAGTCCTGGTAGGTCTAAGCTCTTCTTATTTTTTTATTTTTTACTTATCCTTTCTTTTTCTTTTGTGGGCCATATACCCAAAATACCTTTACCCGTCCTCCCGATCACATGTGCACCTATGAAAGTTTTTTCTTTTGGTCATTGATATCTTTACTTATTGATTACCTGTAGTATCTTATTTGCATGATATGTGTTTTCATTAATTCTGCAGCATACTGATGAAGGCTTGTTGATATAGCCAAAACATCTATATTTGTGACTGCAAATAAAAATTCTTCACTTTTGCAACAAGCTGAGTGCCAAAATTTTTTTGATTATTCTATACTGGTGTGGGAACCTTCTTTTGTGCACCGACTCAGCTGTGCCACGTTATACTATTTATCTAGATGTAGCAGACCTGAGTATATATCTATGTGTATACTGCTCAAAAAAATAAAGGGAACACTAAAATACCACATCCTATGTTATAGTGTTCACTTTATTTTTTTGAGCAGTATATATATCTTTTCTATCTATTCTATTCTGTTGGGTCACACTGTGATTTTAGAGAACGTGGCAGATGAAATGATGGATTTTCAAGGACATGGGTGTGTAAAAATTGGATGGCACTCGCAAGGTCCAAGTGTTGTGCGTTTTCTTTTACACACCCATTGACTTGCGAGATATGAGGGCTATCGCAAAAACCTGCAATTTTTTTCTCAGTCCCATCTGAACAGAGAATAAAAATTGCCGATGAGCAGGGAATCATAGATTAACATTAGTCAGAGTGCAATCTGATTTTTTATTTGACTAAACTCATCCATTTTTCACGCAAATGAGTATGAGCCCTTAGATGGAAACCCCGATGCAAGTGCTTGGCATAGAGGGATGGATAAATGTGATCCCAAATATTATGTAAAATGTTATGTGATAAAAACTTCAACTCAATCCACAAAAAACCAAGACCCCACTCAGGTCTGTCATCTGTTAATGGAAAAATGGGGGGCTTCCACGTTGCTGGTAGTACAAAGGCTCTGGAAAAGTGCTATTCCCCCACCAACCCCCAAAATAAATCCAGCAAATTATGCACTCCCAAATCCAAATGCCCCTCTCTCTTCTAAGCTCCATAGTGCGCCTAAACCACATTTAGCATCCAAATGTTTGGAGGGGTATAATTTCCCAAATGGGGTCACTTGAGGGGGATTCTGCACTTCTAGCACTTAGGGGCTTTATACTGTATATGGAGTCCACAAACTATTCCAGGAAAATCTGCTCTCCAGGAGGCAAACAGTGCTCCATCCACCCCAAGTCTTGCCATTTGGCTAAGCAGTACTATACCGCCACATATGGGGTTTTGCCATGTTCAGCAGAAATTGTGTAACAAATTTTTGGGGCCATTTTTACCCATTTCCCCTTGTGAAAATGTAAAATCTGGGGCTAAAATAAAATTTTTGTGGTAAAAAATATAACAATTTTTTTTAACTTCCCAATGGTATACAATTCTGTGACACACCTGTGGAGTCAATATGATCACTGCACCCCTAGATGAATTTATTGAAAGGTGTAGTTTGTAAAATGAGGTCACTTATGGTGGGATTCTGCTGTTCTGGCATCTCAGGGGCTCTCCCAGTGGGACATGGAACCCACAAACCACAACAGTAAAATCTGCACCATAAGGGTACATGCCTATGATCAGAAAATAGCAGTATTTTGGACCCAGCATATATACATGCTGAATGTACATTACAAAGGAGACACTGAGGCCGCTGTATATACATCACACAGGAGACACTGCCGGTGGCTTAGTGGTTAGCACTGCAGCATTGCAGCGCTGGGGTCCTGGGTTCAAAACCCACCAAGGACAACATCTGCAAGGAGTTTGTGTGTTAGTTTGTGTGTTCTCCCCGTGTTTGCGTGGGTTTCCATCGGGTACTCCGGTTTCCTCCCACATTCCAAAGACATACTGATAGGGAATTGAGATTGTGAGCCCCAATGGGGACAGCAATGATAATGTCTGTAAAGCGCTGTGGAATTAATGGCACTATATAAATGAGTAAAATAAATAAACACTGAAACTGCTATATCTACATCACATAGGAGACACTGAGACTGCTGTGTACATCACATACGAGATGCTGAGAGTGCTGTATGTACATAACAAAGGAGACACTGAATCTGCTGAATATATATATATCAAATAGGAGACAGGGAGACTGCTGCATAAACATCACATTGGAGACATTGAGGCCGCTGTATACGTCACATAGGAGACACTGAGACTGCTGTATATACATCACATACGAGACACATAACACAGGAGATATTGAGATTTCTGATATCACATAGGAGACAATGATACTTCTCTATATATACACCACATAGGATAAAATTAGACTGCTGTATATTGTAATACTAGAGGGAAAACTAAGTTAGAGAGTGGACCCTCTGGATCGCGGATCCGGAGCCCCTGGGCCGAGCACACCAGGTGAAGACCGACCCCTATACAGGGATCGTTTGGGGCAGGACCACAGAGGACGGAGGCGCGACAGCCGGAACCAAGAGGGACGGCTCCACGGACAGAAGGACAGGGGAGGCAACGGTGCGAAAAACGAGCAGGGACCAGTGGCGCAGGACAGAAACAATACGGAAGACAGGCAGTGGAAGACCAAGGCGGACTGGAGAAGAGGACGGCACCGGGGATGGAAGGCAGCGCCCAGGCAGACTGGAAGGGAAGGGAGACACGAGACAGGGGGCGACAGGGCGAGTCAGGCGGAAAGCGGTTGAGCTACAGGAGAACAGTAGAGGCCAGAGGGTGCAGAAAAACTACACAGTCATCAGGCGTCCTCCTAACAGCGAGGACGCCTGAAGTACAGCAACCCCCGGAAGTGCGTCACCCAAGCCCGCCCCTCAGCGCCGCCCACCGCAGGAGAGAGAGCGCGGAAGGCGGCGAGCGCGAACCAGGGGGCGGGAGCCAGGAGCCGTCGTAAGGACGAGTGGACGGCGGGCGCGTGACCGGGCGGGAGCGCGCAGGTGAGGAAACGCTGCAGCGCGCGCCGCAGCAGAAGGGGCATCGGCGGGCATAACCGCCGATGTCACAGTACCCCTCCCCTTACGCCCTCCCTTACTGAGATTGGCCAAAAACTTTTTCAGAATGCGAGGGGCGTTGATATTTTCCCGAGGCTCCCAGGACCTCTCCTCGGGACCAAAACCCACCCAATCGATAAGAAAAAGGGTCTTACCCCGGGCTTTTTTCATAGCCAAGATGTCCTTGACCTCAAAGACGTTATCCGAGATAGCAGGTGAGGGAGGGACGATGGAAACTGGTTGGAACCGATTCAGGACTACGGGTTTCAGGAGCGAGACATGGAAGGCGTTGGGCACCCGGAGCGAAGCAGGCAACCTCAGTTTGTAAGCCACGGCATTAATACGTCCAATCACTTCAAACGGTCCAATGTACCGAGGACTCAGCTTATAAGAGGGAACTCTCAGACGGATATGTCGAGTTGAAAGCCAGACCTTGTCACCTGGATGGTACGGGGGCACATCCTTCCGTCTCTTGTCTGCATGTTTCTTGATTCGGTCGTTGGCACTTTTGAGCGCATCCCTGGTCTCTCTCCAAATCTGCGAGAATTCTTTAGCAAGAGAATCGGCTGCGGGTACCCCTGTAGAGGTGGAAAAAGGCAACGGAATACCTGGGTTTTGACCGGTTACCACAAAAAAAGGTGACCTGGTGGTAGATTCACTGGGATGATTATTGTGCGAGAATTCAGCCCAAGGTAAGAGCGCAACCCAGTCGTCCTGATGAGCGTTGGTGAAGTGACGTAGGAAGGTGGTTAACCCCTGATTAATTCGCTCCACTTGCCCGTTGGTCTGAGGATGATATGCGGAGGAAAAGTCGAGAGATGTACCCATAAGCCGGCAGAGTGCCCTCCAGAAGCGGGAGGTGAACTGGACCCCCCGATCCGACAGAATCCGCTGAGGAAGACCATGCAGCCTGAAGACCTGGTGGATGAAGATCTCAGCTAACTTCGGGGCGGACGGTAGTCCCGGTAAGGGAATGAAATGGGCCATCTTGGAAAGGCGATCTGCCACGACTAAGATGGTGGTACATCCGGCTGAGCGGGGTAAGTCAGTCACAAAGTCCATGGCGATCTGCTGCCAGGGGGCCTCAGGAACTGGCAACGGGTGAAGAAGACCGGCGGGCAAAGTCCTAGCCACCTTATTCTGGGCACAGATTGTGCAAGAGGCCACGTAGTCCATCACATCCTGGCGAAGCGTGGGCCACCAATAATACCGGGAAAGCAGTAAGAGAGTCTTCTTGGTCCCAACGTGTCCAGCAATTTTGGAGGAATGTCCCCAGCCCAACACCTCTATACGTTTGCCTGGAGGGACGAAGGTCTTACCGGGCGGAGGGATAGCAAAATTCACAGGAGCCACGGTGATCATCCTAGTAGGCTCGATGATATAGGATGGGACTTCCTCCCTCTCTGAAGACTGCAACGACCTGGAAAGGGCATCGGCCTTGATGTTCCTATTACCCGGTCGGAAGTGAAGTTGGAAATCAAAGCGGGAGAAAAACAGGGCCCACCTGGCTTGCCGGGCATTGAGCCTTTGGGCAGACTGCAGATAGGCCAGGTTCTTGTGGTCCGTGAGGATGGTAAAGGGATGTACAGCTCCTTCGAGTAAATACCGCCATTCAGCCAAGGCCATCTTAATGGCCAGTAATTCACGGTCTCCAATGGAGTAGTTGCACTCCGCCGGTGAAAAGACTTTAGAGAAGAAGCCGCAAGGAACCAGCCGTCCGGACGAAGCCTGCTGGGACAGGACCGCCCCCGCTCCAGTGGAGGAGGCATCCACTTCCAGGACAAAGGGTCTGCTGGTCACAGGCCGATGCAAAATGGGTGCTGACGCAAAAGAACGTTTCAGAGTTTGGAAAGCGTTTTCCGCTTCAGGGGACCAGCTGTTGGGCTTCGTTCCCTTACGGGTCAGGTCCGTGATGGGTTTGGTAACCGTAGAAAAGTGAGGCACAAACTGACGGTAGTAGTTTGCGAACCCAAGAAACCGCTGGATGGCCTTAATCCCCACTGGACGGGGCCACTTGAGTACCGCACCGAGTTTTTCGGGATCCATCCTTAGACCGGAGTCGGTGACGACATATCCCAAGAAGGGTAGTGACGACTGCTCAAAAAGGCATTTCTCGATCTTGGCGTAGAGTTGGTTCTCTCGAAGGCGGTGCAAGACCAAGCGTACACTTTTGCGATGAGAGGGCAGATCGGGGGAGAAAACGAGAATGTCGTCCAGGTAGATGACAACACACGAATAGAGTAGATCCCGGAATACCTCATTGATAAATTCTTGGAACACAGCGGGGGCATTGCAAAGGCCGAATGGCATGACTAGGTATTCATAATGCCCGTCACGGGTATTGAAGGCCGTCTTCCACTCGTCCCCAGCACGGATTCGGACCAAATTGTAGGCTCCCCGCAGATCTAACTTCGTGAAGATCCGGGCTCCTCTCAGCCGGTCAAAAAGCTCCGGAATCAACGGAAGGGGGTAACGATTTTTGATGGTGATTTTGTTCAGACCCCGGTAATCAATGCAAGGCCGCAGTGATCCATCTTTCTTCCGGACGAAGAAAAAACCCGCGCCTGCGGGAGAGGAGGACTTTCGGATAAACCCCTTGGACAGATTTTCGTGGATATATTCCGTCATGGCAGCGGTCTCGGCTGGAGAGAGAGGGTATGTTCTACCTCTGGGAGGAACCGCTCCAGGAATCAGGTCGATGGGGCAGTCATAAGGCCGGTGCGGAGGCAGGGATTCCGCCTCTTTCTTGCAGATAACATCAGCATAGGCGTGGTATGGCACAGGAAGACCAGGGAGGTCTGTAGGCTTGAGCTGAGGATGGGAACGGACCAGGGTACGTAAACAGCTTACATGGCAGGCGTGCCCCCAGCGCAGGATCTCTCCGGAGCGCCAGTCGATAACTGGCTCATGCCGCCTAAGCCAAGGTAGCCCCAAGAGAATGGCGTGGGATAACTGAGGCAGGACATAAAAGGCAATCTTTTCAGAATGAAGTGCGCCAACTTGCAGGTTTACTTCAGTGGTTACCGTGGTGATGAGCCCAGGAAGAGGTTTGCCATCAACGGAGGTGATTGCTCGAGGGTTACTTAGGACGACCACGGGAATCTGGAGTCTGTCAACCTCCTCCTGGTGGATGAAGTTGCCTGCCGCGCCCGAGTCCACATACGCCTCCACAGAGCTACGCCCCCGACCTGAAATAAGTAGAGCTGAAACAGTAAGTGGAAGAGAGGGGGTCGGATCACCTAGGGGGCCCTCTCCTACCTGGCCTAGGCGGATGCGTTTCCCGGTCTCTCAGGACAAGTGCGTATGAAGTGATTGGCCCCTCCACAATAGAGACAGAGTCCCTTGGTCATCCTCTCCTTACGCCGTTGTTCAGACAGCTTGATGCGATCTACTTGCATGGGCTCAGGGGCGGTGTTACTAGGGAGAGCAACGGTGCGCGGAATGGGAGCTTGGTATAACCTAAAGGGCCTCCTCTCCCTGGCTGACTCTCTGACGCGTTCCTGAAAACGCAGGTCAATACGAGTAGCCAGGGAGATGAGATCTTCCAGGGTGGTGGGAAGGTCACGCCCGGCCAACTCGTCTTTGATTTTACCAGAAAGTCCTCTCCAAAACGCACCAACCAGGGCTTCGTTATTCCACCCCAGCTCCGAGGACAAGGTCCGAAAACGGATGGCGTATTGCCCTACCGTAAGGGACCCCTGGCTGAGGTTAAAAAGGGCCTCTGTGGAGGAAGCAAGGCGTCCAGGTTCATCAAAAACCTTACGGAATGTCTCCAAAAAACACTGGATGTTGGTCACCACCGGGTCATCCCTCTCCCATAATGGATTCACCCAAGCCAACGCCTCCCCCTCTAGATGGGAGATTATAAAGGCCACTTTAGCACGGTCCGTAGGATACTGTTGGGGCGACAGATCAAAGTGCAATCTGCACTGATTTAAAAATCCCCTACACAATTTTGGGTCCCCACAGTACCTGGGCGGTTTACCGAGACGGGGGGGAGGAAAAGAGACGGTGTCCCGGGCTTGGGTGGGAGCGGCCGCAGAGGACTGCAAAGAAAGCAGCCGATCATCCACGGACGCCATATACCCCAAAATGTGAGACTGAGCATCGCGCTGTTGTGCGAGCTCCTGCTGGAGACTGACTAAGAGAGGTGCGTGTGCTGGGTCTGCGGTTTGAAGAGCGGAGAGCCGGGTGTCCATGGACTTCATGAATGACATGATACGGGTCTGATTTTCTCTAAGGAAGAGCAGTTCCTTTTGAGTAGCAGCCGCGGCACCGGCGGGGTCCATGGCCTGATGATACTGTAATACTAGAGGGAAAACTAAGTTAGAGAGTGGACCCTCTGGATCGCGGATCCGGAGCCCCTGGGCCGAGCACACCAGGTGAAGACCGACCCCTATACAGGGATCGTTTGGGGCAGGACCACAGAGGATGGAGGCGCGACAGCCGGAACCAAGAGGGACGGCTCCACGGACAGAAGGACAGGGGAGGCAACGGTGCGAAAAACGAGCAGGGACCAGTGGCGCAGGACAGAAACAATACGGAAGACAGGCAGTGGAAGACCAAGGCGGACTGGAGAAGAGGACGGCACCGGGGATGGAAGGCAGCGCCCAGGCAGACTGGAAGGGAAGGGAGACACGAGACAGGGGGCGATAGGGCGAGTCAGGCGGAAAGCGGTTGAGCTACAGGAGAACAGTAGAGGCCAGAGGGTGCAGAAAAACTACACAATCATCAGGCGTCCTCCTAACAGCGAGGACGCCTGAAGTACAGCAACCCCCGGAAGTGCGTCACCCAAGCCCGCCCCTCAGCGCCGCCCACCGCAGGAGAGAGAGCGCGGAAGGCGGCGAGCGCGAACCAGGGGGCGGGAGCCAGGAGCCGTCGTAAGGACGAGTGGACGGCGGGCGCGTGACCGGGCGGGAGCGCGCAGGTGAGGAAACGCTGCAGCGCGCGCCGCAGCAGAAGGGGCATCGGCGGGCATAACCGCCGATGTCACAGTACCCCTCCCCTTACGCCCTCCCTTACTGAGATTGGCCAAAAACTTTTTCAGAATGCGAGGGGCGTTGATATTTTCCCGAGGCTCCCAGGACCTCTCCTCGGGACCAAAACCCACCCAATCGATAAGAAAAAGGGTCTTACCCCGGGCTTTTTTCATAGCCAAGATGTCCTTGACCTCAAAGACGTTATCCGAGATAGCAGGTGAGGGAGGGACGATGGAAACTGGTTGGAACCGATTCAGGACTACGGGTTTCAGGAGCGAGACATGGAAGGCGTTGGGCACCCGGAGCGAAGCAGGCAACCTCAGTTTGTAAGCCACGGCATTAATACGTCCAATCACTTCAAACGGTCCAATGTACCGAGGACTCAGCTTATAAGAGGGAACTCTCAGACGGATATGTCGAGTTGAAAGCCAGACCTTGTCACCTGGATGGTACGGGGGCACATCCTTCCGTCTCTTGTCTGCATGTTTCTTGATTCGGTCGTTGGCACTTTTGAGCGCATCCCTGGTCTCTCTCCAAATCTGCGAGAATTCTTTAGCAAGAGAATCGGCTGCGGGTACCCCTGTAGAGGTGGAAAAAGGCAACGGAATACCTGGGTTTTGACCGGTTACCACAAAAAAAGGTGACCTGGTGGTAGATTCACTGGGATGATTATTGTGCGAGAATTCAGCCCAAGGTAAGAGCGCAACCCAGTCGTCCTGATGAGCGTTGGTGAAGTGACGTAGGAAGGTGGTTAACCCCTGATTAATTCGCTCCACTTGCCCGTTGGTCTGAGGATGATATGCGGAGGAAAAGTCGAGAGATGTACCCATAAGCCGGCAGAGTGCCCTCCAGAAGCGGGAGGTGAACTGGACCCCCCGATCCGACAGAATCCGCTGAGGAAGACCATGCAGCCTGAAGACCTGGTGGATGAAGATCTCAGCTAACTTCGGGGCGGACGGTAGTCCCGGTAAGGGAATGAAATGGGCCATCTTGGAAAAGCGATCTGCCACGACTAAGATGGTGGTACATCCGGCTGAGCGGGGTAAGTCAGTCACAAAGTCCATGGCGATCTGCTGCCAGGGGGCCTCAGGAACTGGCAACGGGTGAAGAAGACCGGCGGGCAAAGTCCTAGCCACCTTATTCTGGGCACAGATTGTGCAAGAGGCCACGTAGTCCATCACATCCTGGCGAAGCGTGGGCCACCAATAATACCGGGAAAGCAGTAAGAGAGTCTTCTTGGTCCCAACGTGTCCAGCAATTTTGGAGGAATGTCCCCAGCCCAACACCTCTATACGTTTGCCTGGAGGGACGAAGGTCTTACCGGGCGGAGGGATAGCAAAACAGGGCCCACCTGGCTTGCCGGGCATTGAGCCTTTGGGCAGACTGCAGATAGGCCAGGTTCTTGTGGTCCGTGAGGATGGTAAAGGGATGTACAGCTCCTTCGAGTAAATACCGCCATTCAGCCAAGGCCATCTTAATGGCCAGTAATTCACGGTCTCCAATGGAGTAGTTGCACTCCGCCGGTGAAAAGACTTTAGAGAAGAAGCCGCAAGGAACCAGCCGTCCGGACGAAGCCTGCTGGGACAGGACCGCCCCCGCTCCAGTGGAGGAGGCATCCACTTCCAGGACAAAGGGTCTGCTGGTCACAGGCCGATGCAAAATGGGTGCTGACGCAAAAGAACGTTTCAGAGATTGGAAAGCGTTTTCCGCTTCAGGGGACCAGCTGTTGGGCTTCGTTCCCTTACGGGTCAGGTCCGTGATGGGTTTGGTAACCGTAGAAAAGTGAGGCACAAACTGACGGTAGTAGTTTGCGAACCCAAGAAACCGCTGGATGGCCTTAATCCCCACTGGACGGGGCCACTTGAGTACCGCACCGAGTTTTTCGGGATCCATCCTTAGACCGGAGTCGGTGACGACATATCCCAAGAAGGGTAGTGACGACTGCTCAAAAAGGCATTTCTCGATCTTGGCGTAGAGTTGGTTCTCTCGAAGGCGGTGCAAGACCAAGCGTACACTTTTGCGATGAGAGGGCAGATCGGGGGAGAAAACGAGAATGTCGTCCAGGTAGATGACAACACACGAATAGAGTAGATCCCGGAATACCTCATTGATAAATTCTTGGAACACAGCGGGGGCATTGCAAAGGCCGAATGGCATGACTAGGTATTCATAATGCCCGTCACGGGTATTGAAGGCCGTCTTCCACTCGTCCCCAGCACGGATTCGGACCAAATTGTAGGCTCCCCGCAGATCTAACTTCGTGAAGATCCGGGCTCCTCTCAGCTGGTCAAAAAGCTCCGGAATCAACGGAAGGGGGTAACGATTTTTGATGGTGATTTTGTTCAGACCCCGGTAATCAATGCAAGGCCGCAGTGATCCATCTTTCTTCCGGACGAAGAAAAAACCCGCGCCTGCGGGAGAGGAGGACTTTCGGATAAACCCCTTGGACAGATTTTCGTGGATATATTCCGTCATGGCAGCGGTCTCGGCTGGAGAGAGAGGGTATGTTCTACCTCTGGGAGGAACCGCTCCAGGAATCAGGTCGATGGGGCAGTCATAAGGCCGGTGCGGAGGCAGGGAATCCGCCTCTTTCTTGCAGAAAACATCAGCATAGGCGTGGTATGGCACAGGAAGACCAGGGAGGTCTGTAGGCTTGAGCTGAGGATGGGAACGGACCAGGGTACGTAAACAGCTTACATGGCAGGCGTGCCCCCAGCGCAGGATCTCTCCGGAGCGCCAGTCGATAACTGGCTCATGCCGCCTAAGCCAAGGTAGCCCCAAGAGAATGGCGTGGGATAACTGAGGCAGGACATAAAAGGCAATCTTTTCAGAATGAAGTGCGCCAACTTGCAGGTTTACTTCAGTGGTTACCGTGGTGATGAGCCCAGGAAGAGGTTTGCCATCAACGGAGGTGATTGCTCGATGGTTACTTAGGACGACCACGGGAATCTGGAGTCTGTCAACCTCCTCCTGGTGGATGAAGTTGCCTGCCGCGCCCGAGTCCACATACGCCTCCACAGAGCTACGCCCCCGACCTGAAATAAGTAGAGCTGAAACAGTAAGTGGAAGAGAGGGGGTCGGATCACCTAGGGGGCCCTCTCCTACCTGGCCTAGGCGGATGCGTTTCCCGGTCTCTCAGGACAAGTGCGTATGAAGTGATTGGCCCCTCCACAATAGAGACAGAGTCCCTTGGTCATCCTCTCCTTACGCCGTTGTTCAGACAGCTTGATGCGATCTACTTGCATGGGCTCAGGGGCGGTGTTACTAGGGAGAGCAACGGTGCGCGGAATGGGAGCTTGGTATAACCTAAAGGGCCTCCTCTCCCTGGCTGACTCTCTGACGCGTTCCTGAAAACGCAGGTCAATACGAGTAGCCAGGGAGATGAGATCTTCCAGGGTGGTGGGAAGGTCACGCCCGGCCAACTCGTCTTTGATTTTACCAGAAAGTCCTCTCCAAAACGCACCAACCAGGGCTTCGTTATTCCACCCCAGCTCCGAGGACAAGGTCCGAAAACGGATGGCGTATTGCCCTACCGTAAGGGACCCCTGGCTGAGGTTAAAAAGGGCCTCTGTGGAGGAAGCAAGGCGTCCAGGTTCATCAAAAACCTTACGGAATGTATCCAAAAAACACTGGATGTTGGTCACCACCGGGTCATCCCTCTCCCATAATGGATTCACCCAAGCCAATGCCTCCCCCTCTAGATGGGAGATTATAAAGGCCACTTTAGCACGGTCCGTAGGATACTGTTGGGGCGACAGATCAAAGTGCAATCTGCACTGATTTAAAAATCCCCTACACAATTTTGGGTCCCCACAGTACCTGGGCGGTTTACCGAGATGGGGGGGAGGAAAAGAGACGGTGTCCCGGGCTTGGGTGGGAGCGGCCGCAGAGGACTGCAAAGAAAGCAGCCGATCATCCACGGACGCCATATACCCCAAAATGTGAGACTGAGCATCGCGCTGTTGTGCGAGCTCCTGCTGGAGACTGACTAAGAGAGGTGCGTGTGCTGGGTCTGCGGTTTGAAGAGCGGAGAGCCGGGTGTCCATGGACTTCATGAATGACATGATACGGGTCTGATTTTCTCTAAGGAAGAGCAGTTCCTTTTGAGTGGCAGCCGCGGCACCGGCGGGGTCCATGGCCTGATGATACTGTAATACTAGAGGGAAAACTAAGTTAGAGAGTGGACCCTCTGGATCGCGGATCCGGAGCCCCTGGGCCGAGCACACCAGGTGAAGACCGACCCCTATACAGGGATCGTTTGGGGCAGGACCACAGAGGACGGAGGCGCGACAGCCGGAACCAAGAGGGACGGCTCCACGGACAGAAGGACAGGGGAGGCAACGGTGCGAAAAACGAGCAGGGACCAGTGGCGCAGGACAGAAACAATACGGAAGACAGGCAGTGGAAGACCAAGGCGGACTGGAGAAGAGGACGGCACCGTGGATGGAAGGCAGCGCCCAGGCAGACTGGAAGGGAAGGGAGACACGAGACAGGGGGCGACAGGGCGAGTCAGGCGGAAAGCGGTTGAGCTACAGGAGAACAGTAGAGGCCAGAGGGTGCAGAAAAACTACACAGTCATCAGGCGTCCTCCTAACAGCGAGGACGCCTGAAGTACAGCAACCCCCGGAAGTGCGTCACCCAAGCCCGCCCCTCAGCGCCGCCCACCGCAGGAGAGAGAGCACGGAAGGCGGCGAGCGCGAACCAGGGGGCGGGAGCCAGGAGCCGTCGTAAGGACGAGTGGACGGCGGGCGCGTGACCGGGCGGGAGCGCGCAGGTGAGGAAACGCTGCAGCGCGCGCCGCAGCAGAAGGGGCATCGGCGGGCATAACCGCCGATGTCACATATATCTTATATGGTAGACACTAAGATTGCAGTATATTCAACACAGATGGGACACTGAGACCTCTGAACATCACCTAGGAAACACAGAGACTGCTGTGTCTAAATCATATAGGATTCACAGACTGCTGTATATATGTAAGGAGAAGACCCGGACGTGACGGATCCAGATCCGGACGTGACTACTCCGTGACGGATCCAGAACTGTCAGGGCTGTTTTATGGGGGAAAGCTAAGGCCCCGGACCGACCTCTGCACCTAGGAGTAGGAGGCGTGGCTAAGATAAAAGGGCAACAGCGTGCAGAAAATCAGTTGGTTGCCACAGGAACGTGCAGCACACAGGAGGGCAGTGTAAGGGTTTCTGCGAATAAACGAACTGCCAGAGCGGGCCAAAATGAGCAGAGGCAAAAAGCTGCTAACAGAGACTACCGACAACGACGTACCTGATCCCCGCTGACAACGCTGACCGTGACTGACAGGACGCCCAGTCAGGAAATCAGCTCACGCACGCACTGAAAGGAGAATTGGGACACCTGCTGTGAGGGGTTTCCCTTTGTACCTGAGTCGAGCCGCTCATTGTCCCTGTACGCTGACAGGGGGAAAGACTGTGCTCTGTCTGGCTTGTAGTTTCCTGACACACCAATCGGACCATGAGGAATCACCGTCGCCACCAGGAGCCAAGACATCATCTTTTCCAGAACTACACCGGACCCCTTACACGCCACCGCTTTGGCGCCAATGTCCACATCCTAAACTAACTGCATTCTGAAGTCGTCTTTCTGATAAGTTTGCTAATCTTGATCTTCCTTCCCTATTCTTCACACCCGTTTCCCCGGGTTACGTGCACTGTGTCCCTTTATACTGTTTTCCCTGTTTTCTCCCTGCGAGGAATATACCTGTTAAATTAAACCCCATGTTAACCCTTGCTCTGCCTCCGACCCGTTACTGCATCTTAGTACCTGCTCATATTTACATCGTATAGGATACACTGAGACTGCTGTATACATCACACTACATTATATAGGATACACTGAGACTGCAGTATACATCACAGAAGATACACTGACACTGATATAAATCCATTAGAAGACATTTAGTTTGCTAAAAGATGACACAGGATACACAAAGACTGCAGTATACACATCAGATTTAATATGCTGAGAGTGCTTTATACATAGTTTCCAATCTTCCCAGATCCAGAGGAACAGTTCCTATTCGGGGAAGCTGTCTTTCTGTCCCAGAAGTTCAGGGCAATGTACCAACTTCCACTCACTCTGTATGATGCCTCTCCTGCAATCTTTACTGCTTAATAGTTCCTACTCCTCTTCCACCCATCTCTTTGGGGAGAAGGTGTCAGCATCCCTCTCCTGTCTATATACTAATATTTAATTATATAACTCAATTGTCTCTTTTCTTGCAATCTGGATTTTCAGGATTCAACCCCCTATCCTGTATCATTTGCAACATTAGTAAAAACATGGGGCCACAGCCTGGATTTAAAAGCCTAAAGCCCCCGTTACACACTGCGATATCGCTAGCAATATCGCTGTAAAGTCACCGATTTTGTGACGTTGCAGCGATATTGCTAGCGATATCGCTGCATGTGATACTTACCTCCGACCGGCTCCCCCGCTGCTTATCGCTGATCGCGCGAGAAGCTGCTGGACCATTCCTCATCAGTCACTTCCTGCGGCGCTTCCTGTGGCGCCGACGAGCGACGCGTGGAGCCGGGCGGGAGGACGCAGGATCGCCGCGTCTGACAGGTAAGTAGCGATCCCCGTCCCCAGCGATGTAGCTGGTGAGATCTGCCTGAGTGGCAGCTCACTAGCGACCACCTGGCGATTCACCAGCGATCCTGACCGCGTCATATCGCTGGTCGAGATCGCTGGTGAGTCGCTAGGTGTAACGGTACCCTAAGAGACAAAGAGACAAAGAGACACTGAGTCTGCTGCATGCATCACATACGAAACACTGAGACTGCTGTATATACATCACATAGGATACACTGAGGCTACTGTATATACATCATATAGGATACACTGAGGCTGCTGTAAATACATCACACAGAATACACGGAGACTGAGGTATATACACCACATAGGAGGCACCGAAACTTCTGTACATATCACGTAGGAGACACTAACACTGTTGTATAGATCACATAGGAGACACTGAGCCTGCTGCAACTATCTACAAAAATAATAGATAGCTCATGTACCAAAGAAAGAAATGTGTAAAAGAGTCCTGATGCTGGCAATCTTCTGTGAAATGAGCAAAACAATTTAGATGGCTAAAAAAATGATTGCTGTTGGCGTAAGGGTAAACAGAACATGTGTTGCCAAGAACAGTGATATTTAAGTGCTTACTTGTGGAGGTTGGCCATCTACTTGTAGTGGCTGGGACATGTTACTGCACATCCGCCTCCTATTGAATTGAATCATAGAATCATAGAATGGTAGAGTTGGAAGGGACCTCCTGGGCCATCTGGTCCAACACCCTGCTCAAAGCAGGATTCACTAAATCATCCCAGACAGATGTCTGTCCAGACTCTGTTTGAAGACTTCTATTGAAGGAGAACTCACCACCTCTTGTGACAGCCTGTTCCACTCATTGATCACCCTAACTGTCAAGAAGTTTTATCTAATCTGTCTCCTCCCATTCAGTTTCATCCCATTGCTTCTAGTCTTTCCTTGTGCAAATGAGAATAAAGATGATCATTCTACAATGTGACAGCCCTTGAGATATTTGTAGACAGCTGTTAAGTCTCCTCTCAGTCTTCTCTTTTGCAGGCTAAACATTCCCAAATCCTGCAACCATTCCTCGTAGGACATAGTTTGCAGACCGGTCACCATTCTGGTCGCTCTTCTCTGAGATTGCTCAGTTTGTTGATGTCTTTTTTAAAATGTGGTGCCCAAAACAGGACACAGTATTCCAGATGAGGTCTGACCAAAGAGGAGTAGAGGGCAATAATGACTTCACATGATCTAGACTGTATGCTTCTGTTAATACATCCTAGAATTGTATTTGCCTTTTTTGCTGCTACATCACACTGTTAGCTCATGTTCAGTCTGTGATCTATCAGTATACCCTAGTCTTTTTCCCATGTGCTGTTGCTTAGCCCTATCCTCCCATTCTGTATATGCTTTTTTCATTTTTTTTGACCAGATGTAGTACTTTGCATTTTTTTCCCTGTTTAAAACCATTCTGTTAGTTGCTGCCCACTGCTCCAGTTTATTTATATTCCTCCTAGCTTTGTGTCATCCACAAATGTAATCTGTTTACCTTCAATTCCTTCATCTAAATCATTGATAAAGTTGTTGAACAATACAAGGCCCAGGACAGAGCCCTGTGGTACCCCACTTGAGACATTCTTCCAACTGGATATTATGAATCCACCTAACAGTTGCCTTGTTCATTCCATACTTAGTCATTTTTTCAGTAAGGATTGTGTGAGATACTTTGTCAAATGCTTTGCTGACGTCAATATATACTATATCTACAGCATTTCCCTGATCCACCCAGTCAGTGATTCTGTTATAGAACGAAATTAAGTTAGTATGACATGACTTATTAGTTACAAACCCATGCTGACTCTGTTTAATCACTTCACTTCAATCACTTAAATTGAATAGGATGCAGATGTATAGTACCCCACAGCGGCCGCTACAAGTACACGGCCGAGCTCCACAAGTACTTCCGGCAGGCGTCCACCGCCGCTGGCACCGATAACAGCTGATTGGCACAGGTGCTGAGTACCAGACCCTAGACTGATCTGACATTGATGCCCTATCCTCAGGATAGGGCATCAATGTAAAAGTAGTGGACAACCTCTTTAAGGCCAAAGGCTTCATTTTTAGTTCCTGGACTCCACCCTAGGGTGGAGATATGGTGAACTCCTGTCGCTGATTAACCCCTCTCAGTACATAACATGCTGGTGCAAAGTTTCCAGCTTTATAATACTGAAGCTAATAACCTCAGTGAACCATATCTCCACTCCAGCACATTACCTCTTGCAATATATATGTATATATACGTATATATATATATATATATATATATATATACACAGTGCCTTGTGAAAGTTTTCGGCCCCTTGGAACTTTTCAACCTTTTCCCACATATCATGCTTCAACCATAAAGATACCAAATGTCAATTTTTGGTGAAGAATCAACAACAAGTGGGACACAATTGTGAAGTTGAATGAAATTTATTGGTTATTTTAAATTTTTGTGAAGTCGAAAACTGAAAAGTGGGGCGTGCAATATTATTCGGCCCCTTTAACTTAATATTTTGTTGCGCCACCTTTTGCTGATATTACAGCTGCAAGTCACTTGGGGTATGTCTCTATCAGTTTTGTACATAGAGAGACTGAAATTCTTGCCCATTCTTCCTTGGCAAACAGCTTGAGCTCAGTGAGGTTTGATGGAGATCGTTTGTGAACAGCAATTTTCAGCTCTTTCCGCAGATTCTCGATTGGATTCAGGTCTGGACTTTGACTTGGCCATGCTAACACCTGGATACGTTTATTTGTGAACCATTCCATTGTAGATTTTGCTTTATGTTTGGGATCATTGTCTTGTTGGAAGACAAATCTCCGTCCCAGTCTCAGGTCTTTTGCAGACTCCAACAGGTTTTCTTCAAGAATAGTCCTGTATTTGGCTCCATCTATCTTCCCCTCAATTTTAACCATCTTCCCTGTCCCTGCTGAAGAAAAGCAGCCCCAAACCATGATGCTGCCACCACCATGTTTGACAGTGGGGATGGTGTGTTCAGGGTGATGAGCTGTGTTGCCTGTACGCCAAACATATCGTTTGGCATTGTTGCCAAAAAGTTCGATTTTGGTTTCATGTGACAAGAGCACCTTCTTCCACATGTTTGGTGTGTCTCCCAGGTGGCTTGTTGCAAACTTTAAAGTACACTTTTTATGGATTTTTTTGAGAAATGGCTTTCTTCTTGCCACTCTTCCATAAAGGCCAGATTTGTGCAGTGTACGACTGATTGTTGTCCTATGGTCAGACTGTCCCACCTCAGCTGTAGATCTCTGCAGTTCATCCAGAGTGATCGTGGGCCTCTTGGCTGCATCTCTGATCAGTCTTCTCCTTGTTTGATATGAAAGTTTAGAGGGACGTCCGGGTCTTGGTAGATTTGCAGTGGTATGATACTCCTTAATATGATCGCTTGCACAGTGCTCCTTGGGATGTTTATAGTTTTGGAAATCATTTTATATCCAAATCTGGCTTTAAACTTCTCCACAACCATATCACAGACTTAAAAAATAGACATAAAAAGAGATGGATATATCAGTGGATATCACTGGTACAAATGTGCTAAACATGTACAGATACACAAAAAATAATATACCTAATAATCCGATGTCAAAGATATCGTAACCAAGTGTATCAATAAGAGGTATAAGAAGTATATAACGTATATGCATTCTTAGGCGACTGGATTGTAAAATGCTATAGTAATATTACTATCAAGAAAGAAAGCTATAGGCATCCATGGCAGTAATATGGCCACCACCCAATATATATGACCCAAATGGCCAAAAAGAGCTCTTAGCAGCTAATACATTAATAAGGCCAAGTTAAATGCACGACATTACTATAATACTAGGACAAAAATTCATGTCCAAATAAAGAGGTAATGATATATGTATTCACCCCCTGTCACCGCTATGACACTGCATAGACACATATACTATTATAATATAACACTGCTATAATTTGGACAACCTAGTCCTAAAAAAGTGCTAATAGTGCAAAATGTAAGTCTGCTGTCACAGCCGTAACATGAAGTAAACGTGCAAAAAGAATAGGCCAGAATGTTCAATGATTGTAAATGCGCTATTTTAGGTAATTAAAATGCCAAGTAGCATAAAGTGGTATATACCCACATAGTCATATCACAGACATGGTACAAGGAATGACACAAAGTGTGCATAGCATATAAGTCCCCATAGAAATGCTGATAAGCCCCCTTAATTTAAAGCACATATGACCTGAGATACCGCGGTCCCCGACGCGCGTTTCGCCTTAGCTTCGTCACTTACCTCCCAGGACGAAGCTAAGGCGAAACGCGCGTCGGGGACCGCGGTATCTCAGGTCATATGTGCTTTAAATTAAGGGGGCTTATCAGCATTTCTATGGGGACTTATATGCTATGCACACTTTGTGTCATTCCTTGTACCATGTCTGTGATATGACTATGTGGGTATATACCACTTTATGCTACTTGGCATTTTAATTACCTAAAATAGCGCATTTACAATCATTGAACATTCTGGCCTATTCTTTTTGCACGTTTACTTCATGTTACGGCTGTGACAGCAGACTTACATTTTGCACTATTAGCACTTTTTTAGGACTAGGTTGTCCAAATTATAGCAGTGTTATATTATAATAGTATATGTGTCTATGCAGTGTCATAGCGGTGACAGGGGGTGAATACATATATCATTACCTCTTTATTTGGACATGAATTTTTGTCCTAGTATTATAGTAATGTCGTGCATTTAACTTGGCCTTATTAATGTATTAGCTGCTAAGAGCTCTTTTTGGCCATTTGGGTCATATATATTGGGTGGTGGCCATATTACTGCCATGGATGCCTATAGCTTTCTTTCTTGATAGTAATATTACTATAGCATTTTACAATCCAGTCGCCTAAGAATGCATATACGTTATATACTTCTTATACCTCTTATTGATACACTTGGTTACGATATCTTTGACATCGGATTATTAGGTATATTATTTTTTGTGTATCTGTACATGTTTAGCACATTTGTACCAGTGATATCCACTGATATATCCATCTCTTTTTATGTCTATTTTTTATGTCTATCTTTGTTATACGTCATTCAATAAAGTAAATTACATTTTATGGCATTATGCTTCCTTGATCTTTTTGGTGTATACAGTAGTTGGGGAGTGCCATGTATTTTCAGGCCCGAATTGTGGATATTCATATCACAGACTTGCCTGTTGTGTTCCTTAGTATTCATGATGCTCTCTGTGCTTCAAACATAACCCTGAGACTATCACAGAGCAGGTGCATTTATACAGAGACTTGATTAACACAGGTGGATTATATTTATCATCATTAGTCATTTAGGACAACACTGGATCATTCAGAGATCCACAATGAACTTCTGGAGTGAGTTTGCTGCACTGAAAGTAAAGGGGCCGAATAATATCGCATGCCCACTTTTCAGTTTTTGAATTTCCACAAAAATTTAAAATAACCAATAAATTTCATTCAACTTCACAATTGTGCTCCACTTGTTGTTGATTCTTCACCAAAAAATTAGATTTGGCATCTTTATGTTTGAAGCATGATATGTGGGAAAAGGTTGAAAAGTTCCAGGGGGTGAATCCTTTTGCAAGGCACTATATATATATATATATATATATATATATATATATATATACAGTTGTGGCCAAAAGTATTGACACCACTGCAATTCTGTCAGATAATACTCAGTTTCTTCCTGAAAATGATTGCATACACAAATTCTTTGGTATTATTATCTTCATTTAATTTGTCTTAAATGAAAAAACACAAAAGAGAATGAAGCAAAAAGCAAAACATTGATCATTTCACACAAAACTCCAAAAATGGGCCAGACAAAAGTATTGGCACCCTCAGCCTAATACTTGGTTGCACAACCTTTAGCCAAAATAACTGCGACCAATCGCTTCCGGTAACCATCAATGAGTTTCTTACAATGCTCTGCTGGAATTTTAGACCATTCTTCTTTGGCAAACTGCTCCAGGTCCCTGATATTTGAAGGGTGCCTTCTCCAAACTGCCATTTTTATATCTCTCCACAGGTGTTCTATGGGATTCAGGTCTGGACTCATTGCTGGCCACCTTAGAAGTCTCCAGTGCTTTCTCTCAAACCATTTTCTAGTGCTTTTTGAAGTGTGTTTTGGGTCATTGTCCTGCTGGAAGACCCATGACCTCTGAGGGAGACCCAGCTTTATCACACTGGGCCCTACATTACGCTGCAAAATTTGTTGGTAGTCTTCAGACTTCATAATGCCATGCACACAGTCAAGCAGTGCAGTGCCAGAGGCAGCAAAGCAACCCCAAGACATCAGGGAACCTCCGCCATGTTTGACTGTAGGGACCGTGTTCTTTTCTTTGAATGCCTCTTTTTTTCTCCTGTAAACTCTATGTTGATGCCTTTGCCCAAAAAGCTCTACTTTTGTCTCATCTGACCAGAGAACATTCTTCCAAAACGTTTTAGGCTTTTTCGGGTAAGTTTTGGCAAACTCCAGCCTGGCTTTTTTATGTCTCGGGGTAAGAAGTGGGGTCTTCCTGGGTCTTCTACCATACAGTCCCTTTTCATTCAGACGCCGACGGATAGTACGGGTTGACACTGTTGTACCCTCGGACTGCAGGGCAGCTTGAACTTGTTTGGATGTTATTCGAGGTTCTTTATCCAACATCTGCACAATCTTGCGTTGAAATGTCTTGTCAATTTGTCTTTTCCGTCCACATCTAGGGAGGTTAGCCACAGTGCCATGGGCTTTAAACTTCTTGATTACACTGCGCACGGTAGACACAGGAGCATTCAGGTCTTTGGAGATGGATTGTAGCCTTGAGATTGCTCATGCTTCCTCACAATTTGGTTTCTCAAGTCCTCAGACAGTTCTTTGGTCTTCTTTCTTTTCTCCATGCTCAATGTGGTACACACAAGGACACAGGACAGAGGTTGAGTCAACTTTAATCCATGTCAACTGGCTGCAAGTGTGATTTAGTTATTTCCAACACCTGTTAGGTGCCACAGGTAAGTTACAGGTGCTGTTAATTACACAAATTAGAGAAGCAGCACATACAGGAAAGATGTAGAAGCATCACATGATTTTTCGAACAGTGCCAATACTTTTGTCCACCCTCTTTTTTATGTTTGGTGTGGAATTATATCCAATTTGGCTTTAGGACAATTCTTTTTGTGTTTTTTTCATTTAAGACAAATTAAATGAAGATAATAATACCAAAGAATTTGTGCTTGCAATCATTTTCAGGAAGAAACTGAGTATTATCTGACAGAATTGCAGGGGTGTCTATATATATATATATATATATATATATATATAGTGGGTATGGAAAGTATTCAAACCCCTTTGTATTGAAGAACTGAAATAAATTAACTTTTTGATGTTATTCTAATTTTGTCAGAAGCACCTGTATACAGTGGGTATGGAAAATATTCATACCCCTTTACATTTTTCACTCTTTGTTTCATTGCAGCCATTTGGTAAATTCAAAACATTTCATTTTTTTTCTCATTAATGTACACTCTGCACCCCATCTTGACTGAAAAATAGAAATGTAGAAATTTTTGCAAATTTATTAAAAAAGAAAAACTGAAATATCACATGGTCATAAGTATTCAGACCCTTTGCTCAGCATTGAGTAGAAGCACCCTTTTGAGCTAGTACAGCCTTGAGTCTTCTTGGGAATGATGCAACAAGTTTTTCACACCTGGATTTGGGGATCCTCTGCCATTCTTCCTTGCAGATCCTCTCCAGTTCCGTCAGGTTGGATGGTGAACATTGGTGGACAGCTATTTTCAGGTCTCTCCAGAGATGCTCAATTGGGTTTAGGTCAGGGCTCTGGCTGGGCAGGTCAAGAAAGGTCACAGAGTTGTTCTGAAGTTACTCCTTTGTTATTTTAGCTGTGTGCTTAGGGTCATTGTCTTGTTGGAAGTTGAACCTTCGGCCAAGTCTGAGGTCCAGAACACTCTGGAACAGGTTTTCATCCAAGATATCTCTGTACTTGGCCGCATTGATGTTTTCTTCAATGTCAACCAGTCATCCTGTCCCTACAGCTGAAAACACCCCCATAGCATGATGCTGCCACCACGTTTCACTATTGGGATTGTATTGGGCAGGTGATGAGCAATGTCTGGTTTTCTCCACACATACCGCTTAGAATTATCACCAAAAAGTTCTATCTTCGTCTCATCAGACCAGAGAATCTTATTTCTCATAGTCTGGGAGTTCTTCATGTGTTTTTTAGCAAACTCTGTGTGGGTTTCATATGTCTTGCACCGAGGAGAGGCTTCCGTCGGGCCACTGCCATAAAGGCCCGACTGGAGGAGGGCTGCAGTGAGAGTTGACTTTGTTAAACTTTCTCCCATCTCCCTACTGCATCTCTGCAGCTCAGCCACAGTGCTCTTGGGGTTCTTCTTTACCTCTCTCACCAAGGCTCTTCTCCCACAATTGCTCAGTTTGACTGGACAGCCAGGTTTAGGAAGACCATCTGGTGGTCCCAAACTTCTTCCATTTAAGGATTATGGAGGCCACTGTGCTCTTAGGAACCTTGAGTACTTCAGAAATTGTTTTGCAACCTTGGCCAGATCTGTGCCTTGCTACAATTCTGTCTCTGAGCTCCTTGGCCAGTTCCTTTGACCTCATAATTCTGATTTGGTCTGACATGCACTGTGAGCTGTGAGGTCTTATATAGACAGGTGTGCGCCTTTCCAAATCAAGTCCTATCAGTTTAATTAAACGCAGCTGGACTCCATTGAAGGAGTAGAACCATCTCAAGGAGGATCACAAGGAAATGGACAGCATATGACTTATATATGAGTGTCTGAGCAAAGGGTCTGAATACTTATGGCCATGTGATATTTCTGTTTTGTTTTTTTGTATAAATTTGCAAAAAATCCTACATTTCTGTCTTTTTCAGTCAAGATGGGGTGCAGAGTGTGCATTAATAAGAAAAAAAATGAACTTTTTTGAATTTACCAAAAGGCTGCAATTAGGCAAAGAGTGAAAAATTTGAGGGAGTCTGAATACTTTCCATACATACTGTATATATATATATATATATATATATATATATATATATATATATATATACATACATATACGGTATATATATATATGTATACACATACATAATATATACCGTGAAGGACTAGGACAAGTATCTGACAAAAATTTGATGTGCCCATGATCGTATGAAGCTAGAGGAGCTTCAAAAATTGTAATTATCATGATTGTACAGGTTTTCTCCCCTTTATATTGCTAGCTATCTTTATGATTTACTATGACTTTCTAATTTGTGAATATTAAAAATGTTGATTTTTTTGAAAAGTTGAACAGAAAAAAATTTAAATTCTCAGGTTGGCAAACAGGCTATAAAGGTATAATGCACATGTTTATGGGTGGGAGTGAGGGTCCTGGGTTGGTGTATCAGTTGGTGTAATCTGTTGTCATATGGCTGCCATTGTGTATGTATTTAGCAGAGCTTACTCTTGCTACACAGAGATAAAACACCAATTAAAACACAAAGTCAACAGTGATACAAAGCTCGGCGCCATAAAGACAGAGGACCAGTCTTGTCAGATGTCAAGAGGCTCCTGAGAAGATGGAGTAGGCTGTTTGAATATATGAGACATGATGCTCTATATATTAGCCAAGGTGATGGACATTTTATACATGATGATGGATTTACAGTGGCGGAAATAAGTATTTGATCCCTTGCTGATTTTGTCAGTTTGCTCACTAACAAAAACATGAACAGTCTATAATTTTAAGGGTAAGTTAATTTTAACATTGAGAGATAGAATATCAAAAATAAAATCCAGAAAATCACATGGTACAAATTATAGAAATTTATTTGCATTTTTCACTGAGAAGTAAGTATTTGATCCCCTGCCAACCATTAAGAGTTCTGGCTCTTAAGAAAATGGAAGAAATTCAAAATGACTGTCAATCGACATCGATCTGGGGCACCATGCACAATCTCACCTCGTAGGGTATCCTTGATCATGAGGAAGGTGAGAGATTAGCCTAAATCTACATGGGGGGAACTTGTTAATGATCTCAAGGCAGCTGGGACCACAGTCACCAAGAAAACCATTGCTAACACATTACGCCGTAAAGGTTTGAAATCCTGCAGTGCCCGCAAGGTCCCCCTGCTCAAGAAGGCACATGTGCAGGCCTGTCTAAGTTTGCCAATGAACACCTGGATGATTCTGTGAGTGATTGGGAAAAGGTGCTGTGGTCAGATGAGGAAAAAATTGAGGTCTTTTGCATTAACTCAACTCGCCGTATTTGGAGGAAGAGAAATGCTATGTCACAAAGTGACTGTCCTAGCGTGACACGACCCAATGATTGGTCGGTCACCGAATGGCAAAACACACAAAGGAACACCAGGGACACAATAACAGCGGTAGGCCCTGTCTATAGGGAATGGGGGAATGGACACTTTCTGCACTCACCTAAGGATGTGTCCTGATCTCCCTATCGTCCCTATACGGGTTCTTTCACCCCATCGCCGACCAGGATATCTAATCTCTCACTTGCCCTGCTCCTATCTCTAAGTAGGGAACTGGCAGGTGAGCACATTGGTCCCACCGCTGCACTAATCCAACAAAAAGGAAAGACAGACACCACAGGGAATGGGGAACAAAAATACAACACTTAGCTTTCTCTGTTGCAGTGCACTGCACAACAGAGTAAGGCACCAGATCACAGCATTCAGCTGAAGCACCACTGCACCAGAAAGCTCCTGTCTCCAATTCGGCTGGTCTCCACAAGGACCTGTATAACTAACAGTCAGCTGATGCATCAGGTGACCTTTTAAGGATGGTGGGAGTGGTCAACACCCACATCAGCAGGACTAGCAGCGATGCAATTACACCAGCAGACCAGTGGCGGGGACTGACAATAACCCCCGATGGCCTGAAAGGGAAAAAGTTTTAATCTGCCACAGATCCAAAAATGGATTGTGACATGCTGCCTATAACCCAAAGAAAATCGCCCCCACTGTTAAGCATAGAGGTGGAAACATTATGTTTTTGGGGTGTTTCTCTGCTAAGGGCACAGGTCTAGTTTACTGCATCCATGGGAGAATGGATGGAGCCATGTACCATAAAATCCTGAATAACAACCTCCTTCCCTCCGCCAGGACATTAAAAATGGGTCATGGCTGGGTCTTCCAGCAAACCAATGACCCAAAATATACAGCCAATGCAACAAAGGAATGGCTCAAAAAGAAGCACATTAAGGTCATGTAGTGGCCTAGCCAGTCTCCAGACCTTAATCCCATAGAAAACTTATGGAGGGAGTTGAAGCTCTGAGTTGCCAAGTGACAGCCTCAATATCTTAATGATTTAGAGATGATCTGCAAAGAGGAGTGGACCAAAATTCCTCCTGACATGTGCGCAAATCTCATCATCAACTACAAAAAAGGTCTGACTGCTGTGTCTTGTTTGCCAGAGGAATCAAATACTTATTTCTCACTGCAAAGTGCAAATAAATTTATATAATTTATACAATGTGATTTTCTGGATTTTATTTTTGACATTCTATCTCTCAATGTTAAAATTAACCTAGCCTTAAATTGTAGACTGTTCTTGTCTTTGTCAGTGGACAAACTTACAAGATCAGCAAGGAATCAAATACTTATTTCCCAACTGTATGAGCCATAGTGCTAGAACTAAGAGCCATGGTGCTGAATATATAGACATAGCGCTGGATATATCAGCCATTGGATTGGATATACAGGTTGGGCCATTTAAATGGATACACCTAAATAAAATGGGAATGGTTGGTGATATCAACTTCCTGTTTGTCGCACATTAATATATGGGAGGGGGAAACTTTTCAAGATGGGTGGTGACCATGGCGGCCATTTTGAAGTCGGTCATTTTGGATCCAACTTTATTTTTTTCAATGGGAAGAGGGTCATGTGACATATCAATCTTATTGAGAATTTCACAAGAAAAACAATGGTGTGCTTGGTTTTAACATAACTTTAATCTTTCCTGAGTTATTTACAATACAATATGAGCCATGGTGTTGGATATACAGTATGAGCCATGATGCCGTATATATTGGCCATAGTAGGAGACTGCGTGTGATCAGGACACTGATGGTTGTGGCATCTGATGAGGTCTGGATATTAGACCATAGTCAAGCATGCAGATATAGAGAAGGGGAACTTGTATACTAGGTCAAATGAGGGATGGAAGCAAATTAAATGAAAGTGGGAATATAAAGAACCGAGTGGACAATGACTAATAGTGAAAACAGATATGTAGAATTTTTAAAAGAATTTATACTTCAACAGTGTCACATGTTGGCAACATTATGCTCAGTGACTCGATGACTAGTAGGGGTGCTGAGGCTTAAAGATCTCTATACATGTTTGTCTCCCCTGTATAAAGTCCAATTAAATGGAATCGTTCATCTTCTTTGGGCCCCCTAAACCAACCCCATCTTTATTCAACCCTTAATAAACTTTCAAAGAAGCCTCTATGGATGCTTACTGCTTTGTCTATCATCACCTTAAAACCATTTCATTTTTGGAACTTGGCATGTGATATGCTAATTATTGGGTGTCTGGTCTTGAGAGTGTTATCTTCCCCAGGCTAATTATCCCACTAATCATGTTATCAGGCCCCTGTGGGTATGAGTGACCTGATTTGCCTCTACCTCCCTGACAATACGCAGTGAAGCTGTGTGTACGCACCCCGGGTTTATCAGCGCACTTTGCATGTCTAGTAAGGCGGCTGTGACATAGGACACAACAAGGCGTGAGATTTGGAGAGTCGGCAGTAATGGTTGACTGAGACCTGCATGACTGTTGCCCCCCTGGGCAGACGCAGGGCACCGATGAAGTAGGGGAGCATACACTCCAATTACTACGTATTGTCAGAAAGACAGAGTCTTGCAAAGAGCCACCGGTGACACCGACCTTGCAAATTATGTAACTCGCCCCATAGGTCCATTATAACATGGCTTGGTGATTAGTCCAGGGGAAGCTACGCCTCCATGACTGGTCAATCAGCTTTTCTATGTGGGAAACATAGAAGGGTTCAGTTTTCCTTCAGCTCCACCACAGGAGAAATGAAATATTACACGGCGTGTATTCAAATTCTATGGTTGTTTATCACAGGACAGGACAGGTCCTCCAGAGCAAGAGACCGCTCTACATAACCATTCTCCACTGAAGAGATGAGCATCCTGAGCAGACATTACCTTGCTAATCGGGTGGATGCTGTACACCTAAAATGGCTGCTGAGCTTTACCACGTACCAGGCTCACCCTTGTATGCATGAATGTTCAATAAGGAAGAGAAAATGAACAACCTCCGCACCCCACCGGTGTTCACTTATCTATTGTAGGAAAATAATTTGCTGTTGGAAAAGAGTCTGGGTATACACATTAGATAAATGACCAATCCTTCTAAAAGTGCAACACTCGTCTACTTTTATCTAATGTGTATGGTGAACTTAAGTCTACCCCTATTGTATAATATGTGAAATGGGTCAGAAGTTTCCATCTTTGGGGTCTATGGTCTGGTAATCTCCACAACTGCTGGAATAAAGTGGACCCAGCTTACAGAATATAGACAGGCATGGACATTGTAAACAGGGTTGCAGGGACATTTTAAAAAAAATAAATCACGAACAGCAAACGTTTTTTTTTGCACACATTAGATAACCATAGTAAATCATTAAGAATATAAGTGATACATGTATACAGACCATAAATCCTTGTCTGTGAAATGACCACAGTGTGAACGTGCTCTAACATTTTGCATGTATACTAGCTTATAATCCGGCTCATTTCTTTGGTTTTCTGTAGTTTCTTGTGCTTTGCTAAGTATTTCATCAATATAGCTTCCCATGGCTGAGTGTCAGTTGGGACCCAGTCCTGCTCTGCCCTTGTTCACATTCAGGTCTTTTGAAACAATGTAAGGATTTACCAGATAGTGCACTTTGTCGCAGTGGGATGGTTTTTACCCTGTGCTATTTACATGTACCATTACTATTTGCTTGCTGTAGGGAAGGTGCTCATTTTTTGTTTTTTTCTTGTGTATCTTCTTGTGTTTTGTCCATAAATCCTATGTGAAAACATGAGCTGCATTCACTGTGAACTATAAAAGGATGATAAATACAGTAATAAAAACCTGTACTGGTCTCTTCAGCTTAAAAAAAATTTACGGACACATTAATTTTTTTTTTACGGACAAGGAAAAAAGTGCCCTATTTTTATTGACTGTCCAGAAAATACTGGACTTTTTGGCAACCCTTTTTCTAGGTGAATGGAAATCTATGGCTAGTAGTGATTTTGTTCAGACCCACCTTGTCTGAATTTGGAGACCTGGGTGACTGAAGATGAACCATTTGACATTTCAAGGATGCAGATGTAGCCTAATCTCCCATTAATACTTTACATAAGAGAACATATTTTCCGGAACCTGATTGATGTCAAAAATGTTTATTCCTCCTATGGACATCTACTCTTATACTGTAGAGTAACTTCACACAGGAGGTTATGGTCTCTGCTGAGTACAATAACCCTCCATATCTGCGAAGTTTTGTCTGCCTTCTACCAAATGTCTTATATTAAAATATTCAAGGACAGGAAGCATCTAAAATAGGATGCTTGGGAAACAACCTAATAACACACTGATCTATTAGGAAATGTTAGAACAGGTTGCATTTTGTAGGATACAGAAAGCAAAAGAGTTTTCCACCATGAAGAGAAAAACCATAGCAGGCAGTGACAAGAATCTTCACAACTAATCATATGCTAAATAGTTGGAAGTCAAATTTATGTATGAAATAGCCAAGAGGATTGTCTATAAAATGATGGTAGTCTCACAGTCAAAGCTGTAGTCGATGGTGATATATGGCGCCTGAAAGTCAAAAGTTCAAAGCTTTGTCACTCCTTGACTTTCGTCCATTTGCATTTGCAAAGTGAATGGCCAGCGTGAAGATTTCTAATATACATCCATGTGTGTATCTTAGCGCAATTTAGTATTAATTAGTCAGTCTGCTCAGTGTCCTGCAATAATTAAGTACAACTTCCATTTAATAGTGTCTGAAGCAGGAACTGGTAAGACATCTAAGAGGACACAATCTTTTTAGAAGAAAATTAGGTGCCATGTTTCAAGTAAGATTGGATTCAAGCTCCTGAGAACCGTGACTTCATGGTCAGGAATGTTATATGCAAGGTCTAATTCACAGTTTTAATTTACATGAAGTTTGGCTCCATGTGTGACAACATGGAAAATAGGCTGTAAGTTCAGGAGGCTGCAAGAATGAATTACTTAGAGGAGGTGTCTGGTTTAAGAACCCTATTTTCAATATGCTATGTGTGCGTCCTGTCCAAGTATTACACAGTCGTCTTACTGACTTCAATCAGCGCCATATACTCTTTCTTCTGTTGTGGCGTAGACGTCAATTGTACATGTTCTATCCATGCTTTATCATGGACGGGACAGGTATCTAAAATAGTCACGTATGTCAATATTTTTTGGTGGATTGAGTATCCACAGAAATAAAAAAGTACAAATATATGATCCAAACAAAATTAGGGATAACTCAGGAAACAACAAATCCAAGTTCAGCGACAAACAAAAGTTTCAAAAGAATAAAGTTTCTTTATTTAGGTGAATATTCAGAATTGAGAGTCCTCAGTGGTTGATACCTTTAAATGGCTAACTGAAAAGATGGCAACACATTGCAAGCTTTCGAGACTACTCAGGTCTCTTCTTCAGGCTAGACTTAGTGTTAGGGTCGACGGAACGCACCAGATATAAATAATAGGAGGTGCGTTCGCCGCCCGGGGTCCACCGTACGGTAGGTGACAAGACCGCTGCTGAGTAATGGCGGATGCACCAAAAGGTGAAGTACTGCGCTCGGGTTAACGTCACCCGAACGCTAAGAGCGGCTCTGTTCCCACACAGAGTCGCTTAAACAACAGAGACGTATGAGGACGCTGGCCCTGTTCACTTCACAGGATACCCAGCGAGTGGCGTTGCAACCGCAGACGCCAAGGAGGCTGCTACCGCAGCGCGGCAATAACTATGGCCGCTGAACGACGGCGCCGGAATGACCGAGCACCGTCGGACGCTAGTGTGCAGTGCAGGAGGCACAGTGGCGTGTAGCTTGCCACAATCTGGAGCTGACTACCCAACAATCTGTCACCATTCGTATTAACCGAGGGAAGGGGTTTCAAATAAGTCAGTCACCAGTCCATGCATCCATCACCATACACACACAGCATAATATGCTTACACTAGCGCAAGGCCGAGCCGCCATGCGGGCTTTTTATAGCCATGCGCTTCCGGGACCTTCCAGTTCCCTGGAAAGAACCAATCAGATCCGACACAGGACCTGAACATGTGACCCCTGCTCTCCAGTGAGAGGTCACCTTGCGGGCATGCCCAGTAGCACGGCATGAGGACTTAGCCTCTAGAGTGGTTCCCTGCAAAGCAGGTTGCACCACCATTGCTGCACCAGAGGTGACAGCAACATCCAGGCTGTCAGAACGAGACTGAGCAGCAGACCTGGCTCGCCGTGATTGCTGAGCAACACCTGGAGAGGTTGGAGGAAAATGGGAGACCGCTGGATGTCTGCCTCTGGATTCCTGTTGTGCAGAGTCAGGAACCCGACGCCTAACATTACCCCCCCTCCCCTCTGCGCTTCGACGCGATCAGGAGCGGTGCATGAATGTTTTCCACCGGCTCCCAGGTCCGAGCCTCGGGACCATGACCCTTCCAGTCCACCAAATAAAATTTTTTGCCACGGACAAACCTGCGCCCCACGATGGCGTTAACCTCAAACTCGTCCGAGGATATGTCTGATGACCCGGCAGATGGCTCGGAAAACCGGGCCATGTGAACTGGTTTGAGGAGGGACACATGGAACACGTCCGAGATGGCCAAATGTGGAGGAAGAGCCAGGCGGTAGACCACCGAGCTAAGTCGCTCAAGGACCTTGAATGGTCCAATGTATCGCGGCGCGAACTTGGGAGACTCGACCCGCAGTTTAATGTTTCGGGTGGAGAGCCATACCATGTCGCCAGGGGAGAAGCTTGGAGCAGGACGCCGGTGTGCATCAGCGGAGATCCTCATTCTCTCCTTGGAAGCTCGGATAGCATCCTGGGTGCGATCCCAAATGTCACGTGCCTCCACCGCCCAGTCTGCCACCCTGGAGTCGGTGGAAGACACGGGCATGGGCACAGGGACGCGCGGATGCTGGCCGTAATTTAGGAGGAATGGGGTTTGACCGGTGGAGTCAGCCACAGCATTGTTCAAAGCGAACTCTGCCCACGGCAGCAAGTATGCCCAGTCGTCCTGCCTGGCCGAGACAAAATGTCGAAGATATGTTATCAAGGTCTGGTTGGCTCTCTCTACCAACCCATTCATCTCGGGATGATAGGCCGAGGAGAGATTCAGCTCAATGCTGAGTAGAGAACAGAGCTCTCTCCAAAACCGGGACGCAAACTGAGGGCCTCGGTCACTGACAATCTTGTCCGGCATGCCGTGCAGGCGGAAAACGTGCTTGATGAACAAAACTGCCAGGCCCCGCGCTGAAGGTAACCGGGAGAGAGGTACCAAGTGCACCATCTTAGAGAAATGGTCGGTGACAACCCAAATGACCGTGCTGCCGCTGGATTTGGGTAGCCCCACCACAAAGTCCATACCGACCATCTCCCAGGGCCTGTCTGCTATCGGCAGAGGAAAAAGAAGCCCAGAGGGCCGCTGCCGAGAGGACCTATTCCGGGCGCAAGAGACGCACGCCTCAATATAGTCCTTGACGTCATGGGCCATATGTGGCCACCAGTACGTCCTCGCCAAAAGCTCAGAGGTCCGTTTAGTCCCAAAATGTCCACCCACTCTGGACGAGTGAGCCCAAGAGAGGACCTCCGGTCGCAGACGGGCAGGGACAAATGTCTTGCCCGGAGGTACTGACTCAAGGGCAACCGGAGCCACAGTCCTCAGGCTCTCGGATGGGACGATCAGCCGAGGCTCCTCCTCCTCTTCCTCCGATGACACCACGGAGCGGGAGAGAGCATCGGCCCGGACGTTCTTCTCCCCGGAGAGAAAGTGGAGGGTGAAATGGAACCGGGAAAAGAACAAAGACCATCTGGCCTGGCGAGAGTTTAGCCGCTGGGCTGTTTGTAAATACACCAAGTTTTTGTGGTCGGTGAACACCTGGAAAGGGTTGCGAGCCCCCTCCAGGAGGTGTCTCCACTCCGAGAAGGCCAACTTCATCGCTAGCAACTCCCTGTCCCCGATGGCATAATTCCTCTCCGCCGGTGTGAAGGTCTTGGAGAAAAAGAAGCATGAATGCTTCCGACCTTGCGTGTCCTTCTGGAACAGGACTGCTCCAGCACCGACGGAAGAGGCATCCACTTCCAGAATGAAGGGCTTGTCTACATCGGGGCGATGTAGAATGGGAGCGCTAGCGAAATGGGACTTAATGGTGGAGAAGGCCTTGGAGACCGGTTCCGACCACAACTTGGGATTTGCACCCTTCTTGGTGAGGGCTACCAAGGGTGCTACCAAAGTCGAGAAGTGGGGAATGAATTGGCGATAATAATTTATGAACCCCATAAAGCGCTGCACCGCTTTGAGAGAATGAGGTTCCTGCCAATCCATCACTGCCTGTAGCTTGGCAGGATCCATGGCCAATCCCTGGGCGGAGATGATATAGCCCAGGAAAGGCAAGGACTCCTGCTCAAACACACACTTCTCCAACTTGGCATAGAGGGAGTTCGCCCGCAGGCGATTGAAAACTTTGCAAACCTCTCTCCGGTGGGAGTCAATATCTGGAGAGTAGATGAGAATATCATCCAGATAGACTACAACCGAGGTGGTAAGCATATCCCGGAAGATATCGTTCACAAAGTCTTGGAAGACGGCCGGGGCATTACAGAGGCCGAAGGGCATCACCAGGTATTCATAGTGCCCGTCTCTGGTGTTAAATGCCGTCTTCCATTCATCCCCATCACGGATGCGAATCAGGTTGTAAGCCCCCCGCAGATCAAGTTTGGAAAATACCCTCGCTCCTCGTAGCCTATCAAACAGTTCTGATATCAGGGGCAGAGGATACTTATTCTTAACGGTGATGGCGTTAAGACCCCGGTAATCAATGCAAGGACGTAGTTCCCCACTCTTCTTCTGGACGAAGAAGAATCCCGCCCCCGCTGGTGACACTGACTTCCTAATGAATCCTCTTGCCAGATTCTCCCTGATGTATTGAGACATGACCTCAGTCTCCGGGAGAGATAGGGGATAGACTCGACCCCGGGGAGGCTCAGCACCAGGCAAGAGGTCAATAGGACAGTCATAGGGGCGATGCGGTGGCAGGGTCTCCGCCGCCTTTTTGGAGAACACGTCTGCATACTGTCGATAGTGTTTGGGGAGCGAGGAGAGATCAGCGGGAACCTCAGTGGAGGCAACCTGAACGCACTCCCTCAGACATCTACCCTCACATGATTTACTCCACCCAATAATCCTCCCTGAGGACCACTCTATATGGGGGGAGTGATACCGCAGCCAGGGAACCCCTAGAAGTACCTGGTCAATACCCTCGGGCATGACGAGGAGGGATATCATCTCCTGATGAGACGGAGCCACTGAGAGTACCAAGGGGACGGTCTGGTGAGTTATCTGTGAGGGTAGAGTGGCGCCGTTCACCACTCTGACGGTGACTGGTGTAGACATCATAACCAGGGGTATAGCGTGCCGTTGGGCGAAGGCTGACGACATAAAATTGCCCTCCGCCCCGGAATCCACGCAAACCTCCACCGCCAGAGTGGAAGAATCAAACCCAAGAGTCCCCTTAAAGGACAGCTTGGAGGAAAACGTCGCTGACTCTAGTGCGTCGCCTCCTACGGCCACTAGGCGCGAGCGTTCTCCCTGCTGCTGTGGGCACCGGCTGGCAAGGTGACCGGACTGCCGACAAATATGACAGCTCACAGGAGCTCGAGCGGACCGGAGCCTGGATCCCTCACGGGAAGCCCCCTGACGCTCGGACGCCCGATCGGAAGATTCCAGAGGTTTAGAAAAACAAGGTGCCAACCTAAACCTCTGCCTACACTGGTCCTGCTCCAACCTTCGCTCGGTGAAGCGAAGATCTATTCGGGTGGAGACAGTGATAAGCTCCTCCAGTGTAGCGGGAATCTCCCTGGTGGCCAGAGCGTCCTTCACATGGCCAGCCAAACCTCTCCAGAATGCCGGAATGAGGACCTTATCTGGCCACTCTAATTCTGAGGCCAGCGTCCGGAACTGGATGGCGAAGTGACTGACCATGGAAGAGCCCTGTGACAATGCCAGCAGCCGGAGCGCGGTGTCATGGGTGACTCGTGGTCCCAGGAAGACCTGTTTCAGAGTGTCTAAGAACCGCGAGACACACTGCACCACATGATCACCACGCTCCCACAGCGGTGTGGCCCACTCCAAAGCCCTGCCCAACAGAAGGGAAATAATAAATCCCACTTTAGCCCGCTCAGAGGGGAATCGGGCGGCCAGCAGCTCCAGCTGTATAGAGCACTGGCTTACGAAACCCCTACAAGAAGCACTATCACCCGAGAACTTTTCGAGCAGCGGGAGGTGGGACAAAGTCGGGGCAGGGATGGCTGTGGTCACACGGGAGACAGCCTCTGTGGCTGCCTGAACAGCGACTGCAGTAACATCCGCAGCTGAGGCTGAACGCTCGAGAGCCGCCAACCTGCCCTGCAGCTGCCGGATGTACTGCAGCAGTCGCTGTTCATCCGCCATTACTAGCCAGACCATGGCGCTAGTGTAATGTTAGGGTCGACGGAACGCACCAGATATAAATAATAGGAGGTGCGTTCGCCGCCCGGGGTCCACCGTACGGTAGGTGACAAGACCGCTGCTGAGTAATGGCGGATGCACCAAAAGGTGAAGTACTGCGCTCGGGTTAACGTCACCCGAACGCTAAGAGCGGCTCTGTTCCCACACAGAGTCGCTTAAACAACAGAGACGTATGAGGACGCTGGCCCTGTTCACTTCACAAGATACCCAGCGAGTGGCGTTGCAACCGCAGACGCCAAGGAGGCTGCTACCGCAGCGCGGCAATAACTATGGCCGCTGAACGACGGCGCCGGAATGACCGAGCACCGTCGGACGCTAGTGTGCAGTGCAGGAGGCACAGTGGCGTGTAGCTTGCCACAATCTGGAGCTGACTACCCAACAATCTGTCACCATTCGTATTAACCGAGGGAAGGGGTTTCAAATAAGTCAGTCACCAGTCCATGCATCCATCACCATACACACACAGCATAATATGCTTACACTAGCGCATGGCCGAGCCGCCATGCGGGCTTTTTATAGCCATGCGCTTCCGGGACCTTCCAGTTCCCTGGAAAGAACCAATCAGATCCGACACAGAACCTGAACATGTGACCCCTGCTCTCCAGTGAGAGGTCACCTTGCGGGCATGCCCAGTAGCACGGCATGAGGACTTAGCCTCTAGAGTGGTTCCCTGCAAAGCAGGTTGCACTACCATTGCTGCACCAGAGGTGGCAGCAACATCCAGGCTGTCAGAACGAGACTGAGCAGCAGACCTGGCTCGCCGTGATTGCTGAGCAACACCTGGAGCGGTTGGAGGAAAATGGGAGACCGCTGGATGTCTGGCTCTGGATTCCTGTTGTGCAGAGTCAGGAACCCGACGCCTAACACTTAGGTAATAATCCTATAAAGCGTTTCAGAGACAAATTGTCTCCATCATCAGGTTTAAACACCAGTACACACATAGAAAGACACAGGGTATGTATAGACCTCCAGTTACAAAGACTTTTGCCACTTAAAAGAGGTCAAAGCCAAGACCTGTGGTGGTCAGAAACCACTCTTCAAAGAGTGGTACCAGAGCGCAACCAGACCACGCTAGATCTCACCTTTCACTTCCTTTAGGTGGCACAACTGTTTATATCTTGAAGTCAATAAATACCATGTGTCTTTCTACGTATGTTTTGGTGTCTATACCTGACAATGGGGACAGTTCATCCCCAAAACGCATTGTACGATTATCACCTAAATGAAGTAGTTTTCTTCTTGTGGACCAACCATTTGCTATTTGATCTGAATTTGGTCCAGTCCATATTATCTTTAATTTCACATACTTGTAATACAGGTTACCGAACCAGGAAAGGACATAGAAGAGGAAAGCAATCATTGCACGGTTTTCCGATATGTCCTGGTGGATGTTACTGGCAAAACTCTTTGTATCTTTAGGTCTAGAAATACTTTGCGTCTGTCTATGTATGGATTGATGTCTATACCTGACATTTGTATAATTAATTTCCGAAACGTATTGTATGATTATCACCTAAATAAAGAAGCTTTCTTCTTGTGGACTTGCCAATTGTCACTCGATTTGGATTTGGCACTGTCTGAATTATGCCTAATTTTCTTCAGATCACATTCTTGTACTAATCTCTACTCAACCTGGAAAGGCAACGAAGAGGAAGGGTCTGTCTGCCAATTATCTCATGATTTTCTGGTATGTCTAGATGGATGTTGTGCTCCTAGTATGATGCTCCAAGGTGAGAGTCTAACCTTTTATTAGGCAACAACTGCTGTCTTGTAAGTGGTGTTCCCCTATGAATTGCGTTCCTTTTTTCTTACATGTAGAAAAAGAAAAAAGGAGACATTTCCTCCATTGATCCAAGTCACAGATCAATCTTTTTCATTCAAATCAATGAGACCGTGAAAAAAAATGCACAGCAACCGGATCTCATCCGCGAGTCATCCGAGTGCTGCATGTTTTTTTTTTTATTATTTAATAGATATCAGAAGATTTGAAATTTTCTTTTAAGCCCATGAGAAAAACAGATGCCACACTGATGGTAAAAAGAGACACACGGTGAGACAATGGATGCTAATCGGATGCAACACACTGATGAAAAGACACCTGTCTTTTCTTATTTGCAATGTTAAAAAAGACATCTAATTGACAGGTTCCAGCTGATCATAGGGGATGCCATTGGCGGAATACCATGCGATCAATTCATTTTCAATGGGATTCTTTTTACAAAAAGGGTATTGTCCATTGGGGATACCTCCTCTAATGTTGACCTCTCAGGAGGTGGTGAGTAGATTGATATGTAATTCTGTAGGAAAAAAATCAGTATATCCAATCATTTATGCATTTACTCCTCTGTTGGACTTAGGAGTCCAGTGGGAGATCACAAATCGTATTTGCAACTTTTGGCTCGGGTCCTAACACTTTTACACATAGTGGGTGAGGCTTGGAAAAATGGTAAATTCCTTCCATATATGATCTTCTGATTGTACGGTCATTGGTTTTCTTTCCGTAGAGAATTATTCATGTCATCACTTTTGCCTTGTCTACGTAGCTCTCAGCTTGTCATAGAATTTGTGATAGTTTCTTCCTTTTTTTTTTTTAACAAGAAACGTTTTGCCTCTGAGCAGATATACTTGCTAAAGTTTATAGACATGAGTTTGTACTTGACCAGCTTTTAAGGACATGTAGGGTCTTACTTAGCCTGGTTGACTATAAGCACATGTAGCCCCCTCCACCCGTGTGCCCCCAAACCCCCGAAACGAAACGAGCTCCTTGAAGCATGAAATGAATGGATGTTTATTGTTGTGTAAAAAGGCGGACAATAAAACGATCACACCTCTTTAATGTATCCCCACTTTCAATCCACCATGTCGGCAGGATAAAAAATAATTTTGAATAGCCATAAAAGGCATCTAATTCACCCTATAAAAAATGTCACAGGGAGGAGAAAAAAAAACAAGAACCGTTAACAATTTCCTTTGTTGCACTTCTTTACAATAGGAAGTGCAAATAAGTTTTTGTCCTTAAAAAAAAATCTCCATTTAATTCCCCCAAAATAATTAAAATTTCATGAATTTTACTGGCTCCAGTATCCAGCAGAGTGAAAATATTGGAACTCCCTGGCCCTCTATATAAAAAGGGCACAACTGCTGCTCTTTATTAGATGTGACTCTCTGAACACACCAAAAAATCATACCGAGAAATGTGAAGAAATCCAAGGCCCAGCCTGGCTGTAAACATAATACAATTAACCATAAAACCAGCCCCGGCAATATTAAAACAATATTCAGTGGAATAACTGTGACATGGCAGCGTGTAGAGTTTATGGGATTCCAGATAGAGAGAAGTGAGCGCCGGGGTCTCACAAGCCCCCAGAAAGCAGGTGTTACCCAGGACTGCAAAATTAAACGCTTCATTCTGCTTGTTGAACGGATTATGCAGCGGGGCTGGAATGTAACAACTGCGCTATTAAAAAACGACAGCATTCAGAAAGCAGCGCGAGCCCAGCACACGGCTCCGCACAGGGACAATACAGCCCGGGCTCTAAGTCCATCAGCTCCAGAATACAGAAGGCCGGCATGCACAACAAAATACAACATAGGCTTCATTATATTTATTATTAAATGTCATTATGTGTAACACTTTTCATTCTTTCTCTTTTTCTTTCTTTTCTCTTGTCTTTTGTTCTTTCTTTCACTATTTTCCTTTCTTTCTTTTGCACTTTTTAGTTCTTCATTCTTTCTTTTGCGCTTTATTCTTTTGCTCTTTCATTGTTCCTTCCTTCTTTCTCTCTTGCCTCTTGTCATTTGCTCTTTTACTTTCTTTCTTCCGGTCTTTCTGTTTTTTTCTCTTTCTCTTTTTTCTTTTGCAATTTTTTCTTTCTTTTTATTTTCTCTTTTTTCTTTCGCCGTTTTTTTCTTTTTCTCTTTCTTTCGTTCTTTTTTCTTTCTTTATTTTCTTTTTTTTCTTCCTTCCGCTTTCTTTGTTTTCCTTCCTTCCACTTTCTTTCCCCAAGGCTTTTTTTATTTTTTTCTTGCTTTCTGTCTTTTTCTTTCTTTCTTTCTTTCCCTCTTTCCTTTATTCGACACTATATCAGCTCCAAAAATTAGCACAAGGTCCCTATTGTAAAAACCAAAAAAATTGTAAATACAGCCCTTATAGTGTCAAACACTAGTATTACAAGACTCTGAAGGCCAAGTGTACATGAAGTATTTTTTGAGCATGTTTATTTATTTTACTCATTTTTATAGCGCCATTAATTCCACAGCGCCATCCACTTGTTCTCAAAAACTGCTTTGAAAATGTTTTAAAAACTCTTCCTATTCAACTCTATGGGAATTCCACTTTTTTTTGGTTTATATGAGGACAGTTTTTTTTTTACCCGAAGATGAAAAAGAGTGCATGTCACTTTTTAGAAGTGCCAAACTAGGTACTGTACTGTCAAATCAAAAGGCAGCAACAGTCGGAAGTGTTGGGGCATAAATGAGGTCAAACCACAGCCCCCAGTCTCCACAGCCCATAAACAGCATGGTCACCACAGCTCTTCATAGTCTTTGCTGTCTCCTTTCACAGTCCCTCATTTCATGTGGCCTGTGTCTTGGATCTCCCAGCGGAGCAGGGGAGATCACAGCTCCTATGTCAGTGGCAGCATATCAATTGAGTGCAGGGAGGGAGCAAACGCCAAGGCGCAGGCAGAAATAGGTGTGAGGGGTGCCAGTGACTGACATCGCTCATATCTATGCCTGTGCCCTGGCCATCACTGTACTGAATGTCTACCACCAGAGAAAGGTGCCGGACCGCCGCAAACGCTCAGCATTTTTTTTTTCAAAGTGCCCCTTCCTAATGTAGGAAAGAGGCTGTGCCCTAGGCAGCTGCCTAGCTAGCCTACCTCTAGTCCAGGCCCTGTATATAGGATGCACAGCCACAAAGTAGACACCATGTGAAATTACAGAGTGAGGTGACCGAGTGCTGAGTAGCAGAGGACTGAAGAGTCAACAACATTCTTCTAACTCCATAACTGCACGGTACAAGCCTCTTCTGATATGAATATTACCAAGCACAATGCCAAGTATGAGATACACTAATGTAAAGATGCCATCACTGGACTCACCTGTCCTGTAGAGTGACAGATCACGCTTCTCTATCTGGCTTTTGATGGAGGAATCTGGGTTTGGCGAATTCCAGGAGAATTTTACTTCTTTGACTGGATTGTGGTTATATTTCCCGCAAAATCTTATAGAAAGCTTTCCCAGAAGAGTGGAAGCTGTTATAGCTGCAAAGAGACAGACTCCATATTGATGTCTATGCATTTAGAATGGGATATGATAAAGGCCCCTCTCCTTGGCTATATAGCATATGTGTATATATGTGTATATACAGTTTTGGCCAAAAGTTTTGAGAATAACACAAATGTTGACTTACAAAAGGGCAACACTGTTTTGAACTTTTGACTTTCAGGGTAAATATCACACCATCCACTAAAGCTTCAAATATGAGACTACCATCATCTTATTTATAATCATTTTGGCTATCTCACACATAAATTTGACTTGCAACTATTTAGCATATGATTAGTTATGCAGATTCTTGTTATGTCACTGCAGTATTACTGTTTTTCTCCTGGGGGGTGGAAAATCTTTTTCTTCCTGTAAACTATAACTTACAACTAGTGATGAGCGAGTAGCATCGTTGCTCGGGTGTCCTCCGAGTATTTTCGCGTGCTCGGAGATTTAGTTTGTGTCGACACAGCTGCATGATTTACGGCTGCTGGACAGCCTGAATACATGTGGGGATTCCCTAACAAACAGGCATTCCACACATGTATTCAGGCTGTCTAGCAGCCGCAAATCATGCAGATGTGTCGACACAAACTAAATCTCCGAGCACGCCAGAATACTCGGAGGACACCCGAGCATGCTCGGGAAAACCCGAACAACGAGTATACTTGCTCATCACTAATTACAACCTGTTCCCACATTACCTAATAGATCATGTCATTGGTTCAAACAAAGAGCAGCCACGAAGAAGATTTCTCAAAAAAGAGAAAAACCATCATCCGGATCATCCACAGCAGTCTGTTGGTCAAGAAAATTGCCAAACTACATTATGTGAGTGTCATGACAGTTGGAAGAATACAAAATGAGGTCAGTCCATTATTTCAAAAACTAAAAGGTGGACATCCAGACAAAACATTCGAGTCAACAAATCGGTTCATCGCAAGTTCTATCAGTTTTGGTATGAAAAACATGGCAGTGGAGATGGCAAGCACCGGGCAACGTATATTACATAAGTCTGGAATGGTGGCCAGAAAAAAGGTGAAGAAGCTTCGATTTCAATAGTGTCAAAAGAAGCGTTGGCTTGAGTTTGCAAAAAAGTACAAAAAGTGGACAGTAGAAGACTGGAAATGGGTGATTTGGAGCGATGAGATGAAAGTCAATAGATTAGGCTTTGATGGGTGCAAATTGGTCTGGAAGACAATAGGGAAAATGAGGCTAACGAATCGCGAAATTGAAGGAACTGTCAAGTTCAGTGGAGGAAACCTAATGATATGGTGGTTTCACAGTCAAAGGCATTGGATACTTGACCAGGATCGACTGTGGTCTCAATGCTGAGCTATACTGTATGTTAGTATCCTACAAGATGAATTACTTCATGCACTTGAGTGCTATGGGTATGAAAGTGACGACATAGCGTTCCAGAAGGACAATAACCTGAAGCATACGTCGAGATTGGAGAAGAAATGGTTTAATGACAATGAAGTAGAGGTACTGGATTGTCCCCCACAGTCCCACAGTAAGTCAAATTTATCTGTAAGATAGACAAGATGATGGTCTATAAAATGATGGTAGTCTCATGTTTGAAGCCGTAGTGGATGGTGAGATATGGAGCCTAAAAGTCAAAAGTTCAAAACATTGTTACCCTTTTGCTCGTCAGTGTAAGTTTTTTTAAATTTATTGATAAAGCTGTTTTTAAGAGGGGGCACCAAACTAAGTTTGAGGATTTTCCAAAAATCGTGAAAACCTAACCACAAATCTTCTATGCATGTAGGTTTGCGAAAATTCTTCTGTTTGTTCATGTGCTCTCAGACAGACTCAATTTTGTTGACAGCTTGTCTCTGTGGGACCATATTATCACTCCCTGGACTCATTGCTCATCTTATGATGAACTTAGCTCTTAATGACATTGGCTGTATGTTTGAGGTCATTGCCCTGCTGCAGAACAAATTTGTAGCCAATCAGACGTCTCCCTGATGGTATTACATAATGGATACGAATCTGCCTCTATTTCTCACCATTGAGGACACTAAAAGTTGGGCAACACTGAGGACAGTGGTCTCGGTGGTCGGCCAAAGAAACTTAATGCATCATGTGGAAGACACATCATACTTTTGCTCGAAATCAAAAAGATCTCCAGCAGTGCAATCAGCTCAGAATCGGCAGCAACCAGTGGGACCCAGTTTCACCCATCTACTGTTCGGAGAAGAAGTCTGACCAATGGTGGTCTTCATAGAAAAATTGCAGTTAAAATCCATAACTTCGACATAGGAACCAGGCTAAGTGATTCAACAATGCACAAAACATAGGAACTTTAGTGTAGCAAAATGGTAGCAGGTTAACTTGATTGACTAAATATTTGGCTTTAACAAAAGGCAGTTTGTTTGCCAAACGGTTGGAGAGAGGTACAGTAATACTGTCTGCAGGTCTTTGTGAAGCATGGGGGAGGGTCCTGGCAAGTGTGGGGCTGCATTTCAGCAAATGGAGTTGGGAATTTAATCATGACAAATGGTGTGAAATATATAGAGTGGGTGAAATAAGTATTGAACACATCACCAATTTTCCAAGTAAATATATTTCTAAACATGCTATTGACATGAATTTCTCACCAGGTGTCAGTAACAACCCATCCAATCCATACAGCCACAGAAATCAAACCACAGATGTCCATAAATTAAGCTATTTGTAATATTGAGAAATTACAAAGGGAAAAAGTATTGAACACATGATGAAACAGAGGTACAAAAAGCCATGGGAGGTCATGACACCAGCATTAGAAAGCAATCCTGCCAGTTATTGAAAAAATAATATCAGCTGGTTTGTAACAACCCTGCCGCCATCACTGCATGGCGTCCCATCCCTCACACACCAACTTACTCACTGTTCCGGGCCTTGCTGTGTGTTCTGTCTGTTGCCAACTCCATGCTGTGTGCCTCTTGCTTCCTGCCTGCTCTCTGCATGCTTCCTGGCTGTGTGCATAGGGAGGCGGCGCCAGAACCCTCTGGTTCTTATGGAATCAAGGTGCACCTGTCTAATGTGTCACTGGCCAATTACCAAGAGGCCTCTAGTATTTAGGGCAGCTCCACCCTGTGGAACCTGCCTGTGCAATGTCTTAACTCAGTTAGTGTCTTGCTGCTGAGTTGCCAGGTCTTGTTCTGTGTATCGCCTTCTCTGGAGGCTTTATTCCTAGCTTTGCCTTGTACCTGTCTTTCCGCCCTCCAGGAGGCAGAATTTCCTGGTCCCTGTGCTATTGCTCCCTGCTTTGTCTCGTACCTATCCTCTCTGCCCACCAGGAGGCAGTATGTCCTGGTCCCTGTGTCCTTGGTCCTATACCTTGTCTCGCACCATTACCTTGTCTGAACTCTGTCCTACCTCTCTCTGTCAGTCTCTTGTCTGTGGCTCCTTTCCCTGCTGTCTTTCCTTGTGTCCTCTCTGTCTGCTTGTGCCTCGCACTCTTGCGGCTCTGCTTGTGCTCCACACTCTTGCGGCTCTGCCTGTGCTCCGCACTCTTGTGGCTCTGCCTGCTCTGTGCTCTTGTGGCTCTGCACTCTTGTGGCTCTGCCTGTGCTCCACACTCTTGCGGCTCTGTCTGTGCTCCGTACTCTTGCAGTTCTGCTGTGTTCTGGTTCTGCTGCTCCAGAACCTCTTGCTGCTCTACAGCTTTTCTCCGCAGCCTTGCGGTTCTACTCCAAGTGTGAACAGGTCCAAAACTGTTCCTTCATACTCCACTCCTTCCTGCCAGTATCTGTACCTACACCTTCTGTGTGAACAGGTCCAAACCTGTTCCTTCATACCCCATTTCTTCCTGCCAGTACCAGTACCTGCACCTGCTGTGTGAACAGGTCTCTACCTGTTCCTTCTTACACCATTTCTTCCTGCCAGTACCAGTACCTGCACCCGCTGTGTGAACAGGACCCTACCTATTCCATACACAACTCCTTCCTGCCCGTGTCCCTCTGCCTTTCCATTTGGTCCCTGTGTCTCAGCCATGTCCGCCTGCCAGTGTCTCAGCCGTGCCCGCCTGCCAGTGTCTCAGCTGTGCCCGCCTGCCAGTGTCTCAGCTGTGCCCGCCTGCCAGTGTCTCAGCCGTGCCCGCCTACCAGTGTCTCAGTCGTGCACGCCTGCCAGTGTCTCAGCCGTGCCTGCCTGCCAGTGTCTGAGCCATGCCTGCCTGCCAGTGTCTGAGCCATGCCCGCCTGCCTGTGTCTCAGCCGTGCCCGCCTGCCTGTGTCTCAGCCGTGCTCACCTGCCTGTCTGCTACTCGTGCCTGTCGCCTGCACCGTCTCCCCAAGTGGGATCAGCAGCCACAGCCAGACACCACCCTGGAGTGGCACCTGGCAGCTGCCTGCCGCACAAGCCTGACCTCTCCATTTATTATTATTATTATTATGCATTTATATAGCGCCATTTATTCCATGGCGCATTACATGTGAAAAGGGGAAATATAGACAAGTGTAATATATACAAGAGTAATATACAAGTGTAAGACAAGGGACAAGGGACACATAAGTACATAAGGAGAGGGGACCCTGCCCGCGAGGGCTCACAGTCTACAGGGATGGGTGAGGATACAGTAGGAGAGTGTAGAGCAGGTCGTGCGGTGGTTCAGTAGACCGAGGATCATTGCAGGCTGTAGGCTTGTCGGAACAGGTGGGTCTTCAGGTTCTTCTTGAAGGTTTCCGTTGATGGTGAGAGTCTGATGTGTTGCGGTAGGGAGTTCCAGAGTATGGGGGAAGCACGGGAGAAGTCTTGTATGCGGTTGTGGGAAGAAGAGATAAGGAGGCAGTAGAGAAGGAGATCTTGGGACGATCAAAGGTTGCGTGCGGGTAGGTACCTAGAGACCATGTCACAGATGTATGGAGGAGACAGGTTGTGGATGGCTTTGTATGTCATGGTTAGGGTTTTGAATTGGATCCTCTGGCCAATAGGAAGACAGTGAAGGGCCTGGCATAGGGGGGAGGCTGGGGAATAGCGGGGAGACAGGTGGATTAGTCGGGCAGCAGAGTGTAGGATGGACTGGAGCACTGCTAGAGTGCTGGAGGGGAGGCCAGCGAGTAGTCGAGGCGGGAGATGATAAGAGCGTGCACTAGTGTTTTTGTGGTTTCGTGGTTGAGGAATGAGCGGATCCGGGAAATATTTTTGAGTTTGAGGTGGCAGGAGGAGGCGAGGGCTTGGATATGTGGTTTGAAAGAGAGCGCAGAGTCGAGGATCACCTCAAGGCACCAGGCATGCGGGACTGGGGAAAGAGAGCAGCCGTTGACATTGATGGATAGGTCTGGTGGAGGGGTAGAGTGAGATGGGGGAAAGATGATGAATTCTGTTTTGTCCATATTCAGTTTGAGAAAGCGAGCAGAGAAGAAAGCTGAGATATCAGACAGACATTGTTGGATGTCAGTCAGTAAGGAGGCGAGGTCGGGTCCAGATAGGTAGATCTGCGTGTCATCGGCATAGAGGTGATACTGCAAACCGTGGGATTCTATGAGCTGTCCCAAGTCGAAGGTATAGATGGAGAATAGTAGGGGTCCTAGGACAGAGCCTTGGGGAACACCGACAGACAGGGGGCGAGGTGAGGAGGTGGTGTGTGAGAGGGTGACAGTGAATGTACTGTCCGTTAGGTATGATAAGATCCAGGATAGGGCCAAGTCTGTGATGCCAAGAGATGAGAGAATCTGTAGCAGGAGGGAATGGTCTGCGGTGTCGAAGGCAGAGGACAGGTCCAGGAGAAGGAGGACAGAGTAGTGTCGCTTGCTCTTGGCGGTTAGTAAGTTGTTAGTGACTTTAGTTAGGGCAGTTTCAGTTGAGTGATGCGGTTGGAAGCCAGATTGTAACCGGTCAAAGAGGGAATAGGAGGAGAGGTGGGAGGACAGTTCAAAATATACATGCTGTTCCAGTAGTTTTGAGGCGTAAGGGAGAAGAGATATCGGGCAATAGTTAGACACAGAGGATGGGTCAAGGGAAGGCTTTTTGAGGATGGGTGTGATTGAGGCATGTTCGAAGGATGAGGGAAAGACACCATTTGTAAGTGAAAGGTTGAATAGGTGTGTTAGAGATGGGATGAGGACTGTGGCCAAGTTAGGGATGAGGTGGGACGGGAGTGGGTCGAGGGCACAAGTGGTGAGGTGTGATCTTGACAGAAGGGTGGAGAGCTGATCTTCTGTCATGGTGAAGAAGCTGACTTTTTCAGAACAGGGCTGAGCGGTTAAGAGGGGCATTGGGGGCTGCGGGCCAAAGTTTTGTCTGATCGTGTCGATCTTCTGCTTAGAGAAGGAGGCAAAGTCTTCAGCAGAGATGAGAGGAAGGGGAGGAGGTGCTGTGGAGTGGAGTAGAGAATTGAAAGTGTTGAAGAGCTGTTTAGTGTTATGAGACAGGGAGGATATGAAAGATGCGAAGTAAGTTTGCTTTGCGGCAGAGAGCGTGGACTTAAAGCTGGCAAGGGACTGCTTGTATGCGCTGAAGTGCTCAGTAGAATGGGTTCTCTTCCATCTCCGCTCAGCGGCCCTGGAAACCCGTCTCAGTTCTTTGGTCAGGCTGGTCAGCCAGGGCTGCCTGTTGATTGTTCGAGTTTTGCTCTGCGTGAGGGGGGCAGCCGAATCAAGTCTTGCTGTTATTGTGGTGTTATAAAAAGTGGCAGCAGCATCTGTGTCGTGAAGGGAAACTATGTCTGTAAGGGGGAGAAGGGATTGAGAGAGTGATTGGAAATTGAGGTGTTTGAGATTCCTGCGAGGGTGAGCGAGTTTATGGAGCGGGGGTTGCTCAGTGGGAGAGGAGAGGGAAGAGAATGTCAGTAGGTTGTGGTCAGACAGGGGGAGGGGTGAGTTATTGAGATTAGTGAGGGAACAAAGACGGGTGAATATAAGGTCCAGCGTGTGACCATCTTTGTGAGTGGCCGCAGAGGACCATTGAGTGAGGCCAAGAGAAGCCGTGAGCGATAGAAGTTTAGAGGCAGCCGGGGTGGAAGTGTCAATGGGGATGTTGAAGTCGCCTATGATGATGGTGGGGATGTCAGCAGAAAGGAAATGGAGTAGCCAGGTGGTGAAGTGGTCGAGAAAGGTGGAGATGGCTAGTTCTGGGGGGCGGTAGATGACAGCCAGCTGGAGGTTGGAGGGGGAGTAGATGCGGACGGGGTGCACCTCAAACGAGGGAAGAGTAGCGGAGGGTGGCAGAGGAATTGGGGTAAAGGAGCAGGTATCAGACAGGAGCAAGCCAACTCCTCCACAACGTTTATTGCTGGGGCGAGAGATGTGAGAGAGATGGAATCCGCCATAGGAAAGCGCAGCTGGAGAGGCTGTGTCAGAGGGAGTGAGCCAGGTTTCAGTGATGGCGAGGAAGGAGAGTTTGTTGGTGATAAAGAGGTCATGGATAAATGATAGCTTCAGAGGCTTAGTCCAATGACTAAGAGTGCACACCAGGCACTCGAAACGCGTCATGCAACTTGATTTTAATATGGCTTAATTTTCCTCAATAAAATATATTTTTCCCTTTATTCCTGGAGTGCCGTCAATCTCCTTTTTTCCTGATTCCGCTATGCTAACTAGCTTAGACGTGCACCCTCCACTTGTGAATTGGCTCGTCTAATTTGGATTAATCTCGTGGCATCTCCAAGACCTCCCTCCATGCATGTTCAAGCATGTTTAAACAATATTTAGACAAGCCTGTGAAATACTGGGAGAATATAGTCTGGTCAGATGAGACAAAAATTGAACTCTTTGGATGCCATAGAACACACCAAGATTGAAGGCCACGAACTCACACATGGCCAAGGAAACTCTCAATTGGTTTCAGAGAAGGAAAATAAAGCTGCTAGAATAGCCAAGCCAATCACATGACCTGAATCCAATAGAAAATTTATGGAAGGAACTAAAGCTCAGCATTTATAGAAAGAGCACACGGGACCTTCAAGATTTGAAGAGACTTTGTATGGAAGAATGGGCTTTCATTACACCTGAGCAATGCATGCGACTAGTTTCTCCATACAGGAGGCATTGTGAAGTTGTCATCACCAACAAAAGCTTTTGTACAAAGTATTAAATAAATTTCAGTAAGTGCGTTCAATACTTTTTGCCATTGTAATTTCTCATTATTACACATAACTTAATTTATGGACGTCTATGGTTCCATTTCTTTGCCTGTGTGGATTGGATAGGTTGTTACCGACATCTAGTGACAATTTCATATCAATAGCACCTTTAGAAATATACTTAGAAAATTGGTGACGTGTTCAATACTTATTTCACCCGCGGTACATATTATATAAATATATATGGGATCTCCAAACTGAGCCTCCAGGAACAATGGGAAAAAAAGTAGATATTGCAATATGTCACTAACTTGTTCATTCAGTACCTAGAAGACTTGGTGCTGTCCTTAAAAATCATGAAGGTCATACAAAATACTAGATGTAGTCGTTTTGGATTTGAAGTGATTTTTGCGTCTGCTAATTTGAGTAAAATTGAAGATTGTGTAATGAACGTTATATTATTAACCTCTATTTCATTTTTGGGGGTTAACAAAAAAATCTATGAAACAAATTTTTGTCCAAATTTCGGGCATTGTTCATGTGTACAGTGAGATCTTGGTTGAAATGTTACTTTTTAAAGGGGTGTTCTCATTTATCCTCAGCACTGTATATATATATATATATATATATATATATATATATACAGCTAAGTAAATAGTTTAGGAAGTGATAAAATGAGAATAATTTGATTTGGGGGATTTGGAGAGCAGTCTGTTCCCGTCTTCACACATCCTGTAAGATGAAAGGCGTGTGTATCCAGCTTGATAAAGTGATGATGACAGGACATTAGCACAAGCTGAGATAATTAATGAACATGAATAGTAAGCAAGGTATTAACGTAATATATGGCAATGTGCTAACCAGGGCTCTGATCTGAGGCTAACACCAGGGGGTTACATGTATATCCTGTCCCTCCAACTGTGAAATCAATCAATTGCTACGATATTATAGAGCTACAATTTACCTGTGATCATTCCATGCCAACATAGTCCACACACTGCTGCATTCAACTCAATTGCTCATTTCACATCTCATTTTATATATAACATATCATCAAACCAAAAGAACAGCAAGGAAAATAAATTAATACTTTGCTATTTACCGTACTGAGACGATCTGATTATTTTATTAGGCCGGAGTCACACTAGCGAATAAATCGGATGAATGCAATGCGATAAACAAATCGCATTGCATTCGTCCCAATGTTATTCTATGGGGCAGCTCCCATCATCCGATTTTTTTTCGGAATGTTTCCTCGGACCGAGACAATCGCAGCATGCATTTTCGGATCGGACTCGGCAATGCAAGTCTATGGGTGCGATTAAAAATCGGATTACAAACGGACCACAAGTGTGACTTGCGATAAAATCGCAAGTCTTCTCCAGGTCAACAGGAAAGAGCATCAGGCATTGGCATTGGATGTCAATTGGATGCATAGATGTGAATAAAATCGGTTAATCGCCAGAAATTCGGATGACAGACGGATCCCTGGACAAGAAACCTTTGTGCAATTTCGTACCGTAAAAATCGGACCAATTTGTTAATCGTTGTGTGTGACTCCAGCCTTATAGATAAATACTTTCATCTAAATTTCAGGACTACAAGTTCAAGTATGTCCTGATACCAGGTCATAGAATTTAGCAAAATAGGGCAATGTACTATTCCCAATATTTATGTGTTTTGTTTTTTTTACGATTAGCAAAATTGCTATTTCTTTTCAAGTTTGTTATAAAAGGGTATAATAGCGCCTCTCTCATTTCTGGATGTCAGCATCAATTTTTTTAATTTAATATCTGCAAATGATGCACAGGAATTACAATGGATAAGACTTGCATTTCTGTATGTATATAACTTCCCATTAGTTGTCAGCAATAATAACCTTAGATACATTGTATCTCAATGGTAATAATTAGTGATGAGCGAACGTGCTCGGATAAGGTGTTATCTGAGCATGCTCGGGTGCTAACCGAGTGTCTTGGGCATGCTGGAATAATATGTCCGAGTCCCCGCAGCTGCATGTCTCGCGGCTGTTAGACAGCTGAAACACATGCGGGGATTGCCTAACAAACAGTCAATCCCAGTATGTGTTGCAGCTATCTATCAGCCACGAGACATGCAGCTGCAGGGACTTGGACATATTTTTCGAGCACGCCCAAGACACTCGGTCAGCACCCAAGCATGCTCAGATAACACTTTATCCGACCACGTTCAGTCATCACTAATAATAATAGTAAATAAATCACTGTTTCGATATAATAATAGTACGTTCATGTATGTATGTACAGTATCACAGTGGGCGTAAGATTACACACATTCAATTTCAGTGGTGATAATAGTATATACACATTGTGATTAAGTAGTAATAACACCATGAACATTGTATCACAGTGCTAATAATTGTATATAGATTATAATTTAGAGGTAATAGTATATGCATTGTATCCGAGAAGCACATACATTGTAATCCAGTGGTAATAATTGTGTATTGTGTAATATCAGAGCTAATAGAGTGTGCCTGGTCTCTGAGCAGTGGTACTGGTTACATTATATCACACTGGTCATAATTGTGTAGAGATTATTTATCAGTGGTAACAGTAGTATATACATTATATATCTGTAGACTGTGAGCCCTCGCGGGCAGGGTCCCCTCTCCTTATGTACTTGTGTGTCCCTTGTCTTACACTTGTATATTACTCTTGTATATATTACACTTGTCTATATTTCCCCTTTTCACATGTAAAGCACCATAATAATAATATAGCTAACAATCAGAGGTGTATCTGGGCTTTCTGGCACCCGGGGCAAGAATTTGGTTCGACGCCCCCCCCCCCCCCCAAGCACACACGATTTGCACACTTAGGCCTCATACCCATTGGCGATTTAAAAAACGGTCCGATTTCTGGACTGGAAAAAAGGGTGGAGTGTTATGCCAGTGTCATGCGATTTCTATGCGATTTTTTATTTTTCCATCCATTTTTCCATTTTCCATCCGTTTTTTTTCCCAGCTGCTCTTTTTCTACAGTCATTTACAGGACTATTTACAGTGTTCCATGCCACAGAATGGTAATGTATCCGTTAAAAACGGATGGAAAACGGATGGTCCGTTTTTGGTCCTTTTTTTAATCGCACCCATTGACTTCTATTGGCAAAATCGCTGCAAATTGCAGCATGCTGCGATTTTTTTCTCAGACCGATTTTGGCTGAGAAAAAAATCGCAAGTGAGATGTCACCCATTCACTAACATGGCAGAGAATATGGGAAGCAAGATGTGCCACAGTCCGCGCTGCTGAATCCACAAAATCACCTGGGATGCAAGATGTAGTAACAAAGTACTGCTTTATTCCTTCCTACGCGTTTCGGCGCCCTTCCTGGCACCTTCCTCAGGGATATCCCTGAGGAAGGTGCCAGGAAGGGCGCCGAAACGCGTAGGAAGGAATAAAGCAGTACTTTTGTTACTACATCTTGCATCCCAGGTGATTTTGTGGATTCAGCAGCGCGGACTGTGGCACATCTTGCTTCCCATATTCTCTGGCAGTTTTTCCACTTTGGAGTGGTCGGTGGAGGTCCTGCAGCAGCTGATACTGTGTTATGTCTTCAAGCCAGTTGTGGGTCACACAACCGGAATAGGTGAGTGGAACTGCATTACACCACTCACATCGTAGTGTCACTAGTGATAGGGCACTATTGCACCTCTTGTTCCCCCACCCTTTTTGTATTGATTCACTAACATGGGTCAGAGTGCAATCGTCCGATTTTATCGCCAGTGAGTATGAGGCCTTAGGGTCCCGTTTCACATAGCGATGCACCTGCGATCCCGACAATGATACGATGATACGACCTGGTAAGAATCGGTGCGTCGCTAAATGGTCGCTAGTAAGCTGCCAAACAGGCAGATCTCTTCAGCGAAGCAGCAACGATCCGGCGATCCGTATAACAACCTCGGCGGTCGTTGGGACCTTGTCACACAGCAGCTATTCTGAACTATTCCAGCCTGCTTCCCTGAGTTCTGAGTCGCCAACGAGGTCACTCGGCGTCAAACACAGCGATGCATGCTGGCCAGCGGGACGCAAACGATGAAGAAATGGCCCAGGACATTCAAGCTCGATCAGCGATATCCAGCGGGGGGGCGGTCACAGGTACGTGTCACATGTAGCGAGATCGCTGGCGAAATCGCTGTTGCGTCACAAAATTGGTGACGTTTTAGCGATCTCGCTATGTGAGACGGGGCCTTTAGTCATGTACCCACGAGCTGCTCTCCCTATTGCTCTCAATGTTCAGTGAAAAACTGAGAGAAGCAGGAAGAGAATCTCGTCGTCACAGGACCATAAGTCTGAAAATCCCATGAGTGAAGTGTCCATGTGATGACTACTGGAACCTGCAGAGCTGAATCCTGACACTGCAGCTTCTGAATTCTCACAATGAATGCACTGCACACTTTTAGGATTCTCCAGTACCGGTGGTAAGAGTACACTGTTATGTCAGCACAAGCATGTGATTTATATACAGTGGGGAAAAAAAGTATTTAGTCAGTCAGCAATAGTGCAAGTTCCACCACTTAAAAAGATGAGAGGCGGCTGTAATTTACATCATAGGTAGACCTCAACTATGGGAGACAAACTGAGAAAAAAAAATCCAGAAAATCACATTGTCTGTTTTTTTTCCATTTTATTTGCATATTATGGTGGAAAATAAGTATTTGGTCAGAAACAAAATTTCATCTCAATACTTTGTGATATATCCTTTGTTGGCAATGACAGAGGTCAAACGTTTTCTGTAAGTCTTCACAAGGTTGCCACACACTGTTGTTGGTATGTTGGCCCATTCCTCCATGCAGATCTCCTCTAGAGCAGTGATGTTTTTGGCTTTTCGCTTGGCAACACGGACTTTCAACTCCCTCCAAAGGTTTTCTATAGGGTTGAGATCTGGAGACTGGCTAGGCCACTCCAGGACCTTGAAATGCTTCTTACGAAGCCACTCCTTCGTTGCCCTGGCGGTGTGCTTTGGATCATTGTCATGTTGAAAGACCCAGCCACGTTTCATCTTCAATGCCCTTGCTGATGGAAGGAGGTTTGCACTCAAAATCTCACGATACATGGCCCCATTCATTCTTTCATGTACCCGGATCAGTTGTCCTGGCCCCTTTGCAGTGAAACAGCCCCAAAGCATGATGTTTCCACCACCATGCTTTACAGTAGGTATGGTGTTTGATGGATGCAATTCAGTATTCTTTTTCCTCCAAACACGACAAGTTGTGTTTCTACCAAACAGTTCCAGTTTGGTTTCATCAGACCATAGGACATTCTCCCAAAACTCCTCTGGATCATCCAAATGCTCTCTAGCAAACTTCAGACGGGCCCGGACATGTACAGGCTTAAGCAGTGGGACACGTCTGGCACTGCAGGATCTGGTGGCGTAGTGTGTTACTTATGGTAGGCCTTGTTACATTGGTCCCAGCTCTCTGCAGTTCATTCACTAGGTCCCCCCGCGTGGTTCTGGGATTTTTGTTCACCGTTCTTGTGATCATTCTGACTCCACGGGGTGGGATTTTGCGTGGAGCACCAGATTGAGGGAGATTATCAGTGGTCTTGTATGTCTTCCATTTTATAATTATTGCTCCCACAGTTGATTTCTTCACTCCAAGCTGGTTGGCTATTGCAGATTCAGTCTTCCCAGCCTGGTGCAGGGCTACAATTTTGTTTCTGGTGTCCTTTGACAGCTCTTTGGTCTTCACCATAGTTGAGTTTGGAGTCAGACTGTTTGAGGGTGTGCACAGGTGTCTTTTTATACTGATAACAAGTTTAAACAGGTGCCATTACTACAGGTAATGAGTGGAGGAAAGAGGAGACTCTTAAAGAAGAAGTTACAGGTCTGTGAGAGCCAGAAATCTTGATTGCTTGTTTCTGACCAAATACTTATTTTCCACCATAATATGCAAATAAAATGAAAAAAAAAACAGACAATGTGATTTTCTGGATTTTTTTTTCTCAGTTTGTCTCCCATAGTTGAGGTCTACCTATGATGTAAATTACAGACGCCTCTCATCTTTTTAAGTGGTGGAACTTGCACTATTGCTGACTGACTAAATACTTTTTTCCCCACTGTACTTCTGGCCACATTCCGACTAGACATGCCCGGCCTCACTCCATTCATTTTCATTGAGTGAGGCCAGACATGTCTAGTCAGCATGTGACCGCATGTATGTAAATTACCGGTATGAGAGAATCCTGACAGCGTTCAGTGAGCACTGTGAGAATTCAGAAGTCTGCAGTCGCATAGAATGTCTGCAGACTCAACACAGACCTGGAGAACCCCTTTTATGCTCCTAACAAATAAAAACATGAGAATAAGTCAGTATCACAAATAATATTTACATCCAGGTACCTTATAGATGACGTCTCTGGAGTCGTTCTCCTTTTCTTCTTCTTGTCCTGACCCCATGATGAGTTTTCTCATCCACAGCCGTCTCTGCAGACTTCCATCTTCTCCGGTCTTCTGCAGCAAATCTCCACACGATGCCCTTAAAGATAGAAGTGTCATTATAATACCCCTAAATAAAAATATCTGCAATATACTGTCGCCTCACACTATTCCCCTCCCTCCTCATACTGTCTCCTCTAACATCCCCCCTGTTCACCATACTGTCTCCTCATATATTTACCCCCTCACTCTCTATACTGTCTGCTCACACATACCCCTGACTCCCCATATTGTGTCTGCCCACATCCCATCATCCTCACTCCCCATACTGTGCCCACATACATTTTTCCAATCGCTACTCATACTGTGTCCACATACATTTACCCGTTCGCTCTCCATACTGTCTGCACCCATCCCTCCACTCACCTTAAGGCCCCGTCACACTAAGCGACTTACCAGCGATCCCGACACCGATATAAAGGTGTCAGGATCGCTAGTAAGTCGCTATGTGATCGCCGGTGAGCTGTCACACAGACAGCTTCACCAGCGATCAGCACAGCGATGCCGAGCGCCCGGCATCGCTGTAAAAAATAGAATCAAAATAAAAAATACAGTTATTCTCACCTTCCGACGTCCCGTTCATCCATCCTGCCTCTGTCCACGCTCAAGGTCCCAGTGATCCTTTGCACGAATGACCGCGAGATGTCACAGTCTCGAGGGATAACAAAGTCTCGCGGTCATTCGTGCAAAGGATCACTGGGACCGGAGCGTGGAGAGAGGCAGGATGGCTGAACAGCACGTCGGAAGGTGAGAATAACTATATTTCTTATTTTTTTTATTATTTTTTACACCTGATCGCTGGTCTCCTGCCTGTCACACACAGCGATGCGTGCTGGCCAGCGGGAGACCAGCGACCAAAGAAATGTCCAGAGGTTTCTTCCAGCGATCAGCGATACCGGCAGGGGGGCCACTCGCTGATCGCTGTCACACACAGCGATCTCGCTGGTGAGATCGCTGTTACGTCACAAAAGTTGTGACTCAGCAGCGATCTCGCTACCGAGATCGCTTAGTGAGACGGGGCCTTTACTGTGTCTGCACCCATCCCCCATACTGTTTCCTCATACAAGCCCTCATACATACATACTGTTCATTTTGTGTCCTCAAATCTCCCCACACACTAAGTACCCCCCATCCCCACGCCAAATCCCCCCCACATAAAAGTATCCCCCTATCCCCACGCCAAATCCCCCCACATGAAAGTATACTCTGATCCCCTCGCCAAATCCCCACACACATAAAAGTATCCTGCATCCCCACACCAAATCCCCCCACATAAAGTATCCCCCCACACACATTATGTTCCCCTTCCCCTTAATCTTCGGTGGTTTCTTCAGCTCCACAGTGGAGCACTGACTTACCACCAGAGTTCGCCCTTCTGGGCGCCGGCAATTGACGTCAGCAACATGATCACATGACCTGATCACACTGCTGGCGTCGCTCTGACCTGGCAGTCAGAGGTTCAGTTGTACTCGCGTCTGTATAGATGCCAGTACAATTGATCCCAGGGGGCCGGCAAGCGGCAGCTTCTCTGCGCCGGCTGTCAGCTTGACAGCCGGCACAGAGAACGGCCGACTACCAGTCTGGGGGTGGCAGAATGCAGCCACCGGGGGAGACACTGCGGACCCCTGCATTAGGCGGCCTGACTGCACCCCCCCCCGCCGGTTGCGCCTGGCTGCCCCCCCCTAGATATGCCTCTGCTAACAATAATGCTACATTCATTGCTTCTCTAGGAATAGCAATAAATAAATTGTAGCTTAATGGTAATAATAGTATATATCGTGAACAGAGCCAATAAATGTATATGGATTATAAATGAGTGGGAGATGCCCACGGAAGAAGCTAGCGGTGGAACGCGCATCGGGGTGAGGGGATGCCTGGAGCACTCCTATGGCGGCTGTATCCTTGTCTACAGGTAATATACTTTTCATTGCATCCTTAGAAATGCCAGCTTGCATGTATGAATTGTTTTGGCTATCATTGGCATCTCCTATTGCTATAACTAGCCCTCATTCATTTTCAGCAGAGGGATTTTATAGGATGAATTGATAGTTGCCTACATGATATTTAGGCTAATGAATGTTTGGAATTCATATACCCTGTAGATTGCCCCCCCCCAACAGTGATATACACCTTATAGCAGTGATATACACCTTATACAGTTAGGTCCATATATATTTGGACAGAGACAACATTTTTCTAATTTTGGTTCTAGACATTACCACAATGAATTTTAAACAAAACAATTCAGATGCAGTTGAAGTTCAGACTTTCAGCTTTCATTTGAGGGTATCCACATTAAAATTGGATGAAGGGTTTAGGAGTTTCAGCTCCTTAACATGTGCCACTTCAACTGCATCCGAATTGTTTAGTTTAAAATTCATTGTGGTAATGTCTAGAACCAAAATTAGAAAAATGTTGTCTCTGTCCAAATATATATGGACCTATCTGTACCCCTTATAGCAGTAGTATACACCTTCTAGCAGTGATATACACCTTATAGTAGTGATATACACCTTATAGCAGTAGTATACACCTTATAGCAGTAGTATACACCTTATAGCAGTAGTATACACCTTATAGTAGTGATATACACCTTATAGCAGTAGTATACACCTTATAGTAGTGATATACACCTTATAGCAGTAGTATACACCTTATAGCAGTAGTATACACCTTATAGCAGTAGTATACACCTTATAGTAGTGATATACACCTTATAGCAGTAGTATACACCTTATAGCAGTAGTATACACCTTATAGTAGTGATATACACCTTATAGCAACGAGAAACACCTAAGGGCTCATACTCACTGACGATAAAATCGGATTGCACTCTGACCAATGTTAGTCAACATTTACAGGACCATTTACAGTGTTCCATGCCACAGAATGGTGATGTATCCGTTTAAAACGCATGGAAAACAGATGGTCCGTTTTTGTTCTGTTTTTTTTAATCGCACCCATTGACTTTCATTGGCGAAAAATCGCAGCAAATCGCAGCATGCTGCGATTTTTTTTCTCAGACCGATTTTGGCTGAGAAAAAAATCGCAAGTGAGATGTCACCCATTGACTAACATTGGTCAGAGTGCAATCGTCCGATTTTATCGCCAGTGAGTATGAGCCTAATGGGTGACATCTCACTTGCGACTTTTTTCCCATCCAAAATTGGACTGAGAAAAAAATCGTAGCATGCTGCAATTTGCAGTGATTTTTGCCAATACAAGTCAGTGGGTGCGATTAAAAAAACGGACCAAAAAGGTCCATCCGTTTTCCATGCGTTTTAAACGGATACATCACCATTCTGTGGTATAGAACAATGTAAATCGTCCTGTAAATGACTGTAGAAAAAGAGTTGCTGCAAAAAAAAAAAAAACGGATTGCAAACGGATGTAAAATGGATAGAAAATGGATGGAAAGATTAAAAATCGCATAGAAATCGCATGACACTCGCATAACACTCCATCCTTTTTTACAGTCTAGAAATCGGACCTTTTTTTCAATCGCCAATGGGTATGAGCCCTTATAGCAGTAGTATACATCTTGAAGCAGCGATATACACCTTATAGCAGTGATATACACCTTATAGCAGTGATATACACCTTATAGCAGCAGTATACACCTTATAGCAGTGATATACACCTTATAGCAGCAGTATACACCTTATAGCAGTGATATACACCTTATAGCAGTGATATACACCTTATAGCAGCAGTATACACCTTATAGCAGTGATATACACCTTATAGCAGCAGTATACACCTTATAGCAGCAGTATACACCTTATAGCAGTGATATACCCCTTATGGCAGTGACATACACCTCAGATCTCAGTGCTAATATCACACACACAGGTCTTGCAGACACAGTGTGCCCCCTGGATGTTGGGTGTGTGCCCAGGATGGGGAGGGGAGCAGTTCTCCATCTTGTCTGCAGCCCAAAAGTTGATTCCAGGTTGTCAGCCGTCTATGACTGGCCCCTCATGGCCCTCACTTACCCCGGGGGGATGCCAGTGCTGGGCGTAGCTCCCTTACTCCTCCAATGAGCAGGAGGCAGGGACAGGGCAGGAAGTGCTGAGCCGCCTCCACAGCGCCGCCCACTGCCCATAGAAGCCTATGGAGGGAGCTGTCACCGTGCAGGACACTCGCGGCCGGGGCCAGGACATTTAAAGCCCGTGTGGCTGAGAGGGAGGACACTCAGGACAGAGTCACCTGTGGATTTACTGGTCACAGAGGGGATTGTGCAGGAGTGGGGCCAGAGAGGAGCCCTGAGCATGCAGTACCAGCAGCAGCAGCACCCCGGCCCCGCCGGCATGGCAGTGCCCCTGTATGCGCCCACCCCGCTGCCCGCCGTGCACCCCACGCCTTTCTACATCGATGACATCCTGGGAAGGAATGCAGCCTCTCCTGGGACCGCGGCTCTGCCCACCCCGACCCTGCCGTCGCCCAACTCCTCATTCACCAGCCTGGTGACCACCTACAGGACCCCCGTGTACGAGCCCACCCCGATCCACCCGGCCTTCACCCACCCGGCCGCGCTGGCAGCGTCCTATGGAGCCGGCACCTTCCAAAGCCCCCTGTACACCTTCTCCAGACCGATGAGTGAATACACGCACGCCCTCATCAGGCACGACCCTCTGGGTGAGTGACTAGACGAGAGGCTCCTGTCCTCTGTTATCAGCCCGACGAGGTACAAGGCTCTGCGCCTCTGTGGACAGGCTCTCTTTTTTTTCTTAATTAAATCTACGTATTTAGGGTTAAAAATCATTTTTGCAATTGGGTTACAGGAAAAAATTCGACTATTTGCCTCCTGTGTATTCTGCTGCACAATGGTGTGGGACATATTTATTATTATTATTATTATTATTATTATTATTATTATTAATGCTGCAAAAGTTTTAATGAAAACCAATTGTAAAAATGATTTTTTTGTTATTGCATTCATTTAAGTAGGAAAAAAAAATCTACCCCATTAAGGGAAGAAGCTTGGAAGATGATATTTGTAATATCACTGATAAAAGTGAAATGAAACGTGTCTGTATATATATATACAATGTGTGTGTGCTTATGTGTGTGTATATATATATATGGATGTATTTATATCTATCTGTATATGTGTGTATATATTATATATATGTATGTTGTATATAAATATATATATATGCACATATACAGATATATTTGTGTGTATATATATATATACACACATAAACACACACGCATATATATAATGTGTGTTTTTGTGTTTATGTATATATATATGTGTGCGTATATACATATACACCTATGCACACATATATCTATACATAAACACACATATATAATATATGTATATATATAATGCACGTGTGTATATATGTTTGTGTATATATATATGTGTGTTTATGTATAGATATATGTGTGCATAGGTGTATATGTATATACGCACACATACACACACATATATATATACATAAACACAAAAACACACATTATATATATATGCGTGTGTGTTTATGTATATATATACATATATATCTGTATATGTGCATATATATATAACACACACACACACACACATATATCTATCAGCAGCATTGGTTTCTGAGGGTGACAGTGGCTGGCCCCCTCTGGCCCCTCTGGCCCCTCTGGCCCTCTTCCTCTCTGACCCCTCTGCCATCTCACAGGTGCTGAGCTGATGGCCTCATGTAGGACACTGTGACATGATGCTGCTGACACCACTCTTCCTCTTTACATCTCCCCTAGATCTGTGGGTGGTTGTTGTGTTTTTTTTCTTCTTAATTTCTGCAATCAGGAGGAATCTAAACCTTTTTTTTTTTTTTTTTGCGGCTGATTTGATTTCTGATTCTCTGAAACCTTTAGTTTGAAGTCAGAGTAACCGCAGCTTCACTGGAATCAGAGGCAGCACAGAAACCTGATGTCATCTGTCAGAGAGGAAGGAGTGAAAGCCTGAACGAGCCTGACATTACCGCCCCTGCGATCTGGCCACACACCCGACTACTGAGCAGTCGGGCCCGATCATGATCGGGTCTGCTGGGGGGGAGGCGCAGGTGGTCGGTCGGGACAACACTGTTCTGGGGTCTGAGATTATTGGTGACTAAACGGAGCAAGAGGCTTCATCACTTCACAGGAAGCGTCTGTGCGATCTCTAGAATCCAGATCCTCTCAGTGGGGGCGCAGGACAGAGATCTGTGCCCCCTGGTAGCCAGTAGCTAGGCGGCCATTACAGGGTGTCCACCACTGAGGAACATTATTCTCATTATTTCATGATTTATATGAATGTTTCCCCTTTTCCGCCCATAAGGTCTCGAAAAAGTAATTTGATAGACTGGGGAATGATATTAAAATAATTTTACACATAGTGAGGATTTTTATAGAAGGATCATGATTGATTATTATTTATTATCGTTATGTGAATGCCGATCTCTTCCAATCTTGTGCCGATAATGACCAGTATCCTCGTGTGGCAGCTTTTTACTATCTATCTATCTATCTATCTATCTATCTATCTATCTATCTATCTATCTACTTAAAAAAAACCCTCATATACCTTGGGTATGGAATATTTTACAAAGTTTTATTGAAGGATATGCTACCTCCACTTTTGCTACTTTATCTAACTATCTATCTATGAAAAAAATAATAAAGATAGGCAGCACTCCAGGAATATACAAAGAAAGAATTATATTTAACGAATTAAAATTCACTTTTTATTTGCACCTTTTTGCATGCTGCCTATCTTCATTTTTTCCCATATATTGTAACAATTGGATTCTTGTTTGGGAGGCCTGGAACGCTTCATTCTTGTTTTTCTCTTTTTTGCTATTCCTCTATCTATCTATCATAAATAATAAAGAGGCAGCATTCCAAAAATATACAAAGAAAAAAGTGGACTTTAGTATTAGCCCATGTGGATAATTAAAGTTCACTTTTTCTTTGCATATTTTTGGAGTGCTGCCTCTTTATTATGTTTTCATATATTGTAACACTTGGATTCGTGTTTAGGAGGCCTTGCACTCTTCATTATTTTGCTTGTGCTGTTTCGTTATCCTTAAAGTAATCTATCTTTCTATGTTTTCTAGCTATTTATCTTTTACCCTTCTGTCATTAATTCTATTTAGAATGTTATCTATTTATCTTTCTTTTGTCCCTCGGTCTGTCTATACATCAATTTATCGCTCAATGTGTCACTTTTTATATTAAAGATGTATATTATTTATCTAGGAAAAAGAAAAATTGCATCCCTTGGGCACTGAATAATTATTTTTCAAAGTTTTATTGAAAGATGTGCTATCTCCATTTTTTGGCACTATCTTTTTGCTATCTATCTATCTATCTATCTATCTATCTATCATCTATGTATCTATAATCTATATATCATTTATCTATCTATTATCTATCTTTAGATCTATCTATTATCTTTATCTATCTATCTATCTATCTATCTATCATTTATCCAGCTATCTACTATCTAGCCGCAGATAAGAATTGAATTCTGCTATACCACACTACAGCAGCAGCAGATGCGATATTGGGGGGTCTCTCTCCCCCTGTGCAGACATTTCCCAGGTCGGTGATGATTCCTTTGCATTCTTGCATTGAGCCCAGTTTGTAATGCAATAGTTAAGTCGGGACATGTCGGATAAAGTCGCCTGTGCGATGTGATCGCGATTCGTCCTGCTAGTGCCCTGGTTTCTGCCTGTGGCCGGATCTCCTTTCTCGTGGCCAGCAGGAGGCCTGACAGATGGCTGCTTGCAATCACCGCCAGGGCAGGGGCAGCATTGGGCCCTCTATTGATGGGGCTGTTGATGATCGGATCTGGAGGTGGATGATGATGGTCGGTGGCTGGTCCCCGGGGGCTGAGTCTGGAGCAGAAGGCTCTGGTGGTCGCAGGCCGCCCCTCCCTCCATGCAGGAAGCCTTGAGCTCTGGATAGCAGTAAATCTGGCCCAGGAGCTGTTAAGTGCTTTCCTGCCTCCTCTTCCTCGGAATTGTGCGCACTGATGATTATTTTATCGACATCCTCAATACAGACACATTCAGGAAACACTCGGCCTCTGATAACCAGGATCCGTTTTTCTGATATTGTTCATTTCCTCTGTGTGGGATGAGACTCTGCAGGGGCGAAAATAACCAGCGGCTTCCTATTTTTCTAAGGGCTGTTTTTTTGCAGAGGACTAACTGACGCAAGCAGAGCATTGCACCACAGAGCAGGGTGCCATGGAGGGCAGACTGCAGAGCATTGCACCACAGAGCAGGGTGCCATGGAGGGCAGACTGCAGAGCATTGCACCACAGAGCAGGGTGCCATGGAGGGCAGACTGCAGAGCATTGCACCACAGAGCAGGGTGCCATGGAGGGCAGACTGCAGAGCATTGCACCACAGAGCAGGGTGCCATGGAGGGCAGACTGCAGAGCATTGCACCACAGAGCAGGGTGCCATGGAGGGCAGACTGCAGAGCATTGCACCACAGAGCAGGGTGCCATGGAGGGCAGACTGCAGAGCATTGCACCACAGAGCAGGGTGCCATGGAGGGCAGACTGCAGAGCATTGCACCACAGAGCAGGGTGCCATGGAGGGCAGACTGCAGAGCATTGCACCACAGAGCAGGGTGCCATGGAGGGCAGACTGCAGAGCATTGCACCACAGAGCAGGATGCCATGGAGGGCAGACTGCAGAGCATTGCACCACAGAGCAGGGTGCCATGGAGGGCAGACTGCAGAGCATTGCACCACAGAGCAGGGTGTCATGGAGGGCAGACTGCAGAGCATTGCACCACAGAGCAGGGTGCCATGGAGGGCAGACTGCAGAGCATTGCACCACAGAGCAGGGTGTCATGGAGGGCAGACTGCAGAGCATTGCACCACAGAGCAGGGTGCCATGGAGGGCAGACTGCAGAGCATTGCACCACAGAGCAGGGTGCCATGGAGGGCAGACTGCAGAGCATTGCACCACAGAGCAGGGTGCCATGGAGGGCAGACTGCAGAGCATTGCACCACAGAGCAGGGTGCCATGGAGGGCAGACTGCAGAGCATTGCACCACAGAGCAGGGTGTCATGGAGGGCAGACTGCAGAGCATTGCACCACAGAGCAGGGTGCCATGGAGGGCAGACTGCAGAGCATTGCACCACAGAGCAGGGTGCCATGGAGGGCAGACTGCAGAGCATTGCACCACAGAGCAGGGTGCCATGGAGGGCAGACTGCAGAGCATTGCACCACAGAGCAGGGTGCCATGGAGGGCAGACTGCAGAGCATTGCACCACAGAGCAGGGTGCCATGGAGGGCAGACTGCAGAGCATTGCACCACAGAGCAGGGTGCCATGGAGGGCAGACTGCAGAGCATTGCACCACAGAGCAGGGTGTCATGGAGGGCAGACTGCAGAGCATTGCACCACAGAGCAGGGTGCCATGGAGGGCAGACTGCAGAGCATTGCACCACAGAGCAGGGTGCCATGGAGGGCAGACTGCAGAGCATTGCACCACAGAGCAGGGTGCCATGGAGGGCAGACTGCAGAGCATTGCACCACAGAGCAGGGTGCCATGGAGGGCAGACTGCAGAGCATTGCACCACAGAGCAGGGTGCCATGGAGGGCAGACTGCAGAGCATTGCACCACAGAGCAGGGTGCCATGGAGGGCAGACTGCAGAGCATTGCACAACAGAGCAGGGTGCCATGGAGGGCAGACTGCAGAGCATTGCACCACAGAGCAGGGTGCCATGGAGGGCAGACTGCAGAGCATTGCACCACAGAGCAGGGTGCCATGGAGGGCAGACTGCAGAGCATTGCACCACAGAGCAGGGTGCCATGGAGGGCAGACTGCAGAGCATTGCACCACAGAGCAGGGTGCCATGGAGGGCAGACTGCAGAGCATTGCACAACAGAGCAGGGTGCCATGGAGGGCAGACTGCAGAGCATTGCACCACAGAGCAGGGTGCCATGGAGGGCAGACTGCAGAGCATTGCACCACAATACAGAGGCACAGAGTGCAGGTAGGAGGTATCCTATTGATAGAGCATTGTAACCACAATCCTGACTATAGTCACATGGTGCAGGTAAGGGGTATGCTATAAACAAAGGCACAAATTGCAGGCAAAAGTTATCCTACAGAAAAAGTATAGCATCACAATAGTGAACAGTGTTACATATAGCACAAGCAGGAATTATCCTATAGACTGAGCACTGCATGCCAATACTAAACCAGGGTAATAAAGGGCGGGTTAGGGTTATCCTATAGAAATAATGTGGCCTCACAGTGCAGATCAGAGTTATCCTATGGACAGCACAGTGACTGCACCAGACAGGGGACCATATGACATGGAGGTGTCAGTGCACATTGTGGTTCATTAGATGACATGAATGTAATGTCACTAATTCATCACTGTTCTCATGATTCCATTCTCTTATGTGAAGAAACATCTGGTTACTGTAGATCTCAGTAGATGAAGAGGAAGACTGAGCCTGATACATAGATACAGAACAAAGAGGAAACAGCCACGGAAGTGTGGACACACAGACAATAACTGAGCCACAGCCACAGACGATCAGGGCAAGGGGAGACCCACACAGCGGCCAGGACACATCACACTGCAAGAGTACACAGAATCCCATAATTACTAAGCAATAAATCACAAGTATCACAAAGGATCATCAACAGAGAAATCTGTCTTTACATAAATTTATCTCTCAAAGTGTAAATGTGTATATTATATCAAAATTTATATGATTTATCTATTAATTTATTTATCTAGGAAAGAGGAAAAAATGTCATACCTTGGGCATGGAAAAAATATTTGTCAAAGGTTTTTTGAAGGATGTGCTACCTTTTTTGCCTCATCTATCTATCTATTATCTATCTATCTATCCATCTATTCTTCTATCTATCCATCTAGAATCTTATAATTACCTTTCAGCCTCAGGACATTACCTCCATAAGCTCTGACAGACCCCCTGTGTTTTGCAGGGAAGCCTCTCCTCTGGAGCCCATTCATGCAGCGACCACTTCACAAAAGGAAAGGGGGACAAGTGCGATTCTCAAACGATCAGACAATAGAGCTGGAGAAAAAGTTTGAGACACAGAAATATTTGTCTCCCCCAGAAAGGAAAAGGCTAGCCAAAATGCTGCAGCTCAGTGAGAGGCAGGTGAGTCTCCCTGGTCACATCCTATACATTGTCCTGATACCAAGACAAGACAGAGATTGGGAGAAATGATTGAATGGTGACTAAAACACATTATAAATATACACTATTGCTGAACATTCAGGGTTTCACTGTTGTCTATGAATAGTTATCCAAAAAATGCGTAATTCATGTGTTATCTGTAATTATTATCATCATCATATAAATCTAATTATTAATATACACACATATATATTTGATTATTATCCCCATTATCACATTGAAATAATTAGACATTATAAGATCTGTTATAAAAATTATAATTTTACATTAGAATTGTTAAAAAATTGTGATCTAAATAATAATTATGATATACTATTAAGGATACTGCTACTCATAACATAATAATTATTATTATTGTACTATGAAGTAACTATAAATAATAACTATGATGAATTAAGGCTACTGCTACTCATAACTAACTAATAATAATAATATTAATAGAAAAATATAATTTACAACTACTATTATTATTGTTATTATTATAGTAGTAGTACGTTTTATTATTATTATTAGTAGTAGTAGTAGTAGTAGTATTGCACTATGAAATAACTATAAATAATAACTATGATATATTTTATTAAGGCTATTGCTACTATTAATAACTAAATAATAAAAAATGATTATGATTATTATACTCTGAAATAAGAACTATAAATAATAACTGATTTAATTCTACAATTACTAATATTGTTAACTATAAAATCTCTATATTACTTCTATAAAGAAATAAATATCATATTGTATGACTTTTTTTGTAATAATATTATTCTGAAATAATTGAAATAAGATAAAAAATATTAGTAATAATGCTACTAGTTCAAATGAACTATGATAATCAAGGCAATGATAGAATTTCCTACTATTACCACTACTACTAATTATTACTGATACTCGTCCTAATACTAGTAACCATGAGATTATATTATATGTGTACTACTGTTACTACTACTATGTAAAGTGCTGTGGAATAAGTTGGCGCTATGTCAATACAATTATTATTATTATTACTGATGCTAATTCTAGTAACCGTGAGATTGTTATATGTATACTACTATAATTAAATAACTGCTATAATCTACTATTACTACAGCTGTGAAATAGTAATACTGAATTATTACATAACACTTCCACTTTTTCTACTAAACCAAGTAACTCTAAAAGAATAATTTGAGTATAATATTGCTGCAATAACCAATACAATTCATACCTATGTAATATAACTCAGAAATATTATTTATCAAAACTATAGATAATATAAATTATATATATGCATACATGAATACATTTATTTATTTTGTGGCGGGCAACAAAATTGAATTTTTTTTTCTTTCCAGGTCAAAACTTGGTTTCAGAACAGAAGAGCCAAATGGAGGCGTCTGAAGCAGGTACAGAACATGGTTTCTATGCAGAGTGTCATTTTCATTGCGTTATCTTCTAATGTGATCATCGGCCATGTAGCAGTTGTGTGCCCAAGTCATTTGTGTGGATGTGTAAGCTCTTCAGGCTGATTAGTAAGGTAAATAGCTGTGCTGCTGGAGATACAGGGGGCACTCAGGCAATCCTAATGTTAAAAGCCTAATTAGGAGCAGAGAGATAGCCGAGACTATGATGCCCCTATAAGAGCTATTACACCAGCCACTAATTATTATGTAAACCCTCCTGCCAGTCATCCTATTACCGCTCCGCACAGATTATCCCTGGTAATTACTGGGCTGCAATGAGACACTATTGTGACTGGCAACCCTGAATATAAATTGTATATAGACTGAGCAAATCACCTGGCCAGACCTGGGAAAATAAACTAGTGGGTAAGGAACTGGAAGCCCCAGCATGTCCTAGTGACTACACTTATGGTTCTAATAATAACAAATCTATTCTTTCTTTCTTTCTTTCTTTCTTTCTTTCTTTCTTTCTTTCTTTCTTTCTTTCTTTCTTTCTTTCCTCTGTCCCTTCCTTTCATCTATCTATCTATCTATCTATCTATCTATCTATCTATCTTTTTCTTTCTCTTGCTTTCTTTTTCTTTATCTCACTTTCTTTATTTTTCTTTCTGTCTCTCTTACTCTTTGTCTTGCTTTCTGTTTCTTTCTTTCTTTCTTTCTTTCTTTCTTTCTTTCTTTCCTCTGTCCCTTCCTTTTATCTATCTATCTATCAATCTATCTATCAATCTATCTATCTATCTATCTATCTATCTATCTATCTATCTATCTATCTATCTATCAATCTATCTATCTATCTTTTTCTTTATCTCACTTTCTTTATTTTTCTTTCTTTCTGTCTCTCTTACTCTTTTTCTTTCCTTTCTTTCTTTCTTTCTTTCTTTCTTTCTTTCTTTCTTTCTTTCTTTTTCTCCTTTATGTCTCTTCTTTTCTCTTTCTTTTTTCTTCTATCTATCTATCTATCTATCTATCTATCTATCTTAGAAAAAAAGTGGAACAGCACAAAAATAACATAAGCGGGTGCACAGGCCTTCTCAGCAGTTCATCCAATACTTGCCCAAGTCCATAAAAAAGAGAAAAGAAGACAGCACTCCATTTTTTCTCAGGTGACAATATGGTTGATTTTGTTCAGACTCAATAATTTATATCTATCCGTTTCTTTTACAAAAAGTGTTGTAGCTAGTACCCCATCTTTTTGTTTGATTAGAACATCTAAAAATTACCTATCAGATTTTGATGAGATTAAGGTGAATTTAGTTTTTTCACCTATTTCTTTCTATAATTATGGAACGCCTCTAGTTCCTCCTGGGTACCTGACCACAGGAGGAAGACATTGTCTATGTACCTCCACCACACCAATACACATCGGAAGTGGTGGGATACATAGACGAGGTCCTCCTCCAGGCACTCATGACTAAATTAGCATACGCCAGAGCCATGTTTGCCCCCATAGCGGTGCCACGCTGTTGCTCATTCATAGTAACTATCCCCAAAATGTAAATAATTGTACCTCAAAATTATATTTAAAATTTTTCTAATAGATTCCTTTCCCTGTGTTGATAGACTTTCCAATTCCATTTTTTTCTTTATTGCTTGTACGCCTCTATCATGATCTATAGATGTATACAGGGAAGCAACATCAAATGAGGCTAGTATTACCTCCCCATCCAGATGTATCCCTTCCAATTTATCTAAAAAATCAGTAGTATCCTGTATATATGACTAAACATTCCTTGTAATGGGGTCCAAAATTTTGTCCAGAAAAATTCCTATTCGACTAAATATTGAACCCACCCCGGACACTATTGGGCGCCCGCGTGGGTTTTCCAAACATTTATGGACGTTCGGAATAATATACAATACTGGTGTCCAAAGATTTTCTACTAACAGATAATCAAAAAGATCTTGAGCTGTAACTTGTAAAAACAATGCTTCCTGTAAACAATTATCACTTTCATGATCCGAAACTTCGGGTCTCCATCTAACTTCTGATAGACATCCCTATCCTCCAGTCGTCTGTTAATTTCAGAAATGTATTTGACCTCTTCCATCATGACGACAGCATCCCCCCCCTTATCGGCAGGATTCACAATGATGTCGTCATCATGGACAAGCTCATTCAGTGCCACATATTCATTTTTTTGTGATGTTAGGGCGTTGTTTATAATTGTTTATAATTGTTTTATTTTTCAATAATTCTACATCTTGTCTAATGGTCTTCATAAATGCATCTACTACCGCTGAGTTAGAGGAGGGGGGGACAAAATTACTCTCAGTTTTAATCCTACCCTAGACAAATCAAATCCACTCATCCTAACTTTAGCTATTGCTTTAGTACATGAAACCATTATTTGATCGGAATTGATCTAAAAAAAAAATTCCTAAGTCAATTTGCAATTCAAACCAATCAATGTGGGTAGAAGGACAAAAAGATAAACCTCTACTTAACACAGATATTTGAGAATCAGAAAGTACCTTTTCTGATATATTAACTACTAGTTCTGCTCCCGTTTCTTCTGTCTCTGTGGCTGTGATTTGTTTTTCTCTTGCTTTCCTTTTCTGTTGCTGACGGTGACAGCAACAGAATAAAATCCACCTTATTTTCACCTGAAACAAATGGAGTGCTGCCATCTTTTCTCTTTTTTGTCTATCTATCTATCTATCTATCTATCTATCTATCTATCTACCTATATATCTTTTTCTTTCTTTTTTTTTTTACTTTCTCTCACTTTCTTTCTCTTTCTCACTTTCTTTCTCTTACTTTTTGATTTTTCTCTCTTTCTCTTTTTCTTTCTTGTTCTTCCTTTCCATTTTGTCACTATTTCTTTCTTTATTTTTTTCCACTTGGAATTATATCAGCTCCCCAAAAATTAGCACAGAGGTCCCTTTTGTAAAAACCTAAAGAATTGTAAAAAAGGGTATTTACAATTTCTTTCTTTCCTTTGTTTCTCACTTTGTTTCCTTTTCTTTTTCCTTTCTTTCTCTTAGTTTTTCTCTTTGTTTTCTTTTCTTTCTCTTTCTTTCTTTCTTTCTTTCTTTCTCCTGTGTTTCCAAATACGAACTAGTGTATTTGGCGATAATTTGCACGCAGACTATTAGTCTGTGTGTAAAAAAGTCCATGATAACTAACACGCCACAAGAGAACAATGCAAGTCTATGATAGGCAGAACGAGGCCAGAACAAGACTCTCATAGACTTGTATTGTAAAGTGACTTCTGTGCCGCTCCATGAAACACTGGAGCTGCGGGTAGGCCACTTTTCGCCGTTGATGTTCTGAAGAAGCAAAACACCACTGAGCACTGACTGCAGCCATCACATTACATGGTATAGCACAGCCAAACAGACAGTTCTATCCAAACCTGTATAAAAGGGGAAGCAGGGAATGTAGCAGCCATTTCATGGTGAATCTGAATAGTGTAAAGACGTCACAGCTTGGAGCTCAGACATAGAAAAAGGGAGACAAAGCCATAAATAAACTTTAAGGCAGTGTTCACACTTTGTGGTTATGCTGCAGCAAAAACATTGTAGTTCTTACATGATCGCAGCAAAAGGCAGAAACCTAAACATTGTATTTGTGATAGCACAGCAGTGAATTAGTTTGTAAGGAAAGGAGAATAATGTCATATTCATTTATCAGGCAAAATTAAAGGTTTAGTATATGTTTAATTCATGGTGAACTGCAGAGAAACTTTCAATGTGCTGGAGAGTGATTACAGCCGCAGTTACTGTATAGTGAGCAGTGACTGTAACCGCTCCTTGCATCGCTCTGATGACTGAAAGTGAGTGGCTACAGAGATGATAAACAGTGGTATGCAAAAGTATTCACCCCCTTGGCCTTTTAGCTAGTCTGGTACATTACAACTTGCAATTTAATTTTTTGTAATCCGATTTGTGCGTGATACATCAGCACTAAATAGTCTAAGTTGGTGAAGTGAGAAAAATATAGGCATAAATTAAATGGGATCAGATAATTAAAAATTGACATGTACATGTGTATTCGCCCATTTTTGCAATAAAGCCCCTAAATATTTCTGGTGCAAGCAGTTACCTTCATAAGTCACATGCTTAGTGACAGGACGTCCACCTGTGTGAGCTCTAAGTGTCAAATATCTATCAGTATATACAGTTTACCTTCTCCGAAAGGCCACAGAGGCTGCAACACCATTAACAAGAGGCACCACTAACCAACCAACACCAAGGAGATCTCCAAACAAGTCAGGGACAAAGTTGTTGAGAAGAACAAGTCAGGGTTTGGTTAAAAAAAATATCCCAATCTCTGATGATTCCCCGGAGCACCATCAAATCCATTCTTGTCAAATAGAAAGAACATGGCACCACAACAAACCTGCCAAAAGAAGGCCGTCCACCAAAACTCTCAGCTCGGACAATGAGGGCATTAATCAGAGAGGTAGCACAGAGACCAAAGGTAACCTGAAGGAGCTGCAGAGTTCCAAAGGAAAGCCTGGGGTATCTGTCTATATGACCACAATTAGCCTTACACTCCATAGATGTGGCCTTTATGGAAGAGTGGGCACAAAATTTGTAAGGCTCATTTTGAGTTTGCCAAAAAACATGTGGGAGACTCCCCAAATGTATGGAAGAAGGTGCTGTGGTCAAAGGAGACCAAAATTGAACTTTTTGGCCATCAAGGTGAATGCTATGTCTGACGGCAAACCAACAAACCTCATCACCCCAAGAACACCATTACAACAGTGAAACATGGTGGTGATAGCATCACATGCTGTCAGGATGATTTTCAGCAGCAGGGAAAGGGAGCATGGTCTGAGTCAAGGGGATGATATTTGGTGCAAAATAGAGGGATATTCTTGAGCAAAACATGTTTCAGTCTGTCAGTGATTTGAGACTGGGACAGAGGTTCACCTTCCAGGAAGACAATGACCCAAAGCATACTGCTAAAGCAACACTCAAGTGATTTAAGGGGAAGCATGTAAATGTTTTGGAGTGGTCTAGTCAAAGCCCAGACCTTAATTCAACTGAGAATCTGTGGTCAGACTTGAAGATTGCTGTTCACAAGCGGGAACCATCCAAATTGAAGGAGCTGGAGCAGTTTTGCCTTGTGGAATGGACAAAAATCCCAGTGACAAGATGTGGAAAGCTCAGAGACTTACCCAAAGCGACATAGCTGTAATTGCCGCAAAAGGAGACTCTACAAAGTACTGACTTAAGAATAGTTATGCACACTGAAGTTTTCAGTTATTTTGTTCTGTTTGTCGTTTGCTTCACAAGAAAAAGAAAACCTAATGTTCACAGTTGAAGGCAAATTCTTTACATGAACTTATGTAAACCCTAAAAAAAAATTGAAATTCCAGGTTGTGAGGTAGCAAAACACAAAAAAGTCAAGGGGGTGAATATTTTTTCATGCCACTGTAAGTTAATTTTCTCCCTGTAGCTAGGCTTCCAGTAATGGATTATTCGCACAGCCATGTTTTCGGTCCGAGTGCTGTCCATGGAAAAATGGTCAGCAATTGGACCATTGTTATTCAAGGGGGCAGTTCAGCCGAGTAATTTTCTTCACTCACCAAAAGTGCGTGTGGAAAAAAATCGCAGCATCCACTAGTGTTTTCCATAAATCATATGAGTCACCAATTCAAGTACCTCATCTCAAGTCTAAAAAAAAAAATTGGATGCCATAAGGAGCCAACGTAGAGGATGCCGTGTTTACGGATACATTCCAATTCTGTAACACAGGAAACAATAAAAGTTCTTGTAAATTATTAATAGCTGCTCCTGTAGAAAAACGGATTGCACACGGAAGAAATTCGATCCTAAATGAGTTATTACATTATTGTGCTTTCCGTCTCTCCAGGCCCAGATCCCAATAAACATATGTAAAAAAAAAATTAGACTGACTCATCCTTTAACTGTCCAGCCGCACAGTGCTGCACCAGTCCCATCATCTTCTTCCGTCTGCCAGTCGTCACTGGGCCGTCTTCCGCAGTTTCCGGCGTCTACTGCGCTCACTAGGTTGTGCCGTTATGACATGATCTGTGGCGCATCATGGCGTAGTCAGCACAGGAGATGCCAAAATGGTTGCACCAGAAAACATCGAAGATAGCCCAGTGAGGACTGCAACGCTGACCAAACCGAAGAGGAGACGTAAGGGCTGGGTGAGTATACATTTTTTCTTGTATTTTTCATCCCCTTCCTTGCCTATTTGAATACATTTATGCTTGATTTGCAAAAAGTGTCAAGAGTCCAAATTTGCTCATCTCTATTAATTAGATATCATAGGATCAGGGAACGGGGAAACCTTATATTAATCTAGATGGCAAATGGCCTTTTTGGGAACTGTTTAGCACAGGTCACACTCCAAATTCCCCATATATAGCTTTATTGCTCCCATATGTCGCTTTTACTTCTATAGGGTCCTCGGCAGTAATGGTCTTTTTCTGACTGTCAGCTCTCCTTTCGCTATGACTACTCCGATGCGTAAATGACTCTGATTTTCTGTCTGCGGATGAATGATTATGGTAATAATATGGGCGCCATGTGCTTGTGAGTCTTCTACTATCACAACACTGCTGTTACAGGACTTGTATGGTTTCAGGTAGTGGAAGTTGCAGTTTATTAAAATACTAACTGACTTTTCTATTTTAGGAGAACCCCCAGGGAAACAAGAAAGATGAAACCGAAAGTCTAGAAAACGACTGCGAGGAGGGTCAGGAAAACTGTTTAAGTCTTGAGCAGAAAAATAAAGACTCTTCTTTAGATGGGTCTCAGTGTTCCCCTTCCCCGAATTCCCAGGAGAATATGGACACGGATATCTCAGATGATTCTGACGAAGAGGTGGATATTGAAGGAGACAAAGGTTTCTACAAGTGTCCCCATTGATTCTTGTGCCATAAGGAAGGACTTGCACTTTAACAGAAGCTGGACTCTGTAGGACCAAGTCTTACCAAAGTGTAGACTGTGCCTTATCTGCAGTGCAAATACTGATTTATCATGTTACGGACGCTGTTCCCTGACAGATTGTGCCTTTAATGAAAGATTTGTATTGTATTACATCAAGCCAGTAAAAATCCATGAAGTGCCTACAGATTTCGACTTTGTGCACACTGTACAGAGCTGCAATAATAGAACCGATGTACCACTATATTCCTCCGATTTCATATGGAAGCACCATATGGCGGCACGCAGAGTTCCTATGGCTCACATAGTGATTGTGTGCATGAGGCCATAGAGAAATATGCTCAGCATAGACGTCCTATAGGTTCATCTCAAGAAGCCTACAGTCATGCAGCCGGGTATATACTGGTAGAAGGCAGGTAAGAAACGAAAACAGCTCGACTTATCCCAGGAAATATTACCGCACAACTCGTCTAAGCTTCCCCTCATTCATCTGTAACTTCTTTTTATATTTTTTTGTCTCCCCGAAGACATCGAATCCATTAGTACAAGGTTCTAAAATCATGATGCTGCCAAGATGTTTACTGCTGTTCTCTGCTGTACATAATGTATGTAATGTGTATATATGTATGTTTTTGTAAATGGTAAGAGACTGCATACCTCACATTGTGTATATGACTTGTATATAGGTTTTTTCTTAAAACGTTAAAAATATATTTAATTTTTGGTGGCTGAAATTGTGGAATAAAAAAGTGAAATTGTACAATAATGCATGATTTAATGTTTCTTTTTGGATATAGGAAAAGTTTATTTTAGGATTAGTCACAGAGACACAGAAATGTACACAGAAACACACACAGACACGCAGACGCGCGCACAAGCACAGAGGCACGCACAAGCACAGACACACGCAGAAGCACATACACACGCACAAGCACAGACACGCACGCAGACACATGCTCAGACACACATACACAGACACACATGCGTAGAGACATGCACAAACAGATACAGACACGCACAAACACATGCACGACACACACACATATAATAAATATATATATATATATACTCTGGCAAAAATTTAGAGACCACTGCACAGTTTTATAAAAATCAGCTTCTCTACATGTCTGACAGCCATTACATTCCAGTGTCAGTTCAACTCCAACAAGAGTACACCTCATTCTACTTAATGTGCTTCTGATTAGGTGATCACCTGAACCAAATCTTATTTAATGGAGGAAAGTATAAAAAACCCTGCTGTGGGGTTCACAGTCCTCTTGCAATAGGACAAGCTGGATGGCAAAACAAGTGCTAGTAATATCCCAAAAGTAATAGGAATGAAAAAATAACTTTTAGCCATGCCAAAGGAGTTGAAAAGAAAATTCTTGAGTGAGGAAAAGAAGGGCTCAATTCTGGCTTTACTAGCAGAGGGATACAGTGAGCATCATGTTGCATCTATCCTTAAAATATTTAAGATGGCAGTCAATTACAACAAGGTCAAGCAGCAGACATTGGGGACAACAAAGCTACAGACCGGCAGAGGGCGAAAATGATTCTCCACTGACCGGCATGACCGTCACCTTATTCAAATCTCACTCAGCAACTGCAGGATGACATCAAGTGACCTACAAAAGGAATGGCAAATGGCAGCTGGGTGAAGTGCATGGCAAGAACAGTTCATAACAGGCTCCTAGAGGCAGGGATCAAGTCATATAAAGGTAGAAAAAAGCCTTTCATCAATGAGAAGCAAAGGAGAACCAGGCTGAAGTTTGCCAAAGATCATAAGGATTGGACCATAGAGGACTGGAGTAAGGCAATCTTCTCTGATGAGTCTAATTTTCATCTTTTCCCAACACCTGATCCTCTAATGGTTAGACAGAGACCTGGAGAGGCGTACAAGCCATAGTGTCTTGCACCCACTGTGAAATTTGGTGGAGGATCGGTGATGATCTGGGGATGCTTCAGCAAGGCTGGAATTGGCCAGGTTAATCTTTGTGAAGGACGTATGAATCAAGCCGCATACAAGCTTATCCTGGAAAAACAGTTGATTCCTTCTGTTCGGGAAATGTTCCCCAACTCTGAGGACTGTTTTTTCCAGCAGGACAATGCGCCATGCCACACAGATAGGTCAATCAATGTGTGGATGAAGGACCACCACATCAAATCCCTGTCATGGCCAGCTCAATCTCCAGACCTGAACCCCATTAAAAACCTCTGGAATGAAATCAAGAGGATGATGGATAGTCACAAGCCATCAAACAAAGAAGAACTGCTTAAATTTTTGCACCAAGAGTGGCATAAGGTCACCCAAAAGCATTGTGAAAGACTGGTGAAAAGCAGCCAAGATGCATGAAAGCTGTGATTAAAAATCATGGTCATTCCACAAAATATTGATTTCTGAACTCTTCCTGAGTTAAAACATTAGTATTGTTGTTTCTAAATGATTATGAACTTGTTTTCTTAGCATTATTTGAGGTCTGCAAGCCCTGCATTTTTTTGTTATTTTGACCATTTCTCACTTTCTGAAAATAAATACAAAATTTAGTGCTTGGAAATTTGGAGACATTTTGTCAGTAGTTTATAGAATAATAGAACAATTTACATTTACTCAAAAATATACCTATAAAGAGAAAAATCAGAGAAACTGAACATTTTGCAGTGGTCTCTTAATTTTTGCCAGAGCTGTATATTTTAGTGGATGCATTATTAATTTTGTCTATTTATTACTAAATGCTACATATTTCTTTTTATTATACCCACATGATTATTTTTTCCACATATTTTTAGCCTGGTAAAGGAGTGATTTTATATGACCCTTTTTTCACATAAAACCCAATGCATTCTGCCTATTCATAAAGTTTTTTCATGCATTCTACATGGGTATTATACCCAAGGTGTGGATCCTAAAAATTGAACTCTATTCCTTTTCCTTTTACGGTATGTCCTCAATCTTTAATGGGTGTGTACATGAGGAATGACACTGTTTCTGGCTATTTTATAAATTACATCCTGGATTCTCATCAGTTTCCCCATTGCAACTTTTATCTATTAATTTATAACTGACTCGGAGATATTGGGAGGAGACCAGCTGCTATGAGGTCTCCATACATATCACAGCATACACAGAGATTCCTGCTCTTCATTCTTTAGTTAGCACACAGACAAAAAGGCAGAAATAGTAGTAAGAGGTGTAGTTGTGAATCCAGCCCTGGGATGAGGTAAAAGACTGGCTAGAAATCTCAGCACGTTTTTTCTGTATCTCCCTCTTCTTGTTTTCTCATTCTTCTCCCATCCCCTTCCATCTCCATAGAGTATAATAGGAGGTGTAACCGTAAATATCACTGTGCTGGCAGTTAAACTGTTTGTTTGTTTTTCATAAACACGAATGGGAAGTTCAGGAGGCTCTGAAGAAAAAAAGAAGTGGCTTATAAGTGAAGGAAGAAGCAGATTTCTATGATATATGACAAAGTTTCTCATATTCACTAATATTTTTTTTTTTTCAAATCCGACATACAGTTCTAGAAAATGTGAACCTTATTATTTAGTGCTATAATTTTTGTTATTTTCCAAGGGGGCATGGCTCACAGGGTAATAATGGAAAGCAGCCTAAATACACGCCCCAGAGGATA